>NC_054373.1:184758388-185358388 GCF_017654675.1 Xenopus laevis
ACACACAGAATGCCTGGGCCCCCCATATATCAGCATCAGGCGCCCAGTACAGCAACTCTTAATGGGGATTGGCTGCTCTCATTTCTTGTACAATGAGAAGTTGTGGGGTCAGTACTGGAAAGGGAGTGTATTATTCCCAGTGCAAATGGCCCAGCTCCATATAAATAAAATTGGTTTGGACAGGCAGGTGCCCTAATAATCAGGTCTGGACTGGGAGTCAGAATAGGCCCTGGCATTTCAACTACACACAGGCCCAAACAGTCCAACAGCTAATGACGGCCACACACACACGGGCACATTAAAGCCAACAATATCAGTCCATTAAACCCATTCAGCATCTTATCTGCCATTTGTAGGGGCTTCTGACCGGTCTCCCCAATTGATATCAGGCCAAAAATTGGGCAGCCAAACAGCGGATTTTATCCTGTATGAGCTTAGAGTGTATGAGCTTAGAGTGTATGAGCTTAGAGTGTATGAGCTTAGAGTGTATGAGCTTAGAGTGTATGAGCTTAGAGTGTATGAGCTTAGAGTGTATGACCACCTTTACAGCAGCCCCTCTGCCATTACCCAGAACCCACAGTCTGGGCCTGTTTGTAGCTATATAGTGTATATTTGTATATAGTGTATTTCAGGAGCTAAAATACTTGATGGACCAGTGTATTTTATAACCTCAACTACCTGTATGTTTCTATATTGCCCTTATTATCATACAATATACTCAGCTTTTTTTATATGGTGGCCCTATATATTCTGCGGTGTTGCAAGGGGGTTAAAGGGAGGGCCTCACCGTTAAGTTAACTTTTAGTATATTATTGAATGGCCGATTCTAAATAACATTTCAATTCTTCTTCATTCTTTTTGATATTTAATATAGTTTAATTATTTGCCTTCTTCTGACTCTTTCCAGCTTTCAAATAGGCACTGACCCCATTTAAAAAACAAATTGCTACTTTGTATTCCTCCTATTTCTATATTCAGGTCTCTCCTATTCATATTCCAGTCTCTTGTTCAAATCACTGCATGGTTGTTAGGGTAATTTGGACCCTAGCAACCAGATGGCTGAAATTACAAATTGGAGAGCTGCTGAATTAAAAACTAAATAAGTGAAAAACCACAAATAATAAAAAATGAAAACCATTTACAAACTGTCTCGAATATAACTCTCTACATCAGAGATCCCCAACCAGTAGCTCATGAGCAACAGGTTACTCACCAACCCCTTGGATGTTGCTCCCAGTGGCCTCAAAGCAGGTGATAATTTTTGAATTCCAGGCTTGGAAGAAAGTTTTGATTGCATAAAAACTAAGTATAGTGCCAAGTAGAATCTCCTGTAGGTTTCCAGTCCACATACAGGCTACCCAATGGCCAATCACAGCCCTTATTTGGCACCGCAAGGGACTTTTTTATGCTTGTGTTGCTCCCCAACTCTTTTTACATTTGAATGTGGCTCACGGGTAAAAAAAAGGTTGGGGACCCCTGCTCTACATCATACTAAAAGTTAATAAAAAGGCATCACCGTTAGTCTGTGTTCTTCATTATCAGCATTTATTTATATAGTACCAGCATTGTTTTCAGCCGCAGTCACGGAGGGATGTGCAGCTCATGTTACAGGGCATAAAGGGCAATTTCCAATTAAAGCCGATTCATTTATACAGCATTGTGGGCGTGATTTGTGTCTTGTAAGAACATGTCGGTATCACTTTAATTGCTAAGCAGCTATATCCAGATTAAACAAATGCTTTAGGATGAAGACCTGTATGACCGAGATGCATTCCTTTGTTTTCTGCTCGTTCTCATTACATTGAAACTGAACCCAATGGGTCTGTCTGTTCTTCTGTCCCATCAGCAGCAGCTCCTCTCTCAAGGTCAGACACTTCAGCAAGGACCACAACCAGTTCTCTGAACAACTACACAAGTCACTGATGATGAACAAAGACAGGAATCAGGTAACTGAGAAGATCCTGAACCTCACCCTGGAGATCATCTTCCTGCTGACCGGAGAGGTGAGTGACGGTACCACCGAGAGGGGATAGGAGAGAGGGAAGGTCTTATTTCATGGGCTTGGGGCTGGGCTTGGAGCTGGGGGCTGGGCTTGGAGCTGGGGGCTGGGCTTGGAGCTGGGGGCTGGGCTTGGAGCTGGGCTGGGCTTGGATCTGGGCTTGGGGATCCATTTATGCAGGTGGTAACTGTACATGTGGCTCTTTATAATGAGGAGCTACTAAAGTAAAGTGTTCTGCACAAAGAGAAAAATTGGCAGTGCACAGTTTGCCTTTAAAAATATTTACAAAAAATGAGGTGTTGGTACCACACTTTGGCCAAAATATGTAGGCTCACATGCCAAATGAAGGCCCCTCATTGTACGCAAGTTATACACTATCCATTAGCATTTTTAGAGTTTGTAGTGCTTTTAAAATCAAGTCCCTCCGCAAACAGTGTGACTGAGTAGTAAGACCAACAGTGCACTTACCCTTAGCTCAGGAGCTCTAGTGAGAAAGCAGGGAGCTAAACCCTAAAAACGAATATGGCTTAAAATGGCATATTTTATATAGTTATTGCACGAGGCTAAAGTTTGAGCTTGTCAATAGCAGCAATGATCCAGGACTTCACACTTGTCACAGGGGGTCACCATCTTGGAAAGTGTCTGTGACACTCACATGCTCAGTGGGCTCTGATTGGCTGTTGAGAAGCTAAGCTTAGGGCTCGTCACTAATTATCCAGCAGAAAATGAGGTTCTGTACTGTAAATTGTGTGTGGGTCCCTAAGCTCAGTAAGTGACAGCAGCACCGAGCATGTGCAGTGAATCAGCAGAAAAGAAGATGGGGAGCTACTGGGGCATCTTTGGAGACATAGATCTTTACTGTTAAAGGTCTGAGGTTGCCTTGGGCTGGTACAGAAGCACAAAACATAATGCACAACATTTCTGCCTACTTCTTTAGTTTGGCTTTAGTTCACATTTAATCCACAGTACAGGGGGTGCCTATAGAACTCACCTATAAGCTAAGCTTAGGCCTCGTCACTAATTATCCATCAGAAAATGAGCTTCCCCTGTAATATAAGCTGATGCTACTGGTTTGCTGATTATTAAATTCTCATGCTAATTGCACTGGTTTCTGTGCTGCCGTGTAGTATTCATATTCCAGTCTCTTATTCATATCAATGCATGGTTGCTAGGGGAATTTGGACCCTAGCAACCAGATGGCTGAAATTGCAAACTGGAGAGCTACTGAATAAAAAGCTAAATAACAAACCACAAATAATAAATAATGAAAACCAACTGCAAATTGTCCCAGAATATCGCTCTCTACGTCATACTTACAGTTAATTTAAAGGGGAACAACCGCATTGATGCAGGAGCATTTTGTTATACTTCTCACCCTGCATAGTCACATGTGCTTATCTCCCTTTATACAGGATTATATGGTTGTGAAGAAGCAGGAGGATTGTGACTCAGTTGGCAGCGCCTATGAATCGCCCCGAGAGCTGCACAAGAGTCCTGACTTACATCCGACACTAGATGTGATATGTGACAGAGACAATGGCCGGAAGGAAAGCGACAGGCTCCTGGGTAAGATGAATTTCACCTGGACCAATGGCCTTTATATATGAGATTCCCAACCAGAGGATTTCCAATCCGGGATGCCCAACATTCCCCTAATTCCGCAGCTTGAGAAGGATCCTGGGACTCCCACCTTCCGCTCATGACTGTTATTGTTGCACCCCCTAGCAAGACTTCTGTTTCCATTGGTCAGATAATTTATTTATTATACAGGTATGGGACCTGTTATCCAGAATGCTCGGGACCTGGGGCTTTCCAGTTAAGGGATCTTTTTGTAATTTGGATCTTCATACCTTGTCTACTAGAAAACCATGTAAACATTAAATAAAGCCAATAGGCTGGTTTTGCTCCAATAAGGATTAATTATATCTTAGTTGGGATCAAGTACAAGCTACTGTTTTATTATTACACAGAAAAAGGAAATCAGTTTTAAATATTTGGATTATTTGGTTAAAATGGGGTCTATGGGGGGCAGCTGTAATTTGGAGCTTTTTGAATAGTGGGTTTCCAAAAAATGCATTATATTTCTATTTATATACTACTACTTGTCTATGTAAGGTCACGGATATATATATATATATATATATATTATATATATATATATATATATATATATATATATATATATATAGCAAGCTGGATGTCGGCACAACTCGTATAAGCGTGTACAGTGCCTGGGTGCATGTAGCCTGAAACAATAAATGCAGGACCGATAAAGGCTCGCACTCACAGGTCAAAAGTGTTCATTTAGCAAAATACGACTAACGTTTCGGCTAGTACTCTTTTATAGCCTATTTATATACTACTACTTGTCTATGTAAGGTCACGGATATATATATATATATATATATATATATATATATATATATATATATATATATATATATATATATAGTGATAAGTGATAAGCTCTGTATTTTTATTATTGATTCTCATGTCTGTATTCCATTAGACTCTGGCTCTCCTGCAATTGAAATACGGACCAAGCAAGATTCAGGTCTTTTAAAGGAAACAAAAGTGAAAGAAATGCAAATAGGTGAGTTCTATAGGCACCCCCTGTACTGTGGATTAAATGAGAACTAAAGCCAAACTAAAGAAGTAGGCAGAAATGTTGTGCATTATGTTTTGTGCTTCTGTACCAGCCCAAGGCAACCTCAGACCTTTAACAGTAAAGATCTGTGTCTCCAAAGATGCCCCAGTAGCTCCCCATCTTCTTTTCTGCTGATTCACATGCTCTCTGCTGCTGTCACTTACTGAGCTTAGGGACCCACTCACAATATACAGTACACATAGAATAGAAATGTCACAATATAAGGCTGATTAGTAATTAATACACATAATTACTACATGGCAGCACAGAAACCAGTGCAATTAGCATCAGAATTGAATAATCAGCAAACCTGTAGCATCAGCTTATATTACAGCCAGGGAAGCTCATTTTCTGCTGGATAATTAGTGACGAGCCCTAAGCTTAGCTTCTCAACAGCCAATCAGAGCCCACTGAGCATGTGAGTGTCACAGACACTTTTCAAGATGGTGACCCCCTGTGACAAGTTTGAAGTCCTGGATCATTGCTGCTTTTGACAAGCTGAAACTTTATCCTCGTGCAATAAGTTCAGTATTTAAAATATGCCATTTTTAGCCATATTCGTTTTTAGGGGTTACTTCTCCTTTAAGACCCAAGGAGAATGCAGTCATGAATTAATTATACCCATAGGGGTGATCATTCAAACAAAATGTGCTTACTGTACCCCCCACGTTTTCAGCGTATTCCTCCAATCTTGCTGTGTTTCTTGCAGTTAATATACAGAAGATAAATACACCACATAAAACTCTCAAGGCCAATTATTCACCGGAGAAGAATAAAAGGAATGCACAGGATTATCAGGTGGGAAGCACTCCCTAAATGGGTCAGTTAGTACCAATGCTACATCAATTATCATTTATATAATGGAGACACTTAGCCTAGCACTCGGCTAGATGGGGTGGATTTCTGGAAGTCATAGTAGCCCAAAGCTACGATACCTAATATTGCCCTTTACTGATTCCTACAAGAATCATCCGAAAGTGCAGTTCTCATAGGAACCAAGGAAAGGCATCTTGTGCTCTTGTATTTGGGCAGTTATGAAGGGCAGTAGGACCTTTTGAGAAGGTAAGTGTCTTGGTACTCGTGTGATTAAGTCAATTTCGTTTCTGGCAATTCACAGCAGTTCAGTCTGGCTTTATGGCAGTGAAGTTAGTTGTACAACCAGGATCAGAGAAATGGACTGCACTGCTGCCAAGTCAAGTCTAGTTTGGGAATGAGAGTGAAAGAGAGAGCAAACAAATTATTGCACTTTTAAATATATAACTATATGAAATGTAATTCTCTTGCGTATCAGAGACAAAACACAGTCTGTAAAGCCAATAATAATCAGTTAATAAGGAAGGCTAATGCTACATTGCACATGATATTGTGTTACAGACTGATTCCAAAGAGGGGCCTTTTCTGTGTAAGGAGGAAGAGATTCCTTTATCCATCAGCCAAGGTAAGAAGAAAACAGTTTGTTGGCAAATTCCTTTTAAAGTGAGCTATACAATGTTTAAATGGCAACTCTGCCTCCAAATTATTTTTTTTTGCACTCTGAAAGAAATCCTGATTCTAAGCAGCTTTCTATAATATTCATTAAAAAAACAATGGTTTAAAATGTATTTGTACATTTGTATATGTTTATTGAAAAACGTTTAATACTGATCTCTGGTTCTGACTCTTGGAACAATGTATGTCAGTTTTAATACAAGTCTTTTAATGTGTTGCCTTCTGCATTGTTTTCAAAATCAGAACCTTAAAGGGGTGGTCTACCTTTATGTTAACTTTTAGTGTGTTATAGAATGGTCAATTCTTAGCAACTTTTCAATTGGTCTTCATTATTTATTTTTTATAGTTTAACTATTTGCCTTCTTCTTCTGACTCTTTCCAGCTTTTAGATGGGGGTCACTGACCACATCTAAAAACTAATGCTCTGTAATGCTACAAATGTATTGCTATTTGTATTACATTCTTCAATTCAGGCCTCTCCTATTCATATCCCAGTCTTTTATTCAAATCAGTGCATTGTTGTTAGGGTAATTTGGACCCTAGCAACCAGATTGCTTTAAATGCAAATTAGAGAGCTGCTGAATAGAAAGCTAAATAACTCAAAAACCACAAATAATAAAAAATTAAAACCAATTGCAAATTGTATCAAAATGTATATATGAAGATGTAATTATATTGTATATAAATAAGTTCTTACAATATTCCAATCAGACTGCATCATTGTAAGGTCAGTGAAATCAAGGAATGAGCCCGAACTGAGTATTCGAGACCTTCAGAACCACAAGGAGAAGAGAATTCTTCCAGCTACCCATGCAGGTCAGCCATACACTTACCCACTCCATGGTCATATTAATAAAGTGGGTATAAAATGTTTATTTGCTATAGTGGAAGAAGGGAAGGGCTGTAACAGTTACAGCCTGGACCGTCTGCACTTAACTGTCCAGCTGGTCATGTAGAATTAAACTGGGGCATAAGGGGAGGGTATGGGGTGGAGGGTATGGAGTGGATGGGAGGCAGGGGGGGGTATGGAGTGGATGGTAGGCAGGCGAGGGTATGGGGTGGTGGGTATGGAGGGGAGGGTATGGAGTGGATGGTAGGCAGGGGATGGTATGGGGTGGTGGGTATGGAGGGGAGGGTATGGAGTGGATGGGAGGCAGGGGAGGGTATGGGGTGGTGGGTATGGAGGGGAGGGTATGGGGTGGTGGGTATAGGGTGGTGGGTATGGAGGGGAGGGTATGGAGTGGATGGTAGGCAGGGGAGGGTATGGGGTGGATGGTAGGCATGGGGGGTAGAGGGTATGGGGTGATGGGTATGGAGGGGAGGGTTTGTAGAGAGGCGTAGCAGTGAAATGTGTTTACTTTAGGTCTCATCAATGTAAGTTTTCTTTTAGACGGATCCAGTGACAAGAAGGAATCAGCAAGAAGCCACATGAACCCTTACTCCCATTTGGGCACAGAGGAGGTTCCCAATATCCCACAGGAGTATCAGGTAGAAAGACTGGAGGCTCAGGGCTCACAGGTTCCCATTTTATTTGAATCTTCACGCCTGGAGTTATTAACTGTGTTGTCTGTATGATGGCATTTGTGGGTTTCACTGCAAAGCAACACTGGTTTGATCCTACGAGTCTGTACCTATGAGAGGGCACAATCCAGGGTTCAGTTCTGGAGTTTGATAAATCACAACATTATTTAAAAGATGTTGATTCAGCCAAAACCTTTATTAGCCCAGCAGCATTTTAGCCTGTGATTGGTGAATTTCCCATGAACTATCTGACCTTTTCCTTTAATCACAGATTGAACCTGATGTGATCCTACCCCAGCAGTGTAAAGAGGAGGAGCTTTCTTCTGAGTTCACAACAGGTGGGAAATGGAAAGTGAAATAGAAGTATCAATAAGTACAAATGTATAAATCAGGTGGTGGACAAAATAATTGAAATCAGAGTCTGTTCTTGACGTGTACCAATGGAAGTCTGACAAGTCTCATATTTTCCTGTTCGCCAAATTAAACATTCGGTGATCCATAAATGTGCATGATCAGTTTAGAGGAATTTTATTATTTACTGGTCGGACCCGTCCCAGTAAAGCAACAATTCACACATGTTGGAAACTGGCCCAGACTGGCAATCTATAAATCTTTGTTTCTACAGATCTCCTTGATCTGCTTGAATATGAATATCATCTCTCTCCCTCTTCTAAGCTGTACCTATTAACATTGGCTGCAGAAGATTTACCCAATTGGTGAAGTTAAATGGGTTGTTCACCTTTAAAATAACTCTTGGTATGATGTAGAGAGTGATATTCTGAGACAATTTTCTATTGGTTTAATTTTTTTTATTTGTAATTGTTGAGTTATTTAGCTTTTTATTCAACAGCTCTCCAGTTTGCAATTTTAGCCATCTGGTTGCTGGGGTCCAAATCACCCTAGCAACCATGCATTGATTTGAATAAGTGACTGGAATATGAATAGGAGAGGCCTGAATAGAAAGATGAGTAATAAAAAGTAGCAATAACAATAAGGGGGTTATTTATTAAAAGTCAAATGCCAAAAACGTGAAAAAATTTAGTTTTTCCGAGATTTATTACGGTATACCCCAAGGATGGAAAAAGTCTGAATCTGAAAAGCCTTTATCTCAGACCTACCGAGGTTCAATATAAGTCAACGGGAGAGGTCATTATCCTATTTGGAAGCTTCTCTGGTCTGCGCTGGAATTAGCCTGAAAATACGACTACGTGTATTTGCGTACGTGCTCTAAAAAATTTGAGCTTTTTCCACCAAAAAAAAAAGAATTGAGCCTTCAGTGAAAAACCTCTGAAAAAAACTCTTTTTTTTTGTGTTTGTCCCCAATCTGATTAAATCGTGCTTTTTTTTATTAATAGTTAAGGTCCAATCGTGGATTCTAGTTTGGTCAGACTTTTTTTATTCAAAAAAAGGCCCTAAATGTGTAGCCTTACAGAGCATTTTTTTATTTAGATGGGGTCAGTGACCCCCATTTGAAAGAGTCAAATCATTCTAAACATATTAAAACATATATAATAGAAGACCAATTGAGAAGTTGTTTAGAACTGGCCATTCTATAACATAGTATATCTTCTTGTATATTTGGCCTTCAATCCTGAACCTTATATTCAAGGTAAAACTCCCAGAGACCTACAGGTGTGGCTCTATAACCTCAATCCCTCTATTGCCTCTGATTTGGGCAAAGATACTGTAGGATAGAAATCAATTCTGTATTTTTTTTTTTGTATTTC
Organism: Xenopus laevis; assembly: GCF_017654675.1. Classification (NCBI taxonomy): domain Eukaryota; kingdom Metazoa; phylum Chordata; class Amphibia; order Anura; family Pipidae; genus Xenopus; species Xenopus laevis. The sequence continues at coordinate 184,767,771 of NC_054373.1, forward strand.
TAACAGTGATTTTAGATTTTGGTGATTCTGACGTGAGTGATGATGATCAGCAGGAAGAGGGAATTCAACCAGACGCTTGTGTGGGTAAGTGATGGTCACTCTGTGTCAATTCTACCTTTGCTAAACTCCCCCTGACACTCACCATCAAGTCTGTGCACTATAATACAACCTCTATTGGTCATGTACTACTTCTACTGGTCATGTACTACTTCTACTGGTTATGTACTACTTCTACTGGTTATGTACTACTTCTACTGGTTATCCACTACTTCTACTGGTTATCCACTACTTCTACTGGTTATCTACTACTTCTACTGGTCATGTACTACTTCTACTGGTTATTTACTACTTCTACTGGTCATATACTAATTATACTGGTCATGTACTACTTCTACTGGTCATGTACTACTTCTACTGGTCATGTACTACTTCTACTGGTTATGTACTACTTCTACTGGTTATGTACTACTTCTACTGGTCATGTACTACTTCTACTGGTTATGTACTACTTCTACTGGTCATGCACTACTTCTACTGGTTATGTACTACTTCTACTGGTTATGTACTACTTCTACTGGTCATGCACTACTTCTACTGGTTATGTACTACTTCTACTGGTCATGCACTACTTCTACTGGTTATGTACTACTTCTACTGGTCATGCACTACTTCTACTGGTTATGTACTACTTCTACTGGTCATGTATTACTTCTACTGGTCATGTACTACTTCTACTGGTTATCCACTACTTCTACTGGTCATGTACTACTTCTACTGGTTATGTACTACTTCTACTGGTTATGTACTACTTCTACTGGTCATGCACTACTTCTACTGGTTATGTACTACTTCTACTGGTCATGCACTACTTCTATTGGTCATGTATTACTTCTACTGGCCATGTACTACTTAGGTTATAGTGGAGGAAAATTTCATTGCTGCTTGTGATGCCATCTGTCCTTATAGCAAATTGCCTACAGATGTGAGTTAAGACAAATAGTACAAAGGCTCATTTGTACCTTCCCAGAATTCCAGTGTAATAGTGCCAACTGCATCGGCTTTGCTCTATTTTGTACCTGGAACCTGAAGTGCATCGATCACAGGAATGAGAAACAATAGGACATTGGCAGATGGGTCTAAGTACAAATAGGGAAAAGTTCTTTTGATAAGAAATATGTCCAGGACCTTAGTTTGCAAACTGGGATGTTGTCTAATGGGGATGCAATAGGGACCTTAGGTTGTAAACTCACTGGGGCAGGGACTGATGGAATTGTGACAGGGATATTAGATTGTAAGCTCCACTGGGGCAGGAACTGAGGAGAATGATGGGAATGTGATAAGGGACCTTAGATTGTAAACTCCACTGGGGCTAGGAATGTGATAGGGACCTTAGATTGTTAGCTCACTGGGACAAGGACTGATGGCAATGTGATAGGGACCTTAGATTGTTAGCTCACTGGGACAGGGACTGATAGGAATGTGATAGGGACCTTAGATTGTTAGCTCACTGGGACAAGGACTGATGGCAATGTGATAGGGACCTTAGATTGTTAGCTCACTGGGACAGGGACTGATGGGAATGTGATAGGGACTTTAGTTGTAAGCTCCACTGAGGCAGGGACTGATGGAAATGTGACAGGTATATTAGATTGTAAGTTCCACCGGGGCAGGAACTGAGGAGAATGATGGGAATGTGATAGGGACCTTAGATTGTTAGCTCACTGGGACAAGGACTGATGGGAATGTGATAGGGACCTTAGATTGTTAGCTCACTGGGACAGTGACTGATGGGATTGTGATAGGAACCTTAGATTGTAAGCTTCACTGGGACAAGGACTGATGGTAATGTGATAGGGACCTTAGATTGTAAACTCACTGGGACAGGGACTGATGGGAATGTGATAGGGACCTTAGATTGTAAGCTCCACTGGGACAGGGACTGATGGGAATGTGATAGGGACCTTAGATTGTAAACTCCACTGGGGCAGGGACTGATGAGGATGATGTAAAATCTCTGGAAATGATGTGGGCACTATATAATTTAATGGATAATAAAATAATCTTCTTTTCTCCCCAGTAGGTGAGTCTATTACTTCTGAGGGCCAGACTAATGCGCATCTAATCTCACTATCGGACGAATACCAGGAGAGTTATTTCTACCAACCCGATGGCGACGCGCAGCAAAATCTTGCCGAGAAGGAGCCGTATTCGTGTTTTGAATGCGGCAAATGTTTCCCGTACAAATCCGGTCTCATCACCCACCAGCGGGTCCACACCGGGCAGAAACCCTTCTCTTGTTCCGACTGCGGGAAATGCTTCAAAGACAAATCGGTCCTGTTCAAGCACCAGAAGATCCACACGGGGGAGAAACCCTACGCCTGTTCCTACTGCGGCAAATGCTTCTTGTACAAATCTACGCTGGTCACGCACCAGAGGACTCACACGGGGGAGAAGCCATTCGAGTGCATGCAGTGCGGCAAGTGTTTCGGAGACAAATCCGTCCTACTTAGACATAAAAAGATCCACACAGGGGTCAAACAGTTCTCCTGCTCCGAATGCGGGAAGCGATTTACCAGGAACACAAGTCTCGTTACACATCGGAAGATCCACAGGAGATGAGCCAATAGCATCGTGACAATGGGATCGGCCCCAACCCAAACTGCACGTTACACGTTTCATGTAAGAGAGAAACGACTTACAGGTTCTGACTGTGGCAATCACGGCAGATATTCTTGTGTTGCTATGGTGATGGCAAGGGCTCCAGGGTATCCGTGGTATATATTGGTATCTTGCTATGCATTATGGGGAATGGCGTCACCGAAGCAAAAGCTTGTTTCACTTATTTTTTTTAAGCCATGAAATAATGATCTGTCTGTTTTTAATGGGAATTTTGTACATATACATCCTCACTTGTGGTTTTAGGGCAAACCGGTGGGCTACCGTATTCTGCATGTGAAGTGCCTATGGTTCCAGTAAATGCATTAAGAACACAATACACAGGAAGAACAAAGGGCCAGATTCAATTCAGTGAGAAAAGGGTTTATCATGTGAAAAGTCATATTTGAGATGCAGTTCAATTCAGAAAAACGTATCTCACGGTTTGTCATGTGAAAACTCATGTTGAAGTCTATGGGAAAAAACAGTAACTGACTTTGGAGAAACGTTTTTCTTCTCGACTTGAATCTCGTCTATGACTTTTCACGTGATAAACCATGAGATAACTTTTTCTCACTGATTTGAATCTGGCCCAAAGTCTGATATGCTTGTTCCATGTTGCCATATTGTCCTACTGTTTCCATCTTCTAATACACTTGCCCCGCTGCCTCCATCTTTGCCCCGCTGCCTCCATCTTTGCCCCGCTGCCTCTGCTTTGCCCATTGTCTTCATCTGGTGTAAGTTTCCAGCTCATGCTCTTCGGCTCAGTGTTCCTAATGCATTCAGTAGCACTCATTTATATAAACACTGGGCAAATTTGCTCCTGGGCAGTAAACCATGGCAACCAATCAGGTGATTGCTTTCAGTGCAGCTGATCACTGATTGGTTGCTATGGGTTACTGCCCAGGTGCAAATTTGCCCGGTGTTTATAAATGAGCCCCAGTATGTCACATGGTAATGCTAGAGCAATGATCACATGACTGCTAATGGCAACCTGTAAAGTTGCCAGTGAAGGTGGAATGTCACATGATCTCATAGGGGGGAATACACAAAAGTGTCGGTAAAAGAAGTAACCCAGAAGCTGACAAAGTTGTAAAATGTCGTACGAACGGCAAATTCACAAAGGTAAGTCTGACAACTTTCTAAAATTTCGTAAAATCTTTTCGTTGGACAGACGACATTTTACCGATTGTTTTCAAAAGACAATATTTCATTTTGAAGAGCCTAATGTGTCCGAGCAATTCATACAAATTCAGGGAAAAGTGCTGCATAAAAAAACCAGGCTCACTTTTAACGACACCATTTCAGATGTGCCGTACACGCCGGAAAATTGCTGGGTAAATGCTCTGTGAATTTGTCGGCTGTTACTACGACACTTTCTGCGACATTTCAAAGACGTTTTTTCGTTCACGACTCTTATGTGAATCCCCCCCATAGTGTCACATGACTCAACGTCTTGTCTTTATGAGGGAAAAGATCTCCGCATCCCAATTCAAGGGCCTAAACATACTTTTTAAAATATGTAACTGTAAGGATTATATACAGCCGCTCTCTTGTTTCAGCTTTGAAGTGTGATGGGTCAGGAACCCTGACTACTGCCTCCTTAATAATCTCATCAGTCCTGTAAGAAACACTGGAGCTTATTTATCATATGAGACAAGTTTCAAAGTGCAAAATCTTTTTATTTTATTGCACCGTGACTCTCCATTTCCATCAGGTTTCTTTATGGCACGTATGGGACCTTTTATCCAGAAAGCTCCAAATGGGAATGGGAAGTCCATCCCCCATAGAGTTCATTTTAAGCAAATACATCTTAAAGGAGAAGGAATAACATTTTACAATTGGGTTGCCAAAAGTTAGGCACCCCCAAGTGACTACTTTTACTTACCTGATACTCCGGGCCGGTGTTTCTATCAGCAGAAAACCGCACGGGCCCGGGGTTCTTCAAGCGAGCACCATGGAGAGATCCTCTTCTTGCATCCTTGTGTCTTCTCGCGGTTGCACATGTGCAGTAGAGTGAAAAAAAGCTGAACTTTAACAAAGAATCCGCTTATTTCTACTGCACATGCCCTGGGAAATTTGAAAAACAATGAAGCAGGAAGGCGATTGCTCCGTGGTGCTCGCTAGAAAAACCCTGGGCTGGTGCAGTTTTCTGCTGATCAGAGCACTGGCCTGGGGTGTCAGGTAAGTAAAAATAGTCACTTGGGATGCCTAACTTTTGGCACCCCAATTGTAAAATGTTATTCCTTCTCCTTTAAAGACATCTTTACTTACCAAGTGCATTGTGCAAAGTGCAGTTGTCGGATGCAATTTGCCTGTTTTTTTTCCCACAATGCAGTGCTCTTTTGCCTGTAGCGCCTGGAATTACCCCCGTGCCCTGGATTTCAGTCGTTTTAGGATTCCCCGGGATCAGTAGGTGCGTCGTTTATTAGAAGAGACATTGGCTCAAATATGTGGAGCTCGTTTGCCCTCAAGTAACTTTAATATCCAGTGTCGATACAGATCCTGCCATCATGTTGGCAACTCTCACCTCTGCATCTGTTGTAAATGCACATTTTTTTCCTTCTTCTCTGTAATAATAATAATAATACCCTACCAGATACTTGGTAGGACCTGAGCTATGTTAGTCCATATTGGCGGCAGAACATTTCTTTAATGTTTAAATGTGTTTTATTAGATTACGGTTTGTAATGATAGAAAAGCCCCAGTCCCAAGCATTCCGGATACATGGATTTGATATCTGTATATATTGAGGTGGGTAGGACATAGGTGACCCTGGCAGGCTCCTCCCACATTCAGGACATGCTCCTCCCACATTCAGGACATGCTCTCTGGCACTGAGTCATCATATATGTAAATCCAGAAAAGAGATCCTGGTTATTTTACACTATACAGGTATGGGACCGTTTATCCAGGATGCTATGGACCCGGGGATTTCAGATTTCAGATCTTTCCATAATTTTGATCTTCATACCTTCAAACTCAATAGGCTGGTTTTGCCTCCAATAAGGATTAATTATATCTTAGTTGGGATGAAGTACAAGCGACTGTTTTATTATTACACAGAAAAAGGAAATCATTTTTAAAAATTCAGATTATTTGGAAAAAATGGAGTCTATGGGAGATGGCCTGGCTTTCTGGATGATGGGTTTCTGTTTAACAGATCCCATACCTGTATGTACCATCGGCCCTTTCCAAATTCTCCCCAAAGGGATTTCTATGGGGGCATAAGGGCACCTATCTAAAGAAATTGAAATTCTAGGCGTGATTTCAGGTGTGGGATCTATTATCCGGGATTCATGTAGGACAAGATTCCTTTGTTCATAATGTGCAGAATGATTCCGTATAAAGCATCACATCAGTATTTTATTGACTGTTACAGTGATATTGTCACATCCCCATGTCTATTTATTATTACAGACTGGTCACGTGACGAGGCTCAGCCTGAAGCTGATCCAGTAAACGCTGGTTTCAAAGGAATTTTTTATAACTAGTTATTTTGTCTTGAGTTCCTTTGAATGACAAGTTACACGGCTGAAAATTACCAGCGGAGAACCCTGTTTGTGCGCCGTGGGCCTTACTGGAAGGGGTGTAATTACTGATGCATGTGTCTCACTTAAAGGGCTTGTTCACCTTTAAATTAACTGTTAGTATGACATAGAGACAATTTGCAATTGTTTTTTATTTGTGGTTTTTGAGTTATTTAGCTTCTTATTCAGCAGCTCTCCAGTTTGCAGTTTCAGCCATCTGGTTGCTAGGGTCCAAATGACCATAGCAACCATGCACTGATGTGAATAAGAGACTGGAATAGGAGAGGCCTGAATAGAAAGATGAGTGGCGACTATAAAACATACTAAAAGTTAACATAAAGTAAACCACCCCTATGTGCACATAACTAAGCCACTTGAGCACTAAGCAGAATAACTGATGTCAAGGTACTTTACAAATAAAGCCATAAAAATACTGGGCGTTTCCCCTTTATCATAATGGGATCACTCGGACAGACCATTGGCTGAGCAGAAATTGCTATTTTTACACTTGACGAAAAGCTTTTATTAGACCTGAACTGGAACCGAAGTTGGAAAAAAGAGTATTTTAAAGAGATGTGTTTTAGTGGTCAATTTAGAGGAAAAAAAAAAAAAAATCAATACAGGGTCCAAGGTGGGGGCAGGAGGAAACATCTTTGTATTTCTGGAAAGTCAAACCTGGAGTTTTCAGTGCCCTCTGGGATTTGCAGTTCAGCAACAGCCAGCGGTCAGGTTGGACATCCTTGTTGAGCACATACAGGTATAGGATCCGTTATCCGGAACACCACTATCCAAAAAGCTCTGAATTACAGAAGGCCGCCTCCCATACACTCCATTTTATCCAAATAATCTACAATTGTAAAAACTATTTCCTTTTTCTGTGTAATAATAAAACAGTCGCTTGTACTTGATCCCAACTAAGATACAATTAATCCTTATTGGAAGCAAAACCAGCCTCTTGGGTTTACAGTATTTAATGTTTATATGATTTTCTAGTAGACTTAGTATGAAGATCAAAATTACAGAAAGATCCCTTATCTGAAAACCCCCAGATCCAGAGCATTCTGGATAACCGGTCCCATACCTGTACCTTGTACTTGATCCCAACTAAGATATAATTAATCCTTACTGGAAGCAAACCCAGCCTATTGGGTCTGTGAGGGGAGCTTATTTATCAAAAACCAAAATACAGGTACAGGACCTGTTATCCAGAATGCTCGGGACCTGGGGTTTTCTGGATAATGGATCTTTCCCTAATTTAGATCTTCATACCTTAAGTCTACTAGAAAATCACGTAAACATTAAATAAAGCCAATAGGCTGGTTTTGCTTCCAATAAGGATGAATTATATCTTAGTTGGGATCAAGTACAAGCGACTGTTTTATTATTACACAGAAAAAGGAAATCAGTTTTAAAAATTTGGATTATTTGATTATAATGGAGTCTATGGGAGATGTTCATTCCGTAATTCGGAGCTTTCTGGATAACAGGTTTCCGGATAACGGATCCCATACCTGTAGTAATTTAATAAGTCCAACCAAACTAGAAGCACAATTGGACATTATTTATTATTAAAAAAAAAAAGCATGTGTTTTTTCCCAAATCGCTTAATTTTTTTTCTGGCTTTTTCCCCGAAAAGCCAATTTTTTTTTTTAGATTTTTGCCTGAAAAGTCAGAAATAGTCCAAGTTTCTGGTTAATTCCAGCGCAGACCACAAAAACTTCCAATAGGATAGGGAGTTTTTTTCCCCCCACTAAAAAATTTTTAGTTTTTGGCATTCGGATGTTAATAAATAACCCCCTTAACGTTAATATGATTTTCCAGTCGACTTAGGTATAAAGAGCCGAATAACGGAAGGATCCCTTATTCGGAAAACGCCAGGTCCCGAGCATTCTGGATAACAGGTCCCATATCTGTATTGGGAAATCTACAGTTGTACCAGTGTAATAAACCCTCTGTGCAGTGTTTTTTCCCATAAGGGGCAACTGTCATGCTGAGGATCCAGAGCCAGTGCCCTTTTTGCCCCATCTGAAAAGCGGCCCTGAGTATAAAGTGTCAGATTTTGTTGTTTTCATGTCCCATAGAAGCAGAATACTATGAAATGCCCCAAGGAAAGTAGCAGTTAATTGTTGTGTAGTTTGTTTTTAGGCGTTAGATTGGCCCAGTGACTTCCGACCGTGTCCCTGATCCGCACAAACCCCACCCTATTTTTTGATAAATCCCGCCCCCTTTTATGTCCATGATTGACGACTGCCCAATCGAAATAAAGGTACAGGGGGGAGATTTGTTATTTCCCTCTAAAGTTCTGTTCCACCCGCATGTAAATAATCATGTCTCTTATTTTGTGTTTAGAAAAACATTCATTTGCATTTTATTAAAAAAAAATCTAAAATGAAATTGTTGACTTTGTGTCTCTTTAAAACATTGGGCCGGTCCATAAATGTGGAATATACAGGGAGCTACACTTGAATGCTCAACCCAGGACAATCTCAGACCTCTGCAAGAAATACCGGAGAAGCCCTTGACTGTTGCACCTCACTAACCCCATACGGAATAGTAACGTATCCCCCAAGCTCTGCTACTGTATATCACTTACCTGCTCCTCAGGGGAGGAGTTATCTTGTCGTGCCTTGGAAATGGAACTGAGTGTTGTGTTAAAGGAATGGTAACACCAAAAAATTAAAGTGTTTTAAAGTAATGCAAATATCATTTAGTGTTGCCATGCACTGGTAAAACTGATCTGTTTGCTTCAGAAACACTACTATAGTTTACATAAAAAAGCTGCTGTGTAGCCATGGGGGCAGCCATTCAAGCACAGGATAACCAGTAGATAACAGATAAGTACTACTATAGTTTATATAAACAAGCTGCTGTGTAGCCATGGGGGCAGCCATTCAAGCACAGGATACACAGTAGATAATATATAAGTACTACTATAGTTTATATAAACAAGCTGCTGTGTAGCCATGGGGGCAGCCATTCAAGCACAGGATACACAGATAACAGATAAGTACTGCTATAGTTTATATAAAAAAGCTGCTGTGTAGCCATGGGGGCAGCCATTCAAGCACAGGATACACAGTAGATAATATATAAGTACTACTATAGTTTATATAAACAAGCTGCTGTGTAGCCATGGGGGCAGCCATTCAAGCACAGGATACACAGATAACAGATAAGTACTACTATAGTTTATATAAAAAAGCTGCTGTGTAGCAATGGGGGCAGCCATTCAAGCACAGGAAACACAGTAGATAACATAAGTACTACTATAGTTTATATAAACAAGCTGCTGTGTAGCCATGGGGCAGCCATTCAAGCACAGGATACACAGTAGATAACAGATAAGTACTACTATAGTTTATATAAACAAGCTGCTGTGTAGCCATGGGGCAGCCATTCAAGCACAGGATACACAGTAGATAACAGATAAGTACTACTATAGTTTATATAAACAAGCTGCTGTGTAGCCATGGGGCAGCCATTCAAGCACAGGATACACAGTAGATAACAGATAAGTACTACTATAGTTTATATAAACAAGCTGCTGTGTAACCATGGGGGCAGCCATTCAAGCACAGGATACACAGTAGATAACAGATAAGTACTACTATAGTTTATATAAACAAGCTGCTGTGTAGCCATGGGGGCAGCCATTCAAGCACAGGATACACAGTAGATAACAGATAAGTACTACTATAGTTTATATAAACAAGCTGCTGTGTAGCCATGGGGGCAGCCATTCAAGCACAGGATACACAGTAGATAACAGATAAGTACTACTATAGTTTATATAAACAATATAGCGCAACAATGCATTATATTTTTTATTGTTTTAAAACCATTTAATTTTTTGCTGCTACTGTTTCATTAAAAGTCTTGCAGTGCTGCCTTGCTTTGTCAGTGCAGAGAGCAGTGCTGTTTTTAGGTCCAGTGCCACTTCGCTACATATGACATCTTTCTTCTAATGTCTCCATCTTGTCCTACTGTCTCCAACATGTCCAACTGTCTCCGTCTTGCCTCACTGTCTTCGTCTTGCCCTACTGTCTCCGTCTTGCCCTACTGTCTCCATCTTGCCCTATTGTCTCCATCTTGCCGTACTGTCTCCGTCTTGGCCTACTGTCTCCATCTTGCCCTACTGTCTCCGTCTTGCCCTACTGTCTCAGTCTTGCCCTACTGTCTCCGTCTTGCCCTACTGTCTCCGTCTTCCCTACTGTCTCTGTCTTGTCCATCTGTCTCCGTCTTGCCCTACTGTCTCCATCTTGTCCTACTTTCTACTTCTTACCCTACTTTCTACTTCTTGCCCTACTGTCTCCGTCTTGCCCTACTTTCTCCGTCTTGCCCTACAGTCTCCGTCTTGCCCTACAGTCTCCGTCTTGCCCTACAGTCTCCGTCTTGTCCTACTGTCTCCATCTTGTCCAACTGTCTCCATCTTGCCCTACTGTCTCTTTCTTGCCCTACTGTCTCCATCTTTCCCTACTGTTTCCATCTTGCCCTACTGTCTCCGTCTTGCTCTACTGTCTCTGTCTTGTCCTACTGTCTCCATCTTGTCCTACTGTCTCCATCTTGCCCTACAGTCTCCATCTTGCCTTACTGTCTCCGTTTTGGCCTACTGTCTGTGTCTTTTCCTATGGCCTCCCTCTTGCCAAACCTCCATCTTACCATTCACCATACACTGACACTCTAGGATTTACTTCCCCAAGTGGTTGAACCCATCTTGGACAGATATAATTGCAGCCTTACAGGGCATCAATTCTTCCAATAAATTAAATGGAATTACAACCAACCTGGATTGCCCAAAAACAACAGCCAGAGAGATGCTGATTTAATCAGAAATTACTTTTATCCCCCTACTGTACAATGTGCAGCACTTCTAACTCAATTGGGCAGTTCCTGTATGATGGGGCTGCCCTGCCTGATGTCGCTGTGTATGTCCCATTATGTTCCATTGCTGCTATAGACTCATAAGCACCTCATTTACCCTGGTGCCCCCCGGCTCCTGCCATTGACATATTCATTTACTCACACAGACCCCAATGCACTGCTGGGGGGGGGGGTTCTAATAGTAACAGTCACCTCTGGAAATAAAAATAGTCATTGCTGTCACTGAGTATAAAAGCAGCCAAACTGCAATTTGTTATGTCATTGACTGAAAGTAACATTTTTCCTGCTGCAATAAAAAAGCTTCTGCTGCGATTCCACCCTGGCAAACGGCAAACTCAAGAGCACAAACTGACACTTGGCAATGTAATAAGCTCCTGGGCCAGTTATTTAGTTGGGTGACCATTCAACCACTTTCAGAGATTAATCTGGGTGCATCTCTCCCCCTCCCAATCTACTACTTTGCTGCTATAGGAACAGTCACATGTTGATTCCATGAATTTCAGTTGAGGGGGTCAGTTAGGTGCAAAGGTGATGGGTGAGTCAGGGCGACTCCCAACAAAGCTGATATTATATACCCACAATAAATTGCTTGGATTTTACATATTTCTTCCATTCATTTTTATTGCCCCCCTCCCCATGTGACCTCTCAGCAGCAAAACAATAGCAGTAACATAACTAACCCGGGCATGGGCGCAGGATATGCAACAAATCAATGGCAGGGGCACAAGAAAGACACTTTGGTTACACTTCTCCAGTGGGACCTGTGCAGTCAAACCCCAAGTTGTTACACATCTGAACAATGGGATCTCTCAATAACATACATTTAGACACAATCACATCATTAAGTGCTTGAAATTTTATTTTGCATTTACCATAAACCATGATATAATCTAGTAATTATTGTGCTGAGTGACCCCTGTCCCTGTATATATATATATATATATATATATATATATATATATATATATATATATATATATATATATATATGTAGGGGGCAGGGGGTAATATTTGGGGTTCAGACTCTAACAAACCCAACATCCCCAGTGCAGTGCCAAGCATTCGCTGGAGTGGAGTAAAGGCCGAGGCTGTTGGATATGGAGAAATGGAAACACATTGCACAGATGTCCTTTCTACCATGTTGGTTGGGCAGATGCCAGGAGAAGACTTACCTGCTGGAACACATAATGCCAACGGTAACATTTGATGGAGGATAATATTGCAGGACTGATATCTGGCGCAATATCCGGGGCTGTTGGTTCCAGTGAAACCTTAAGGCTACAGGGTACAATGACATTCTGTGCTTCTGTGTAGTTTGGGGAAGGCCCTTTCTTTTTTTGTCACAATAATGCCTCATGCACAGAGCCAGGTCCTTACAGAAAGGGTTTTCTGAGATGGGAAGAACCTGACCAACTTGAACCCCTGTGGAATGAATTGGAACCCCGACTGTGAGTCTGATCCCCAATATCAGTGCCCAATCTCACTAATGCTCTTGTGGCTGAATGGAAACAACTCCCAGTAAAAAAGTTCCAACATCTAGTGGGACCTTCACAGAAGAGTAGGAGCAGTTATAGGACCAAAGGGAGGGGCAAACCAATTGAACCCCTGTGGGATGAATTGGAACCCCGACTGTTAGTGTGATCCCCGACATCACTGCCCAACCTCACTAATTTTCTTGTGGCTGAATGAAAGCAACTCCCAGCAACAATGTTTCAACATCTAGTGGGAACCTTTCCAGAAGCACTGGGGCCATTGTTGCAGCAAAGGGCAACTTATAATATTAATACTTACTATATAATATTAATACTAATATTAATTAACATATTAATCCCCTTGGCTTGGGAATGAGACATTTCCTAAATCTATTCCAATCCTTATATAATTCTCCTCATTTCACTGATTTCCCCTTTAATGCTTTGCAGAATACATCTTTTTGACATATTTTCTCATCACTTCATCCCGTAAGCCGTAGATAAGAGGGCAGAGGAACCTGGGCAGGCAGGTGAAGAGGAGGAAGCTGGATAAGGGCAGATACTTAATATAATTTAATGGATAGGTATCCACCATTGATGACAATAGAGAGGTCATGCAGAGGAGGAGCTGGAAGGCATGGAGCATGACGGTTTTACTTGCCTTTAGAGCGGATGATTTGTTGGAACCAATGCTTCTGGCAACCAGCAAAACCTTGACATAGGTGAATAGAATGACGAGGGCCACAAGCGTAAAAGTTAAGATGTAGGTGTAGAATCTGATCGTGCCCTGCTCTGGCCTCACCGTGAGGGCCCCTTGGCTGCAGACCACAGGTTGGAGCATCCCAATAAAAGGACTAAATGTGATGAAATCAGCAAGGTTTGGAATCAGCCCAAGCGTCCACATCCCTCCAATGGCAGCTACTGCTTTCCTCATAGTGACCAATTCCCCTTGCCTGAGAGGGAAGCAAATAGCCAGATAGCGCTCCAAGGACATGACCGCCAGGTTGTACGGAGTCACCCTAAAGGTAACGGTGGCCACTGTGTACACAAGATAGCAGGCGGGCACCGGAATGTATTGTTTGTATATAGCGCCCAGGAAGAGGAAGAGACTTGAGACAAGGTAGACTGTATCATTCATAAGCATGTGGGCAAAGAACACATAGCGGACGTTGTCCTTGAGATGAGGAGAAGAGAAGAAGATGTGCAGTAAGACTATGATGGTGTAGAGGAAACAACTGAAACAAATGAGGGTGAGGACCACCAGCCCCGTCTTGACATTGAGCACAATTTTGTCTTGGGCTAATGCATCTGTGGCGTTGTTGGATATTGCCCGAGAATTGCCCATGGCCAAATGGGTCACAGACTTAAAGGAGAAGGAGAGAAGCATTAGTAATACAGCAGTTGTACTGGAGGATACAATAAGCAACTTCATGAAATTTGTGAGCAACATCTTCCCATCATGTTCAAATCACTACTGTCACTAATTCCACTCTCCCCTCTCCACACCGGAAGCCAATGAGATGTGAGGACACATGGTGCCTAGCACTAAGGACTTGTTTCCCATTGGCTCCTTATGTGTCTAACCATGAATTAGTAATCTACAGCTCCCAGCACTCCCTAAACAGGACCACCATGAGAAGGGACAGGTGGGAGCCCTGCCAGTGGACCAATCCCAGAGGGGACCTGGCCAGATGTCGTGGTTCAAATTTGCAAACCATGAAACCCTGGGGTGGCTACCAATAAAAGAAGAATTTAGAATTATATATGACCATATTGGGGATTGATATCTTTTTTGTAGAGGCTCAGCCTTCTTTAATCTTCATTATTCTCCACCTATGCCTGAAATCTGGTAGGGCTATTTGGTTTGGGAATAAAGGGTATGACTGGGGCCAGTGAAGTACATAGCCTATTAAGAGTACTTTGTCTTCCCACCTCCCTGGGGCATGGGTGCTGCTAATCCTAGTTCCTGGAAGAGGAGATTATCGGTGCCCTTAAAGAGGAAGAATTCTCCCCCATGCAACGAGTGCACTTAATAGGGGTTTTCTTTATTTCTGGAGCTAAACTGGAAAATTAAAGATCCTCCATTTTGGTCCTTGCGAGGCAGATAATTAGATTCCTAGTGCACAGATACTCCCACTGCATAATGAACTCCTTCTAACAAAATATTCACAACAACAGAGTGAAGGGAGAGGGTTGTTAACTGGGAATATAATCATCTAATTATCAATTTCTAATGATAAACAGAAAGGTTTTTTGTGATTAAAGCAATAGGCAAAAATGTTCAACACAAGACCAACCATGTTCACTATGGGAATAACCTCAAAATATAGCAGAAATACCATCTAAGTTAAATTTAAAGGGGCGATTCACCTTTAAGTTAACTTTAAGTATTTTGTAGAATGGCTAATTCTAAGCAACTTTTTAATTAACTTTCATTATTTATTTATTATAGTTTTTTTTAATTATTTGCCTTTTTCTTCTAAATCTTTCCAGCTTTCAAATGTTAGTCATTGATCCCATATAAAAAAACAAATGCTCCGTAAGGCTACAAATGTATTGTTATTGTTACTTTTCATTACTCCTCTTTCTATTCAGGCCTCTCCTATTCATATTCCAGTCTCTTATTCAAATCAGTGCATGGTTGCTAGGGGAATTTGAACTCTAGCAACCAGATGGCTGAAATTGCAAACTGGAGAGCTGCTGAATAAAAAGCTTAATAACTCAAAAACCACAAATAACAAAACATGAAAACCAATTGCAAATTGTCTCAGAATATCACTTTGTACACCATATGAAAAGTTCATTTAAAGGGGAACCATCCCTTTAAATTGTGTTTTTTTTTATTTAGATTTTTGGAGAACATGTATTCACTGGTTTAGATATTGTGAAACTTTGGCACAAATGTTTTTCCTACATCTGTGACTGTGTTATGTGCTGGGGGTGCCAGTCAAAAGTTGGATCTTACTGTAGGGGATGAATTTGCACTGATGTGATTTAAGCCAATTGTTTCTAATGTATTATTAGAGAGATTGATATTTAACTATCATCCAGGGTGAGACTTTTACTCAGGGGCAGACTGGGGGGCGCGGGGCCCATCGGGCTGCTGTCCAGGGACCCCCTCTGGACCTCCTGCTGCGCCAACGCAGCTGCACCTGTATGCATGCGCACTTCATTTTACGGTTGGTCTCGGCAGGAAGCAGCCTGAAAATCGTGGATCTGGGTTGGCGGCCCCACCATGTTTTTTCCCGTTGTCCCGCCGCCCCAGTCTGACCCTGATTTTACTCCCTGATACTGAATGCAGGTTCCATCCAGAGCTGCAGCTTGGAGGATGAAATGATTTAAATGAAGGATAAGCAGATATAACTCTTCTAAGCAAATACTCATTGGACAGAGCAGTTTGAGGACCACTTTATTATAAAAAGTAGCCTTTAAGAGTTTATTAATGAATAAATGATGATGATGGTGATTATTAATTTAGCTTTAACAGTAAAAAGTCAACATTAACTGGATCTAGTACATTAACAGAAGGCTCATTAGAAGTAATATTCTAAATTGCGACTAATATATAGAAGGTCAATACTTAGCCTTTGCTAAAGCATTTGATACAGTGTCACACAAAAGGTTACTGGTTAAATGAAGGAATGTTGGCCTGGAACATAGTATTTGTACCTGGATAGAGAACTGGCTAAAAGATAGACTACAAAGAGTGGTGGGAAATGGAACATTTTCTAATTGGACCAGTGTTGTTAGTGGAGTAGCGCAGGGCTCTGTACTAGGTCCCTTGCTTTTCAACTTGTTTATTAATGACCTGGAGGCGGCCATTGAAAGTACTGTTTCTATTTTTGCAGATGATACTAAATTGTGCAGAACTATAGGTTCCATGCAGGATGCTGCCACTTTGCACAGTGATTTGTCTAAACTGGAAAACTGGGCAGCAAACTGGAAAATGAGGTTCAATGTTGATAAATGCAGGTTATGCACTTTGGCAAAAATAATATAAATGCAAGTTATACACTAAATGGCAGTGTGTTGGGAGTTTCCTTAAATGAGAAGGATCTTGGGGTCTTTGTAGATAACAAGTTGTCTAATTCTGGGCAGTGTCATTCTGTGGCTACTAAAGCAAATAAAGTTCTTGTATAAAAAAGGGCATTAACTCAAGAGATGAAACATAATTATGTCTCTTTATAGGTCCCTGGTGAGGCCTCATCTGGAGTATGGGGGCAGTTTTGGACTCCAGTCCTTAAGAGGGATATAAATGAGCTGGAGAGAGTGCAGAGACTAAGTGCAACTAAACTGGTTAGAGGGAGGGAAGAGTTAAATTATGAGGGGAGACTGACAAGGTTGGGGTTGTTTTCTCTGGAAAAAAGGCGCTTGTGAGGGGACATGATTAGACTTTACAAGTACATTAGAGGACATTATAGACAAATAGCAGGGGACCTTTTTACCCATAAAGAGAATCACGTACCAGAGGCCTCCCCTTCAGACTAGAGGAAAAGAAGTTTCATTTAAAGGAACAGAGTAGTGGGTTCATCACAGTGAGGACAGTGAGGTTGGGGAATGCACTGCCAGGTGATGATTCAGTTAATGACTATAAGAGGGACTTGGATGATTTCTTGGACAGACATAATACAAAGGCTATTGTGATACTAAACTCTATAGTTAGTATAGATATGGGTATATATCATTTATGTGACAGTAGGGAGGGGTGTGTGTATGGGGCTGGGTTTTCATTTGGAGGGGTTGAACTTGATGGACTTTGTCTTTTTCAACCCAATTTAACTATGTAACTATGTAACTATATAATCAAAGGATTTGCCTAAGACTTTACATTTCTCAGCACTGGTAACAATAGAACATTCTTTTAGATGAGTATAAATGATATTCCACCATCAGCAAATCTAATCAGTTTATTGTATTCCCTACCAATAAAGGGGTGAGTGATTCATTGGTGGGGAGGAAAGGAGATTTCACCATCAGCATAGGAAGGGGTTCTTTACTGTAAGGGCAGTCAGGTTATGGGATTCCCTACCGAGAAAGGGGGAATGAGCCAGACTGCTATGAATAACAAAAAAGGGGCTATTCATTTTGTGCAGACATGTGACTGTGGAAGGGTATTAGCCTAGTACTGGGGGTATAAAAGCTGAAGGAGTAACTGTATTACCCAAATGGAGAAGCTCAGATTAATTGCCCTGATGTAACTGTAATGTCTGGCTGAATGTATGAAACCTGTGAAACAATGTAGCAGGTAAGAATGGGATATACACGCACTTACCCTGAATCTCGCTCTTGGGTTACGCAGGTTAATGCACCGTGTGGCAGTTGGAAATATTTATATTGCTTCTAACTCCCTGTAGCCTCCATCCCTATGGAGAAGGAGTCTCTAAGGCAACAAGCCTATAATTCTAATGACTGAACTGAATTGAAATGTCTCATTAACAGCCCGGCCTGCACACATTGTATGGGATGAGCTTTATTCCCTTTGCTTGAATTCAGGAACACATTTTTTTTTTTACATGCAGTGAACCCCAGCATTAAATAGCACTGTGACCCCAGCATTAAATAGCACTGTGACCCCAGCATTAAATAGCTCTGTGACCCCAGCATTAAATAGCACTGTGACCCCAGCATTAAATAGCACTGTGACCCCAGCATTAAATAGCTCTGTGACCCCAGCATTAAATAGCTCTGTGACCCCAGCATTAAATAGCTCTGTGACCCCAGCATTAAATAGCTCTGTGACCCCAGCATAAAATAGAACTGTGACCCCAGCATTAAATAGCTCTGTGACCTCAGTATTAAATAGCTCTGTGACCCCAGTATTAAATAGCTCTGTGACCCCAGCATTAAATAGCACTGTGACCCCAGCATTAAATAGCACTGTGACCCCAGCATTAAATAGCACTGTGACTCCAGCATTAAATAGCACTGTGACCCCAGCATTAAATAGCACTGTGACCCCAGCATTAAATAGCTCTGTGACCCCAATATTGAATAGCTCTGTGACCCCAGTATTAAATAGCACTGTGACCCCAGCATTAAATAGCACTGTGACCCCAGCATTAAATGGCACTGTGACCCCAGCATTAAATAGCTCTGTGACCCCAGCATTAAATAGCTCTGTGACCCCAGCATAAAATAGAACTGTGACCCCAGCATTAAATAGCTCTGTGACCCCAGTATTAAATAGCTCTGTGACCCCAGTATTAAATAGCTCTGTGACCCCAGTATTAAATAGCTCTGTGACCCCAGCATTAAATGGCACTGTGACCCCAGCATTAAATAGCTCTGTGACCCCAGCATTAAATAGCACTGTGACCCCAGCATTAAATAGCTCTGTGACCCCAGCATAAAATAGAACTGTGACCCCAGCATTAAATAGCTCTGTGACCTCAGTATTAAATAGCTCTGTGACCCCAGTATTAAATAGCTCTGTGACCCCAGCATTAAATAGCACTGTGACCCCAGCATTAAATAGCACTGTGACCCCAGCATTAAATAGCACTGTGACTCCAGCATTAAATAGCACTGTGACCCCAGCATTAAATAGCACTGTGACCCCAGCATTAAATAGCTCTGTGACCCCAGTATTAAATAGCTCTGTGACCCCAGTATTAAATAGCACTGTGACCCCAGCATTAAATAGCACTGTGACCCCAGCATTAAATAGCTCTGTGACCCCAGCATTAAATAGCTCTGTGACCCCAGCATAAAATAGAACTGTGACCCCAGCATTAAATAGCTCTGTGACCCCAGTATTAAATAGCTCTGTGACCCCAGCATTAAATAGCACTGTGACCCCAGCATTAAATAGCACTGTGACCCCAGCATTAAATAGCACTGTGACTCCAGCATTAAATAGCACTGTGACCCCAGCATTAAATAGCACTGTGACCCCAGCATTAAATAGCTCTGTGACCCCAGTATTAAATAGCTCTGTGACCCCAGTATTAAATAGCACTGTGACCCCAGCATTAAATAGCACTGTGACCCCAGCATTAAATAGCTCTGTGACCCCAGCATTAAATAGCTCTGTGACCCCAGCATAAAATAGAACTGTGACCCCAGCATTAAATAGCTCTGTGACCCCAGTATTAAATAGCTCTGTGACCCCAGTATTAAATAGCTCTGTGACCCCAGCATTAAATAGCACTGTGACCCCTGCATTAAATAGCACTGTGACTCCAGCATTAAATAGCACTGTGACCCCAGCATTAAATGGCACTGTGACCCCAGCATTAAATAGCAATGTGACCCCAGCATCAAATGGGCAGAACTCATAAAATGAGTTTCTTTCTGGTGTAGGAGAAACAGTTGGTCATTCAAGTGTGACAGTGAAAATATGAATAATTTGATGGTTTATTAATAGGAACAATGTACACTATGGGAATAACCTCAGAATATCGCAGAAAAGGGGTGGTTCACCTTTAAGATGACTTTTAGTATGTTATAGAATGGCCAATTCTAAGCAACTTTTCAGTTGTCCATTTTTTAAAATAGTATTTGAATTGCTTGCACTTCTAAAAACATTTTCAAATATAGTATAAGTATTGTCATAAAGTTTTGGGCCCCACCACTGAGGCCACTGAAAATCTTATAGTGTGGTACAGTGTGATCCATTAGCAAAGTCTGGAAGCAAGTGAGAATAAACACATGTATTGAAATGAACTGGAGTTGATCTACGTCATTGAGTATGAAGAAAATTCCAAGGGGAATCCAGCTTTTGGGATGGAAGAAGTTGATTTTATAGAGGAAAAATATTGGACTCATGATTGATGAAATTATAGGCAACCGAGAAAAGGCAATTGAAGAAATATGAAATTAAGATAAAAGAATTAAAGAATCAAAGGGACATTTCCAAATATTTGCCTCAATGTATGAGATTATTGAAGAGAATGTAATATATGAATGTGGAACACTCACCCTTTAGTTGAGAAGATAAGGGGGAAATACATGAGAACTCAAACGATTCTCCCTAAAAGAATTCAAGACAAAAATATATGAAGAAAGGAAGATAGAATAGAGGAATAGCAGTAAGAAAGTAGGGGCAGATGTGAAGAGGAGAGGAGGCTTGAAAGACCCAGAAGTGAGGAAGAGAGGGGGAAACAGATAAACCAGTGGTAGAATGAAATAAACAAAGAAAAAGGATAGAAAGAAACCAAAGGCAAGCGTAAGAAGAAAACAAAGGAGCCAAAAAGAAAAGGAAGAAAATAGTCTGATGTAAAGAGACAACTGAACTAAGTAGATTTCAGCTGAATCCAGGACCTACACCCTTGTTAAATAAACAATTACATTTTGCCCTCTATTTAATCCCAGACGTTTATTAGGAATTTGCCTCTAAAGAGGGTTTTGCTGAGGAGGTAAAAAGTCAAAAACAAAAACAAAACAAAATACCAACTTAGTTCTGTACCAAATGTAAAGTGAAATTAGAGAATAGAGGTGAATGTTTTGCATTGCACAATATGGAACCGTCGTTCACTAGGAGTGAGGTGAAAAGATCCAACAGAAGAGTTTGTAAGAAAAATGGACAAAGTTATAAGAATGCCAGGGACAATATTGCCTCCCCCAATACAGCTAAAACAAAGAGGGCAACGGAATATTGAGCCAGACCACTATCATTTGTTTTGTTAGATTTTGAGATAAACATGATTGAGAATCAGATGATTCAGTATGAATAGTTCTGTATATGAACCAATAATCCAGATAGAGGAAACACCATGTGATTGAGGATGCGGCTTCTGAAACCCAGCAGGAAGACTTACCTATCACAGTAACTATACAGAATCACACCTATGTGAGTTTCACTTGCCACCTCTCTGGCTAGTTACACTGCACCACTGTGATTGTATTCTTGGAAGAGTTGATATGCCAAGGATTTCCCATACCTGATCTTGAACTGAAGAAGATGCTCGGATGAGTGGTGAAACGTCTTCAATGATTAATCAGCGAGTATGGTTGCTCTAGATTTACTTCTAGTAGATATACCATGACCTCGATGAATGAAAACCTTCATAGACATATACCCAGAACAATTGATCGATTCTAGGATTCCTTTCTCCTCTCTGGCTAATTTTGGAAGCGAGTGGGCACATGCAATTTATTCTTGTAGAAGTACAGTGTTTGCACTTTAAACTGCTATTGGAATACTAAAGAACAGAGAAGGTCCATTGTGTGACTCACATTCATTATTGGTCACTGGAAGTAAAAGTGCTCTAGACCTTCTTTTCCTGTTTTCTCCCATGCCCATTGTATTTTAAGGGCTTGAAAACTGACTTTGGAGTAGAAAGGACACAAACAGGGTTGGACTGGGAGGCCTGGCTTCACTGGGTATGCTGCTTAAAGGACCCCAACATCCATCTGGGCCACCCACCCCCACAAAGACAACTCAGGCCCACTGTCCCAGCTGTAAATCCCCCTCCGGCCCCCCTGCGCATAACTTTTTCCTGATCATGACCAGGGTCAGGGAAGTGGCAATAGCAGGTCTGGGCCAGCGGAGTCCACTAGGTTTTTTCCCTAGGGTTGCCACCTGCCCTGTTTTGCTTCCCGGCTAAAAAAAGCCTGGTTAGTTTTCCAAATTAGCAAAACTTGGCAGGTTTCACCTTGATTGACATGGCAATTGGCAAATTGCCATTCACCATGTCATAGTCCCTGCCCATGATGTCTCCCGCCCCACAACATCACATGCCCTGCCCCCTGTCCAGACGCCACATTTGGGAAAGGTGCCAACTCTATTTTTTCCCGGTGTCTTGCCCTGGACGCAAAGAGGAAATGGCTTTCGATTTTTGTTTTGTGATTTCCTCTGGATCAACTAGAGGTATTTTTCATTGTACTTGATGGACTTGTGTCTTCAACCTCACATACCATTTAACACTAAACAACAGAAATGACATTGCTCAGCACCATCCTCCCATCTATTCACCCATGAACCCTCCTCAGTATCTTTTGTGTTTCTTCTCCCTGGGACTGAAGAGGAGGTTTCAGAACTTATTGTTTTCTCACATATTACTAACTGTCTACCCTATTCCTTCCATAGGTCTCCTCAATCCAACCCAATTCCATTAAAGCCTCAACCAATGTATTCAGTCTGTCCCTCCCAAACAGAAATGAGCCCTCCTAATTAAATATGCACTCATTACCCCTATACTAAATAAACCCTTGGTGGTTCTCTCCAGTCTCTGTAACCTCTGTCCAATCTTTCTGCTTCCCTCTTTCTTTAAACTACTCAAGCAGATATTATAAATCATACTACCCAGCTTCTTCTCTAATCATGGCTACATCAACCCAATACAATCTGGTTTTCAGTCAGAGCCATAACCTTTCCAGTCACTCCTTTAGTGTCACCTACTAAAGTTAACGGCTTCCATATTGCTCCATCTCCCTCCCCAGCTACGGTCTTGATAATGCCCTCTCATTTACTCCTCATAGCAACCATGCAACTCTGCCTCCCCATACATTGGTCGCAATATCAAAGCAGTTGATATTAGTGATTTGCGAGTCTGCCCAATACCTCGGGAAATGCGGGTCGATCGGAATCAAGCCAACACACACGGTAGGAATTCGGGTCCTGGTAGGTGTGAGCCAAGCTCTTCCTGCTGGCCATCCCTCCTGCAATCTAAGTATGTGCCACGTTCGCTTCCAGTTGCATCTATTTATAGACATGTGCCTGCTCGCCCTGGGGGTGTGGGTACAGGTATGTAAAGAGAAGCAGAGCAGCAGATTAGGGTCGGCTGCTGGTGCACAATTTGTCAACCCGCACATCACTAGTTCACTCCTCTGCTCCACCCTGCATCTCTAAACTTAGCTCCATGTAATCACCAAACCACTGATCTATTCCTCAGTAGCAGTGGACCAAGCTGACCAGCACCCTAGGCATCTGCACCTCTTTTCTGGAATTCCCTTCCACATTCCAACCAGCTCTCTCCCAATCTCCCTTTTTTAAACATCTCACAAAGCACATTTGTTTGTTTAGAGAAGCTTCCCCTGCTCTAGCCTGGCATTCCTTCACTATACACTATATACCACTGGCACCTGCTGCCCACATCTCTCACTGACTCCTCATCTTGCCAATACCCCCTTCTTCTATTAGACTGTAAGCTCAATTGAGCAGGGACCTCTTTATCTCCTGTATCAATCAGTATTTCTATGTAATCATTATATTTGACATGTGTCCTCTTCCACTGAACAGCTCTAGGGATGACGTTGACTCTTTAGAAATAATAATAATGTATTGATATCCTTTTTATGAGCTAAGACCAGGACTTTGGACATCCAATGGGTCTGTTATCCAAAAATTCTGTAAACCCTATGCTGCAGCCAGTCAGGAACAGCAGTCGTACCAGTTGTACCAAAGCCACATAGACTTGAGCGTGAGAGTATTGAGAGTATTGCCTTATTGGCCAGAACCAGGCCCGGATTTGTGGCAAGACCACAAAGGTCCGGGCCTAGGGTGGCAGAATTTACGAGGCGGCATACCGCCCAGCCTCATTATAATTAGTTAGTACTCTGGTCCTAGTACTCTGGACCCGACGCGTCACGATCTGCGCACGCACAGGAAGAGGAATCAGTAGTGAACGGGGGCACGACGAGCCACAACATCAGAAAGTGATGAGAAGCTGCAGCGTTGCAGCTCCACTTAGGCTGGGCAGGCAGGTGAAGTGAAGGAAGGTGGGAACGGTCAAGATTACAATCGAGTTGAATGGGTATCTCTCTGTAATTGATGAGAGCATGACGGTTTTGCTAGCCTTAATGGCAGATAACTTTCCTGAGCCAATATTTATGGCCACCAGCAAAACCTTGATGTAGGTGAAGAGGACGAAGAGTGCAACCAGAGAAAAACTTATGGTGAAGGTAAGAGTTCTGTTCTGGTGTCACCAACAGAACTCCCTGGCTACAGACCATAGGATAGAGTTTCCCAAAGGACGAGCTGATGGTTTGGGATGGTTTGATGGTTTTGAGGTTTGGGATCAGCGTCACCGTCCAGATCACAACTATGGCAACTGTTGCAGTCCTTACAGTACAACATTCTGCATGTCTGAGGGGGGGAAGGAAATGCCCACATAGTGCTTTAGAGACATGACCACCAAGTTGTATGGTGTCACCCTATATGTTGATGTGGCTACAGTATATGTAAAGTAGCAGAATAGTATAGGGAGGTATATCAAGTACCAGGCACACGGAAAGAGAATCAGGTAAATTGTCCAGTCCTGTAATCAGGTAAATTGTGTCATTGACCAACATGTGGGCAAAAAGGAGGTAGGAGTGTTGTCCCTGAGATGAGGAGTCGTGAGGATGATGTGGAGAAGGATGATGATGGAATAGAGGAAACAGCAGATGCAAAAGAGTGTGAGGATCACAATTGAGTCGGTCGATACTGGTTGTGATCGAAATATCATTGACATTGTTGGAGATCCCTCTGGAATTCGACATGGAAGTAGCTCCATGGGGGTTAAAAAAAGAAAAGGGTCAAAACAGAAAAAACACACAGAGGAACATCTGATCTGACCACACTCAGTGGCTGTAGGTTCCCCAACCCATTGAGCAATTGTAGTAATTAATGTGGAAAGGGAGAACAAACTCAGTGGCCATAGGCTCAATCTACCCAGAGAGTATTGTGATGAGCCTATAGTTCATCCACTTTGTTTTGCTTCACTAAATAATTTAACTGAGGGTAATATTGGAACGTTCAAGCAGGACCAGTATAATGACCCTCAGTTACGTGGTTTAGTTTAACGAACATATTGAGCATTTATTTAATTAAAATGCTGCACCTAAAAAGAGTTTAATGTAACTGCGCTTTCCCTTGGTTGCTATTCTGGGTTGCAAAGGTACAAAAGAGAACTTGGTTGTAGTCTCTTTATCGCCTGTTAGTAGAACATTGAATTTTGCTGAATTCTGGCCCAAAACGTCACTCCTAGCCATCCAAGAACATACTTTGGTGCAGGAAATTGAATTCAGACTGGGAAAAATCCTGGTGGGCCACTGACATGGTGGGCACCATCCCGAACCGAATCCTGGATTCTGTGCATCCCTAACAGAGACTGCTCTCTGATTGGACAAGACACAAATGGTTTCACATTAAACCTCCTGTCCAATTGAAGAACAGTATCTGTGCACAGAGAAGCCCTACTGTCCTCATATTGTCCTATTGTCTTCATCTTGTCCTACTGTCTCCGTCTTGTCCTACTGTCTTCACTCTTGCCCTACTGTCTCCTGTCTTGCCCTACTGTCTTCGTCTTGCCCTTCTATCTACTTCTTGCCCTGCTGTCTTCATTTTGTCCTACTGTCTCTGCCTTGTCCTACTGTCTCCATCTTGCCCTACTGTCTTCATCATGTCCTACTGTCTCCATCTTGTCCTACTGTCTCCATCTTGTCCTACTGTCTCCCTCTTGACCTACTGTCTTCATCTTGTCCTACTCTCTCAGTCTTACCCTACATGTGACATCTTCCTTCTTATGTCTCCATCTTGCCCTACTCTCTTTCATCTTGTCCTACTATCTTCCATCTTGCCCTACTCTCTTTCATCTTGTCCTCCTGTCTCCATCTTATCCTACTGTCTCCATCTTGCCCTACTGTCTCTGTCTTGTCCTACTGTCTTTGTCTTGCCCTACTGTCTTTATCTTGTCCTACTGTCTCTATCTTGCCCTACTCTCTTCATTTTGTCCTACTGTATCTGTCTTTTCCTACTGTCTCCATCTTGCCCTACTGTCTCCATCTTACCCTACATGTGATGTCTTCCTCCTAATGTCTCCATCTTGCCCTACTCTCTTTCATCTTTTCCTACTATCTACTATACTTGATCTTGTCCTACTATCTTTTGTCTTGTCCTACTCTCTTTCATTTTGCCCTACTGTCTTCCCTCTTGCCCTACTGTCTTCTGTCTTGCCCTACTGTCTCCATCTTGTCCTACTATCTACTTATTGCCCTGCTGTCTCCATCTTGCCCTGCTGTTTTCCATCTTGCCCTCCTGTCCCCCGTCTTGTCCTACTGCCCCCTTCTTGCCTTGCTGTCTCCATCCTGTTTTACTGTCTCCATCTTGCCCTGCTGTCTCCATCTTGTTCTACTGTCTCCATCTTGCCCTACTGTCTCTTTCCTGTCCTTCTGTCTCCATCTTGTCCTGCTGTCTTCCATCTTGCCCTCCTGTCTTCCATCTTGCCCTGCTGTCTCCATCTTGCCTTTACTGTCTCCATCTTGTTCTACTGTCTCCATCTTGCCCTGCTGTCTCCATCTACATGTCATATCTTCCTCCTAATGTCTCCATCTTGCCCTACTATCTTTCATGTTGTCCTACTATCTTCCATCCTGCCCTGCTCTCTTTCATCTTGTCCTACTAACTTTCGTCTTGCCCTACTCCCTTTCATCTTGTCTTACTATCCTGCATCTTGCCCAACTCTCTTTCATCTTGTCCTACTATCCTCTATCTTGCCCTACTGTCTTCCCTCTTGCCCTACTGTCTCCATCTTGCCCTATTGTCTTCCACCTTGGCTAACTGTCTCCATCTTGTCCTAATGTCTCTGTGTTGTCCTACAGTCTCCGTCTTGCCCTACTGTCTCCGTCTTCTCCTACTATCTACTTCTTGCCCTGCTGTCTCCATCTTGTCCTACTGTCTCCATCTTGCCCTGCTGTCTTCCATCTTGCCCTGCTGTCTTCCATCTTGCCCTGCTGTCTTTCACCTTGCCCTACTGTCTCCATATTTTCCTATGGTCTCCCTCTTGTCCTACTGTCGCCATCTTGCCCTGTTGTCTCCATCTTGTTGTACTGTCTCCATCTTGTCCTGCTGTCTTCCATCTTGCCCTCCTGTCTTCCATCTTGCCCTGCTGTCTCCATCTTGCCTTTACTGTCTCCATCTTGTTCTACTGTCTCCTTCTTGCCTTGCTGTCTCCATCCGCTCATACTGTCTTGATCTTGTCCTGCTGTCTTCCATCTTGTCCTCCTGTCTCCATCTTGTCCAACTGCCTTCCATCTTGCCCTACTGTCTCCATATTTTCCTATGGTCTCCCTCTTGTCCTACTGTCGCCATCTTGCCCTGTTGTCTCCATCTTGTTGTACTGTCTCCATCTTGTCCTGCTGTCTTCCATCTTGCCCTCCTGTCTTCCATCTTGCCCTGCTGTCTCCATCTTGCCTTTACTGTCTCCATCTTGTTCTACTGTCTCTATCTTGCCCTGCTGTCTCCATCTTGCCTTTACTGTCTCCATCTTGTTCTACTGTCTCCATCTTGCCCTGCTGTTTCCATCTTGTTCTACTGTCTCCATCTTGCCCTACTGTCTTCCATCTTGCCCTGCTGTCTCCATTCTTTTTACTGTCTCCATCTTGTTCTACTGTCTCCTTCTTGCCTTGCTGTCTCCATCCTCTCATACTGTCTTAATCTTGTCCTGCTGTCTTCAATCTTGTCCTCCTGTCTCCATCTTGTCCAACTGTCTTCCATCTTGCCCTACTGTCTCCATATTTTCCTATGGTCTCCCTCTTGTCCTACTGTCTCCTTCTCCCCTGCTGTCTCAATCCTGTCCTTCTGTCTCTATCTTGTCCTGCTGTCTTCCATCTTGCCCTCCTGCTTTCATCTTGCCTTTACTGTCTCCATCTTGTTCTACAGTCTCCATCTTGCCCTGCTTTCTCCATCTACATGTGATATCTTCCTCCTAATGTCTCCATCTTGCCCTACTATCTTTCATGTTGTCCTACTATCTTCCATCTTGCCCTGCTCTCTTTCATCTTGTCCTACTATCTTTCATCTTGCCCTACTCCCTTTCATCTTGTCCTACTATCCTCTGTCTTGCCCTACTGTCTTCCCTCTTGCTCTACTGTCTTCCCTCTTGCTCTACTGTCTTCCCTCTTGCTCTACTGTCTTCCCTCTTGCCCTACTGTCTTCTCTCTTGCCCTACCGTCTCCATCTTGCCCTATTGTCTTCCATCTTGGCTAACTGTCTCCATCTTGTCCTACTGTCTCTGTGTTGTCCTACAGTCTCCGTCTTGCCCTACTGTCTCCTTCTTCTCCTATTATCTACTTCTTGCCCTGCTGTCTCCATCTTGTCCTACTGTCTCCATCTTGTCCTACTGTCTCCATCTTGCCCTGCTGTATTTCACCTTGCCCTACTGTCTCTATCTTGTCCTACGGTCTCCTTCTTGCCCTGCTGTCTCCATCCTGTCTTACTGTCTCCATCTTTCCCTGCTGTCTCCATCTTGTTCTACTGTCTCCATTTTGCCCTACTGTCTTCCATCTTGCCCTGCTGTCTCCATTCTTTTTTACTGTCTCCATAGTGTTCTACTATCTACTTCTTGCCTTGCTGTCTCCATCCTCTCATACTATCTTGATCTTGTCCTGCTGTCTTCCATCTTGTACTCCTGTCTCCTTCTTGTCCAACTGTCTTCCATCTTGCCCTACTGTCTCCATATTTTCCTATGGTCTCCCTCTTGTCCTACTGTCTCCATCTTGCCCTGTTGTCTCCATCTTGTTGTACTGTCTCCATCTTGCCCTACTGTCTTCGTCTTCTCCTACTGTCTCAGCTTTCCTGCTGTCTCCTGCTTGCCCTGCTGTCTCCATCATGTCCTACTGTCTCCATCTTACCCTACTGTCTTCCATCTGGCCCTGCTGGCTCCATCTTTTCCTGTGGTCACCCTCTTGCCCTGCTATCTCCATCTTGCCCTCCTGTCTCCATCTTGTCCTACAGTCTTCCATCTTGCCCTGCTCTCTCCATCTTGCCCTGCAGCTTCCATCTTGCCCTGCTGTCTCCATCTTGCCCTGCTGTCTCTATCTTGCCCTGCTGTCTCCATCTTGTCCAACTGTCTCCATCTTGCCCTACTGTCTCAATTCTGTTTTAGTGTCTCCATCTTTTGCTATGGTTTCCCTCTTGCCATATCCTCTCCCTTTCCCTTTTACCATACCTTTCCATCTTACCTTTGGAGAACCTTTCACCATACACTGACACTCTAGGCTAGCATTTATACTCAGCTCAGCAGATCCATTGGGTAAGTGTATATATTACACTCTTGTCCCTCTTTTTCTTTAATAGACTGTGACCTGCCTGCATGTATTTGGGGTGTGGGAGGAAACTGGGGTACCCAGAGAACACACACAGACACAATATACACACTCCGTGTCCTGACCGGGATCAATACCCCAGTGCAGTGAGGTTCCAGGGCTAACTCCTGCAGCACATTGCACAGATTTTAGCTGGAGCTGGAGCACATTTGGCTGGATATTTCAGTCTTGGGAAATATTGTTTATAAGTTAGAGGCTACATCTTCATGGTCTGGGGCCCAGTTCTGGTAACACGCCAGCTGAGCCCTGTACCCACAAAGCTTACACTTTTTTTATAAGCTTAATGTCATGTGATTCCCCTCCTGTACAATGAACGGCACTTCTGACACAATTGGGCAGTTCATTTCCTATAGAGATCATGCCCCCCCTGTTCTGTATGATGGGGCTACCCTGCTTGATGTCACTGTGTATGTTCCATTATGTTCCATTGTTGCTATTGACTCATTAGCACCTCATTTACCCTGGTGCCCCCCAGCTCCTGCCACTGAATTATTTATTTACTCACACGGACCCCAATGCACTGCTGGGGGGGTGGGGTTCTAATAGTCACAGTCACCTCTGGAAAAAAATTGTCATTGCTGTCACTTTGAGTATAAAAGCAGCCAAACTGCAATTTCTTATGTGAATTATCTCAAAGTAACATTTTTCCTGCGGCAATAAAAAACCTCCTGCTGCGATTCCATTCTGGCAAACAGCAAACTCAAGAGCATAAACTGACACTTGGCAATGTAATATGGTCCTGGGACAGTAATTTACTTGGACTTCAGAGATGGATTTGGGTGCATCTCACCCCCCCCATCTACTATTTTGGTTGATATTGGATATTGGAGTCACATGTTGATTCTATGCATTTCAATGGAGGAGATCAGTTAGGTGCAAACATAATAGGTGATGGGTGAGTCATGGCGACTCCCAACAACACTGAAATTATATTCCCACAATAAATGGCTTGGATTTTACATATTTCTTCCATTAACATTTATTGCCCCCCTCTCCATGTGACCTCTCAGCAACAAATTGGTGGCAGGTGCACAAGCAGAAAGACAATTTGTTTATACTTCTGCGGTGGGACCAGTGCATTTGAACCTCAAGTTGTTGCACATCTGAACAATGGAATCTCTCAATAACACACATTTAGAGTGACACCATTAAGTGCTTGAAATTTTATTCTGCATTTACCATAAACATGATATAATCTAGTAATTAGACCCCTTTCCCTGGACATATACATATAACATCCCCAGTGCAGTGCCAAGCATTCGCTGGAGTGGAGTAAAGGCCGAGGCTGTTGGATATGGAGAAATGGAAACACATTGCACAAATGTCATTTCTACCATGTTGGTTGGGCAGATGCCAGGAGAAGACTTACCTGCTGGAACACATAATGCCAACTGTAACATTTGATGGAGGGTAATATTGCAGGACTGATATCTGGCGCAATATCCGGGGCTGTTGGTTCCAGTGAAACCTAAAGACTACAGGGTACAATGACATTCCGTGCTTCCTACTTTTGTAAACAGTTTGGGGAAGGCCCTTTCTTTTTTTAGCACCATAATGCCCCATGCATAGAGCCAGATCTGTACAGAAAGGGTTTTCTGAGATTGAAAGAACCCAACCTGAACACTGCTGAACCCCTGTGGGATGAACTGGAACCTCAACTGTGAACCTGATCCCCAACATCAGTATCAACTTCATTAATGCTCTTGTGGCTGAATGGAAGCAACTCCCAATAACAAAGTTCCAACATCTAGTGGAACCTTCCCAGAAGAGATGGGGCAGTTATAGGACCAAAGGGAGGGACAACCCAATTGAACCCCTGTGGGATAATTTGGAACCCCGACTGTGAGCCTGATCCCCGACATCAGTGCCCGACCTCACTAATGCTCTTGTGTCTGAATGGAAGTAACTTCCAGTAACAAAGTTCCAACATCTAGTGGGACCTTCACAGAAGAGTAGGGGCAGTAATAAGACCAAAGGGAGAAACAAACCAACTGAACCCCTGTGGGATGAATTGGAACCCCGACTGTGAGCCGGATCCCCAACATCACTGCCCAACGTCACTAATGCTCTTGTGACTCCCAGCAACAATGTTTCAACATCTAGTGGAACCTTCTCAGAAGCACTGGGGCCATTATTGCAGCAAAGGGCCACTTCATATTAATCCTTTTGGCTTGGGAATGAGATGTTGAACAGGCAGATGCCCCCAATACATTTGGCCATATAATGTGGAAAATTGCATTGCCTTGTAATGCTCACTAATGCTGGCAGAAAAGCTAAAAGAATACTTTCCCTTTACACATGTCTAACAGTTTAGGTACATTTCTTAAATCTATTCCAGTCATCATATAATTTTCCTCATTTCACTGATTTCCCCTTTAATGCTTTGCAGAATACATCTTTTTGACATATTTTCCCATCACTTTGTCCCGTAAGCCGTAGATAAGAGGACAGAGGAACCTGGGCAGGCAGGTGAAGAGGAGGAAGCTGGCTAAGGGCAGATAAGTAGCATAATTGAATACATTGGCAAACACTATTGATGACAATAGAGAGGTCATGCAGAGGAGGAGCTGGAAGGCATGGAGCATGACGGTTTTGCTTGCCTTTAGTGCAGACAATTTGTCGGAGCTAATGCTTCTGGCAACCATCAAAACCTTGGTGTAGGTGAATAGAATGACGAGGGCCACTAGGGTAAAAGTGAAGATGTCGTTGTAGAACCTGATAGTGTCCTGCTCTGGCCTCACCGTGAGGGCCGATACGCGGCAGACCACAGGTTGGAGCATCCCAATAAAAGGACTAAATGTGATGAAATCAGCAAGGTTTGGAATCAGCCCAAGCGTCCACATCCCTCCAATGGCAGCTACTGCTTTCCTCATAGTGATCAATTCCCCTTGCCTGAGAGGGAAGCAAATAACCAGATAGCGCTCCAAGGACATGACCGCCAGGTTGTACGGAGTCACCCTAAAGGTAACGGTGGCCACTGTGTACACAAGATAGCAGGCGGGCACCGGAATGTATTGTTTGTATATGGAGGCCAGGAAAAGGAAGAGACTTGAGACAAGGTAGACGGTATCATTAATGAGCATGTGGGCAAAGAGCACATAGCGGACGTTGTCCTTGAGATGAGGAGAAGAGAAGAAGATGTGCAGTAAGACTATGATGGTGTAGAGGAAACAACTGAAGCAAATGAGGGTGAGGACCACCAGCCCCGTCTTGACATTGAGCACAGTTTTGTCTTGCGCTAATGCGTCTGTGTCATTATTGTATATCGCCCGAGAATTGCCCATGGCCAAAGGAGGTTTGACAGTCACAGACTTGAAGGAGAAAGAGAGAAGCATTAGTAATGCAGCAGTTGTACTGGAGGATACAATAGGAAACTTCATGAAAGGGTCATTTGTGAGCAACATCTACCCATCATGTTCAAACCACTACAGTCACTACTTCCACTCTTTCTTCTCCACACTGGAAGCCAATGAGATATGAGGACACATGGTGCCTAGCACTGAGAACTTGTTTCCCTTGGCTCCTTATGTGTCTAACCATGAATTAGTAATCTACAGCTCCCAGCACTCCCTAAACAGGACCACCATGAGAAGGGACAGGTGGGAGCCCTGCCAGTGGACCAATCCCAGAGGGGACCTGGACAGATGCAGAGGTTGTCGGTGGGATGGCATTTAGAGCTCTTCGTTTTGCCTCACAAGGAAACTTCGGAAAACTAATCGCATCGGATTGCCATCCCGCCAGCGATTTACATTCTAGCCGGCATGAAGGCAGGGGAAGGCAGTTCGGGGAGATTAGTCGCCCTGAAGAAGAGGAGCTTTGTCGCCGGGCTCTGCCCTTAAGAGGAAGTACTGTATTCTCCCCCATGCAACATTAATGCACCTTATAGAGTTTGTGCAGAACATACTTTTTGCCAATTTTAAGTTTTTTGTTATTTCTGGAGCTAAACAGGAAAATTAAAGCTCCTCCATTTTTGGTCCTTGCGAGGCAGATAATTAGATTCCCAGTGCACAGATACTCCCACTGCATAATGAACTCCTTCTAACAAAATATTCACAACAATAAAGTGAAGGGACAGGGTTGTTAAATGTGAATATAATTATCTAATTATCAATATTCTAATGACTTCAAAAAGACCAAAACATAAAGGAGCTCCAATCTGCCAGTTTGTGCTGTTAAGCGAAGGAAAAACGCTGACAGATTTCTTGTGATTAAAACAACAGGCAGAAATAATGTTCAAACCAATACCCAAGACCTATTCATTGCAAGTTATTTCTCTCATAATAATATCATTGTTTGTCAGTAGGAACCATATTCACTATGGGAGTAACCTCAAACTATAGCAGAAATACCATCTACAATTAAAAATGAAATTTAAAGGGGTGGTTAACCTTTCTGTTAACTTTTAGTGTGTTATAGAATGGCTAATTCTATGCAACTTTTTAATTGGCCTTTATAATTTATTCAATTTATTATAGTTTTTTAATTATTTGCCTTTTTTTTCTAAATCTTTCCAACTTTTTTAAATGGGTCACTGACCCCATCTAAAAACAAATGCTCTGTAAGGCTACAAATGTATTGTTATTGCTACTTTTTATTACTTGTCTTTCTATTCAGGCCTCTTCTATTCATATTACAGTCTCTTATTCAATTCAATGCATGGTTGCTATGGTCATTTGGACCCTAGCAACCAGATGGTTGAGATTACAAACTGGAGAGCTGCTGCATAAAAAGCTAAATAAGTCAAAAACCACAAATAATACAACATGAAAACCAATTGCAAATTGTCTTTGTACACCATTTGAAAAGTTCATTTAAAGGGGAACCATCACTTTAAATTGTGTTTTTTATTTAGATTTTGGGAGAATGTGAATGTGGTTTCGATATTGTGAAACTTTAGCACAAATGTTTTTCCTATATCTGTGACTGTGTTATGTGCTGGGGGCACCGGCCAAATGTTGGATCTTACTGTAGCGGTTGAATTTGCAATGATGTGATTTAAGCCGATTATTTTGAATGTATTATTAGAGAGATTGATATTTAACTATCGTCCAGGGTGAGACTTTTACTCAGGATCAGACTGGGGGGCCCAGGGCCCACTGGGGCTGCTGTCCAGGGACCCCCTTCAGACCCCCTGGTGCGCCAACGTGCTGTCGAGCGTGTGCTCTTGTGTGCATGCGCACTTTGTTTTACGGGCGGTCATGCCAGGAAACAGCCTGAAAATCATAGATCTGGGCCAATGGGGCCCACAAGGGCCTGGGGGCCTCTGGTTTTTTTCCCAGTGTCCCTCCGGCCCAGTCCGACCCTGATTTTACTCCCTGATACTGAATGCAAGTTCCATCCATCCTCTGCAGCTTAGAGGATAAAATGATTTAAATGAATTATAAGTAGATATAACTCTTCTAAGCACATACTCATTAGACAGAGCAGTTTGAGAACCACTTTATTATAAAAAGTAGCCTTTAAAGGAATTGTTCAGTGTAAAAATAAAAACTGGGTAAATAAATAGGCTGAGCAAAATAAAAAATGTTTCTAATATAGTTAGTTAGCCAAAAATGTAACGTATAAAGGCTGGAGTGACTGGATGTCTGGTGACCAGGCAGTAACCAATCAGAGACTTGAGGGGAGGGCACATGGGTCATCTATTTACCCAGTTTTTATTTTCACACTGAACTGTTCCTTTAAGAGTTCATTAATGAATAAATGATGATGATGATGATGATGGTGGTGATTTTTAAATTAGCCTTAACGGTAAAAAGTCGACATTAACTGGATCTAGTACATTAACAACAGGCTCCTTAGAAGGAATATTCTTAATATCAACGAATATATAGAAGGTTAATACGTAGACTTTGCTGAAGTATTTGATACAGTGCCACACAGAAGGTTACTGGTTAAATTAACCATAATTTTAATCTGCGATCCATTAAGGTAAACCCCTTCAAAAATTCCAGAACTATTCAAAAACTTGAGAAGTGGCTCTAATGACAAGTTAAATAAAAGGGGAGAGAGCGGGCAACCTTGTCTTGTACTAAAATACTAAAGGCAAGGATTTCTCCCCTACAGCTACTATTTGTGAGGTGGGAGACGAATAGAGGAACTTTATATTATTAAAAAAGGGGCCTTGAAACCCAAATATCTTCAAACAATCAAATAAATGGACCCAAAGAATGTTGTCAAATGCTTTTTCAGCATCAATTTTGAAAATAGAACATGGAGATTTTTAATTTCTAACATAGGCAATAATTTGGATAAGCTTTCTAATATTTTTAATGCCAGACCTATTTTTAATAAAACCATTTTGTTCAGCTGAAACTAGAGAAGGCAAACTCAAGGACAATCTATCTGCTTAAAGTTTTAATAAAATAAGAAGATTAGTGGGATCCTTATTTTCCTTGGGGATTAATCTTAAATTAGTAATTAAACCAGATGGGAATGAATTGCTCTTACCATGAAACAAAATATTGTTGAATAAATTATACAAGAATGGAGCCATTGTAGAGTTCAAGGACTTATAAAAAGAAGATGGTAAACCATCAGGACCACTTGCTTTTTTATGTTTGAGAGATTTAATTGTGTTAACAACCTTTTCTATAGTAATTATTTTATTTAGGGCCTCAAACTGTGCATCTGAAATCTGTGGGAATGAGGTATTATTAAAGAAGGTGTCTCTCAATTGCCTGTCTGAAACCAAGGGAGAATAAAGAGATTGAAAATAATCCTTAAATAATTCAACCATTCGTATCCCTGAGTTTTATTAATTGAGTTTTCTTGGACTGACATTTAATAATGTTTGACATGAATCTATTAGATTTGTTGTTAAGGTTTTTAAACTTGGCATTCCTAAAAGAGTTTAGACATTTTTCTCTTACTGCTGTCCAAGCTCTTACTTTGGAAAGTGTTTCTTTATATTCAATAACATTCTCAACTACTGGATTATTCTTTCATTTTAAGTATGAGTCAAATAAAGACTTATTCAATTTTAAAAATTCAAAATTAACATTTCTCCTCTTACTACCGCCTTCCATGTTTCCCAGAGAAGAGTTGTATTATTTTGATGACAACTATTCTCTTTCAATTCAATGAAGTTCTTTTTTATCTAATAGAAACGATGGGAATGACCATGGGATGAAACTTTTTATTCTTTGTGAACCAATAATACTGGTTTTATGAATGCTCAATAACACCTTTATTAACTTGGGCCATCCTATCAATAACATTATTTGACACAAACAAGTAGTCAATTCTCGTACCTATATTATGAGGATAGGAGAAAAAAGTTATGTTGTTTTCAGATGGATGGAAAATTCTCCAAGCATCATTTAAACCTGTATTTTTAATAAAATTGCTTAACAACTTAGTTTCCTTTAGAGGAACTAAAGATATTTTGTCCATTTTAAAATGATAAATTTCATTGAAATCCCCTCCAACAATAATATTTCTTTTAGGTATCAACAAAATCTTTTGTGATATCTTAGAAAAAAAAAAACTTCTCTATCTTTGTTGGGGGCATATATTGAAGCAAAATGCCAAAGTTTATCCCTAATCCCTAAAGTTTATCCTTAATTCTCTATATGAACAATGTCAACATTTAAATCTTTCCTAAATAAGATCACAGTCCCATTTTTCTTTTTAACTGCTGCTGAGTAATCCATTTGTCCAACCCGTCTTTTCAAGAGCTTCTTGTTATCAGGTTCATTTAAATGGGATTCCTGTAAAAGCGCTGCATCCGCTTTTTGTTTACCTAAATGCTTCAAAATCTTGTTTCTTTTTGCAAAATGATTAAGGCCATTAATATTCCAGGAAATTACATTAAGGCTGTTTGAATTAAGTGACATCTCCCACTAAAAAAAGTAGTAAAAGCCAAAGAAATTTAAACTTTCTAAATTCTAAGTGCTCCATCTAAGCTATCTCCCTTAAAAGAAAAAAGGAAAGAATCAGGGTATATCTCAACCGCAATTCTATCATAGGATTAATTAACCTAGCAACTTCTGAAGCAATAAGTAGTTAGTCAACATTACAGTCTTCATTAGTTAACATTTGTCTAGGAGTTGGCGAGGATATCTCTCTATTTCCCCTTTCATAGGTCTTGCCATTAAATTTGGAAAAAGAAGGAGAGATTGCACTTTGAGAATAAATATCAAAGGTTATCTTTGCTATGATGATCAAAATAAATAACCGTTTCCCTTTCCTCGACTCACACTCTTTTTTTACTTTTTAGATTTTCTTCTTTTTATTTCCTCCTTTTTTTATGTTTTTATCTTCTTTTTCTTACTTTTCTTCTTCTTCTTCTTCTTTTTTTCTTTATTCTTCATTGACTCCGTTTTTTTCCGAGAGCTGCACAATTCTGCCAAAGTTCATTGCTCAGTTTAATAATGCTTAAACAAAACAGTTTTCAGTCAGACTTTAAAAAAAAAAAAGCTTGAGCCAAAAATATCAATTATTAATAATAGGACTCAAATCCTCTTCACATTAAAAATAACTCTGTAGTTCAGGGCAAATAATATTCAGCTGCTGAACTGTGCTACAACCTAACATCATTAACTGTTGAATTCAACAGGTACCTCAGCAAATGTAAGCAGTAGGGATGGGCGAATTTTTGGCAAAATGAAACGGGTTAAATCTGCCCATCCCTAGGCATTCTCGCCGAAGTAACTAATCAGCTGTTTCACTGACTTTAACCGGCAACTCCACTCCTAGGTACAAACAATAATTATCAGCTGCTCTTTACTACAAGCTAGCCGCCACTCAAAACAGAGACGCCATTTAAAAAACCCGGTCTCTCACAGCATTCACTTTGGAGTTACGATAATCCAAGCCGACTTGGAGAAACTTCCACCATGCTCCTAAACTTTATTTGATGAAGAAAAATCGGTAACCCGAAAATCTTTTGCAGATTCTGAGGGCTTAGTACGGAGATCCCCTACCCTGTCACCACCTCCATGAGGAGCCGAACCGGAAGCCCAATTTTGCCTCTTTATAGGTACCTGGTGAGGCCTCATCTGGAGTATGGGGGCAGTTTTGGACTCCAGTCCTTAAGAGGGATATAAATGAGCTGGAGAGAGTGCAGAGACTAAGTGCAACTAAACTGGTTAGAGGGAGGGAAGAGTTAAATTATGAGGGGAGACTGTCAAGGTTGGGGTTGTTTTCTCTGGAAAAAAGGCGCTTGTGAGGGGACATGATTAGACTTTACAAGTACATTAGAGGACATTATAGACAAATAGCAGGGGACCTTTTTACCCATAAAGTGGATCACCGTACCAGAGGCTTCCCCTTCAGACTAGAAGAAAAGAACTTTCATTTGAAGCAACGTAGGGGGTTCATCACAGTGAGGACAGTGAGGTTGGGGAATGCACTGCCGGGTGCTGATTCAGTTAATGACTATAAGAGGGACTTGGATGATTTCTTGGACAGAGACATAATACAAAGGCTATTGTGATACTAAACTCTATAGTTAGTATAGATATGGGTATATATCATTTATGTGAGTGTAAGGAGGGGTGTGTGTATGGGGCTGGGTTTTCTTTTGGAGGGGTTGGACTTGATGGACTTTGTCTTTTTCAACCCGATTTAACTAACTATGTAACTATATAATCGAAGGATTTGCCTAAGACTTTTCATTTCTCAGCCCTGGTAAAAATAGAACATTCTTTTAGATGAGTGTAAATGATATTCCACCATCAGCAAATCTAATCAGTTTATTGTATTCCCTACCAATAAAGGGGGAATGAGTGATTCATTGGTGGGGAGGAAAGGAAATTTCACCATCAGCATAGGAAGGGGTTCTTTACTGTAAGGGCAGTCAGGTTATGGGATTCCCTACCAAGAGAGGGGGAATGAGTGATTCATTGGTGGGGAGGAAAGGAGATTTCACCATCAGCATAGGAAGGGGTTCTTTACTGTAAGGGCAGTCAGGTTATGGGATTCCCTACCAAGAGAGGGGAATGAGTGATTCATTGGTGGGGAGGAAAGGAGATCTCACCATCAGCATAGGAAGGGGTTCTTTACTGTAAGGGCAGTCAGGTTATGGGATTCCCTACCAAGAGAGGGGGAATGAGCCAGACTGCTATGAATAACAAAAAAGGGGCTATTCATTTTGTGCAGACATGTGACTGTGGAAGGGTATTAGTCTAGTGCTGGGGGTATAAAAGCTGAAGGAGTAACTGTATTACCCAAATGGAGAAGCTCAGATTAATTGCCCTGATGTAACTGTAATGTCTGGCTGAATGTATGAAACCTGTGAAACAATGTAGCAGGTAAGAATGGGATATACACGCACTTACCCTGAATCTGGCTCTTGGGTTACGCAGGTTAATGCACCATGTGGCAGTTGGAAATATTTATATTGCTTCTAACTCCCTGTAGCCTCCATCACTATTAACCCTGTCTATGGAGAAGGAGTCTCTAAGGCAACAAGCCTCAGCCTTGCAGTCACTCATGGGGTTAAATGAATATCCTCTCTCTATTCCTGAGGAATCAATCATAAGGCTCTGAGCACCTTCCACATCTGCCATTTTATTTAAGGGGCACCCAGAGACTCTCACCGGGAGTTGTACACACAAGCGCCCCTATGATTTCAAGTAATAATTCTAATGAACAGAATTGTCTCATTAACAGCCCGGCCTGCACACATTGTATGGGATGAGCTTTATTCCCTTTGCTTGAATTCAGTAACACATTTTCTTTTATATGCAGTGAACCCCAGCATTAAATGGCTCTGTGACCCCAGCATTAAATAGCACTGTGACCCCAGCATTAAATAGCTCTGTGACCCCAGCATTAAATAGAACTGTGACCCCAGCATTAAATAGTACTGTGACCCCAGCATTAAATAGCACTGTGACCCCAGCATTAAATAGCTCTGTGACCCCAGCATTAAATAGCATGGTGACCCCAGCATTAAATAGCTCTGTGACCCCAGCATTAAATAGCACTGTGACCCCAGCATTAAATAGCGCTGTGACCCCAGCATTAAATAGCTCTGTGACCCCAGCATTAAATAGCATGGTGACCCCAGCATTAAATAGCACTGTGACCCCAGCATTAAATAGCTCTGTGACCCCAGCATTAAATAGCACTGTGACCCCAGCATTAAATAGCACTGTGACCCCAGCATTAAATAACACTGTGACCCCAGCATTAAATAGCTCTGTGACCCCAGCATTAAATAGCACTGTGACCCCAGCATTAAATAGCACTGTGACCCCAGCATTAAATAGCACTGTGACCCCAGCATTAAATAGCACTGTGACCCCAGCATTAAATAGCACTGTGACCCCAGCATTAAATAGCACTGTGACCCCAGCATTAAATAGCTCTGTGACCCCAGCATTAAATAGCACTGTGACCCCAGCATTAAATAACACTGTGACCCCAGCATTAAATAGCTCTGTGACCCCAGCATTAAATAGCACTGTGACCCCAGCATTAAATAACACTGTGACCCCAGCATTAAATAGCTCTGTGACTCCAGCATTAAATAGCACTGTGACCCCAGCATTAAATAGCACTGTGACCCCAGCATTAAATAGCATGGTGACCCCAGCATTGAATAACACTGTGACCCCAGCATTAAATAGCACTGTGACCCCAGCATTAAATAGCTCTGTGACCCCAGCATTAAATAGCACTGTGACCCCAGCATTAAATAGCACTGTGACCCCAGTATTAAATAGCACTGTGACCCCAGCATTAAATAGCACTGTGACCCCAGCATTAAATAGCTCTGTGACCCCAGTATTAAATAGCACTGTGACCCCAGCATTAAATAGCACTCTGACCCCAGCATTAAATAGCTCTGTGACCCCAGCATTAAATAGCACTGTGACCCCAGCATTAAATAGCACTGTGACCCCAGCATTAAATAGCACTGTGACCCCAGCATTAAATAGCTCTGTGATGTTGATATGTTTCTACCTCTATGACCTCGTACGTAAAGCAAAACCACGAAATAGTGCAAGTTCAAAATACAATGAGGTAGTTTATTGTGTCCAAAATACAAGACAATAGGTTTTGCCTGGGGAAGTAGTCGTGTGTCACCTGGGTGGTACCCGAATGCTTTCCAAGGATACTCCCATATAACATAAGTTTATATACCCATTTTGATGTCATAGATGGTGGTGATAACAAATGTGAGTATGCCAATACCATACATAGTCTGACTCCTCCTTGTACAATTAATGTCTAAATGATTTACTTAGTCTTACATGTTAGCAAAGGAATGTGGTAACATACTGTGCCTAGCTCCAACGGTCCACAGCCTCGCAATCAGCTATGGCTAACCAAGGCCATTGTGATATTTCAAGTAATTCGAGCAGCACGTCTGCAGGAGGGGGCCACACCAGACAGACTGGCATTATGCTAACACTCTGGAATTTAAGTAACAGAGTGATGATCTTTTGTTTGTATGGCCTAGTATAAGCTATATGATTGACCATTGTCCACAGTAGACCATATGTCCTTGTAGTCCATCCTGCCTTAGGCCTTATAGCGTTATGGCGTCGTAGAGGGCGGGGGTGACAAATATCAACCCTCTGACACTAGCCATTCGTCCGTCATAGGAATTGGACCGTTCCCGATATTTTTATATTTACATTACCTCTCTTGAAACATTAAATATGTTTCATATTAGTAATTGCAGGCACAGGGAGAGTGCTGAGAGGACCCCCAGGAACAAAGGAGGTCTATTATAAATGGGACAGTGGTGTATGCTGTTGTGAGTTATAGTTCAACTGTTGTGGCAGCACCAATACAGAAGTGCAGCTGAAAAGCTGAAATTAATGAAAACAAAGAAAACAGGAAGCTAGGGGGCTAGAGGTATTTCCTGTTTTTGAGGAACTAACTTGGCTAGGAACCGCTGGAACTGCACAATGAAGCAAGAGCTGTCTGAATATAACATGTAGCCTAAGATTTAAGCAAATGTATGATTATAGTGAACTTAGGTTTCAAAATAAAGCAAAATAAAGCATTACAGAGAGATAATAAAAGGAAATCATTGCATAGAGATAATGAGACATAGTAATAATCATCCTGAGTAAGATAATACTGATATTGTAAAATAATACTGAGTACATTAAGGTTAAAATTCAAGTTAGATTCAAAAATACCATGAAATAAAGATAAAAATGAAAATAAAAGTCAAAAATGAAAATATTAAAATTTTTAAGTTTTTTTTTTTTTTTTTTTTTTTTTTTTTAAGATAAAAGTTAAAAAATGTTAAAAAATGTAAATAAAAGTTAAAAATGTAAAAATGTAAAAATGAAAATTAGTAAAAATGAAAAATACTAAAATGAAGCTAAAAATGCTAAGATCCCACTTTTTTTTTTTTTTTTTTTTTGGTCAAACCTCCCCTATAAGGCTGAGAAAAGTTATATCTTATAAATGTAAATCAAAGTAGAGCAGAAGCTGGGGAGGAGGTACAGCGGCTTATGGCACATATCATTACTTTAACAACAAGATACAGGCCAAGAGCCAAAGCTAAAATAACTAGGATGGGTTTAAAGAAACTTCCAAGGAAATCATTTAACCATCCACCAATATTACCTAACCATGTAAAGGGATTAAAACCATTTTTTGAAATATCCCTGGCTTGTTTTTGCAATTCGAAAACCTTGGCCATATGAGATTCAACCAGCGATTTAGAGTCATTAATGTAGGTGCAACATTCTTCTCCTACTAAAACACAGACTCCACCTTGTTCTGCTAACAAGAAATCTAGGGCCATTCTATTCTGAAGGGCTACTTTACGAATCTGAGCTAGTTCTACATTAATTGCAAGGACCGATATTACAGTGTTGTTAATCATGCGGTCAAGAAGGGAAGCATATTCATTAAGGCGAGCCATCATTTCTATTCCC
Source organism: Xenopus laevis (assembly GCF_017654675.1). Taxonomy (NCBI): domain Eukaryota; kingdom Metazoa; phylum Chordata; class Amphibia; order Anura; family Pipidae; genus Xenopus; species Xenopus laevis. The sequence goes on from NC_054373.1 coordinate 184,811,190, forward strand.
CAACCTGTCCAGGCAGGGAAGAAAGCCCAAGCCTTATCTTTATCATTAAACAGTTCCCTTTTCTGTATCTTAAGGTTTAAAACAGCGGATGAGTGTGTATCAATAAGTGAGGTAGCAGATAATTCTGTTCTAGTTCTAACAGCTGGGATTACATTTCCTATAGTACATCTACCTTCGGCTCCCATGGGCAACCATGCATAGGCTTTCTTACCACAGATGTAATAAGTCCCTGAAGGAAGCACCATGGGGCGGTGAAAACCCTGATTTCTAATCTGAAGTGTTAAAAATTTTATGTTATAGTGAGCAGGACCATCTATATAATCTAAATCCCATTCTAAACTCTTATTGGCCCAAGAAAGGCAGGGCTCAATAGTAGAAGATACTTTTGTTTCATCAACACAATGTGCATATGTGGTGGCTGCTTCATAATGTGTGGGGACCTGAGTAATATTTAAATCGGTTGAGTTACATGTAGTTTCTCCTATAAGGATTTTAGGAATCCTTATTTGTTTACCATTAATGGTCACCCGTGTTTTCCTACTAAAAACAGTGAAACATACTGAAGGATGTCGTACTATTCCTGCCAAAATAAGAGCTGGGGGTGCTTTCATTATTTCATCACCTTTACCAGAAATTTCCCTATATTTAGACAATTCTGGATCAAGAGTTGAAAAGTCCATCACATATCTGTCTTCAAAATCAGTCCATGTAAAGGGGACCCCAAGGATAGGGGTACCGAGGCTGTGAGTAGGAATATGTGAGCAAACCCAACAGTCAGTCTTATTTTCAATCATGGCAGCAGTACTGTGCAGTTTTAAAAGTTCATTGTCAGCCCATAATGCTGTTATGGGGGTGGAGAGGAAGTAGGAAACACAGAAGGACAAGGCAAGCAGTCTCGAAGATGAATCCATGTCCCGTGGTTTTCAAGTAATACGGCAGTGGGGGAGAGCTGTTGTATTTTAAAAGGACCGGAATATATAGGTTGGTCCCAACGGCTACGAGTAAAATTTCTCTTGTAGACTAGATCTCCGACCTGAAAAAGAAAAGAAGGAGTGACAACAACAGGTGCCTTGGAAATATTCACTTCAGACATTTGATGTGCTAACTGGAGGCACCGTATGAGATTGTATGGGCTGTCAGCATTGGGAAGTGGACGTGTACTGATTGTGTAGATAAGAGACATACGTCTACCGGTAGTGATTTCGAATGGGGTAAGTCCACAACGCCTAATAGGATGGTTGCGGAGTATGAACAATGCAGCTGGGAGACATTCCAGCCACGAGCCATTTGTGGCAGCTGTCAATTTTCTGAGTTGTGTCTTTAAGAGACCATTAGCTCTTTCCACAATGCCATTGGAGGTTGGTTTGTACACAGACACGTACCTCCACTTGATATCAGTACAATTTGCAAATGTCTCACAGAGTTGATTTTTGAAATGGCTTCCATTATCCGAAACAATAGATTTAGGAATCCCATGTCTGGGAAAGATTTCATTGTATAGATTATCAAATACAACCAGAGCTGTTTCCTTCCTACATGGAAAAGCTTCTAACCATTGAGAGTATGGGTCAATCATGACCAAAAGATACCTGTATCCTTTGCAAGGAGTTACCATGTCCGTGAAATCGATATGCCATTCTCTGAAGGGGCCAGCAGGCCTTGGAATCGCTCCAGGAGGAATCCTTGGAGTTTGATGACTGGTGTTGGTAAAACAAACATTACAAGTATTGACCACAGCTTTACAAATATCTTTTAAATCTGGGCACCAGTACATTTCCCTTATAGTATTGATCAAGTCATTTGTTGGCATATGTGACCCGTAGTGTAACTGGTGGGCCAATAGGTGGCACTCACCTATGGGTAATGCTGGTACACCTGAAGGGTGCATCCAAATATATGGAGGCTCATTATTGTGATAGTAATGAGAGCACTCATTAGCCACCCATTTGTCTGTTTCTGCACTAGTGGCACTTTCTTGCATTACTCTGATGGGTGCAAAAGGGTTAGAAGTGGAAAGATATTTCTTAGCTCGTGTTTGTACAAAAATGGTTAGTGGGTTTGTGGTTTGTTTTGCTAGTTCGTCAACTATCTGATTGCCGTATGCGACAATATCTGTGACATTATGTTGGTGTGCTTTTACCCATTCACAGGATGTTTTTAAACCTTTGTTGTGTCTTTCCTGTAGTACTTCCATTATAGCAAGAATCGTGTCATGATGTTGTAGTGGAGTTCCTTTTCCTGTAACAAAACCTCTCTTGTGCCATTTAGATACATTTGTATGTATGGTGGTAGTGACGTAAGCTGAGTCTGTATACAGAACTCCGTTTTTGTCATTCATGAGCCGGAAACCTTCTAAGGCGGCGGCTATCTCTGCTAATTGGGCTGATGTATCTGGTGGTAATGCATATTGTTTTTTCTGTATAATTTCTTTGGTGTCAGGATCTATCTGACACACGGCAAAGCCCGTATGTGTTTCTGTCTGTGAACCGTCAGAGAAAATTACAACATGTGACGGTGGTAAATCTGTTACTGGGACAATACCCATAAAGGGACGTTCCTCTGGAATTTCCTCAGAGGTACAATCATGGTTCTCAGCCGAGAACAACAATAAATCTTTAAGATTATTGAAAGGATTAGTTGGAGGCATTCCTTTGAAAGAAATGTGACTTCGTAGGAGCACAGCCGTGCATTGTCCTACGCGTGCAGGCACAAAGTGTAATGTATTACTTTTGAGTAGTGCTGGCACGTCATGTGAGGTGTATATGATAACACTGGGAACAATTACATGTGAATAGAGTTTTTCTACAGATGCTGCACAAGCGCATATGTTACGTTCACAAGAAGTGAAAGCTTGTTCTATGGGTGTAAAAATTCCTGAAAAGTGTCCTATAATACATCCCTCTTGTTGGGTGGCTACTGCCGCCCAACAGATTGCGTTTGCAAAAACGTACATGTAGATAGGCTCACAGCTGTTCGGCAAATGGAGTTGTGGGGCCTGCAAAATATCAGACATTAGACATTCAAGAGCAGTAGAGTCAGATTGAGACAGAGAGACAGAAGCATAACCAGGAGGGTTGCCTTTGAGGTATTTTCTGAAAGGAAGTATGCGAGAACTGTAAGCAGGAATCCATAAGCGACAGAAGTTAAACAAACCCAAAACACTGCGTAATTCTTTGACTGAGGTAGGTAAATGCATACGTTGGACATCAGTGAGCACCTGGGGGCCCATGAGTTTGGCTCCCTTGCTGAGTGTCATGCCTAGAAAAGTAACTGAGGTTTGACAAAATTGCAGCTTTGAACGATTGACCTTGTAACCACATGTATGCAAATGCAGAAGTAAGGCACAAGTGTAGTGTTGGCACAGTTCAGCAGTGTCTGCAGAAAGCAGAAGGTCGTCAACATACTGTATTAGAAAAACAGAAGTAGGTAAAAGGTCAGTGAAAGTTTGCAGATCAGTCGCGAGTACGCGGCTGAAGATCGAGGGACTGTCAGCTCCGCCCATTACGAGGCGGGTCCACTGGTAACGGTTATTGTTGTAGGTGAATGCAAAAAGTGGTCTGGATTGTTGAGATAAAGGAATGCAATAAAATGCTTGGGATAAATCCAAAACTGAATTATATTCCTTTAAGGGGTTGTCTTGTAAGAGAGTGGCAGGGTTGGCAACAACGGGGAACTCTGCTGCGACTACTTCATTTAACTTCCGTAAGTCATGGACTATACGGTAGGAGCCATTTGGCTTCTGTACTGGGTACAAAGGAGTGTTATAAGGAGAGTCGCTTGGTTCAATTATGCCGTGTTGCAAAAGTAGGTTAATTTCATCTGCCACACCCTGAATGGACTGGGCTTTAAGTGGGTACTGTGGTACCTTGGGGCCATCACACCCTGGACGTAAATTAATTTGCACCTCTTCAACTGAAACGGCCTTACCAAAAGGTGACTCGGGTGTGGCCCAGACTGCTTTAGGTATATCTTCAAATGGATCAACTAAATCTGCAGGAGAAGGGACAGTAGTTGCAAACAATATGGTTGGACATGAGACAGCAAAATCAAGAATGATGTTAGCTTTGGTTAACAGGTCTCTGCCTAGCAAATTGACAGGACATGCAGGTGCATAGACAAAAGCATGTAGACAAGTGATATTCCCAATTGTCACTGGAACTGCAGAGGTTAATTGGTTTAGCTGAGGCTTACCATCAAATCCTGTAGTGGAGACTGTTTGGGAAGAAAGGGTTAAACCAGCAGGAAGTAGAGAGAGAACAGATACTGTAGCACCTGAGTCAAGCAAAAAACATGTAGGCATTTCTGCTATAGAAACAGTGAGAAAAGGTTCTTCAGTGGACATGGGAACCCGTAAAAGCATAGACAGTCATTGAGATTGGTTCCTGGGTGGAGACCAATTAGGAAAAGATTGAACATTGGAATTGTTGCGAGATTGAAAGTTAGATTGAAAGTTAGGAGAGTTATACTGATTGCCAAATCGTTTTGGACTACGGCATACACGGGCATAATGTCCTGGCTTGTGACAGTTAAAACAGACACCCTTGGGTGTGTTATTAGCTTTAAAAGCACCAGATGTCCCTCTATTAGGGTTGTTAAATTGACCACCGGACTGAACATTTGCAAAAAAGGTAGGAAAATCTTTTAAAAATTCCCTAAAAGAATAGGACTCAGTGGTGGGTGTTGGTTCTGGTGTTTGTTCTGCGGGCTTGCTTTCGGGCTTGATTTCTCCCTCTTGGAGTTCCTTAATTTGCAAGGACATGAGTTTATGCTGGGTGTTTTTGAAATCCTTCTCTGCCTTTTTACTATCTTCCTCATAGATTTTATGGTAGTGAAGGATATGAGTATAAATCTCCTTCCATGTTTTGGCATCTAAGCCGACTATAGCATCTAATTTTTTCTGTAAGGCGGCTGGGAAACCTTTACGGAGGGCCTGATAAACAAGTGGCACTACATTTGGTTCGTAAGGATCCATTCCTGTTTCTTGTGCCCATTGATCTAAGAATTCTGAAATGTGTTTAGTTATGTCTGCACTTTCAGGGAGAGAAGTATTCATTAGTTTCCCGAAATCCTTGTGAGTGGGATAACAAACTCTGAGAGCTGCAAAAATTCTAGGTCTGTAAGGGTTAAATTCAGCTCCGTCATGAGAATCTGAGGACAGAACAATATGAGGAAAGACCTGCCCTCGTTCCATATGGACTGTGCTGAGCGTCCAAGAATTTGAGCTAGTAATGCTTTTAGATCGCCTAAGCATAGAGACATGCCGGCAGTTTAGTCTTTCAAATTTAGATATCCAGGGGTCTGCCCCCCTTAACAGAGGCGGCAGAGCCCTGATTATCCCTTCCACATCGGCAAAGTTCCAAGGGACATATTTAAGTCCTTTGGTAGTATGCATAAGAGGATACATCTGTTTGGGTGAGGGTGAGACAATGTTAGCAAGTGCTCTCAGATTTTCATATTTCTCCCAAATGCTAAGACCATTAATCATGTATTGTCTATCCCAATTTGGATCTCCCATGCTCCTCGGATACAGAGGCGTGCTGTATTCAAGTTACGGGTGTCCAGAGCTCCCTCTCCTAGGAAATGGGGTAACATTAGGTTTTAAAGATTCTGACCAGCCGGCCAGATTGTCAACCCATGGATCTACAAAAGTGCTATCCCCCCCCTTCTCCTCGGATTACTACATCCTTTGGGGAGAAGGAATTTTGTTTTGGAGTGGTGTTTTTTTGGTCTTGTAACAATAGTTGCCAAGACTCTAGTTGTCGGGATTTCTGCATCTTCTAATATGGGCATTTCATCCTCTTCCTCGTCAAAAGACATGCTAGCGAGAGGTGTAATGTTCCCTGACTTCAGGGCAATTTCTCGTAGGAGTCTGAAACCCTGACGAGGAGGTGCTGTGTTAACGGGGGTTTGGTGTGCAGCATCCTCAATAGGACAAAAGGGGTTGGTTTTGCTAAGCTTAAGACGCCCTGAGACGTCTGCCCAGAATGAGTCCTCATTACTGGCATGTGGCACTGTCTGCAAGTTTGTTGGTGGGGGAAGTGCCGGGGCAGTATAGCCCTGTGCTACCCTAGGATTGCCAATAGGCGTGTTTAGGGCAGTCTGTAATTGGCTCCTGTGCGTCCATGTTAAGGACGGGATATAATTTGGCTTGAACTCGGAGCAGTGTCTATGTTGGCTTGTTCAGCTGGGGCATATGCAGGTGGTTTTTCTGGGTATTTCTGAGCATATGCTTGCCAGATATCATGGCATGCGGTATGTGCTATTAATTCTTTGCCCTTACATTTTAACATTGATCTGTTTTAACAGGCTAGCTAGATCTGTAGGGAGAATGCTGCAGTTTTCTGGCCAGGAAAACGTGGCATCCTTACTTGTACCCCCACTTAACCCATGCTTTGTGACATGTTACAAGAGCCTTACGACATAAGGGGTTTTGGGGCACACACCTTAGCCAGAAGTTCTGGGGGAGGTTTAGGTTTTAAGCATATTAAACATATCGCCTCCAATAGTAAATAAGAAGAACCAAATTTACAAGGCAAAAAAATAAGATTGCTTCAAACGCTAGGTTGTATTTGGAAGAATTACTATCCTCTTCTGTTGAAAGCATAAGAAATCTCCCTAACAAAGAAAGTGGGAGTGTGTCTGTAGTGTTTTTACAGTGTGGGACTTACAAACTGAGTGTAAGGGGAGAAAGTAGATTTGAAGCTGCAGATGTGTGACACCTAGATGCTGCTAGGGCTCTCTTTTGACATATGCAGATTCAAACAGACAGGAAAGTGATTCACACACCACACACTAAAGAATTTCCTTCAGAAAACCTAGTTTTCCGTTTTCTGGCCTGTTAGGTCGCCCTATAAACAGAAACCGCAGAGAAAAACTCCTAAACAGCAAGCAGACTCTGAAATAGAGTCACGGATTCCCTTATGGACCACTATCACACAGTTTACAATTAAACTAAAGTTATCACGCACTCGGTTGATTCCGGAGGGTGTGGGTTCCAGTTTCAACCACAATCATTCAATCACAACAGTCAGGGATCCTTTGTCATTCATACATCAACATGCATGTGTAATTGCTATGACAGAATTTTTCTTCTTAATCCTAACTGCTCATGATAAGGAACTAGGTACATACAATTACAAAACAGTAAGGGAAAAAGCGTATTCCTATCATGAACGGCAGAATATCAGAACTGGTTAGTAACAACACTTAACACAACAATAAGCAGTAAAAAATAGACTAGAAAATTACATTAATGCTCACCTTATATCAGAGCCTTCCGCGCGAGTATCATTCATGCCATGAGTAAAGCTTCACGGGTAAGTCTCCTGTCACCTGTAGAAGCAGGAGCTCTCTTCTCAACTTGCCTGAAGATCCGACTGACAAACTTGGGCGTCCAGCGTCCAGGAATATCACGTCGGCGGGTCACCAATGTTGATATGTTTCTACCTCTATGACCTCGTACGTAAAGCAAAACCACGAAATAGTGCAAGTTCAAAATACAATGAGGTAGTTTATTGTGTCCAAAATACAAGACAATAGGTTTTGCCTGGGGAAGTAGTCGTGTGTCACCTGGGTGGTACCCGAATGCTTTCCAAGGATACTCCCATATAACATAAGTTTATATACCCATTTTGATGTCATAGATGGTGGTGATAACAAATGTGAGTATGCCAATACCATACATAGTCTGACTCCTCCTTGTACAATTAATGTCTAAATGATTTACTTAGTCTTACATGTTAGCAAAGGAATGTGGTAACATACTGTGCCTAGCTCCAACGGTCCACAGCCTCGCAATCAGCTATGGCTAACCAAGGCCATTGTGATATTTCAAGTAATTCGAGCAGCACGTCTGCAGGAGGGGGCCACACCAGACAGACTGGCATTATGCTAACACTCTGGAATTTAAGTAACAGAGTGATGATCTTTTGTTTGTATGGCCTAGTATAAGCTATATGATTGACCATTGTCCACAGTAGACCATATGTCCTTGTAGTCCATCCTGCCTTAGGCCTTATAGCGTTATGGCGTCGTAGAGGGCGGGGGTGACAAATATCAACCCTCTGACACTAGCCATTCGTCCGTCATAGGAATTGGACCGTTCCCGATATTTTTTATATTTACAGTGACCCAGCATTAAATAGCACTGTGACCCCAGCATTAAATAGCACTGTGACCCCAGCATTAAATAGCACTGCAACTGTGACCCCAGCATTAAATAGCTCTGTGACCCCAGTATTAAATAGCACTGTGACCCCAGCATTAAATAGCACTGTGACCCCAGCATTAAATAGCACTGTGACCCCAGCATTAAATAGCACTGTGACCCCAGCATTAAATAGCACTGTGACCCCAGTATTAAATAGCACTGTGACCCCAGCATTAAATGGCACTGTGACCCCAGCATCAAATGGGCAGGACTCATAAAATGAGTTTCTTTCTGGTGTAGTAGAAACAGTTGGTCATTCAAGTGTGACAGTTTTCCCAACACATATATAATTGGGGTATATATTATACATATTATTGAAAGCACCCAAGTCCTGCACACTAGTAGAGTGTTTAATTAGCTAAACAAAAATTAAAGCTCCTCCATGTTGGTCCTTGTGAGGCAGATAATTAGATTCCCAGGCAGTGATATTTCCTCTGCATAACAAAATATTCACAAAAAAACCTTCAGGGGTAAAGGGAGGGGGCCCTTCCAACATGGAGTGCCAGTTTGTCCTGTTAACTCAGGAAAAAAACAAAAACATAGATTTTGATGATTAATTAATAGGAACAATGTACACTATGGAAATAACCTCAGAATATCGCAGAAAAGGAGTGGTTCACCTTTAAGATGATCAAAAGAAAGTTGATTTTTGTAGAGGAAAAATATTGGACTCAGGATTGATGGAATAATTAAAGGCAACAGAGAAAGGCAATTGAAAAAATATGATTTGAAAGAATTAAAGAAACAAAGGGACATTTTTAAATATTTGCCTCAATGTATGAGATTATTGAAGATAATGTAATACTGTACTGAATGTGGAACACTTGCCCGTTAGTAGAGAAGATAAGGGGGAAATACATGAGAACTCAAATGATTCTCCCTAAAAGGATTCAAGACAAAAATATGTGAAAAAAAGGAAGATAGAATAGAGGAATAGCAGTAAGAAAGTAGGGGCAGATGTTCATTTTTTAGGGAGAGGAGGCTTGAAAGACCCAGAAGTGAGGAAAGTAAGGTCAGATCAGGAAGAGAGGGGAAAACAGATAAAACCAGTGGTAGAATGAAATAAACAAAGAAGGATATAAAGGAACACAAGAAACCAAAGGCAAGCGTAAGAAGAAAACAAAGGAACCACAAAGAAAAGGAAGAAAATAGTCTGATGTAAAGAGACAACTGAACTAAGTAGATTTCAGCTGAATCCTGGACCTAAATCCTTATTAAATTTAAAATTTTAATACATTTTGCACTTGAAAATAGGGTAAATCTGATATCTCTATTTATTCCCAGACGTTTATTAGGAATATTCCTCTTAAGAGGGCTTTGCTGAGGAGGTAAATAGTCAAAAACAAGACAAAATACCAACTTAGTTCTGTACCAAATGTAAAGTGAAATTAGAGAATAGAGGTGAATGTTTTGCATTGCACAATATGGAACCGTCGTTCACTAGGAGTGAGTAGAAAAGATCCAACAGAAGAGTTTGTAAGAAAAATGGAAAGTAAAATGAAGAAAGTTATGAGTGCCAGGGACAATATTGTCTCCCCCTGCGCATAACTTTTTCCTAGGGTTGCCACCTGCCCTGTTTTGCTGCCTGGGTCAAAACAGCCTGGCCAGTTTTCCAATTAGGAAAACCTGTCAGGATTCACCTTGATTGATGCAGCAATTGGCCAATCGTCATAGTCCCTGCCCATGATGTCACGCTCCCCACAACATCACGTGCTCTGCCCCTGTCCAGACGCGACATAGAGGAATGGTGGCAACCCTACTTTTTCCTGGTGTCCTGCCGGCCCAATCTGACCCTGGAAGCAAAGAGGAAATGGCTTTCGATTTTTGTTTTGTGATTTCCTCTGGATCAGCTACAGGTATTTTTCATTGTACTTGATGGACTTCCTCACATACCATTTAACACTAAACAACAGAAATGACATTGCTCATTGTATTGTATCTTTACATTCTATCTTTTTCTGTTTCTTCGCCCCTGGGACTGAGGAGGAGTTTCAGAACTTATTGTTTTCTCACATATTATTAACTGTCCTCTCTACCCTATTCCTTCCATAGGTCTCCTCAATCCCACCCAATTCAATTAAAGCCTCAACCAATAAATCGGTTGAGTTACATGTAGTTTCTCCTATAAGGATTTTAGGAATCCTTATTTGTTACCATTAATGGTCACCCGTTTTCCTACTAAAAACAGTAAACATACTGAAGGATGTCGTACTATTCCTGCCAAAATAAGAGCTGGGGTGCTTTCATTATTTCATCACCTTTACCAGAAATTTCCCTAATATTTAGACAATTCTGGATCAAGAGTTGAAAAGTCCATCACATATCTGTCTTCAAAATCAGTCCATGTAAAGGGGACCCCAAGGATAGGGGTACCGAGGCTGTGAGTAGGAATATGTGAGCAAACCCAACAGTCAGTCTTATTTTCAATCATGGCAGCAGTACTGTGCAGTTTTAAAACGTTCAATTGTCAGCCCATAATGCTGTTATGGGGGTGGAGAGGAAGTAGGAAACACAGAAGGACAAGGCAAGCAGTCTCGGAAGATGAATCCATGTTCCCGTGGTTTCAAGTAATACGGCAGTGGGGGAGAGCTGTTGGTATTTTAAAAGGACCGGAATATATAGGTTGGTCCCAACGGCTACGAGTAAAATTTCTCTTGTAGACCTAGATCTCCGAGCCTTGAAAAAGAAAAGAAGGAGTGACAACAACAGGTGCCTTGGAAATATTCACTTCAGACATTTGATGTGCTAACTGGAGGCACCGTATGAGATTGTATGGGCTGGTCAGCATTGGGGAAGTGACGTGTACTGATTGTGTAGATAAGAGACATACGTCTACCGGTAGTGATTTCGAATGGGGTAAGTCCACAACGCCTATAGGATGGTTGCGGAGTATGAACATGCAGCTGGGAGACATTCCAGCCACGAGCCATTTGTGGGCAGCTGTCAATTTTCTGAGTTGTGTCTTTAAGAGACCATTAGCTCTTTCCACAATGCCAGTTGGAGGTTGGTTTGTACACAGGACACGTACCTCCACTTGATATCAGTACAATTTGCAAATGTCTCACAGAGTTGATTTTTTGAAATGGCTTCCATTATCCGAAACAATAGATTTTAGGAATTCCATGTCTGGGAAAGATTTCATTGTATAGATTATCAAATACAACCAGAGCTGTTTCCTTCCTACATGGAAAAGCTTCTAACCATTGAGAGTATGGGTCAATCATGACCAAAAGATACCTGTATCCTTTGCAAGGAGTTACCATGTCCGTGAAATCGATATGCCATTCTCTGAAGGGGCCAGCAGGCCTTGGAATCGCTCCAGGAGAATCCTTGGGAGTTTGATGACTGGTGTTGGTTAAAACAAACATTACAAGTATTGACCACAGCTTTACAAATATCTTTAAATCTGGGCACCAGTACATTTCCCTTATAGTATTGATCAAGTCATTTGTTGGCATATGTGACCCGTAGTGTAACTGGTGGGCCAATAGGTGGCACTCACCTATGGGTAATGCTGGTACACCTGAAGGTGCATCCAAATATATGGAGGCTCATTATTGTGATAGTAAGAGAGCACTCATTAGCCACCCATTTGTCTGTTCTGCACTAGTGGCATTCCGTGCATTACTCTGTATGGGTGCAAAAGGGTTAGAAGTGGAAAGATATTTCTTAGCTCGTGTTTGTACAAAATGGTTAGTGCGGTTTGTGGTTTGTTTTGCTAGTCGTCCAACTATTCTGATTGCCGTATGCGACAATATCTGTGACATTATGTTGGTGTGCTTTTACCCATTCACAGGATGTTTTTTAAACCTTTGTTGTGTCTTTCCTGTAGTACTTCCATTATAGCAAGAATCGTGTCATGATGTTGTAGTGGGAGTCCTTTTCCTGTAACAAAACCTCTCTTGTGCCATTTAGATACATTTGTATGTATGGTGGTAGTGACGGTAAGCTGAGTCTGTATACAGAACTCCGTTTTTGTCATTCATGCAGCCGGAAACCTTCTAAGGCGGCGGCTATCTCTGCTAATTGGGCTGATGTATCTGTGGTAATGCATATTGTTTTTTCTGTATAATTTCTTGGTGTCAGGATCTATCTGACACACGGGCAAAAGCCCGTATGTGTTTCTGTCTGTGAACCGTCAGAGAAAATTACAACATGTGACGGTGGTAAATCTGTTACTGGGACAAATACCCATTAAAGGGACGTTCCTCTGGGAATTTCCTCAGAGGTACAATCATGGTTCTCAGCCGAGAACAACAATAAATCTTTAAGATTATTGAAAGGATTAGTTGGAGGCATTCCTTTGAAGAAATGTGACTTCGTAGGAGCACAGCCGTGCATTGTCCTACCGCGTGCAGGCACAAAGTGTAATGTATTACTTTTGAGTAGTGCTGGCACGTCATGTGAGGTGTATATGATAACACTGGGAACAATTACATGTGAATAGAGTTTTTCTACAGATGCTGCACAAGCGCATATGTTACGTTCACAAGAAGTGAAAGCTTGTTCTATGGGTTGTAAAAATTCCTGAAAAGTGTCCTATAATACATCCCTCTGTTGGGTGGCTACTGCCGCCCAACAGATTGCGGTTTGCAAAAAACGTACATGTAGATAGGCTCACAGCTGTTCGGCAAATGGAGTTGTGGGGCCTGCAAAATATCAGACATTAGACATTCAAGAGCAGTAGAGTCAGATTGAGACAGAGAGACAGAAGCATAACCAGGAGGGTTGCCTTGAGGTATTTTCTGAAAGGAAGTATGCGAGAACTGTAAGCAGGAATCCATAAGCGACAGAAGTTAAACAAACCCAAAACACTGCGTAATTCTTTGACTGAGGTAGGTAAATGCATACGTTGGACATCAGTGAGCACCTGGGGGCCCATGAGTTTGGCTCCCTTGCTGAGTGTCATGCCTAGAAAAGTAACTGAGGTTTGACAAAATTGCAGCTTTGAACGATTGACCTTGTAACCACATGTATGCAAATGCAGAAGTAAGGCACAAGTGTAGTGTTGGCACAGTTCAGCAGTGTCTGCAGAAAGCAGAAGGTCGTCAACATACTGTATTAGAAAAACAGAAGTAGGTAAAAGGTCAGTGAAAGTTTGCAGATCAGTCGCGAGTACGCGGCTGAAGATCGAGGGACTGTCAGCTCCGCCCATTACGAGGCGGGTCCACTGGTAACGGTTATTGTTGTAGGTGAATGCAAAAAGTGGTCTGGATTGTTGAGATAAAGGAATGCAATAAAATGCTTGGGATAAATCCAAAACTGAATTATATTCCTTTAAGGGGTTGTCTTGTAAGAGAGTGGCAGGGTTGGCAACAACGGGGAACTCTGCTGCGACTACTTCATTTAACTTCCGTAAGTCATGGACTATACGGTAGGAGCCATTTGGCTTCTGTACTGGGTACAAAGGAGTGTTATAAGGAGAGTCGCTTGGTTCAATTATGCCGTGTTGCAAAAGTAGGTTAATTTCATCTGCCACACCCTGAATGGACTGGGCTTTAAGTGGGTACTGTGGTACCTTGGGGCCATCACACCCTGGACGTAAATTAATTTGCACCTCTTCAACTGAAACGGCCTTACCAAAAGGTGACTCGGGTGTGGCCCAGACTGCTTTAGGTATATCTTCAAATGGATCAACTAAATCTGCAGGAGAAGGGACAGTAGTTGCAAACAATATGGTTGGACATGAGACAGCAAAATCAAGAATGATGTTAGCTTTGGTTAACAGGTCTCTGCCTAGCAAATTGACAGGACATGCAGGTGCATAGACAAAAGCATGTAGACAAGTGATATTCCCAATTGTCACTGGAACTGCAGAGGTTAATTGGTTTAGCTGAGGCTTACCATCAAATCCTGTAGTGGAGACTGTTTGGGAGAAAGGGTTAAACCAGCAGGAAGTAGAGAGAGAACAGATACTGTAGCACCTGAGTCAAGCAAAAAACATGTAGGCATTTCTGCTATAGAAACAGTGAGAAAAGGTTCTTCAGTGGACATGGGAACCCGTAAAAGCATAGACAGTCATTGAGATTGGTTCCTGGGTGGAGACCAATTAGGAAAAGATTGAACATTGGAATTGTTGCGAGATTGAAAGTTAGATTGAAAGTTAGGAGAGTTATACTGATTGCCAAATCGTTTTGGACTACGGCATACACGGGCATAATGTCCTGGCTTGTGACAGTTAAAACAGACACCCTTGGGTGTGTTATTAGCTTTAAAAGCACCAGATGTCCCTCTATTAGGGTTGTTAAATTGACCACCGGACTGAACATTTGCAAAAAAGGTAGGAAAATCTTTTAAAAATTCCCTAAAAGAATAGGACTCAGTGGTGGGTGTTGGTTCTGGTGTTTGTTCTGCGGGCTTGCTTTCGGGCTTGATTTCTCCCTCTTGGAGTTCCTTAATTTGCAAGGACATGAGTTTATGCTGGGTGTTTTTGAAATCCTTCTCTGCCTTTTTACTATCTTCCTCATAGATTTTATGGTAGTGAAGGATATGAGTATAAATCTCCTTCCATGTTTTGGCATCTAAGCCGACTATAGCATCTAATTTTTTCTGTAAGGCGGCTGGGAAACCTTTACGGAGGGCCTGATAAACAAGTGGCACTACATTTGGTTCGTAAGGATCCATTCCTGTTTCTTGTGCCCATTGATCTAAGAATTCTGAAATGTGTTTAGTTATGTCTGCACTTTCAGGGAGAGAAGTATTCATTAGTTTCCCGAAATCCTTGTGAGTGGGATAACAAACTCTGAGAGCTGCAAAAATTCTAGGTCTGTAAGGGTTAAATTCAGCTCCGTCATGAGAATCTGAGGACAGAACAATATGAGGAAGACCTGCCTCGTTCCATATGGACTGTGCTGAGCGTCCAAGAATTTGAGCTAGTAATGCTTTTAGATCGCCTAAGCATAGAGACATGCCGGCAGTTAGTCTTTCAAATTTAGATATCCAGGGGTCTGCCCCCCTTAACAGAGGCGGCAGAGCCCTGATTATCCCTTCCACATCGGCAAAGTTCCAAGGGACATATTTAAGTCCTTTGGTAGTATGCATAAGAGGATACATCTGTTTGGGTGAGGGTGAGACAATGTTAGCAAGTGCTCTCAGATTTTCATATTTCTCCCAAATGCTAAGACCATTAATCATGTATTGTCTATCCCAATTTGGATCTCCCATGCCTCCTCGGATACAGAGGCGTGCTGTATTCAAGTTACGGGTGTCCAGAGCTCCCTCTCTAGGAAATGGGGTAACATTAGGTTTTAAAGATTCTGACCAGCCGGCCAGATTGTCAACCCATGGATCTACAAAAGTGCTATCCCCCCCTTCTCCTCGGATTACTACATCCTTTGGGGAGAAGGAATTTTGTTTTGGAGTGGTGTTTTTTGGTCTTGTAACAATAGTTGCCAAGACTCTAGTTGTCGGGATTTCTGCATCTTCTAATATGGGCATTTCATCCTCTTCCTCGTCAAAAGACATGCTAGCGAGAGGTGTATGTTCCCTGACTTCAGGGCAATTTCTCGTAGGAGTCTGAAAACCCTGACGAGGAGGTGCTGTGTTAACGGGGGTTTGGTGTGCAGCATCCTCAATAGGACAAAAGGGGTTGGTTTTGCTAAGCTTAAGACGCCCTGAGACGTCTGCCCAGAATGAGTCCTCATTACTGGCATGTGGCACTGTCTGCAAGTTTGTTGGTGGGGGAAGTGCCGGGGCAGTATAGCCCTGTGCTACCCTAGGATTGCCAATAGGCGTGTTTAGGGCAGTCTGTAATTGCTCCTGTGCGTCCATGTTAAGGACGGGATATAATTTGGCTGAACTCGGAGCAGTGTCTATGTTGGCTTGTTCAGCTGGGGCATATGCAGGTGGTTTTTTCTGGGTATTTCTGAGCATATGCTTGCCAGATATCATGGCATGCGGTATGTGCTATTAATTCTTTGCCCTTACATTTAACATTGATCTGTTTTAACAGGCTAGCTAGATCTGTAGGGAGAATGCTGCAGTTTTCTGGCCAGGAAAACGTGGCATCCTTACTTGTACCCCACTTAACCCATGCTTTGTGACATGTTACAAGAGCCTTACGACATAAGGGGTTTTGGGCACACACCTTAGCCAGAAGTTCTGGGGGAGGTTTAGGTTTAAGCATATTAAACATATCGCCTCCAATAGTAAATAAGAAGAACCAAATTTAACAAGGCAAAAAAATAAGATTGCTTCAAACGCTAGGTTGTATTTGGAAGAATTACTATCCTCTTCTGTTGAAAGCATAAGAAATCTCCCTAACAAAGAAAGTGGGAGTGTGTCTGTAGTGTTTTTACAGTGTGGGACTTACAAACTGAGTGTAAGGGGAGAAAGTAGATTTGAAGCTGCAGATGTGTGACACCTAGATGCTGCTAGGGCTCTCTTTTGACATATGCAGATTCAAACAGACAGGAAAGTGATTCACACACCACACACTAAAGAATTTCCTTCAGAAAACCTAGTTTTCCGTTTTCTGGCCTGTTAGGTCGCCCTATAAACAGAAACCGCAGAAAAAACTCCTAAACAGCAAGCAGACTCTGAAATAGAGTCACGGATTCCCTTATGGACACTATCACACAGTTTACAATTAAACTAAAGTTATTCACGCACTCGGTTGATTCCGGAGGGTGTGGGTTCCAGTTTCAACCACAATCATTCAATCACAACAGTCAGGGATCCTTTGTCATTCATACATCAACATGCATGTGTAATTGCTATGACAGAATTTTTCTTCTTAATCTAACTGCTCATGATAAGGAACTAGGTACATACAAATTACAAAAACAGTAAGGAAAAAAGCGTATTCCTATCATGAACGGCAGAATATCAGAACTGGTTAGTACAACACTTAACACAACAATAAGCAGTAAAAATAGACTAGAAAATTACATTAATGCTCACCTTATATCAGAGCCTTCCGCGCGAGTATCATTCATCCATGAGTAAAGCTTCACGGGTAGTCTCCTGTCACCTGTAGAAGCAGGAGCTCTCTTCTCAACTTGCCTGAAGATCCGACTGACAAACTTGGGCGTCCAGCGTCCAGGAATATCACGTCGGCGGGTCACCAAATGTTGATATGTTTCTACCTCTATGACCTCGTACGTAAAGCAAAACCACGAAATAGTGCAAGTTCAAAATACAATGAGGTAGTTTATTGTGTCCAAAATACAAGACAATAGGTTTTGCCTGGGGAAGTAGTCGTGTGTCACCTGGGTGGTACCCGAATGCTTTCCAAGGATACTCCCATATAACATAAGTTTATATACCCATTTTGATGTCATAGATGGTGGTGATAACAAATGTGAGTATGCCAATACCATACATAGTCTGACTCCTCCTTGTACAATTAATGTCTAAATGATTTACTTAGTCTTACATGTTAGCAAAGGAATGTGGTAACATACTGTGCCTAGCTCCAACGGTCCACAGCCTCGCAATCAGCTATGGCTAACCAAGGCCATTGTGATATTTCAAGTAATTCGAGCAGCACGTCTGCAGGAGGGGGCCACACCAGACAGACTGGCATTATGCTAACACTCTGGAATTTAAGTAACAGAGTGATGATCTTTTGTTTGTATGGCCTAGTATAAGCTATATGATTGACCATTGTCCACAGTAGACCATATGTCCTTGTAGTCCATCCTGCCTTAGGCCTTATAGCGTTATGGCGTCGTAGAGGGCGGGGGTGACAAATATCAACCCTCTGACACTAGCCATTCGTCCGTCATAGGAATTGGACCGTTCCCGATATTTTTATATTTACAGTGACCCCAGCATTAAATAGCACTGTGACCCCAGCATTAAATAGCACTGTGACCCCAGCATTAAATAGCACTGTGACCCCAGCATTAAATAGCTCTGTGACCCCAGTATTAAATAGCACTGTGACCCCAGCATTAAATAGCACTGTGACCCCAGCATTAAATAGCACTGTGACCCCAGCATTAAATAGCACTGTGACCCCAGCATTAAATAGCACTGTGACCCCAGTATTAAATAGCACTGTGACCCCAGCATTAAATGGCACTGTGACCCCAGCATCAAATGGGCAGGACTCATAAAATGAGTTTCTTTCTGGTGTAGTAGAAACAGTTGGTCATTCAAGTGTGACAGTTTTCCCAACACATATATAATTGGGGTATATTATACATATTATTGAAAGCACCCAAGTCCTGCACACTAGTAGAGTGTTTAATTAGCTAAACAAAATTAAAGCTCCTCCATGTTTGGTCCTTGTGAGGCAGATAATTAGATTCCCAGGCAGTGATATTTCCTCTGCATAACAAAATATTCACAAAAAAACCTTCAGGGGTAAAGGGAGGGGGCCCTTCCAAACATGGAGGTGCCAGTTTGTCCTGTTAACTCAGGAAAAAACAAAAAACATAGATTTTGATGATTAATTAATAGGAACAATGTACACTATGGAAATAACCTCAGAATATCGCAGAAAAGGAGTGGTTCACCTTTAAGATGATCAAAAGAAAGTTGATTTTTGTAGAGGAAAAATATTGGACTCAGGATTGATGGAATTAATTAAAGGCAACAGAGAAAGGCAATTGAAAAAATATGATTTGAAAGAATTAAAGAAACAAAGGGACATTTTTAAATATTTGCCTCAATGTATGAGATTATTGAAGATAATGTAATACTGTACTGAATGTGGAACACTTGCCCGTTAGTAGAGAAGATAAGGGGGAAATACATGAGAACTCAAATGATTCTCCCTAAAAGGATTCAAGACAAAAATATGTGAAAAAAGGAAGATAGAATAGAGGAATAGCAGTAAGAAAGTAGGGGCAGATGTTCATTTTTTAGGGAGAGGAGGCTTGAAAGACCCAGAAGTGAGGAAAGTAAGGTCAGATCAGGAAGAGAGGGGAAAACAGATAAACCAGTGGTAGAATGAAATAAACAAAGAAGGATATAAAGGAACACAAGGAAACCAAAGGCAAGCGTAAGAAGAAAACAAAGGAACCACAAAGAAAAGGAAGAAAATAGTCTGATGTAAAGAGACAACTGAACTAAGTAGATTTCAGCTGAATCCTGGACCTAAATCCTTATTAAATTTAAATTTTAATACATTTTGCACTTGAAAATAGGGTAAATCTGATATCTCTATTTATTCCCAGACGTTTATTAGGAATATTCCTCTTAAGAGGGCTTTGCTGAGGAGGTAAATAGTCAAAAACAAGACAAAATACCAACTTAGTTCTGTACCAAATGTAAAGTGAAATTAGAGAATAGAGGTGAATGTTTTGCATTGCACAATATGGAACCGTCGTTCACTAGGAGTGAGTAGAAAAGATCCAACAGAAGAGTTTGTAAGAAAAATGGAAAGTAAAATGAAGAAAGTTATGAGTGCCAGGGACAATATTGTCTCCCCCTGCGCATAACTTTTTCCTAGGGTTGCCACCTGCCCTGTTTTGCTGCCTGGGTCAAAACAGCCTGGCCAGTTTTCCAAATTAGGAAAACCTGTCAGGATTCACCTTGATTGATGCAGCAATTGGCCAATCGTCATAGTCCCTGCCCATGATGTCACGCTCCCCACAACATCACGTGCTCTGCCCCCTGTCCAGACGCGACATAGAGGAATGGTGGCAACCCTACTTTTTCCTGGTGTCCTGCCGGCCCAATCTGACCCTGGAAGCAAAGAGGAAATGGCTTTCGATTTTTGTTTTGTGATTTCCTCTGGATCAGCTACAGGTATTTTTCATTGTACTTGATGGACTTCCTCACATACCATTTAACACTAAACAACAGAAATGACATTGCTCATTGTATTGTATCTTTACATTCTATCTTTTCTGTTTCTTCGCCCCTGGGACTGAGGAGGAGTTTCAGAACTTATTGTTTTCTCACATATTATTAACTGTCCTCTCTACCCTATTCCTTCCATAGGTCTCCTCAATCCCACCCAATTCAATTAAAGCCTCAACCAATGTATTCAGTCTGTCCCTCCCAAACAGAAATGAGCCCTCCTAATTAAATATGCACTCATTACCCCTATACTAAATAAACCCTCAGTGGTTCTCTCCAGTCTCTGTAACCTCTGTCCAATCTCTCTGCTTCCCTCTATCTCTAAACTCCTCAAGCAGATATTATAAATCATACTACCCAGCTTCTTCTCTAATCATGACTGCATTATCTACTGTGTATCCTGTGCTTGAATGGCTTCCCCCATGGCTACACAGCAGCTTGTTTATATAAACTATAGTAGTACTTATCTGTTATCTACTGTGAATCCTGTGCTTGAATGGCTGCCCCCATGGCTACACAGCAGCTTGTTTATATAAACTATAGTAGTACTTATCTGTTATCTACTGTGTATCCTGTGTTTGAATGGCTGCCCCCATGGCTACACAGCAGCTTGTTTATATAAACTATAGTAGTACTTATCTGTTATCTACTGTGTATCCTGTGTTTGAATGGCTGCCCCCATGGCTACACAGCAGCTTGTTTATATAAACTATAGTAGTACTTATCTGTTATCTACTGTGTATCCTGTGCTTGAATGGCTGCTTGTTTATATAAACTATAGTAGTGTTTCTGAAGCAAAGGCACCAGTTTTACCAGTACGGGGCAACACTACATTATATTGTCATTCCTTGAAAAAACTTTAATTTTTTTGGTGATACACAAACCTGAATGTTGCAAAGTTCAAATACTCAACGTGAGGAACCCACAGTGCAACCCTTTATTGAAATAAATGTAAGTGGTACTGATACCTGGAAAGCCCTGGTGTATCCACTGGATCATTGGTTCTGCCCCAACATCACTGCCCCACTCTCACACTCATCAATCCCCCTCTTGTCTAGTTTTTGCTGAGGTCAATGGTGAAACCTTCTGCATATGTTTTATCTTAAAGCAACAGTGCACCTAATGACTAACGTATCTCCTACATATTTCCAAAGGCTATTGTTACCTGCAAAGTAATTAATGTTACCCGCTAGTTTTGCAATGCTTCCCACAGTGAAGTAAGCGTAACTTCAGAAGCCAGTTAACTCGTCTGTATATACCTGTGAGAAGAGACACTGGCAAGGCAGCAAAAACATTTTTTTGGGGGGGAAATGCATTTTGGTGATTCAATCTTGTCCTTAACATGCAATGAATTTGTGAACATCACCATTCCCATTGCAATAAAATATTCATTTAAAGGGATCCTGTCATCAGAAAACATGTTTTTTCAAAATGCATCAGTTAATAGTGCTACTCCAGCAGAATTCTGCATTGAAATCCATTTCTCAAAAGAGCAAACTGATTTTTTTATATTCAATTTTGAAATCTGACATTGGGCTAAACATATTGTCAATTTCCCAGCTGCCCCTGGTAATTACCGATGCAAGAGAACTGACCAATGAGAATGTGGCTTTCCAACCCTATGGCAGGCATCTTGCTGTTATTTTATATAGGGAGGTTATTGTGCCATTTGGCCCCCACAATATACCAGGGGGCACAAGGTTATATTGGTTATATTGGTTATATTGGTTTAAGGACCACTAGAGTATAACTTCCTTAGACATTGGAACAGCAGCTCATCCCTCAAGCCATAGATTAAAGGACCAATGAACCTTGGCAGGCATGTGAAAAAGAGAAAGTTGCTAATAGGCAATATTGATATATATTCCTTATTACTGGTGACTATAAATGGGGTTAATAAGGCGATCATGCTGAGGAAGAGCTGGAAGGCATGGAGCAGAACCGTTTTACCAGCCTTGATGGCAGAGGAGTTTCCTGAGCCGAACTTTTGAGCAACCAGCATGACCTTAACGTAAGTATATAGGATGATTATGGCCACCAGTGATACGCTGACTATCAGGGTGTTCGATCTGATATGTTGCTGAGTGATATTAAGTATTAATATCTCTTTTGTACATATCACATGTAGAGAGTAAAATGTTCTGTCTGCCGAGAGGCTCAAGGAGATGAAATCGGCAACATTAGGGGCCATTGCCAAGGCCCAGAGCCCTGCAATAGTCACACCGGATCTGTGCCCAGAGCAAATCTCAACATATCTGAGTGGGTGGCAAATGGCTACGTATCGTTCCAGAGACATCACAGCCAGATTGTATGGAGTAATCTTAAATGTACATGACACCAGGGTGACTATAACATAACACACTGGGACGGGTATAAATGCAAAGTACAAGGAAGTTACCATGAGGTACAGGCCCAGTGACAGATAGAGGGTATCATTAATGAGCATGTGGGCAAAAAGCACATATCGAGCCGACTCTCGCACTTGGACAATGGAGAAGAAGACAAACAGGATAACTGATACCAAGCTGAGGAAAAGGCAAAACCCAGTGAGCATGAAGATCAAGGCAGTCATCCTAAACATCTCAGATTTGATGCCAACTGTGGTCCCCTGTGTTATGTTGCTGGGCAGGAGGGTAGAGTTCATTACAGGGATCCGGATCTTCTTCTCTATCTAGACCTAGTGGAAAAAAAACAGTGCGAGTGAAGGATGTCCTGGTATTATCTTCACCTTCCTAACATAGAGCAGAAAAGAGTGGAACTACTCATTGACTCCATCATTATAGGGTGACCCCTCTGAAGGGCCTTGGGCAGCGGCTGAGGGTCCAGGTCTGAAAGCCAGAAAGGATAAATTGGAGGAGAAGGCCAACATTGTCTCCTAGATGAAGGTCAGCTTGAAGGTTACATTGAGTGAAGTTTAGCGTGATCTGCTATACCGATACTAGATATATGGATCTATGAATGAATGAATGAATGACTAATAAAATGGTGTCTGGAACTATTAGTCGTTCATAGTGAAAAAAAAACAGTGCGAGTGAAGGATGTCCTGGTATTATCGTCACCTTCCTAACATAGAGCAGAAATGAGTGGAACTACTCATTGACTCCATCATTATAGAGAACCCATTGTCTCCTTTGTTGCCTGAGTCATGGCTATGCAGCATCTTGGGACCTGGCTTTTCTACACAATTGTCTGAAGATGGAAATGACACTGGCAAAGCCTTGGCCAAAGAAACATTTTCCTTTTGTACAATTCAAGAATTAACCAAAATTATTTTGATTAATTTATTAACCGTCAGCGCTGCCACTGTCCTTCAACGCATTCCTTGGCTTTGATAAACGTCTCCGTTTGTTGACAATTTTCTGGCTGCCAAAGTTCTTAAAATTAAATGAATTACACTAGGCAGCAAATGTGTTAAAATTCTTCACAAATTACAGGCAAAATAAAAACTTCTTAAAAGTTTCAAGTTTTAGCATTATCAATGTTCTGTTTCGAGATTTATGATTAAAAAAAATCTATGAATTTCATATCAAACTATTTGCCACTTTGAATTTACCAAGCTTCTATAGAAGCCGAAGGAAGGTGCATTTTCCAAGACTAATTTACAAAAATTAATGGAACAAAGTTTTCATCTTAATCAAGTTTATTTTTTTGCAAGTTAACATGATTGGGTTTAGCAAACTGAGTCCTTTTTATAAATATGCTCAGAATGGTGGGGGTGGATAACCCTCAACTGAACCCTCACCAGATGCCACAGAATATACAGATACTACTTTATTGCCATACTGTAGAGGTTTTTAGTCTGTCTTGGTTCAAGTCACTATATGAGGTCAACCATGTGGTCTGCCAGCCCTCTAACACCAGACACCATTTTATTAGTCGTTCATTCATTCATTCATTCATTCATAGATCCATATATATCTAGTATCGGTATAGCAGATCACGCTAAACTTCACTCAATGTAACCTTCAAGCTGACCTTTGAAGGTTGGCCTTCTCCTCCCATTTATCCTTTCTGCCCTACAGACCTGGACCCTCAGCAGCTGCCCAAGGCCCTCCAGGGGGGTCACCCGATAATGTGGGAACCACACTAGTGTGACAGAGTGCAAAAGAGACACTGCATTGGGGAGACACTGCATTGGGGAGACACTGCATTGGGGTGACAGTGTGCAAGAGAGATGTGACACTGGGTTGACAAAATGTTAGAGTGACACAACACTGGGGTGACAAAGTGCAAGAGAGACACAGCATTGGGGTACAAGAGCACTGGGGGGGATGTTCTTAGGGGCACATTTACTAAGGTTCGAGTGAATTTTCAAAGTACAAAAAGTTCGAATTTCAAAGTAATTTTTTGGATACTTCGACCATCGAATAGTATACTGCGACTTCAAATTTACTTTGATTCTAAGTAAAAATCGTTCGAATATTCGACCATTCGATAATCAAACTTAGACTTCAATACTTCGCCAAATTATACCTGCTAAATTTTTATGTTAGCCTATGGGGACCTTCTACAAACTTTTTCTAAGTCTTTACAAATCGAATAAAAGATTTTTATTTGATCGTAGGATTGCCAGATTCGGTGAAAAAACTTCAAATTTGATATTCAAATTCAAAGTTCTTCAATTCGATGGTCGAATTTTGAAGTTTTTTGTACTTCGAAATTCGACGCTAGATAAATCTGCCCCTTAAAGTTAAAATCTTAAAGTTATGTTAATTTTCCGAAGAACTTGTGGAAAAATTGTGAAAAATGAGGATTGGGGGTGGGAACAAACATTTACAGCCCCTTATTAAACACATATTCTCATCAGCAAATACCTTGGAAAACACTTTCTATCAGTTAAGAGCAGATTGGACATTTAACTAGTTATGAAGTGACTCACTAGTACCACCATGGATAAGTTAGACACTAATGGGACCTGTGGATTCAATACAGGGGACATCACCTCAGACTGTTAATGAAGTCATTAATCCATTTATTGCCTAATGCCTATATTCTATTTCTGTCTGTAGTGCCTGATTGTATGGTGTGTACAGTCACAGAATATATTATTCACCCATGGATGTTTGTTTTATTTATATTTCTGTAATTTTTACCTTTGTTTTCTTTATTTCCCTTTATTTGCTTGATGCCGACATTCCCCATGTTACTGAATCCCTTCTGCCTTGACATGAGAGTGTCTATGCTTTATCACCTTTTCAGAAACACATTTATGTACCTTCTGTTTTTATTGAAAAACGTAAATAAATATATATATGTCTTTATTTTGATAAATCTGTACTTACTCTGAAACGGCTTGTAAAGGTTTGGGATCCAAGGCAGATACAGGGAGTTGCAGATCAGTTGGTGTCACTGGCTGGTTCTGTTCCTTCCAGGCATCCGGGAATATTTATTAAAGTGTAACTCCCTGATGGCTCCTCATACTGCTCCTCTGCATTGTGTTTTTCAGAGTAGGAGTTAAATGCTAATTAAGTGCAGATCCGGCTTCCTTTTTCCTTTAGGACCAGGGCACAATATATATTTGATCATAATGAATTATTTATCTTAATTAGTCCGGGAGTTCATTAAGCAGTGCTCCAATCCACACAGCACTTTTAGCAATGACAACTCAGCCCAATTTTACTGGAAACGAGACTTCTACATATTTTTGTTGGTCTTTTCGACTAAGTTTCGGTTGGAAAAGAAGCCTTTGAGTTTGAAAAATTATTATTTTGGGTTTGAACCAGCAACAACATGTTGAATAAACCTTTAACTGATCTCTTGATAGTTTAGATAGATAGATTTCTGTTTGATTACAATGTTAAAGAGCAATGGAGACAGTGGACAACCTTGCATGGTACCCTGGAACAGTTCAATGGTTCAATTGCTTGTACACTAGCTACTGATTTAGAGCAGATTCAACATTTCCTCATTTAAATTAATGCTTAGTATAATGTACAGATTGATATTCTGAGACAATTTGCAATTGGTTTTTATTATTTGTGGTTTTTGACCTTTTATTCAGCAATCTGGTTGCTAGTGTCCAAATGCATTGCCCGGGTGTTTTGTGTTGTCTCGAGGCATCTCAGGTGGATAATTAAAGAGGCAGCTCAAACCATAGTGCTGAGCTCCAATCTGAGGAAAAAGACACAGAGAGAGAGAGAGAATATTTATTATCAATGAATTGCACTGATTTTAGGGCTACTAGAGAATAACTTTCTTAAAATTTTGCTGAGATCCTCACCCTGTAGCCCATAGACTTAAAGACTGAAAAACCTTGGCAGGCAAGTGAAAAAGAGAAAGTTGCTTATGCAAGGATTGCACTATATTATCCATTACTGAATGAGGGGTTTAAGGTGATAATGCTAAGGAATGATGGTATTTTTAGTAATACCATTTTTGACCTCGTGTAAGACAAAACTCAGTAAAGGAAAACCTTTAGAAATAGTCAGGCAATTTATTCATACATAATACAACATAACAGTTTTGTCTGGGTAAGCTGTTGGAGTAACACACAGAATGTCACCCAAGGACTCACCAAAGACCCACCTCTTGGTCCAGGCGTTATATAACTTTCAGAAGGCATTTACAGTAATTGTGACAAGGGGTTCACGGAAATACCATACATGGTCTGGCGAGGAGACTTACTGGCATATATTTGTACATTCCTGTAAGATGTGCAGTTTTGCAACATAAGAGATTTCTGGTTCCAACTGTCCACAGCCTCGTAAACATCTGTTGGCTAAACATAGCCATTGTGGTACAGACAGCTATTGAGCAACACTTCTGCAAAAGGGCATAAGAGACATGCTGACACTATGCTGACACTCTGGAATCTAAGTAACAGAGTGGGGATCATTTATTTGTATGGCCTAGTATAAGTTATATGAGTGACCATTGTCCACAGTAGACCATTAGCCCTTAAAGTCCATCCTGCCTTAGGCCATATAGCGTTATGGCGTCATAGAGGGCGGGGGTGACAACTATCAACCCTCTGACACTAGCCATTCGTCCGTCTTAGGATTTGGACCGTTCCAGCTATAAATTTCACTGTCATTACCTCTCTTGAAACATTAAATATGTTTCATATTAGGAATTACAGGCACAGGAAGAGTGCTGAGAGGACCCCCAGGAACAAGGGAGGTCTATTATAAATGGGACAGTGGTGTGCGCTACTGTGAGTTACAGTTCAACTGTCGTGGCAGCACCAATACAGAAGTGCAGCTGAAAGCTGAAATCAGTGAAAAGAAAAAACAGGAAGCTAAGGAGCTACAGATACATCCTGTTTCATGAAATAACTTGGTTAAGTGCAGTTGGGAACAGAAAACCCTATAAAATGACAAAGAATATATAATATATATGTAACATGTTATAAGAGACTAATATAATACTGATTTCATTACTATTGAAAAGTAAAAAATTATTCTTTCTTTCTTTCAAACCTCCCCACATATGGCTGAGAAAAGCTTTATCTTATAGATGTGATTCAAATGAAAGCAGAAGTTGGGGGGAGGTGCTTATAGCACAAATTCTAAGAGAGAAATATAGAGCAAGTATTAATGCTAGGATGACATGGATAGACTTAATGAAACTTCCAATGGAGTTGTTTAACCAGCTATAAAATTTTACCAAATCATTTGGAATAACTGAACTGTTCTATAAAAAGATTACACTTATTGTTGCAGCTCTAAAACTTTGACTATATGACATTCAACAAACATTTCAGAAACAATATGAGTACAACCTTCTTTTTCCTATCAAAACACATGCTAATCTAACATCATACTATTTTGGTCAGCTATTCTATTTATTTGAACAACCTCTATGTTTATAGTTACGTACATAGTTAAATTGGGTTTAAAAAAACGACAAAGTCCATCAAGTTCAACCCCTCCAAATGAAAACCCAGCCCCATACACACACCCCTCCCTACTGTCACATAAATGATATATACCCATATCTATACTAACTATAGAGCTTAGTTTATGACGGTGATAAGATTTATATTATTTATAGATTTAACATTATGGGCGGGACTATTCTTAGAATCTAGACTCTACTCAATTCTAACATTAGCACATGACAGAGTTCTATTATTATGGGGTTTATCATTTTTTTTCTTTTTTCTACATCAGTGCTGTTTACACACAACCGGCTACATATAGAGCTGAGGACCTGGGGCAATAATACAATAATAAGTAATTACAGGAAACTTCCCTTCTAAAACCTTTTTTAAACAGATACAATTTTACCTTTGTTGTTTTCATAACTAATTTAAAACTAAACATATAGAGAAAATGTAACATTATCACATTCCCATTGTTCTTATAAATTACACACAATTTAACTATATCACATTCAATACTGTATGAATCGAAAACTTAAAATTAACCCGTTTCAATATCAGTCCATCAGTTCATTATAGAGGAAAGTCCAATCAGAGAGACATCATGGCGGTGGATAGGCATATGAAGAAATATTCAACAGTCACTTGTATTCAGTCAATGCAGCAGTTTCTGTACAGTTTTTTTTTTAAGAGTTCATAATCAGTCCATAGTTTCGATATTAGGATAGGCAAAAATGTAAAGGCATCACAGATATGAATGGCAAACTTTGAAATGGCTCTTTGTATACATGCAGAGTTTCTTTCAATGAGTGGTGTGATCAATGATAGATGTTCTATTTGGAATGGATTGGAATAATCTCAACAGCTACTGATGGAATTTTGCTCAGATCACCAACCTGGAAACAAAAAGACAATGTGACAATATCTGGTGTTCTGGTAATACTGACTTATCTAATGTACTAGCTAAAGAACTCTAATGAAACTACTGTATGAACTGTCAGTAATGAGAAGTGGTTGTGCATTTATGATATGAGTGAAGGACGTTCGTTTTCTTGTGGTTAATCAAATGGAGAGAGTCCACAACAGCTGATAGGATTGTTGCAGAGAATTGACAGGACAGCTGGGAATAAATCCAACCAACTGCTGCCAGTAATTGTGTTGTTGGAAGTGGGATGGTACAAAGACACAACTCCACTTAAGATCAGTGATATTT
Organism: Xenopus laevis; assembly: GCF_017654675.1. NCBI lineage: Eukaryota > Metazoa > Chordata > Amphibia > Anura > Pipidae > Xenopus > Xenopus laevis. Next base: position 184,840,188 of record NC_054373.1, read on the forward strand.
GCAAATTTGTAACAGAATCGAAAATTTAATTGTGTAAATTATCAAATACAACCTGTACTGTTTCCTTCTTATAACAAAATAATATTGATTAATCATAACCAGGAAAAACATTTAACAAGTTCTCTCTTGTATCTATATTTATATATTTTTATATTTTTAGCCTAAATGAGAATGACATAGACCCATTTTAGTAGCATCATTTATTTCTACAAATTTCGTAGTGAAATTACTGGTTATCAGACAAAATCAACAATAAATTTAAGTCACTTCTGCATTTTCTTACACTTGCAGACGTGTGATGCAAGATACACAAGTGCAAAGATTACGGGAGAATTTTTCTGTAGCAGCGGCACAAGCACATAAGCTGCATTTTTATTAACTGAAACTTATTTAATTAGAAAAAATATTAACAACAACATAACCCACAATATAATACTCCCCTCTTGTTGTACATAACCCACAATATAATACTCCCCTCTTGTTGTACTGCAGATGCAGTACAATAATATGAAATAATAGATTCACATCTGGCTAGAGAACAATGAAAATAATTTAACCTGTACCAATGAGTGAATCGGGTATGGATCCAAACTGCATCAAGTTTACCTTCATGTTGGTGAAAAAGATCCAGATGCAGGAGATACAGAAAAAAATACAGATGAATATGAAATGGTAAAGTTAAAAATATTTGCTGTGGTTAAAATTTCCTGAGCCAGCTGCCTGACAAAAGAGGAAGTTACAAAACAGTGAGAGAAGTTGGAGCATCTGAAATATTGTGCAACGGAGGATTCTGGGAAATGTAGTTTTTATGACAGTACCAGCAAATAGAATCCTACTTGTTATTAATTGGACTATGAACTAGATTTCCTCTAAAGGGTGCTGTAAGTCTAATGCACCATTAAGTACTTCAGTGTGAAACAACTGACCTTGATTTATTTGGTCGTCAGGACGTATGTCTTCAGAATATTCAGGGGTAATACTACTGTTAATAAGCTTAAAACATTCTGAACCATTAGCTCAATAAGAATCTTTATTACTGGGGCTGCACCGTCTGTGGAAGTTCTGAGATTGTGTAACCCGGTGTCACTCTAAAATTGCCAATAGGCACATTCAAAATGGCATTTAATTGCTCCTTAATATCCATATAAAGGACTGGATCTAAGTTTGCTGAGCAAGGAGCAGAGAATAGGTGTAATGTCTCAGCTGAAGTATATGTGAGAAATATCACTTTCTATTGTTGGCAAAAGCCTGCTAGATCTAATGGCATGCAATTTGTATAATAAAATATTTACTCTTACAATTATCCTTTATCTGTCACAGTAGAATGTCAAGTTGTGAGGGAAGAAAACTATCGCCTTCTGGCCAGGAAAACGCAGTCTTGTCCCCTCCACTGTGACACTTAACAAAGGCTTTGAAACTTAAAATGTTTTGGGCACTCAACTAGCATATCTAGGAGGATTGTTAGATATTCTAAACTGATGGAACATGTTTTTTTTCTTTTCTTCAGATCACAAATCAAACATAATACCCTTAGAAAACAGTTATCAATCTGACACATAAAGATAAAAAAGAGAAGTAAGTTTAGTTTGAGACAAAAAACTATAACAGAGAACATTTAAAGAGACAACACTAATATTTCTGTTAACACAAGAAAGACAAGTGGAGTGAATTAACCTTATTCACGAGTAACCCATTCACAAACAGAAATACACAAGAGAACTAATGTTACTATGAGAATAGTAACAAAGAAGACAATGTTAGGATAAGATACGAATAGTGACATGATAGTCTAAGACAAAATGACAATATTTTAGTGATAGACCCATAGAACAAATATTATATTACCAGAGGTACCTACTAAAACATTTAAACATGAAAGAGAACCAAAAACAGTAAGGTAAACATATTCATTACAGACACATCAAAGTCATATAACCGTCAAGTCAAGTCAAGTCAAGTCCTTTTCTTTGTAACATACACACAAGTATTACATTCAAAATATGCTCTAACAGACCTGTAGGATGCAAAAAAGCTTAGCAGCGAGCTATTAACATTGGTTTATAAAACAAACAGGGCAAACAAACAGACATATAAACTGGAGTCACCTGCAGGAAAAAATGATGTTATACTTTTCTCTGTAATTTAGAACAGGCTTACAATTGAGTGGAAAGGGAGAAAATAGGTTTGAAGTTGCAGATGGACAACACCTAAATGTTTGTAGGGCTCTCGTTTTTCATCTGACAATTCAAACGGACAGGAAAGTGATTCACACTTCACACTCTACAGAATTTCCTTCAGAAAACCTAGTTTTCCGTAGTTCTGGCCTGCTAGGTCGCCCCATAAACAGAAACCGCAGAAAAATTCCTAAACAGCAAGCAGACTCTGAGATAGAGCCACAAATTCTCTCATGTACACCATCACACAGATGACAGTTACACTAAAGTTATTCACACACTCGGCTAGGCAAACATCCAACATTCATGGATCCTTTTGCATTCATCAAACAACATACAGTACACGTGTAATTTTATATTTCAAGATGTTTTAGACTACACTTCATGATAAGGAATAAGAGACGTACAAAATACAAAAACAGGAAGGAAACTGCGGATTCCTATCATGAATGGCAGATAATTTCAGCTGATTAACACAACAATTAACAAAACAATAGGCAAAAAGAAGAAGTTAGAAAAAATATATATACCCCACCCAGGGGTACTTACGCGCGTGTATCCATCCGTAAAGTAAAGCTCGACGGGGAAACCTTCCTGGAAAAGAGATATCCACGGGTAAACTACCGACATCCGAGAACAAAGTTCCTCGGGTACACTCCAATGGCCACAGCCTGGAGCCCTCCATTGCCTGAAAAAATGACTGGAATTTAACTATGTAACAGTCGGCGGGTCACCATATGATGGTATTTTTAGTAATACCATTTTTGACCTCGTGTAAGACAAAACTCAGTAAAGGAAAACCTTTAGAAATAGTCAGGCAATTTATTCATACATAATACAACATAACAGTTTTGTCTGGGTAAGCTGTTGGAGTAACACACAGAATGTCACCCAAGGACTTACCAAAGACCCACCTCTTGGTCCAAGCGTTATATAACTTTCAGAAGGCATTTACAGTAATTGTGACAAGGGGTTCACGGAAATACCATACATGGTCTGGCGAGGAGACTTACTGGCATATATTTGTACATTCCTGTAAGATGTGCAGTTTTGCAACATAAGAGATTTCTGGTTCCAACTGTCCACAGCCTTGTAAACATCTGTTGGCTAAACATAGCCATTGTGGTACAGACAACTATTGAGCAACACTTCTGCAAAAGGGCATAAGAGACATGCTGACACTATGCTGACACTCTGGAATCTAAGTAACAGAGTGGGGATCATTTATTTGTATGGCCTAGTATAAACTATATGAGTGACCATTGTCCACAGTAGACCATTAGCCCTTAAAGTCCATCCTGCCTTAGGCCATATAGCGTTATGGCGTCATAGAGGGCGGGGGTGACAACTATCAACCCTCTGACACTAGCCATTCGTCCGTCTTAGGATTTGGACCGTTCCAGCTATAAATTTCACTGTCAGGAAGAGCTGGAAAGCATGGAGCAGAACCGTTTTACCAGCCTTGATGGCAGAGGTTTTTCCCGAGCCGACCTTAATGTATGTATATAGGATGATGAAGGCCACCAGAGATAAGCTGACAATCAGAGTGTTAGATCTGATATTTCGTTTTGTGCTGTTCAGGGTTAAAATCTCTTTTGTACATAGAACCACATGTAGAGGGTAAAATCTTCTGTAAGACAAGAGGCTCAAGGAGATAAAATCAGCAACATTAGGGGCCATTCCCAATGCCCAGAACCCTACAATAGTCACACTGGATCTGTGCCCAGAGCAAAACTCTGCGTGCCTGAGTGGGTAGCAAATGTATCATTCCAGAGGCATCACAGCAAGATTGTATGGAGTAATCCTAAATGTGCATGACACAAGGGTGATCATAAGATAACACACTGGGTATGAATGCAAAGTGCAAGGAAGAGTCCATCTACTATATAGAATATTATTGATAAGAATGTGGACAAAAAGCAAATACCAAGCCGACTCATACTTGGGCATTCGAGTAAAAAAGAAACAATATAACAGACACTAAGCAGGGTAAAAACAAAAACAGATTAGCAGGAAAATCATGGAAGCCATCCTAATGTTCTCTTTGTGCCAACATCCAACCCCTGGGTCATGTTCATGGGCAGGAGCGTAGAGTTCATGACTGCAAAATGTCTTGTGCTGGGTCTTCAACTAGTGGAAAAGAAATAATATTAGTGAATATGTGCCTTGCAAACCTGTCATGTACTGTAAGGGAAAGGAACTAGTTGACCCCACCATCAACTAAAAAAGGTAACTACAAGTCATGAGCATCATCATCATCTCAACAATCGTCACCCCAATCATCATCACAAATGGTTATTAAACAACAAACATTGCAACATTAACGAATGGACCAAATTGGAATGTAGTGGTCCATCCTATACCTGGATATTATGGCTGACTAGTAACCAGCAGTAGATAGTTGAACCAGGTGGCTAAACAGAATTACAAGGAATGTCTTCTCCTCAGTATACAATCAGATGCTGCTTCCAAAATATTCATTCCTCCAAACAGCAATACAGACACTCATCAAAAGTTCTTGCCATGGGCTAAGCCTTAATTCCTAATATTGGGAAGTAAGTACTGTTCAGTGAAACATTTCAATGTTTCAATGTCTCCCCAGAATGAGCCTCAGCATAATGTATTTAAAAGAGGGTGCGATAGAAGAAAAGGCAGAGCTTAGAATAAGCATTGTGTTGGGAGCCAGAGGTTCAGGTGGGGTGGTGGTGGTAATGAATTAATAAAATATAATACAAAATGCACACAGACAACATTTTTTAGTTATTATTGGTTATTTATTATTAAGAATGCATAATTATCATGTGAATTATTAAGTAATTAGTTTTATCTCAATATATAACAATATCATTCTTAAAACAGGAAGAGACACTGCTTTACATCAGGCTTGCCAACCTTCACATCTCATTTATACCAACACATTTTTTAAAAATTTACGACCATTATTTATTGATGTACCACAATCTCATACAAAGTTAAAGTAACCGCGGAGAAGGCCATGGAAACTATCTATTGGGGTTCCTAATTTAACCCAGACCCTAAACTCTTATTGAGGTGCCTCATTGCCTTTTTTTAAACTGGGCTTGCCTTTATTCTTACCCATCTAGTATGATTTGAACCTAATATTTGTTTGAGTGTATATACTCAATTCTGGTAGACATTGGTTTAAAGGTTCCTAGGGTATAACCTCTTTAGATACCTACTGAGCACTTAGTAAATGTATGATTCAAAACCCTCGTTGACATTGGTTAAAGGTTTTCTAGGCAATAACCTCTTTAGATACCTGCTGAGCGCCTCATCCCTTAGCCCATAGATGAGAGAACTGAGGAACCTTGGAAGACAAGTGAAAAAGAGGAAGTTGCTTATGGCCAAGAGAACAACATATTCTCTAAGACTGATCTCGGAACATAATGAGATTAAGGACATCATACTCAAGAGAAGCTGGAGAGCATGGAGCAGAACTGTTTTCCCAGCCTTGATGGCAGAGGATGTTCCTGAGCCGAACTTTCATGCAACCAGCATGACTGTAAGATCTGATGCTTTGTTGAGTGATGTTCAGTATTAATATCTCTTTTGTACATATCATTAGTGATGGGCGAATTTGCGCCGTTTCGCTTCGCCGAAAAATTTTCATTGGTTTTCCTTCATCTCACTATTATCCTTTTTGTTTTACTTATGTGTCTTTTTGTTTTTTCACATTCTTCCAACAAGTAAGCTAAGAGACTGGGACTGAATGAGATTTTAATATATCTGAAATACTGGTGTTTTCAAGAAACAATTCAGTTTTAGACCTGGTGATTTAAAGGCAAGAGACAACTTTATGAAAAACTGGGTGGAATATTTGTATTTCTTCAGTGAAAAAAGAATTTGAATCTGTCTACATTTTCTTCATAGAATTCTTGATAGAACTTCACCGCTTTTTAAAAAACATAAACAATTATTTTTCTCCGAGTGAAAGATGAAATTAACCCAAAAATACTTGCAGCTCTTAACAATAGAAATCCATAATGAAAACACACGCACAGCATTACAGGTTTTTTTAATTATATGTATTATAATATTAAAATAATTCAACATAAGATCTTTGAGTAAAAAACAAGTAAAGGATAAACAACTAAAATCGCTAGCACAATTGCAAAAAATAAAACACAAAAAGTTCTTGCTATTTTTTAAGATTTAGTGTGTTGATTTTTTATGTATGTATATGTTATAGCAGTTAAATTATATTTATTCATGAAAAACATTAAAATAATATAATAGGTTAAAAATATGTAAATGTATTTTTTACATTGTATTATAAAATGTTTAAATGTAAAAGTAAAAAAACTAATTAGATTTGTTTATTAGAAGTTTGACTGCTGACAGAAATTCATTATTCTCATTATTGTACAGTATTTGTTTTAGTAATATTTCTTTATTTTATCTTTTACTATTTTTTATTTTTGAAATTTTAGCTAAAATATTGTTGTAATAATAAAGTTGAATAGTCTTTTTATTACTTTATAGAATATAATTGCATTAGTGCTGTAAAAATTTTAAGATTTCATTTCATTTTGGTAATAGTTTTTAGAATTAATAGGACTAGGGTTTTTCTGTCTGATAATTTACTATAAAATTTGGTTTCAATTTTACACCGATACAAAATACTAAAATACTAAAATAAAAGAGAGAAAACATTCTTCAGCATTAGATGTTTACCATTATATCTATTTTTAAAAAGAATTCTTAGAGCACTTAAATTTCGTAAATTTGCTTAGAAAAGCTATTTACGAATAGAATAACGTGCTGAATTTTAAATTGTAATAGATATCAATTGGAAAATGGAAACATTTTACAAAAACTGTTATACTGGTGACTGTTACCCCAATGTTTCTATATATCTGTAACCTTGATATGAGCTAAGGGGGCCCAGTCTGAAGGTCAGTTAGGGGGAGATTTGGGGTGAGTGTTTATTTGTACCCTGGGTACCCCTGGAACTATAGCAGGGTGACTGTTACCCCAATGTTTCTATATATCTGTAACCTTGATATGAGCTAAGGGGGCCCAGTCTGAAGGTCAGTTAGGGGGAGATTTGGGGTGAGTGCTTATTTGTACCCTGGGTACCCCTGGAACTATAGCAGGGTGACACCCCAATGTTTCTATATATCTGTAACCTTGTTATGAGCTAAGGGGGTCCAGCCTGAAGGCCACTTAGGGGTAAATTTGGGGTGAGTGCTTATTAGTGCCCTGGGTACCCCTGGAACTATAGCAGGGTGACACCCCGATGTTTCTATATATCTGTAACCTTGTTATGAGCTAAGGGGGCCCAGTCTGAAGGTCAGTTAGGGGGAGATTTGGGGTGAGTGTTTATTTGTACCCTGGGTACCCCTGGAACTATAGCAGGGTGACACCCCAATGTTTCTATATATCTGTAACCTTGTTATGAGCTAAGGGGGCCCAGTCTGAAGGTCAGTTAGGGGGAGATTTGGGGTGAGTGTTTATTTGTACCCTGGGTACCCCTGGAACTATAGCAGGGTGACTGTTACCCCAATGTTTCTATATATCTGTAACCTTGTTATGAGCTAAGGGGGCCCAGTCTGAAGGCCAGTTAGGGGGAGATTTGGGGTGAGTGCTTATTTGTGTCCTGGGTACCCCTGGAACTATAGCAGGGTGACACCCCAATGTTTCTATATATCTGTAATCTTGTTATGAGCTAAGGGGGCCCAGTCTGAAGGCCAGTTAGGGGGAGATTTGAGGTGAGTGCTTATTTGTGCCCTGGGTACCCCTGGAACTATAGCAGGGTGACTGTTACCCCAATGTTTCTATATATCTGTAACCTTGTTTTGAGCTAAGGGGGCCCAGTCTGAAGGCCAGTTAGTGGGAGATTTGTGGTAAGTGCTTATTTGTGCCCTGGGTACCCCTGGAACTATAGCAGGGTGACACCCCAATGTTTCTATATATCTGTAACCTTTTTATGAGCTAAGGGGGCCCAGTCTGAAGGTCAGTTAGGGGGAGATTTGGGGTGAGTGCTTATTTGTGCCCTGGGTACCCCTGGAACTATAGCAGGGTGGGTGTTACCCCAATGTTTCTATATATCTGTAACCTTGTTATGAGCTAAGGGGGCCCAGTCTGAAGGTCAGTTAGGGGGAGATTTGGGGTGAGTGCTTATTTGTACCCTGGGTACCCCTGGAACTATAGCAGGGTGACACCCCAATGTTTCTATATATCTGTAACCTTGTTATGAGCTAAGGGGGCCCAGTCTGAAGGTCAGTTAGGGGGGAGATTTGGGGTGAGTGCTTATTTGTGCCCTGGGTACCCCTGGAACTATAGCAGGGTGACACCCCAATGTTTCTATATACCGTATATACTCGTGTATAAGCCGACCCGTGTATAAGCCGAGGTACCTAATTTACCTAAGAAAACTGGAAAAATTTATTGACTCGTGTATAAGCCTAGGGGCTGATTGAAAATCAATCTGTACCTGCACCCACTGAATAACAATGAAAGGTAGGCCTGCCCACAGTTTAAAAAAAAAAAATTGTAAGCACACCAGTCACAGTAAAATAACTTATAACTCAACCAGGGGCAGAGAGATGGAAAGATGCAGCAACTACATACGAGGCTCCTTCTGCGGCCCCAACAGTGTGCAGGACACATGTAAATGTTTACAGTCCGCAGCAAAAGCTTTGAAATTCCTCTGCTTATTTTGGTCACAAACTCTTCTAGGAGAATATGGCCTGGATGGGGGAAGGGGGTCCAATAATCACATTATTATAAATAAGCCCCTGTTTAGCAGTTGGTGCTGCCATGCTGGTTCCTGTAGGAGAAGATAATCCATATAGAATACAGGGCTAGCAGTGGGTGCTGGGAAATAACACAACACTTTATACAAAAGGGCCCTGGTCCCCACACCCCATTTTGTGAGCCTATGAATATCAATGAAGTGAGGAGTTACTAATGACACACCCAGGTGCTGAAAGTAGGGGTTATTTTCTTTCAAATACCGTATATACTCCGTATATACGCCAATCCCTCACCGGATCCCTCACCTCCCTCTCCCATAGCGCATCAGGACTCTGTGACTGACTGTCACGATCGCCGCCCGGAGCAGGTCCAGGAGCTCCGGGCGGCGCGTCCTTCCCTGCCGGCGTCGCTCCCAAAATGGCGGCGCCCATGGTCGCCACGTGGGTAGCGGCGCCGGCGCCTCTACCCACGTGGCGGCCATGGGCGCCGCCATTTTGGAAGGACGCCGGCAGGGAAGGACGCGCCGCCCGGAGCTCCTGGACCTGCTGATCCGGTGAGGGATTGGCGTATATACGGAGTATATATGGGAGAGGGAGGTGAGGGATCCGGTGAGGGATTGGCGTATGACCCGCGTATAAGCCGAGGTCGAGTTTTTCAGCACATTTTGGGTGCTGAAAAACTCGGCTTATACGCGAGTATATACGGTATCTGTAACCTTTTTATGAGCTAAGGGGGCCCAGTCTGAAGGTCAGTTAGGGGGAGATTTGGGGTGAGTGCTTATTTGTACCCTGGGTACCCCTGGAACTATAGCAGGGTGACTGTTACCCCAATGTTTCTATATATCTGTAACCTTGTTATGAGCTAAGGGGGCCCAGTCTGAAGGTCAGTTAGGGGGAGATTTGGGGTGAGTGTTTATTTGTACCCTGGGTACCCCTGGAACTATAGCAGGGTGACTGTTACCCTAATGTTTCTATATATCTGTAACCTTATGAGATAATGGGACCCCAAACAAATGTTGCATCTTAAAGGAGGGGTTGTACAGAAAAAATGTGACAAATGGAAGAGAAAGAGGGTCAGTTGATTATGTTGTTGTTGGGCTGCAGGTGTAACCTGAAAGTGTAGCTCAGATAAAATAATGAGTAATAATGTGACCTTAATATAAATGAACTGTAAGTAGGCATACTCAACTCATACAGACAGGACTGTGGCACCAACAGACTCAGAATAAAATGGCAGACCGGGTCGGACAGGATCCTAGGGGGCCCACTGGGGCTGCAAAACAAGGGCCCTCCCGGCAGTCCCGGGGGCCCCCTCCTACCAGTAAACCTGTCAGCACCGGCACACTCAACCGTGAACGTGCGGTGCACATGTGCAAAAGACGCGTGGTGCGCATGTGCAGAAGACGCACCACACCAACACAGCTGCGGCTAAGTTTTTGGGGGGCAGCCAATGGAGCAGTTCTGGGGTGGCGGGGGCTCCTGAGGGCCGGGGCCCACCGGGTTTTTTCCTGGTGTCCCCCCGGCCCAGTCCGACAATGATGGCAGATAAATCATAGAGACAATGAGGCTTGGTTTAATAGTGCTGCCAGCTACGGGTATTTAGCTGTTTCCCATGTCTGTGCCACTGTGTCTGTTTAACTCTTTGGCTACCAATCCTGTAGGCGGCACTTAGATCTATGATAAAATATGTGACTTTATGGGAGTAATAGAGTTAAAATACTAATGTTCCATTAGCAGGTTCCCAGTTGGCTCTTTTCTATTTCCTTATGAAACAAGATTCCTCTCAATCTGTTATACCTGCCGGGCATTTCATTGTATATCCCAGTCTTCCCAGTGCCATACACTGTGTATATAAGGTCTTTTTCATTTGTCTATGTAAGTGAAGTAGTTTGATGCTATTTTCTACTTTGTAAAGCTTAAAAGGACATTGCTTTGCAACAATTCTTTGGTATCTGGAGTCACACTCATAATGAAGTCCAAGAAGAGATACAGGTGATGTCAGGGGAGGTGATATATAATGTCTATGGCTGATAAATAGTTTCTGCATTTATATTGCATTCCCCTAAAGTATGGCCACTGATACAGGAGCTACACTCCTCTTCCTGGGTCAAAGCGTGACCACTAGAGTTCTATAGTTTAGCCACTAGGTGGCAGCATGCTAGAGTATATAAGCTGAACACATGTGCTCAGGGTTCATTTTGCAGGTCTCCTTGGCTGAGCAGGCAGGTGGGGTGCAGTGGAACCTAGACTGGTCAGGTCTAACTAGTGATAGGCTACTACTGTGTTCTTTAATAACTACATTCTATGGTTAACTTATAAGAACTACTGGCGCCCATTATTTAAAAATTCTACTGCTGCCTTACAGTATATTGTACCCTGAGGGCTCACTCCTGAGTATAAATTGTAAACTTTTGAAATGATGATAATTATTTTGCATGGGCTACTATTTATCCTCAGACTGGCACAGAATACACATAATAAACCTCTTTTTTCAGCACTGCTGACTATTACACACTGTTTTGCACCATTCGGTTTCATGTCCCACTGAAGCTCAGCTAAGGGTCTCGGCACAGACACACACAGTGGGAGCTGAATGAGCAAACTATACGCAAAGGCTTTAGGGATTCCAGGCTCTTTTCACCCATTGGGACTCATTAAAGGAAATTTACCAAAGCGAATAATAATGAGACTCATTAAGGCAATTAGACTGGCACCTACAAGATGTTATTTATCTGTACACAACAGATTGGAAGAAGGTAAACATGTTTAATTTAGCTGGGGAGATCCCATGGGGTGCAATAGAGTGTCACCTGTACGTATCAGAGATACCAGTAAGTGAAATGAGCAGCTTTCCAAACATAGTGCGGCCCCTCCGGAGAAATCCACCTGCCGTGTGGCATTAGTTGTGCCTGCTCAGTCATTCACTGAATCCCCTCCATTTATTTTCATGTTAAATTATGAATACACAAAATCCCAGTCTGTAACAAGCTTGAGGTGGGAGACAAGTGCTTATATAATAACTGCCTCTTGCCTTTGGCTAAGTGCCGCCGCCATATTCCTTTCCATAACTGACAGTTATTCAAGCACGAGTCAGACACAACAGATCTGATGGTAAAGTTGTGTTAAAAAAGCAAAATAAAAACACAAACTGTTCAATGTTAATATTGTATTACTACTAGCCTTTATTTATTTATAGCACTGACATGTTCAGCAGTGCTCCCCAGTGGAGCTTACAATCTAAAGCCCCTATCATGCACAAACGCACCAAATAAAAGGCAGACCAGGTGCCTGGAAGAAATCCACACAAGCATGGGGAGAACATATATACTCAATTGAAATGGTGCTCTGATTGGAATCCAACCCTCGTCCCCAAGGCTAACTAACCACTCCACCAACTGTCACCTGATTTTCAATACATCCAATTAGTCATTACCAGGGACCCACCAGAGAATCTCACCCCAAAAAATGCTCCGTACTTAGTGTGTTGTTCACGTATTTAGGTTCTTTGTCACGCCCATTGTTACCCAGACATGCATGTAAGATCGCTGCAGATATGGACAATAAGCCATACCTCTCAACTGTCCCATTTTTCTCAGGACAGTCCCGATTTTGACAGCTCCCGGATTTTTTCTGAAATATCCCAACTTTCTCTTTGATCTCCTACACTGAACAGCCAGAAAAAGATACAACATTTCTAGAACTTAATTAATTGGCTTTTGGCAGAAAACCCAGAATTCATGGCAGGTGCACTTAGATACATTTGTAACAATTTAAGATAAGCAAAGAAACAATTGTAACAATTTAAGATAAGCATAAAAAAAACAGAAATGTGTTCAAATTTGCATAACCTGCCAAATTTTGTAAAATGAACATTTGGCCACAAAAATGGGAGTGCAAAAAAAAATTAACCAGACGGAGTGCTTTTTGTCCCTCTTTCTGTTTACAAAATGTTGGGAGGTAGAGCCCTGCGCAGAACCAATTTCTAAGACCCAGACCTGAACCCGCAGCCTGAACCGCAACCCGCATATTTACCCACTTTGATCCAGTACTCGAAACTCTAAGCACGTTTTATTTTATTTTTTTTCATTCCAAGATATTAAGGGATACATGTACTGTTAATATGAATGAATTGTGTTACAACAGCGCCACCTGCTGGTCAGTTTCCCACCAGTCTGACCAGCAAGTAGTCAAGGAAGTTGTCAGGAGAAAGAAAGAGGCTGATGTTCTTCTGCTTAGGAAAGATGTGAGAAAGGTTTCTAATTCTTTTCCTAAGCAGAAGAACATCAGCCTCTTTCTTTCTCCTGACAACTTCCTTGACTACTTGCTGGTCAGACTGGTGGGAAACACTATAACAACATTCATTCATGTTAAAGGAACAGTAACACCAAAAACTTAAAGCATATCAAAGTAATTACAATCTAATGCACTGTTACCCTGCACTAGCAAAAGTTCTGTGTTGGCTTCAGAAACTTCAGTGTAACCATGGGGGCAGCCATTCAAGCTGAAGAAAAGAAACGGGACACATAGCAGATAACAGAAAAGCCCTGTAAAATACAATGGTGTATTTTCTGTTATCTGCTGTGTATCCTGTGCCTTTTCTCCTTATTCCCAGCATCAATTGCTGCCCCCAAGGCTACACAGAAGCTACTTTATATAAACTATAGTAGTACTTATCTGTTATCTACTGTGTATCCTGTGCTTGAATGGCTGCCCCCATGGCTACACAGCAGCTTGTTTATATAAACTATAGTAGTACTTATCTGTTATCTACTGTGTATCCTGTGCTTGAATGGCTGCCCCCATGTCTACACAGCAGCTTGTTTATTAAATACTATAGTAGTACTTATCTGTTATCTACTGTGTATCCTGTGTGTGAATGGCTGCCCCATGGCTACACAGCAGCTTGTTTATATAAACTATAGTAGTACTTATCTGTTATCTACTGTGTATCCTGTGCTTAAATGGCTGCCCCCAGGTCTACACAGCAGCTTGTTTATATAAACTATAGTAGTACTTATCTGTTATCTACTGTGTATCCTGTGCTTGAATGGCTGCCCCCATGGCTACACAGCAGCTTGTTTATATAAACTATAGTAGTACTTATCAGTTATCTACTGTGTATCCTGTGCTTGAATGGCTGCCCCCATGGCTACACAGCAGCTTGTTTATATAAACTATAGTAGTACTTATCTGTTATCTACTGTGTATCCTGTGCTTGAATGGCTGCCCCCATGGCTACACAGCAGCTTGTTTATATAAACTATAGTAGTACTTATCTGTTATCTACTGTGTATCCTGTGCTTGAATGGCTGCCCCCATGGCTACACAGCAGCTTGTTTATATAAACTATAGTAGTACTTATCTGTTATCTACTGTGTGTCCTGTGCTTGAATGGCTGCCCCCATGGCTACACAGCAGCTTGTTTATATAAACTATAGTAGTACTTATCTGTTATCTACTGTGTATCCTGTGCTTGAATGGCTGCCCCCATGGCTACATAGCAGCTTGTTTATATAAACTATAGTAGTACTTATCTGTTATCTACTGTGTATCCTGTGCTAGAATGGCTGCCCCCATGGCTACACAGCAGCTTGTTTATATAAACTATAGTAGTCTTTCTGAAACAAACACACCAGTTTTACCAGTGCAGGGCAACAGTACATTATGTTTTAATTACTTTGATACAGTTCATGGAAAAAAATAAAATAATAAATGCACATTGCAGAAGTGCTTAGAATAGCCCCCTCATTAATTTTACATTCACTTTTTTTAAAGGTTTAGTTATCCTTTAATGGAGAATGAGCAAGGGGCACTAAGGCATGAAGCTTATGTGTAGGAAGCAATGGCGGCCGTTGAAAGAGCAGCAAGGTACCCTCCTGTATAGGGGCAGATTGATATAAGGAGAGAGTCATTTTGATCCTTTATAAGACAAGGGTAAGGCCCATTACAGGTTTACTTATCCTTTAAGGATTAACCGTTAGCTATCCAGAAAAGTATCAGTAATATCAGACATAAATACGTTTCACATGGTTCAGATACATGTATGACAGCGACCAATATATAGTACTATTGTTTAATGTTTCACCCCATTTTATAATTGCAATCTGGAGAAACTGAAATTATTCAGACACCAAAAAGAATCAAATATCTGAGCAAATAGAAATACTCTTAGAATATCACTGCCTACTAAAGGCTAAGGCTGAGCTGAACGGCTCCTTTAATTTAAAATAAAAAATGAATGTAAAGAGAAATTCTTGAATTTGGTGCTGAGCACAGGACTGAGCAGAATCCCCCCGGCACAGAATCCATCATTAGCTTAATAAAAATAATAGGGAATTTTCTTTCGTTTGGAAGTGACGAGTAATTAACGAGTATTGTGATTTCTTTTCATACATGAAACGCGCTGGCTGGCGTGTAAATAATGGGTCACGATGGAGAGAGAACGCTGCACTAATCACTAGGGAACTGGCCCGGACTGGTAATCTGTCTATTAGGGCAAATCCCCGAGGGGCCAATCCGCCTTTGTTTAAGTGGGCCGCCCGCTGTCTGATTAGATGGGGCTCAGCACTTCACTTGTCGGCTATTTATCAATGTACATACTGTACCCCAGGAACCCACTGCTGCTTGTAATCTTCTCATCCCTCTGCTCTCTCTCCGGTTCCTCCCCCACTTTAAAGCACTTTTAGCACTTTTTATTGGGTGGGTGCAATAACTCCGGACTTGCGCTTGTCTAGGGGGAGATGTTATTTGGATCTCTTCAGAAGTCATTGAAGTCCTTTCCCTTCGGGGATTGGATATAGGGGTCTCCCTAGCTTTGCAGCGAAGGGGGCCTGAAGACCCTTGCCCCCCTCTGTGCCTTTTGTGCCGGGGGGTCGGAGATAAAGGGTTCCTTAGCCTTCGGGCGATGGTGCTGAAAGTGGACTTGTGGATTGTAGAGTCTGAAGACAGAAGAAACAGCATTTTAGCACATACATTAGTATGTAAGTACTGCTGTTTTTATTATTTTGAGGGCCCTTTTGAATTTGTACTTAACTACAATTATTAAAAATTACACTACAGTGTATTGTAAGGGATAATGTACCCCCTACTGTAAATGATAAGGATATAAAGTTACTATGGGGTTGTTCTGTGACCATATAAAGGCACAAGGCTGCAAGCTGAGTTATACAGGGAACTCTGAGTATCACTCATGTATTATAAGGGATAATGTACCCCTACTGTAAATGATAAGGATATTAGAAGTCACTGAGGGGTTGTTCTGTGACCATATAAAGGCACAAGGCTGCAGGCTGAGTTATACAAGGAACTCTGAGTATCACTCATGTATTATAAGGGATAATGTACCCCCTACTGTAAATGATAAGGATATTAGAAGTCACTGTGGGGTTGTTCTGTGACCATATAAAGACACAAGGCTGCAGGCTGAGTTATACAGGGAACTCTGAGTATCACTCATGTATTATAAGGGATAATGTACCCCCTACTGTAAATGATAAGGATATTAGACGTCACTGAAGGGTTGTTCTGTGACCATATAAAGGCACAAGGCTGCAGGCTGAGTTATACAGGGAACTCTGAGTATCACTCATGTATTATAAGGGATAATGTACCCCCTACTGTAAATGATAAGGATATTAGAATTCTTTAAATAACTAATAACTATGGATTGAAGGGTGAATGCAGGGCAGACAGTGGTACCACATACCTGGGCTCATAGTTCGATCTGGTCATTGGACAATTATATGGGTATGTTAAATATTTATGACCAGATTAGGATAAAAAGATCAAGTGATACATATTTGAACCTTGTGGAACCTGGGTGGGGACATACAATTTTTAGGGAGCTTCATTCCTCCAGTTAAACAGTTCTGTGAGGAGTGAATTGCTTTGGCCTGTGTTCAGGGGGGAACACACAGGAGACATCTGATGTCGGCTGCTTCTTCCATATATTATATTATGGCCTCCACCTTTCTTGTTTAGTAAAAGCATTATATCAACCACTTTCAGGTGTATATGGATTTGTTCTTTTCCTTATGCCATTAGTTTCCCTTCAGTCAGTCATGTGATGGCATCATCCAGTAATGGAGAGAATTCAGGAGACCCCATGGCTGGCTGATAACAGGACACATTCCAGTAGGGAACATGGGGATGATGTTCTCAATGAATTCTGGAATTGTGTGGAACCGACTCCAGAATTACATATACACTGTCTCAAGGGAGAAATCCATAGAGTAATATTTATTAGTAACTGTGGGGATTTAGGGACGACTTTTACGCTACCTGCCCAGTGAGTTTACTATTGAAGGTCCCTATCACATTCCCATCAGTCCGTGTCCCAGTGAGCTTACAATCTAAGGTCCCTATCACATTCCCATAAGTCCTTGTCCCAGTGAGCTAACAATTTAAGGTCTCTATTAGTGATGGGTGAATTTGTGCCATTTCACCGAAAAATTCGTGAAACAGCGCTGCGTCTCGTTTTTGACGCCGTCGCATGTTTTTTTCCGACGCCAGCGATGAATGTTATATTTGACGCGGCAAATTTTTGCGGGCGTTTCGCGAATTTAGTCTCCACGAATTCGCGCCTGGCGAATAAATGCGCCCATCACTAGTCTCTATTACATTCCCATCAGTTGTTTTCACAGTGGAGCTCACAATCTAAGATCCCTATCACATTCCAATCAGTCCTTGCCCAGTGGAGCTTACAATCTAAGGTCCCCATCACATTCCTATCAGTCTTTGCCCAGTGAAGCTTACAATCTAAGGTCCCCATCACATTCCTATCATTCCTTGCCCAGTGGAGCTTACAATCTAAGGTCCCCATCACATTCCTATCAGTCTTTGCCCAGTGAAGCTTACAATCTAAGGTCCCCATCACATTCCTATCATTCCTTGCCCAGTGGAGCTTACAATCTAAGGTCCCCATCACATTCTTATCAGTCCTTGCTCAGTGAAGTTTACAATCTAAGGTCCCCATCACATTCCTATCAGTTCTTGTCCTAGTTAGCCAACAATCTAAGGTCCCTATCACATTCCTATCAGTCGCTGCCTATTGGAATTTACAATCTAAGGTCCCTATCACATTCCCATCAGTCCCTGCCCATTGGAGCTTACAATCTAAGATCCCTATCACATTCCCATCAGTCCCTGCCCCAATAAGCTAACAATCTAAGGTCGATCACATTCCCATCAGTTGCTTTCACAGTGGAGCTTACAATCCAAGGTCCCCATCACATTCTGATCAGTCCCTGCCCCAATAAGCTAACAATTTAAGGTCTCATCACATTCCCATCAGTTCCTTTCACAGTGGAGCTTACAATCTAAAATCCTTATCACATTCCCATCAGTCCTTGTCCCAGTGAGCTAACAATCTAAGGTCCCCATTACTTTCCAATCAGTCCTTGCCCAGTAGAGTTTACAATCTAAGGTCCCCATCACATTCCAATCAGTCCTTGTCCCAGTGAGCTTACAATTTAAGGTCCCCATCACATTCCCATCAGTCCCTGCCCCAGTGAGCTAACAATCTAAAGTCTCATCACATTCCCATCAGTTGCTTTCACAGTGGAGCTTACAATCCAAGGTCCCTATCACACAAATACACTCAAGGCCGTTTTATCAGGAGTAAATGAAGCCGCTTGTATGAATTTGGGGTGTGGGATGAAACTGGAAAGCCATGGAGACATGGGAGGACAAATATTTATAATTCTGAATTCATATAGAATTAAAGGGCAACATACTGACACAGGATTATGTCACAGTGTGTTGTGATTATACAGTGAGGCGCAGCTTTATCTATGTAAACTTGTTTATTAATGTGACTTGTAACCCTTGTACCCAGGTAGCCAAGAACTTTTAAAGGAAAACCCAAAGGGTGGTCTCCTTCTATACTTTGGGGGTCTGACTGTTCCAGGCAGTTGAGTATCTGTTTGCTCTGCCCGAGTCATATGTCCATCACTTACCCGTCAGTCTTGTCCAGAAGCTGAACAACAGCCAGAGCAAACAATATCCATCAATGTTTTATACAATGTTGTAGGGCAGGAAAGGGTGTGAATGACAATACTGTGCGCTCATGTTCTACAAGAGATGCAAAAATACACAAACAAACCAGTAGACATGAAATTGAGCAGCTGATTATGTGAAGATTAGTGATGGTCGAATTTGGGGCGTTTCGCTTTGCCGAAAAATGTCGGAAATAGCGGAAATTTTTGACTCCGACGTCCATTTTTTTTACGCCGGTGAATTGTTGCTGCCATTTTGCAAATTTATTGCCGCCGGCGAATAGCAGGAATTCACGCCTGCCGAATAAATCTGCCCATCACTAGTGAAGATATTACACCGACAATTTACATCTCAAGTAAAAGCAGCCCCATATAATGAGCAAAAGCTTATTGGGTGTTACCAATGACCAATCAATGCACTTTACAATATCACCACTAGGGGGATACACAGGAGTTTAGACTATGGAGTTGCTTTAGTTTCCCTTGAACAAAGTAAATGATTAGCAAAGCCAAAGTGATCAGAGAGATTTGACAGCAATTTTGACTGATAAAGTGGTTTATTGTTACAAAGACATGGATAATAATAAATCATATAAACAGTATCAACCCTACTGACACACCAAGTATTAAAGGAACAGTTCAGTGTGAAAATAAAAACTAGGTAAATGGGCTGTGCAAACTAAACCCTAAAAATGAATGTGGCTAAAAAAATGTCCTATTTTATATAGTGAACTTATTGCACGAGGCTAAAGTTTGAGCTTGTCAATAGCAGCAATGATCCAGGACTTCAAACTTGTCACAGGGGGTCACCATCTTGGAAAGTGTGTCATCATGTACAACATTTCTAGCTACTTCGTTAGGCTTTAGTCCTCCTTTTCAATTGAAACCAGTGGAAAGCAAGAGAGCTGAAAAGCAGGAAGTAGTGTTCTGGCTATTATGTTACACATAAGTCACTCCAGCCTTTATACATTACATTTTTGGCTAAATAACTATATTAAACATTTTTTATTTTATGCAGCCTATTTACTCCGTTTTTAATTTTACACAGAACAATTCCTTTAAAAAGCTATGGACACCAGATATCAAACCTGCATGCTATTTATAATTTTGCCAATAGTATTTGGCCGATGCTTTTACATTACATCAGATCTGCCATGTTTCTCAGGGTCGTGCCAGTGAACAAGCCACAGTGATGTTGAATTGATGAGGCCTGTTGGGCTGGGTGGCCAAGAATTGACATTAGCTTTGGATACTTTGGTACCTCAACTCCATCTCTATTGAACCATTGGAAGCTCACATGTAGCTGATTAAGTAACTCAGTATATTAAAGGGATCCTGTCATCAGAAAACGTTTTTTTTTCAAAACACATCAGTTAATAGTGCTACTCCAGCAGAATTCTGCACTGAAATCCATTTCTCAAAAGAGCAAACAGATTTTTTTTTTTTATTCATTTTTGAAATCTGACATGGGGCTAGACATTTTGTCAATTTCCCAGCTGCCCCTGGTCATGTGACTTGTGCCTGCACTTTAGGAGAGAAATGCTTTCTGGCAGGCTGCTGTTTTTTCTGCTCAATGTAACTGAATGTGTCTCAGTGGGACCTGGATTTTACTATTGAGTGTTGTTCTTAGATCTACCAGGCAGCTGTTATCTTGTGTTAGGGAGCTGCTATCTGGTTACCTTCCCATTGTTCTTTTGTTTGGCTGCTGGGGGGATGGGAAGGGAAGGGGATGATATCAGTCCAACTTGCAGTACAGCAATAAAGAGTGATTGAAGTTTATCAGAGCACAAGTCACATGACTTGGGGCAGCTGGGAAATATGTCTAGCCCCATGTCAGATTTCAAAATTGAATATAAAAAAAATCTGTTTGCTCTTTTGAGAAATGGATTTCAGTGCAGAATTCTGCTGAAGCAGCACTATTAACCGATTCATTTGGAAAAAAAAATTTTTTTCCCATGACAGTATCCCTTTAAGGTGCAGGGTATCTCCAAGGTAAGGCAGGAAAAGAGCCACGCACTGCCAGGCACAGCAGGGATAGAACATTCCCCTTTCCTTACTCAGTGATTCTACTGGGGCAGAAAAACAAACGTTAAGGCTTACACACAGTTAAGGAACTAAAATATATTACTCATTTTTCAAGCAAACAAAGAATAACGAAGAAAATATCCAACATATTTTAACATAGATATATACTATCGCTTATACATTGTGTTGGAACATTTTAGATTTCCATTTCCAGGAACAAAAAGAAAAAAAAATTGCCAGCTTGCAAGTAAAGCATATTGCTTTCATTCAATAGGCCAGTTATGACTGCAGAAGTCACAGAGATCCTATAACAAACATAAAGGTAAAGGAAACAATCCCCAAATTTGAATTAGAACAAATACTACTCGAATTTAATTTAGGACAAACAGGGAAAACGACAGATTTGATTTAGGACAAATATTTCAGAAGTAACATCACAAAAGAAAATACACTCCATTCCCCATTTCATTTACAGGTAGAAGAGGCAGTTAGAAAGTGCCAGATGGGGCTCTTTGTGAATGCTCTGCCCAACCAAGAAGGCCAGTTTATGGGCATACTGGCAAGGAGCTGGCACTCTAATGACTCCCTGAAAGGCAATAAAGAAAAGAACATGTCAGTACTGGGTATTTATGGCTGGGGTCAACTGGCAAATGTGTGTGGGTATCTGGATTAACGTCCCTGGCATAGAAACTGTTATATAGGACTTCATGAGAAAATAATATTGGTGAAAGAGGCTCTAATAGGTATCCAAGCAAGCCTTTGGAAACACAGCGATGCTAAACAAAAGAAAGATTTGGAAGACAGTTGGTGATACTAAATAGTGATGGGCGAATTTGCACCATTTCGCCAAAAAATTAGTGCAATATTTGCAAAATGTCCTTTTTTGATGGCGGCACCCTTTTTTTTTGTGAAAATGCGCCGGCGTCCAAAAAACGGACACCGGTGTCCAAGTTTGTTTTACTCCGGAGAATTTTCTCGGCTGTTCCGCGAATGTTTTCGCCGACGCGAATTCGCCTATCCCTTTATTCTAAAACAAACTAAGAATAGAGTTATCTTCCCAGACTGAATCCATGTAAAGAGCGCCGACCATCTCCAAGGAAAACTAGTTTAACAGAAATCAAGTTTACCTGAAAGACCCATGGGACACAGTGTACAGCGGCACTTAATGGATGGTATTCAGTAAAGTACATGACTGGAATTCAATGGATGCCTATGGGACTTGAAGTATCTCATGGTCTACAGCAGGGGTCCCCAACCTTTTTTACTCGTGAGCCACATTTAAATGTAAAAAATAGTTGGAGAGCAACACCAGCATGAAAAAGTCCATGGGGATGTCAAATAAGAGCTGTTATTGGCTGTTTGGTAGCCTCTACATGGACTGGCAGCATACAGGAGGCTCTGTTTGGCCGTTCACCTGGTTTTTGTGCAACCAAAACTTGCCTCCAAGGCTGGAATTCAAAATTAAGCTCTTGCTTTGAGGCCACTGGGAGCAACATCCAATGAGTTGGTGAGCACCATCACTGGGAGCAACATCCAATGAGTTGGTGAGCACCATGTTGCTCGGGAGCTACTGGTTGGGGACCACTGGTCTACAGCGACTACTACTGGACAGTGTTTCATCCTGCTTACAGGACATGTACAAAAACTTTAGTGGGCTACGGCCTGGTTGTCATGGAGGGCAAAGGGCTAGAACTGGAAGCTCCTCCATTTGGTTTACACACAGAAGAAGAAACCAAGGAATGAGGAACAGGTGATGTATCTGAAGAAACTCCTTTAAGGATAGCCACCTATACATAACATGATATGCACACACACACCAAGTCATTAGGTTGGAATAGGTAGAACATACCTTATAAATAAGCCTTGTATGTTGTATGCTTACTTCATTGTGAGATTTGATTTACATTGTGAAAACTTGTAACTTGTTGTAATTGTAGCAGTTAATTGTAGGAAGAATAAACTCTTATGTCCATAAATTACCAGAGTCCTTTATATGTTGTCACAAGTATAGAAATAAATGCTGGTCCAGAGTCAAGGGAAAGCCTGACAGGTTATAGTCGCAAACCCGGTATCGAGGGGGGCTTTTTACAGAAACCATAAGGAAATGTAACGCAGATACTTACAGGCCAGTTATAATAAAGGTGGCAGAGTTTGTAGGTAAGGCGTTGCATGTAGTCCGGTTTCAGGCCGCTGCTATCATACACAACATTGTAGTGTGTTGGAGAGACAGTCCCTACTCTCACCGATTGGCTGATAATGAAGAAATCATACCTACACGAGAAGGGGAAAAAGGCATCGGCTTTAAGTTATAAAGTCCCCACCAACAAGGACATGAAAATGCAAGAGACCTGGGGTCCAATCTAACAAGGAGGATAGATTAACCCAAGGAATAAAATTAACTATACATTATGTAAACCAATGTGTCCTACTACACGGATGAGCGTGTCCTTCCTCAGTGGTTAAACTGAACCACCGGTTTGTGTGCTCAGCCGACAGAAAGCTACAGAGAGAATTGTGCCACACTCCTGTGACTATAAGGAAATGACCTCAGGTCAGACATTGGGATGAAAAAAAGAAATGCAATTGGGCTTGATCATTGATGCAAATACCTAGTCATGGCACCACCCTCCAAATTGTGACGGCTGATAATGAAGTAGCAATACATACCATTCAGGTCTGGTCACTTCCACATCCACAACTGTGCCCGGTGGCGGATTTTGTATCCTGCCTCCAAGATGTGCAAAAAATCTGGCGTTTATTCGCTTCTTCACCACAATTATTGACAGCTTGGGGCTAGGAGAAAAGTTTTTTTCAGGCGTAAATACAGTGTTTGTTATGCTCTCACTTGAATAAAAGCTCCTTCTAGTCTGATAATGCAGACAACTTGGGTGCAGACATGGCAAATGAAGGAGTGTAGAAGAACACAGATTGAGTGTGATGGAGCAGATGTTCTACCAACTGTCTTACATTTTCAAGACTTCAGTGGTTTTATTTGCTTTCCCTTAGCAAAGCTTTCTGATCCCAGTTTTTGGTATCCCCATTGAGTTGTACAGTACATAAATATTAAAGGGATACTGTCATGGGAAAATTTTTTTTTCAAAACGCATCAGTTAATAGTGCTGCTCCAGCAGAATTCTGCACTGAAATCCATTTCTCAAAAGAGCAAATAGATTTTTTTATATTCAATTTTGAAATCTGACATGCGGCTAGACATATTGTCAATTTCCCAGCTGCCCCAAGTCATGTGACTTGTACTCTGATAAACTTCAATCACTCTTTACTGCAAGTTGGAGTGATATCACCCCCTCCCTTTTCCCCCCCAGCAGCCAAACAAAAAAACAATGGGAAGGTAACGCGATAGTAGCTCCCTGGTAGATCTAACAACAACACTCAATAGTAAAAACCCATGTCCCACTGAGACTCCTTCACTTACATTGAGAAGGAAAAACAGCAGCCTGCCAGAAAGCATTTCTCTCCTAAAGTGCAGGCACAAGTCACATGACCAGGGGCAGCTGGGAAATTGACAATATGTCTAGCCCCATGTCAGATTTCAAAATTGAATATAAAAAAAAAATCTGTTTGCTCTTTTGAGAAATGGATTTCAGTGCAGAATTCTGCTGGAGCAGCACTATTAACTGATGTGTTTTGAAAAAAACATGTTTTCCCATGACAGTATCCCTTTAAGATAAAGGGTACCGCATCCTGCAATTCATCTTTGGATTCTACTGCTCAGATCCAGAGTGTATTTCTAGAATGCCTTATCCAACAGAAGGCTCGAGTGATATCGGTTCTTACTAGAAATAAGAATGCTATGCAAAAATCTATATTGTGCAGTGCTATCTGATCTGATCCACAAAAATCCAGTCTAACCCCTCTCCTTCAATTCCAGGTTGTAAAAGCGGAAGGTACCAAATCTATGCTGGCTTTTGAGTGTTCTGGATACCAGGAATTCCAAATAATGGCTCCTGTACTTGCACCCAGTAACACGGTATCCCTAGTTTGCAGCAAAATAAAGTTGACAACACTTTATGAATTGCTTGTAAAGCTGCTACTTGCATATTACAGTTGACAGCAGTATCCCTTAAATCTGCATGACAAGTAAATACAGTGCAGTACCAGTAATCTCTTCCTGCAGATTTAATGCAATCCAAGAACTGGGGGATTTCATAGTTCACCAAGGTTTTCAGCTGACCATCTCCAACGCCATCCCGATAGATGAGGATCCGGGAAGGTAAATTTTTGTTGCAGTTATACCAGGCATGTAACGAAGCTGCAAAGAAAATGGATTAGCTTCTGGACTAAGAACATTCAAAACATGCCGCAATTAACTTTAGACTAAGTAATTATCATGGGCAGCTATAACCTCAACTAGGAGTTAGTTAGTATAGTGTTCCCAGTAGGAAACCCACCAGCTAGGGCTTAAGAGAAGCTGATCCGGATAGAGCCGGCCAGGACCCAAGAGGGGTGCCTGAGTGGGAGACCCCCCTGGTAGTGTGTTGTTACTGGAAGAGTCCTATGTGGAAAGCTGAGCCCTGTAAATGTGTTACTGTTTAACTGAAGACTATGACAACTATAGTTACTCTCTGCCTGGCATGCTTCACTCCGAGGGTCCCTCACACAGAAGGTCATGGTACTACAAGGGTTATTAACAGGTAAGGCAACAGATATTTGCCCCCGTTACAGAAATTTTAAATCTCCTCCTAGGTTTTCTTGTATACCAAACCCAATTCTGTACTCGTGACCAGAATCGTTTATTAAAACACAGAGTGAAGAGGCCACATGAAGAAGTGCACATTGTACCACTTAGGACCTTACCTTGCAAACAGGTTTTCAGACCATCCACAATTTCCTGTTTTTGGTCCTGAAGTACACACCGAGAATACCAGCTACAGTATAAAAAAAATAATAAGTTACTGTAGAAATAAACGGTAGTGATGCAACAACTGCAGCAACATAAACGATCCAAGTCCAGTAAGCTAAAAAGATCAGGAATAAGTCTCTAGCCCACAAGGGCTCAGCAACAGTTCTGATCCTGGACTGGGGAGAGGCTTCGGAAAATATTCCAGGGCCGGGAATGGGACACACAACATGCTGAAGGGGAAGCAATGGATGTATAAAACCACACTTGGCCCAGTTTTGGACTTTTTTTGAACAGACATCTCCTTGAATGAAAGCAATAATGCAGAGAATACAACGCAACTGCTCTATTACCGAGTCAAGCTTCTGTTCATACTGGCGACGAACCCAGCGATAGATCTTTTCCCTGCCAAGGTATCATGGTAGCAATCAATGCCAATGACCATCATTTCACCAAGCTGGAAGGAAATAGAAATAGCTGAGTGAAGACCACATAGAAAAGCAAGTTTATGTCCTCAAAATAAAGGTTTATATGTGGTACATCCACCTGAAATTAGTGGCCTTAACACATGCTTGACATTAGGAGAGACCACTTATTTGAAAGCTTCAGGTCTCGGCATTCCAAGCTCCAGAATCTCCTGTTATTCATAACAGGTCTATCAATAAAACAATGATGACTCACTTACTGGTATTTCTACGCTCCACAGCTCTCCTCCCATCTTACAGTTCATCTGCATCGCAATTTTTGTTGCAACAGAAAGAACGGTTTGTGGTTTACTCAGAGTACGAGCCACAACACACTGACTTGGAATGGGGACTTGAAGGCAGAGATATTTCTTTATAGAATCATACTTTTCCTTATGAATGCTGGACAAGATACAGACAACCTATGTGTCCAAAACAAAACATAAATATTAAGCACACACAAAACCAGAAAGGTATTGTAATAGTAAGGAGCTCCTGGGAGGCACACAACACAAGACCATGACCCAGTCTAGTGGTAATTTTCCTACACACTGTACATACCATCTGTGTATTTGGAGTGACTTCAGTATTCAAAACTTGTACATAGGAATTGGCTCTGTCATCTACCTCAAACCTAAAAAAGTATTAAAGTCATAAATAGCAGTTCAGTACATAAGTATTTTTCATATTAGGGCTACTCTTCCAGCCGACACAAGGTCACCCATTGCGATTAGAAGAAAAGAGGTTCCAGCTAAATATTGGAAGGGGTTTGTTACAGTGAGAGCTGTGAAGATGTGGAATTGTCTCCCTGAATCAGGGGTACAGGCTGATACATTAGATAGGTACAAGGAAGGGTCGGATGCTTTATTCACCAGTAGCTCCTCCCAGCAGACAGGAGGGAGCCAATGAGATTAAGGAGGGAAAGGGGTGTTACAGGGAGAGCTGGGAAGTGAATCAGGGGTACAGGCTGATACATTAGATAGGTATAAGAAGGGGTTGGATGGTGTTTAGCAAGTGAGGGAATACAGGGATATGGGAGATAGCTCATAGTACAAGTTGATCCAGGGACTGGTCCCATTGCATCTTTTCTCCAGGTCTGCTTGGGGGACACCGGGACAGTGGAGTATAGCTGGTTCTTCTAGGAGGGCAGGACATAACTGGCCCCTCCTCCTCCGGCTATAACCCCAGCAGGCAGAGCTTGGCTCCAGTTTGTCTTGTGTCCTCAGGAGGATAGAATGTTTAGCTACACTTATTTTATACATTTTTTTTTCCCCTCTCCAAGGGATTGTCATTTAATTGACACCATGGGATGCCCGGGAGTAGAGGATCCACACTGACATTCTCCAGCGTGGGACCGGTCTCTGGGGATTTAGGTGTTTTGACACAGACCACCCAGCCTGACCACAACCTCCTTCCTTTTAGGTGGAGAGGAAGCTAGCTGGATGACAGGAGGGCAGTCTGGATCCATGAGTATTACTCCTAATGATACCCCTCTCCTCCTCACCAGGTCGGGTTATTCAAATTTGGCGCCAGATCCCTCACTGCTCCCTGTTCAAGGGACAAGTGCTATCTCTCCAGCTGGGAGCCAGCAGGGACAACTCGTCCAGCGGGTCAGTGGTAAGAACAGCCACCAGCTTAGAACATTAAAAAAGCTACAACAAAAGCAAACCACTCTCATCCTAATAGCCCCCAAGGTGGCCTTGGCTCTCCTGGTTTACAGAGCTCCAGAACATGTCAGTGGCAAAACCCTGGACCCTACCCATGCTCCCGGACCTTGTAACCAAGGGACCAGACAGACACCCAAATCCAGCAAATCTCAAACTTGATGGCGTGGCTATTGAGACCCAGATACGGACTAAGAAAGGGTCCTCAAGGGCTGTGGCACCACCATGTGCGCAGCTCGCAAACAAGTCTCGGCCAGTACTTATCACGGAGTCTGGTCTACCTATCATCAGCGGTGCATCCTTCACAAAGCAATAAATTCAAATTGTTCTCAATTCCCAACATCCTAGAATTCCTGCAAGAGGGGTTGTCCATGGGCATGTCCCTAGCATCACTCAAGTCACAAGGCTATTGCCTCAGCTAGGCGCATATCAGAACTTGGCGCCCTGTCATGCAGACCGCCTTTTCTCTCATCATGATAGGGTGGTCCTCCACTATTCCAACCTTTCTGCTTAAAGTAGTTTTGGAATTTCACCTGAACCAAGAAATTACTATACCGACATTCGGCCCTTCGACAGCCAATCCAAAGGAGGTGGCCCTACATACCCTGGATCCTATCAGAGCACTAAAGTTCTGCACAGAGTTCAGGACATTCGTAAGACAGATTCTCTACTGGTCATGCCTTCAGGACCACACGAAGGGTCACTAGGAACTAAAGCCTCCATTTCCTGCTGGATCAAACAAGCAATTCAGCGAGCCTAGGTGGCAAGAGGACAAACGCCATCAGCCAAAATCATGGCCCACACCACTAGGGGGAGGAGTACATCCTGGGTGTTCAGAAATAAAGCCTCAGCAGAACAGCTGTGCAAGGCAGCTACGTGGACCTCTGCCCACTCTCTCCAAATTTTACCATTTCGACACTTTTGCGGCTTCTGACACTTTTTGGCAGAAAAGTGCTTCAAGCCACAGTGGTTACTTCCACTGAGGCCTCATTCGAACACCAGGGCTCTACAGACAGTTTTGGTACGTCCCCATTGTCCCCCAAGCAGACCTGGAGTAAAAGAGATTTGTGTACTCACCGTTAAATCTTTCTCTTCAGTCATTTGGGGGACACAGGGCTTCCCTCCCTGATACGTTCCATCATGACATGATTACGTTTTTTATCACTGTGATCAGTTAAACTTGTTATATGCCTGTTGACTTTGGAACAAAATGAAGTTAAGCTCCGCCTGCCGGGGGTATAGTAGGTGGAGGAAGGGCCAGTTTTTTTCCTTATTGTTGTGTCCTGCCCTCCTAGAAGTACCAGCTATACCCCCACTGTCCCCCAAGAGACTGAAGAGAAAGATTTAATGGTGAGTACACAAAATATTTTTTTTGCCTTCCTCTGGATCAACTAGCAGTTAGGCAGGTTATATATAGACTTAAAAGGTTGAACTTGATGGATGTGTTTTTTCAACCTGACTTATTATATTACTATGCATATCAAGTATTCAAATATCAAGTAGTCAGACTTCTACCAGTGACTAAATGCTATGGTTCAATATACACGAACAGCACATGGTCAGTCCATGCAAAACACAAACTGTCAATGTGCGGTCTATAAAATCCATGTGCTGTGCAATAGGCCTCAGAACTACAAACACAATAGACCAGAGATGTTTAAGAAAGTCCTCTAAATGCAACATTGTTAAACAGGGATGAAGACGTTCTTACATCCTCACTTGACTCATCCTCATTCCAATCTGCTGTGCCACTTTAATTAGAGTCTGTACGAGGGTTTGAGCAGCATCATAGTTCCTCCTGGGATACAGCAAGATCCAGTTATCCAAATGTCTAACACTGATCAGAGTTTGTCCTCTCATTTCTCGAGACCAGTCTGCAAACTGAGGGTTATACTCTGCCTGTGCAAGTCAACAGGGAAATGAAATAAGCGGCTGTTGAAGGACTAATAACAGGGTTTCATGAAGGCAATTAGCAGGTTTCTTACTGTTCTTCCAGATTGAAGAATTCTTTCAGGAGGAGACACTCTGCCAACAAACTGCAATAGTTGTTTATCAAAATTTAGCCCCCAGTCTCGAAGCTCCTTCTGGACATTTTCATCTCTATAAAAAGATAACACAGATTATACAAATTTCTTCAGTCACCTAAAAACAATTCCAAATGGATATTCCTCTCCGTCCCCAGAAATGTGGTGTAGGGGCAGGAATGTCAGAACTTTATGATCCAGTTCTTGTACTTGAGTATGATGAACGCCAGAGCCACTGCATGTCTATTGAATTAGCTCTACCTATATGCTTACTTCCATACATGGACCATCACACCATTAAAATGCCAGGTACAAGTAGCCATGAACATTGCAGGGGGGCACAAAGGATAAATACAAACAGGAATAGGTGGAGGGCACTCCAATTAAATGGAAAGACAGGCTAAAACATGAAAAAGATTTTGTAAGAGGTGCAAAGAATGCCCCAAACCACTCCTAAAAAGTGGCCACAAAGGTAGAAATTTTTTTCTACTTACCGTAATTTTCATTTCCAAGTCACTGTCATGGCAGCATTCACCAACATGGGTTATCCCCTCCCCTTTTGGTCATTGGACAGGAACCAAAACTCCTCTACAAAAGCCTCCCTCACCACCTCCACTAGCCAGCATCTGAAGGGTGGGCGTCAAACAACAAAAAACATTGTCGCGGAATCCTGCAAAACTCCAGTCGATACCCCTCCTGGATTATCTTCAAGACCCATACATCTTGGATTTTCGAGACCCAGATCTGTTGAAAAAGGGCTAACCTCGCCCCCACCGCCACAGTCTGGGTCTGCCATATCTCATTGTGATTTACTGGAACCTGTGAGGAAGGCCGAAGTCTTCTTATTGGACTGCCGTCCCGTCTCCACGAGAGGTTCTCCAATTCTGCCATTTGCCATAGCCTCTACCTGGTCTAGAATATCTTTGATCACAAAAGGTATTCCCAGCCGGGGATGATGGTCTGGGCCTCTGTCGCTTGAATCTTCTTTCCTGGGGAAGAAAGACACTTTTCCCCCTTGATGTTTTTTTAATAATTGAATCTAATCTCTCTCCAAACAACATCTCCCCTTCGAAGGCCAACTGACTTAGATGCCGAATCTGCCTTGAGGCCACCGAAAGTGCCACAGACTTGCAGAAAGTTTTACCAAATCCAACGAGGCATCTGCCATAAACTCCACAGCCAGTCTTAACGCTGAGAGCATCTCTTTTAAATTTG
This sequence comes from Xenopus laevis, assembly GCF_017654675.1. Classification (NCBI taxonomy): domain Eukaryota; kingdom Metazoa; phylum Chordata; class Amphibia; order Anura; family Pipidae; genus Xenopus; species Xenopus laevis. The sequence continues at coordinate 184,871,326 of NC_054373.1, forward strand.
CCCTTCTTACATGGGTTGAGATGGCCTCATCTAGGCTGTCCAGTCACACCTTCATTGCCCTCGAGGTAGAGGATATTGCCACCGCTGGTCTACAAGCTGCTCCAGCTGAAACATAAGATCTTTTAAGATTAAACTCTTTTTTCTCCATATGAGTAATGTAGTTATCTTTGCTAACCTCACTACCGCTGCATCTACCTTGGGCGGATTATCTCATAACTTTGAAAAAGCATCTTCAATTGGATATTTCTCCCTTGTATCACTACTCTTTTCTCTGTATTTTTAAATTCCGATTGTATTAAGTCTTTTATCGACTCATGTACCAGAAAGGTCTGTGCTTCTTTTCTTAAGAGACGGAAAAAAAATGTATCTGCTGAGGAACCCTTTGGGGTTTCCGCTGTTAATGTCAACGCCTTCCTTACTGCTTTAATTAAATTGTCCACTGCTGCGACATCTAGAGTAGTTTCTTCTTCTGAAACAAATTCTCCCTCCTCAGTCATACTTTCCTCCGGGCCATACAACTCTTGTTCTGAAACTTCGGATAATGACTCAAGAGTGATTCTCTGACTCTTTTAGACTTTGATAGCTACAGGAACGGAAGTTGATGCTGAGGCTTCCTGTACTCCCTGTACAACAGCCTGTTTAATTAGCGACACCAATACATCCAGCTGAGGCATCCCCGCAACTTGTTGTTGTCCCCCAGGAGATTGTCACTCTGCTGACTTCTTGGATCCAGAAGCATCCTTTTGAGGGTCACTGGAGGCAGGGAGACTAAAAGGCAAATATATAGCATCAGCCATTTACCCCATATGTCTTTTTTTTTTTTTTTTTTTTATATTTTGTAATTTGCTTACCCAGAGCCTTTGGCTTGCGCTCATTTCCCAGAGCTGCTTCCATATTCTTAACTGCGCCATCTTCTGAGTGATGGCGACCGTCACAATGCAAAGAACGCTAGCGTTCAATTGTAGGCGCCTGAGAATGACGCTCACATCAACACGATGCTCCTTCCGCCTCTAACACGCTTCCAGATCTGTGCGTCACCTCCGGTCCTTGAAACGCATAGGTGCCATCTTGGACCGCACACGCTCCGGAAAAGTATGCTAAGCAGGTTCCCACTGCATACTATGTGCCCAGCCTCCAATCCACCCCTCTTGCTTCCATGCTTAATAGGGTACGGACACCGGTGACCCACCTAGCCACCTGGAGGCTCCTCTCCCCCCCGCAGGGAGCACAAGGGAGGCATCGAAGAGGGGGGGAAAAGAGAAGAGAAAAACCCCCCTCTTATGGAACACTGCCTGGGTAAGCACTCCAAACTATCCATATGACCCAAGGACAGGAAAAAAAGACAGTGGAGGTGGGGAGGGAGGAGGCTTTTGAGGTGGGGAGGGAGGAGGCTTTTGTAGAGGAGTTTTGGTTCCGGTCCACTGACCAAAAGGGGAGCGTATAACCCATGTTGGTGAAGTGCTGCCATGGTGACTTGGGAAATATTTATCCCCTTGATAAAGGCTTTTTCGCCCAAAACATCAGGGCGATTCCCATTTTTTGGCAAAGGTGTCTGTTTACTTGTACAGCTTGGTATTCGAATCACACTTTGGTGGTATGTAAATGTAAAAAATACTTTCTTTTAACATGTAAAATGTGTATTTACACTGATTGTACAGAGTACTGTTTGCTATGCATTTATACTACATAAACATTTTTAAGAATACCATTGTGTGGAATAGTTAATTTCTATTTTTTGAGTGCGCAAGCCCCTTTTATTTGCAATGGGGCACAAAGGATGGATCCAGACCCCTAGGTATTTAAATGAGTCTACCTTCTTCAAGCCAACCAGGTTCACTACAAGGGGGGTCCGTTTGTCTACTAGTGGACAGGACAGAGTTGTTGCCAATTCCCCTGTAGGTGATCATGTGTTTTGAACCTACCTGTGAATGTAGCTCAGGAACCTCCCAACTTGTTTTTCTCTTTGGTCTGGGGCCAGTCTTGTGTGAACGGCTAGGTCTCTCATGACACCGAAATCATTCCGCATTCGGTCAGTCAAGCCTTTTGGAGACGGGCAAATGTTATAACCAAGAGAAAAACCAAGTGAGAAGCAGATCCCCAGGTGTAAATGACGCAGAAGACTTGATTGTCACTGGGGAGGTCTTCAGCAAACAGTGGACATTTGGAGAATGCAGGAGCCAGTGAAAATGTTCAGTGTAAAAGAACCTTATACTCAGTAACACTATGGCAGTTCTAACAAAAAAGTGTAGTTCTTACCTGTGAGGTTGCATAATTCAGGCACTAAAATGATGGGCCCTGTGTCACCACCAGGCCTCACCCTTTTCGGGATGTTGGCAATAAGAGCCTGTTTCAGATCTTTGATTTCTTTATTATATTGCTAAATAGGAACAAAAGTAAAATGTTATGGGCATTGCTTATGTACTACTAATCCCATTAAAAATGATGCGGATATGTTCCTTTAAAAATCAGTTAGAATGAGCCAGTGTTACTTAACGAAAAAGGGGGTACATTCCCAGAACAGCAAGAAAGTACTGCATGTCCCACAGGCAACACCATGGAATTAGTTTGAGCAGAGAGTCAAGCTGGGCTAGAGGCAACACTATTCCTCATAGTTAAAGGGGAAGTATTGTGAATATAATTTAATATAAGCTTCATCATACTGAAATAAGAAACTAACCGTCTAAATATCAATTAAAATTTCTATATTGTTTCTGAAATAAGTCTATCTTAACTATCCCTCTCTCAGCATCTGTTTCTGGGCTGAAGTCCTGTTTTTTTTATGTGCTCCAACCTAGTAGTTCAGATTGGACAGCCCCAGGCCAGCCCATCCAAAAGGAGCAGTGCTGCTCCTGCAACCGACTCCTCCTCCTCATAATCATCAGGTACCGCTGGGCATGGCAGTTTACAGAAATAAGTTTATGCCATTACTTTCCTAGCTGTCATTTGTATCAACTTACATAAGACAAGTCGGTATCATTTGGAAGAGCCTCCTCACTGACATGAAACTGGTGAAATCCCTGTAATCTCCATACACTTCAATTGGATTTTTAAAGGATAAGTAAACCTTTAAAATAAGTGAATGTAAAACTAATGAGGGGGCTATTCTAAGCACTTTTGCAATTTACAGTCATTTATTGTTTTTATTCCAAGATATTAAGGGATACATGTGCTGTTAATATGAATGAATTTTGTTACAACAGCACCACCTGCTGGTCAGTTTCCCACCAGTCTGACCAACAAGTAGTCAAGGAAGTTGTCAGGAGAAAGAAAGAGGCCGATGTTCTTCTGCTTAGGAAAACAATTAGAGACCTTTCTCACATCTTTCCTAAGCAGAAGAACATCAGCCTCTTTCTTTCTCCTGACAACTTCCTTGACTACTTGCTGGTCAGACTGGTGGGAAACTGACCAGCAGGTGGTGCTGTTGTAACAAAATTCATTTATATTAACAGTACATGTATCCCTTAATATCTTGGAATAAAAAAAAAAAAAATGAATGTAAAATTGCAAAGGTGCTTAGAATAGCCCCCTCATTAGTTTTACATTCACCTATTTTTAAGGTTTAATTATCCTTTAATAAAAATCTATCTGGATGCATGACACGGCTGTTACTTAGAAGCCAGAGCCTCCCATCAGGTGGGCAGCTTGGTTAATTTTATGTGTTAAGGGGGGGCCCAGCCATGCTGCACTAGATTAGGTAGTCCACTGAAAACCAATGTTTTTTTCTCTCTCTCTCTTTTTTTTAACCCCTGGCCACATTTTTTAATGTGTGTGTGTGGGGGGGGGGGCAGAAAATTGTGTCGTATGGGGCACTGCAATTTCTGATGGCAGCTCTATTAGAAGCAATGCAGTTACTGGGGAAAACATCTATACATTTATTGGTGCAGGTAAAAAATAAAAAATAGAAGATTATTAAACCCACTAAACACTAGTCTAAAATGTCAAAAGTAGCAAATGCTTTACAGGCAGAGCCCTTGGTTTTGCCTGATAGATATTTCAAAACAAAAAAAGAATGACAGTAAAGAAAACACAAAAAAACAACTCGTACCGTTCTGTAGTAATCGACAAAGCTAATGTCACTGCCGTCTGACTTCTTAAATGTAGACTGTGGAGTCATATTCCAGCAGATCTCGTCGATACGGTACGTTTTGTTGTTGTACCTGGAAAGTAAAAAGCATCATATACAGGTGTATATATTATAATCACATCTACATGTCTTGGTAACATTTACTTTATTGGAACATAACACCAGGACTCCAGTACCTCCTAATAGTTTATTCCTTAACCTAGAGCAGTGGGTGTCAAGACTTTCACTCCCCACCTTGGAGTTCGAACCTTTAGCCAACACCAGTCTCCCCCATAGCTCATAACAAGGTTACAAATACAGTAACCAACTGCCAGTCCCAATCTTAAAGGGGAACTATCGCGAAAATAAAATTTACAAAAGTTGTCTGGAGAACTTCACTTCTACAAAGTAAGGAAAGCCTGTTGCACACTGCTGTCAATCACAGCCTACAGAATTGAGTTGCAAATAATGATGCAGACAACGAGGCATAAACTACAAAACTATACGCTATGATTATCATCATCATGTATTGATAGAGCGCTAACATATTGCGCAGCGCTGAAGCTATAAAATATGTTCTAGTGACACTCACTTTGTAAGAACAATCTGCCCCAGTAGTTCTTTAGTGACGGCGTCGGCGAAATCTCTGGCTCCGCACATGCGATACAGTTTGCTCATTACATCCAGTACAGTCTCGCTTCTTAAAACCTTATGGCTCACATCAAGGCTCAGCATAATGCTACATTCATACTGCAAGATGGATGTTGTGAAGCCTGGCCAAATGGTTAGACTAGAACAAGAAAGAAAAACGAGGAACATTTATAACCTTGCCGACAAGGAAAGCTAGTCATGTCTAATGAGTCCATTGCTAGTCTATACGAAATACATTTCTACAGAAACAACACATTTCACATTGTTAATTGTTACCCAGCAGACTTTTCAGAGGACAGGAGCACTGCCCAGGGGCTAAAGTTAGCGATTAAATTCACTGGGGGACTGGAGAGGGGGTGCCTAACACATTGGCACCCACCCACCCAGTGAATAATCACTTCACAGGTCTATTCTATAGCATTTTAAAAGGGTGGTTCATCTTTATATTAACTTTTAATATGTTATAGAACAGCAAATTCTAAGCAACTTTCATTATTTCATTTTTTTTAAAATATTTGTCTTCTTCTGACTCTTTCCAGCTTTCAAATGGAGGTCACTGACCCCATCTAAAAAGAAATGCCCTGTAAAGCTACAAATGTATTGCTACCTTTTTATAACTTCTCTTTCTATTCAAGTTCTCTCATTCATATTTCAATCTTACTAAAATCAATGCATGGTTGCTACAGTAATTTGGACCCTAGCAATGAGATTGCTAAGATTGCAAACTGCTGAATAAAAAGCTAAATAACAATCACAAATAAATGAAAACCAGTTGCAAACTGTCTCAAAATATCACTCTACACATACTAAAAAAAAAAAAAAAAAATTACTTAAAGGTGAATCACCCATTTGACTAGATTTGTGGCAGCTCATCTCTATTAAATTTATTTTAAGCCCTGTCCCTAAACTATTTAAGGCTCATGGGTTTGTATACCCATACTTTATGGCATTGGTTATTTTAACAGAGATTTAGGAATTATACAGGGTGTAAAAGGCATATCATTATGAATGAAACCAACATTACACAATTAAAGGGTTCAGGCATAGCTAAGCCCTTGTGCTTGTAAAGGAAAACACATACCTATGTTGACTAATTTCTATTGGATCACTTGGGTTATAATAATTGCGTCCAATCTGCTTCATGTTCATCAGCTTCAAAAGCCTGGAGAAAGCAAAAGAAATAAAATTAGAACCTAGGAATTTTTTTGATCTTACAGAGGAATTCAAAATCCGACAGCCACAAAAACAATGTGTCCTACAACAAAACATGACAACTCCTCCTGGGGTATGATATAGTCTACTAGAATAAACCCAATCAGTTATGTACCTACCAAGAGATTGAGGGAGGATACAAAATGAATCATGGGTCGCCCAGAAGGCAGTTCTTGTATGAGGAAGCAGCTCACACACTTACACAAAGAAGTACCACCAAGCAATCCACCAGACGTTGAGCAGAACACATGCACAGGAGGCGAAGATCAGTACTTTACACCTCCTCAAAAGGCTTCTTTATCTTGGTTATCTACACTACCTGCCATCAGGGACTGGGAAATTAAAATATGCACTACAGATTAAAATGTATATCCATCCCCCTAACTCCTCAACATAGATAAGGGTGGAATTGCTACAAATAGGAGGTGCACAATCTATTGTTTGTATCTGAGCACATGGGTAGAAAATCTCACGGAAGTAGATCATAAGGTGATTGTGTTGCTCGCGTTAAATCCCTTTCTCTTTAGTCTCTTGGGGGACACAGGAACTACGGTTCATAGCTTCTACCACTAGGAGGCAGGACACTAGGATCAAAAAGTCTCCTCCCACATAGTCTCCACCTTGGGTTACAGCCTAACGGAATTCAGTTTGATATTAAAGAAAGGTATGAAAATCAGTACAACTCAGTATAAAATTTTAACTATGTACAAAGATGGCTGAAGGTGTAGTGAAGTCTGTTGCTTCAAAGGGAGAGATGTCCTGTGTCCCCCAAGAGACTGAAGAGAAAAGAATTTAACGGCGAGAAACAATCACCTTTTCTCTTACAGCTACTTGGGGGACACAAACTACAGGGAGATACCAAGGCTGTCACCCCCCCCCCCATGAAGAAGAGTGGGCAGGAAGCAGAGACAGAAGCCAGTTTGATTTATGGCACCTCTGCCTGCAGAACCTTCCAGCCCAAAGCCTCAGGACTTTTTGTGCCTCCTTGATTTATGTACTCTGACCAAATGTCCCCTCAGACTGTTCTGCCAGTGAGAGAGCTCAGCGAATGGCGTTAAGTTCTAATATGTTTATGGGGAGAATGGTCAAGAGCAGAGTCCTGAGACCCTGTGCCATCTGTCCTTCGAAGACTGCTCCCCAGCCTGATAAGACTGGCATCCATGGTCAATACTCGCCAGATTGGATTGGTGAGGGGCCTTCCCTTGGTCAGGTGTCTGTCCACCATCCCAGAGATTATCTGGTTTGGTAGGACAAGTGGATTGGATGCAGGAAGCTCTGACCCGTGTGCCACCAGGAGAGAATGTTCCACTGGAGTTCCCTCAGGTGAAATTGGGCACCACCTCTATTGTTGCCACCATGGAGCCCAGGACTTGCATGCAGAAGCAGACGGTGGGATGACGAGTCTGGGTAAACCAGTGGACAAGGTCCCAGAGTCTGTGAATCTTGTCTTGTGGAAGGAAATTTTTTTTCTGGAGCCGGGTGTTGAATGTCATTCCGAGGAATACCATGGTTTGGCACAGAATGAGAGGGGATTTCTGTAGTTTGATCTTCCAACTGAACTTCTGCAGGAGTGTCATCGCCAGCTGCAGATTGCTGGTAGCTGGGAGGTAGGTGCTTTGATCAGGAGATCATCCAGGTAGGGGGTGATGGGAGACCCCCCTGGATCGGATTACTGCAGAAGGTACTGCCATGAGTTTGGTAAATACCCTGGGGGCTGAAGTCAGCCTAAAAGGTAGAGAGGTGAATTGGAAGAGTCTGTTTTGGAAGGCAAACCTCAAGAATCTGTGATGGGGCGGGAAAATGGGGACGCGGAGGTAGGCATCCTTGACGTCTAATGCCATGAGATACTGGTCCGGTGTCATGGCGGCAATGACTGAACGGAGGGATTTTATTTTGAATTTGGCTGTGCGGATGAATTTGTTTAGATGCTTGAGGTCTAGTATAGGCCGGAGGGACCCATTCTTTTTGGGGACCATGAACAAATTTGAATAGAAACCGCAGAATCTCTCTGAGTCCGGAAAGGGAGTTATGCTGATTCCAGCATGTCCTGGATCATGGTTAGGAAGGATTTTGCGCAAAGTGGATCCTTGGGTAACCTGGCATGAAGAAGTGGTGGGGTGGGAGTTAAGTTGGTTGGTCCTGTGTCCCCCAAATAGCTGTAAGATAAAGGAGAGAATATGCCACTTGCTGCATAGTATAAAATACTGGAAATAAAATGATGATCTAGGATCCTTCGGTTCACTCCCTCTGCCGGTGCCCAATATCCGGATGGAACACACGTGGGCAGATTTTTTCCCATGCTCACCGTGTAAAGCATGTAAATATGGTAAAAAGAAAAAATCCTTTATCTCTGAAGTAAAAAAAAAAAAAAAAAAGTTTAAGATCAAACAGAATATAAAATGTATCACAAAAAATGTCATATATTGCTTACAATGCCCATGTGGCTTACAATATGTTGGAAAAACGAACCGAATGTTAAGGGATAGAATAAGAGAACATGTAAACAATATTAAAAAAAAAAAAAAAAAGGGAAAGTAAACCATAGTGTCTCCAAACACTTTAAAGAAGTTCATGGGATGAACCCCAAAGGGTTAACCTATTGGGGTGTAGAAGAAGTCAAAAATAAATGGTGAGGAGGAGACTTGGTGAAAACAACCCTCCAATGCTATAGTAGATGGATATATAATCTAGAAACATTCATCCCCAAAGGTCTAAATATAGACATTAACCTGAGAGCATTTTTATAAGTTTTTAATAAGATGAAACGCTTTTATATGTTCTGATTTTATATATTTATTCTAACCTATTTATGTCAACAAAAGAGTGATACCGGTATAAGATGTATACCACTGATGTGATCCTTAGTTTTGATTTGGAATGTTAGTAATTTTAGGTTACATTAAGCCGTTATAATAGGTCGCCATGGCGATGCGTACAGTGGCACAAGGGGGGCACTTAACGAGGGCGTGTTTGCGCCGCCATGGCTACCGTAATAGTGTAAAAAGAGATCTGCACAATAGTGTTTGCGAAGCCTTTGAGAAAGTCTTAAGACGGAACGAGTCAGGCTGTGACGTCACCCGCGTGCGCCCGAGGACTACAATGCCGACGAAAAAAATCATCATACCGCATTGTGAACTGTCCGGACTTTGACACCACGAGGTCTGTTTTAAAATGCCAATACATTGTGAAAATGTGAGTGCAACTGTTTTTTATATATATTTTATTATTAAAGAAGATTTTACACTGGGAAACACTGGGATCCAACAAACGGACCCTATTGTGAAAAACAATACATCTGAAGGCCTGTGTAGATTTTAAACGTTTGTAAGTACCCACCTATAAATCCCTCGGACACTGCTTGGATATACTGTATGCCTGCACCGTCTGGTTGAAAAGGTGGTGGTAATAACCATAAAGATGAAGGAGTAAAAACACCCCCCTCAGGTTGATTTTTCCTTTAAAGGGGAACTATCATGAACATTTTATATAAGCTTAGTCATACTAAACCTTTTAAATACAACCAATTAACAATCTGTTTCTGAAATAATCAAGTTTATCTTCACCATCCCTCAGTATCTGTCTCTCTTCATGGGGGGGGTCAGATTTTCATTGAACGTTAGATCCAATTCGGGATACGGCCCTTTTCAGCAGGATCCAGCTGAATCCTTCTGCCGGGCCGAACCAAATCCTAATTTTCATATGCAAATTAGGGTCAGGTAGAGAAATCGCGTTTTTGTCACAAAACAAGGAAGTAAATTTTTCCCCTTCCCACCCCTAATTTGCATATGCAAATTAATATTCGGTTCGGTATTCGGCCAAATCTCTCGCGAAGGATTCGAGGGTTCGGCCAATTCAAAATAGTGGATTTGGTGCATCCCTAGATCCAATATATCTTATAGGTGGGGCTCCCTTTTCTAGCAAAAGTATTAGTGCTCAATCAAGTGATAACTACAAAAAAATCTAACAAAATAACAACTTTGCCACAAATTCTACATGTAGAGAGTATTTCTAGTGAATTTAATAGAGTGAGTTCCGAAACATCTTCTAGGCAAAAAGAGCCCCCCTAAAATATTGGATTTAACAGTCATTCAAAATCATACACCCAACTCCTGCATGAAGAGAAACAGACGCTGAGAGAGGGATAGTGAAGGTGACCTTTACATATTTCAGAAACTATACTAGATTTAATTATATTTAGAACATTTCTCATTTCAGTATGAAGCAGCAGCTTATATTACATTTTCAGTTTAATTGGAGTATTATTTTTTTTTCTTTTTAAACACTATCAAAATAAAATAGAAGACAGCCAACCTCCTGAATATGATGTTGTAGAACTGAAAGCATGTAGGTGAAGTAGGGGGCAACTCGTTAGTTAAAGTAATAGTGATCTTAACGTTCTCTCCATTTCGTGTTTGGCTAAACACTTCTGTAACCTGAATTGGAAGGAAAAAAAACAAATTAAAAAAACACATGAGAATCAGCAGTTTCCACAATGACATTAGTCATTTAGATAACAAAATCAAAATGCTGACCTTATTTAGTCTCTTTGGTGCAAATAATATGGTTCCATCAAAAGCCCGAGCTTTCCCAATCACCTCCTCGTGCTGATAAAGCAAAGCTGTCCTCAAGCGTCTCGATTCCATTTGGGGATTATAGTCAATATGGTACTGGTATAAAACCCACTGGGGTCTGGATACTAGTTTTATATGGTTGGTGCTTAGTTGGATTGTGTTCCCAGAAACACCTACAAACAAAACATTGGATTAGCTCTATAACTGTGGCATAAGAGACAATGTAAATTGAAAAGACGTTATTCGGAATTTATTAAGCAATGACAATATAGATTTGTCTGTACAGAGATATCCCATAAAACTATGGCAGCATAGGTATTCCCCTGTACTAAGCACAATTCAGCAGGAACAGTCCCCTAAGTTTGCTCAGTCTGTACAGAGAGATCCCATAAAACTATGGCAGCATAGGTATTCCCTGTACTAAGCACAATTCAGCAGGAACAGTCCCTAAGTTTGCTCATAGTCTGTACAGAGAGATCCCATAAAACTATGGCAGCATAGGTATTCCCTGTACTAAGCACAATTCAGCAGGAACAGCCCCTAAGTTTGCTCATAGTCTGTACAGAGAGATCCCATAAAACTATGGCAGCATAGGTATTCCCTGTACTAAGCACAATTCAGCAGGAACAGCCCCTAAGTTTGCTCATAGTCTGTACAGAGAGATCCCATAAAACTATGGCACATAGGTATTCCCCTGTACTAAGCACAATTCAGCAGGAACAGTCCCTAAGTTTGCTCATAGTCTGTACAGAGAGATCCCATAAAACTATGACAGCATAGGTATTCCCTTGTACTAAGCACAATTCAGCAGGAACAGTCCCTAAGTTTGCTCAGTCTGTACAGAGAGATCCTATTATGATAAATGCTCCAAACAAAATTATAACTGCACCAGTCCTTTAGGAGTTAATTTGTTTTTATCACCTGTCTTTGATTCCTTTACGTGCGCTATTGTTTGGCGAGTGTTCACACCGAGATCATGAAAATCCCGCCTGCGGCCACCACGTTCGCTGATAGTTACCTCCTGAAATCCAGCAGAGATCGCCTGCACAGGATCTGAGAATTAAATGTTAACATGCTCAGTTTCACAAAACACAGATCCAAATCACGGAAAAGCATCAGAGCATGGGAGGGTATAAATAACTTGCCTTCAGCCTTTGGCCTTGCAGCAGCTGCTGCAGCTCCTCTTTGGCGGCCACGACCTACTAGCTCTGGCTCAGCCAGTGGTGCAAGGGGCTGTTGTGGTGGTGGTTGCTGGGGAGGCTGTTGCTGTGGAGGTGGCCTCTGAGGAGGTGGACCATATCCCTATCAATATAAAGCATTAGTGGAATTCATGCAGCACTCTCTCAAGGCATAAAGCAACATAATGCAAAAAAAACACATCTGCTGAGTAACAATTTTGTAGCACATACAGTACAGCAGTGAAAGCCAATTGTCCCATTAAAGGAGTTGTTCACCATTGAGTTAACTGTCCATATGATGTAGACAATGATAATTTAAGACATTTTGCAATTGGTTTTCATTTTTTATTTTGCTTTTTATTCAGCAGCTCTCCGGTTTGCAGTACCAGCAGGAGAGACCTGAACAGAAAGAAGAGTAATAAAAAGTAGAAATAACAATAAATGTGGAACTTTACAGAGAATTTGTTTTTAGATGGGATCAGTGACCCCCATTTGAAAGCTGGAATGGGTCAGAGAAAAAAGAAATACTTAAACTATAATAAAGACCAATTGAAAGGTTGCTTGGAATTGGCCATTCTATAACATACTAAAAGTTAACTGTGTGAAGCACCCCTTTAAGCAAACAATCAAGTGGAGGTCAGCAAGGAGTGATTTAGATGCAGGGTTTGCCAATAGATTCTTGTGGAAAGCAGTGACAGCTATAGAGTATAACAGCATTAAAAAATCACTGTGAGACATTAGCCACACAAGACACTCCCAACTAAATGTTATGCCGTCAGTGTTATACTGACCAATGTCTATAGTAACAACTGGGCTACTTCAGTATTGTCCTATTAAAAGAAGAAATGGCAAAAGAAACAAGAGAAGCATAAAATGGATAAAGGAAATGAACCTGTCCTGGTGGGCCACGCTCTTGACCACGGGCTCTCCCACGGGCCCTAGCTCTTGCTCTTCCAGTCATTATTTACACCTGTAAAATAAATAAAAGTCTTACTAATTTAATTTTGTAGGAAATAAATCCATCCTTTTTTTTTATGGCAGGTGAGCGAGATCCCTTTAATCCTGTATATATTGATTGCATGGGAACTAGAGAACACACAGGAGCAGTTTTATTCCTAATCTTGATGTATCTCAAGAGGAAACAGAGGATTCTGCACCAGTTGAAACAGGGCTTGGAATTCTTTCAATGTGACTTTACATCATCCCCAAGTGTCAGGAACCAGATTGGCTGGATGTCATTACTTTGTCTATTTGTTTTATTCCATCCTGGGAATCATTCAATTGCCATTCAATCCTAGCTAGACTTTACACAGCATTAATCCTGACAGTGTAGGGAGGGTATAATGGAACAGCAAAGGGAGGGTTCCCTCTGTGGGGCAAGAGGACTTCTACAAGTAGTAATTTTATAATTAACAGGACAGACATTCTGCATCTTCTGGTTTCTCTCTCTAGTTACATAAATCCAACCAAGGCTCTGAAGGGAAAGACCCAGACATTTCTTTGGATGACTCACTCTAATACCATCACATAGGAAGTCGGAAGGAAAGAAAGATGGGAAGGCAGAAAGAAAGACGGGAAGAAAGACGGGAAGGCAGAAAGAGAGGCAGAAAGAAAGAAAGGCAGGCAGACAGACAGGCAGAAAGATCATTGGGTCACCTGTATCCACTTGCAATGAGTGGCTTTTGCTTGCACCCCATGTACTGCAGGGTAGGAGAAATCTTAAACTGAATGATGCCCTGCCATTCCAATGAAGTGGCAGTGGTTGCTCACCTTTAAATTAACTGTTCGTATGATGTAGAGAGATTCTGAGAATTTGCAATTGGTTCTCACATATTTGTGGCTCGAGTTATTTAGCTTTTTATTCAGCAGCTCTCCAGTGTCATTTCAGCAATTGGGTTGCTAGGGTCCAAATTCCCCTAGCAACCATGCATTGATTTGAATAAGAGACTGGATTATGAATAGGAAAGGTGTGAATAGAAAGAAGAGGAATAAAAAGTAGCAATAACAAACGTGTAGCCTTAGGGCTCTTATAGATGAGCATTTTTACCTGCGCTCCCCTGCATTCCGTTTTTCTGCGTTCAGCCGCAGGGGAGCGCAGGAATAGACGCATTAAATTTTTTCCAATGGGGCTGTACTCACACAGGCGCGTGTAGGTGCCGAACGCAGGTTGAGACCCAACATGCTGCATTTTTCCTGTGTTCGGTGCATACACGCGTTTCATCACCTGGGATTCCTAATGACTGATTGACTTAAAGCAGCCAAGCTGCAAACCCTTTCAGCACTGAAGTGGCCAATCAGATGGTTGGTGGGTGGGGTTTATTGTATTTAATGATGTACACTGGTTTGGCTTATATACACTTGATAAAGAGCCTTGGTGCTCGAAACATGTCGTGTTAATAAAGGCACTTTTGCAGCAGAACCGCTGCGCTGTTTTGTATCGACACCTATTACAATTGAACCATTATGACTCCCATTTGAAAGCATGAAAAAAATCAGAAGGCGGCAAATAACTAAAAAAAAATATATAAAAAAGACCAATTAAAAGGCTGCTTAGAAGTGGCCATTCTGTAACATACTAAAAGTGAACCACCCCTTTAAAGTAGTAGTTCACTTTAAAAATGATTTTTCCTCCATGATGTTGAGCGGGATATACAAAGATAATTTGTTTCATTTTTTCTATTTGTCTTAATTTTGTATTCCCCTAGCAACCATACACTGATTTGAATAAAAGATTGGAATATGAATAGGAGAGGCCTGAAAAGGAGCAATAAAAATTAGAAATAAATTAGCCATTAGCTACACTACTGCAAATTAGTCATTATCTAACATTTTTAGCTTGTGATATTTTGCTATCTTGAACAAACTCCTAAAATGTTTGTTTCTTAACGAAAAAAAAAACCTAATGTAGAAAAACTCGATTTAATGCAAATGGAGGAAAAACTCGAATACCTCAAATTTGAGAACAAACCATAGAAAAAAAGCTGGAAATCATGAAGGCAAAAAAACATCTTCAAATGGTTAAAGGGACCTCCTCCATTAACCTCTACATGAGCTCAACAGGTTTCAGCTGGAGTCTTTCCAGATTTGGGATTTTAGCAGCTTTGGGGCATAATATATATCGAAATAAATTGTTTGTTTTTTTATTAACCTGAAAAATTAGACTTTTAGTGAAACTACCCTTAAAAAAAAAAAAAAACTTGAATTGTTGGGGATAACTCAAATTGACCTTTGATTAATAACCGCCTTAATATTAACTTAAAGACAAACTACTTTGAGGGGGAAGAGTCGAGGAGGGGGAATAACCCAAGCCCAATGGAAGGGGGGGGAGGGTCCATCTATTTATTTGGAAACTGATTTTTATGAATATTTAAAGGGGAATATTTAAATAGTTAATAGGTTACTTTGAATGTTATAGAATGGCTAATTCTATGCAACTGGTCATTTTTTTTAAAATTAGTTTGCCTTATTCTTCAAACAGGGGTCACTGACCCCATCTAAAAACCAAATGTTATGTAAGGCTACAAACATATTGTTTTGGTTAATTTTTATTTCTTTTTCTATTCAGCCTCTCCTATTCATATACATAAAGGGGGGTTGTGGGAGCCCTCAAAAGGCTAAATCAAAGTCTATTTAAGTATAAGGGAAGTGCTACTTACAATTCCCTGGTCCCCTGTCTCATAAGTAATTCAGTATAAATACAAGTGCATGTGTTTACAAAACAAGGGTTTTAGTTCCAAAGTTATGATGATAAAGTCCCCATAGCACATCAAGGTAAACCCCATACATTGGTCCCTAACTTGTTACCTCTGGTCATAGTATAAAAAGTATTTTACTTCTCTGCATAGTAAATATTACTTGTAATCAGTGGCTCGTTGATCCTTGGCTTCAGTCTGAGGATTAGATCCTCCCCCGCCAGTATGAGGCTTTTAAAGGGAGAGATTGCCCAAACCAACGCCCTTTTTTAATAGCATAGGAATGTGCATTAATAAAAAGTAGCATTTCCATTACACTTAAATAGACTTTTACTTTTGGGTGCTCCCACAACCCCCCTTTTTGTACTCTCCTATTCATATCCAGGGCCACCATTAGAAATCACGGGGTCCCATACAACAACATTTTTTGGGCCCCACCCACACTGGTGCCCAAGCCGCACCCCAGACCCCTCCCACTGCACATCACAGTTAAAAGACCACACAGACATCAGTGCTAAAAAAGTAACCCCCCCCCACACAAGTTATAAAAAGCTTTTGATGGTCAGGGCCCCCTTATAAGTTAAATAAAAAACATTGGCGCCAGGCCCCCCCCATAAAATAAAATAAAAAAATTGGGGCCCCAAAATTTTTTTTAAAAAAAAACATTGGTGGCAGGGGCCTATAGAATATTAAAATATTACATTGGTGGCCAGGGGATTAGAAAAAAAACCCCACACATTGGTGTTCAGTAGAATTGAACTCGTGGCTTCAGGACTTGAACTTCACCTCCTCGGTTCTTTTTGCCGCTTCAGGACTCCAATTTTGGCTGTTTTCGTGGCTTCGGATCTTTTTGCCGCTTCAGGTCTTCGGCTGTTTTCGTGGCTTCGGCACTTGCGCATTTCGGCTGTTTGGGACCTCAAAAATGGCCGCAGGCTTCAGCACTCTGAAGGGGGGCCCTGGTCTTTCAAAACTGCAGCACTGCCGGGCCCCCCTTCATGCCCAGGCCACTTGTCCCCCCTTGATGGTGGCCCTGTTCATATCCCAGTCTCTTAGTCAAATCAATGATTGGTTGCTAGGGAACATTGAACCCTAGCAACCACATGGCTGAAAATGCAAACTGGAGAGCTGCTGAATAAAATGCTAATTAACATAAACCACAAATAAATGACACCCAATTGTTAGATTCTAAGACGATCACTCTCTACATCACACTAAAAATGAATGTAAATGTGAACAAGCCCTTTAAGTTATGAATATATACTCCCTATTTCCCTATATGAATTGAGAAGAGCATCTCTCATTCACCCCTTTATAATGAAATAATTACATTTTTCTTAAAATGATTTCCTTTTCCTCTGTAATAATAAAACAGTACCTTATAAATGACCCTAAGCTCTAATGAGTCCTTATTGGAGGCAAACACAATCCTACTGGGTTTAGTTAAAGGAGTTTTTAATTGACTTACGATATACAGATCCACATCACAGAAAGATCACTTATCTAAAAAAAAGTCCCGAACTTTCTGGATAACAGGTCCTGTACATGTATTGTGATTTTAAACACGTTCCTTTTTAAAGTTTAATACAGACGTCATGTGTCTCAACCAATCAGTTTCACTCTGCATGCATTTCTTTAGAAAGGCGCCAATAAAGGGTAAGTGGTGGAAAATGGTATTACATGTGGGGATAGTTGATCTGATCGAGACCTGCAGCAGCTTCTTTTATATCACGGTATAGTGCAAACACTAAAATAAACACACAAACATGTTCAATCAGTATATTTTTTAATTCAGATACATTTTCATTCTTAGATGAGGCCAATGTTGTTAATCCCCAATAAACATTCTTATCCCAACAGACGTGAGTTTGAGACAACATTCCAATGGATTTCTCACTCCGTCGGCATGACGATTACGAGGGGCACTGGCAATTTCAATATAGGAATCCACAGTCTGTGCCAGAACGGTTTCAAGTTAAACGTTTACTGTGTTATAGAATGGCTAATTCTAAGCAACTTCATTTTTTAAAAGGTTTTCTGTTTCTAGCCTTTAAATTGGGGTCACTGACCCCACCTAAAAACAAATGCTCTGTAAAGCTACAAATGTATTGTTATTGCTGCCTTTTATTACTCCTCTTTCTATTCAGGCCTCTCCTATTCATATTCCAGGGTCTTATTCAAATCACTGCATGGTTGCTAGGGGAATTTGCACCCTAGCAACCAGATTACTGAAACTGCAAACGGAATAAAAAGCTAAATAAGTCAAAAAACCCAAATAATAAAAAATGAAAACTAAGCAAATCGTCTTAGAATAGCCCTCTCTACATCATACTAACAGTTAATTTAAAGGGGCAAACACAGGAATAGGAACAGACAAAGGTGCTGCTTAATTACACGCAATTTACAAATGAAAGGCCGAAACAGTTGTTATACTTATTTATAATGAGGCCCCAGGGTCTGCTTTGCCTACAGATGAACCAAATCCACTATTAGATTCTACGACTGGCAGGGTTAAATATACTAATTAAAAAAAAAAACAAATTCTAAGCATCTTTCTAATATACATTATTTACAATTTTTCAAAGTTAAAAAATGAAATAACTCAAAAACCACAAATAATAAAAAACTAAAAACAATTACAAATTGTCTCAGAATATCCCTCTCTACGTCATACTAACAGTTAATTTAAAGGTGAACAACCCAGCTTTTATTCCTTAACTGCAATGTAGTCTGTAAATTCCTACCTGCTCTGGGAATGGGAAGGGTGGCTGGAGCAACGGATAGTAAAACTACAACTCCTACAATCATCAGAGGCTTAATTATTTATGTACTATATTAAAGGGGTGCTTTACCTTTAAGGCAACTTTTTGCATTTTATAGAATGTCAAACTCCTAGCAAGTCTTCATTATTTACATATAATTGTTCTTCAGTTATTTGCCTTGGTCTTTTGCCTCCTTCCAGCTTTCAAATGGGGGTCAGTGACCCCATTTAAAAAGTAAATTATTTGTAAGGCTGCAGATTTATAGTTAAAGGGGTTGTTCACCTTTGAGTTAACATTTAGTATGATGTCGAGAGGGATATTCTGAGATATTTTGCAATTTGTTTTCATTTTTTATTATTGAAGGTTTTTGAGTTATTTAGCTTTTTATTCAGCAACTCTTCAATTTGCATTTTAAGCAATCTGGTAATTAGGGAACAAATTCCCCTAGCAACCATGCATTGATATGAATAAGAGACTGAAATATAAATAGGAGAGGCCTGAATAGAAAGATGAATAATAAAAAGTAACAATAACAATACGTTTGTAGCCTTACAGAGCATTTGTTTTTTAGAAGGGGACAGCGACCCCCATTTGAAAGATGCAAAGAATCAGAAGATAAAGACAACTATAAAACTATAAAAAATAAATAATGAAAACCAATTGAAAAAGTTGCTTAGAATTGGTCGTTCTGTAACCTAATAAAAGTTACCTTAAAGGTGAACCACGCTTTTATTGCTACTTTTTATTACTGGTCTTTCTATCTGGGCCCTTTTCTGTTCATAGTTTTGTTTTTTATTAAAATCAGTGCTAGGTTGCTAGGATGATTTGGACCCTAGCAACCAGACTGCTGAAAACCAATTGCAAATTGTCTCAGAATATCCCTCTCTACATCATACTAGGCGATTTTTCAGTCAAAAGTATTTTTTTCAGGTTTAAAAAAACCCCAAAAACTCGAATTTGTCTCAATTTATTACACCCAACCCTGAAAATCGCTGGAATCCGAAAATACATCATGTAAAACTTGTGAAGATCATACAGAAGTCCATGGCAGAGTCTTTGGGAGGGTTTTGTTAGAAATCTTTACTAAAACTCACACAATCTAACACAATATAAATAACCCCATAATGTCTGTTGGAAAGTTGTGAAGAAATAGAAGGACTTCCAAAAGTATAAAGCATACCCCTCAACTGTCCCGTTTTGAGTGGGACAGTCCCACTTTTGACAGCTCAGCCCGCTGTCACGGATTTGTCCTGATAAGTCCTGGTTTCTCTTTGATCTGCTGCACTGAATAGCCAGGAACAGATACAAAGTTTCTAACTTAATTGCGTCTTGGCAGAGAGCCCAGAATAGATACTTGACAAACTTTTGTGACAGTTTGATAAGATAAGAAGTTACACTCACAGCTTAAAGGGCAATTCACCTTCATTTGCAAAACTGTAATAACATATAAAAACCACAGAAACGTGTTCAAACTTTCTTAACCTGCTAAATTATGTAAAATGAACATGGTCATTAGGGGGTGTGACCCCAAAAATGGGCATGGTCAAAAAATCTTTTTGTCTGTCTTTCTGTTTCCTAAATGTTAGGCGGTATGACTCCCTTCTCAGCCGTCACTTATACAAACTCCGCCCTCAGCCTTCCACCCTCTTCCTTCCGCCCTCTACCCTCTTTCCTCAGCCCTCCACTCCACCTCTTCATTCCTTCTCCCTCCGCTCTCCCCCCTTAGAGAGGTCCACTGACAAAACCTAAGATGCCTATTTTCTGTGAAAAATTTTGGCTCACCACTTTAGGAGCTTAGAGACAAGACTGACGGATGAAAAGACAGTTCTGAGGGGGGAGAGCGGAGGGATGAACAGGAAGAGCGGAGGGCTGAGGGCGGAGTAGGGAGGGCGGAAGATGGAGGGCTGAGGGCGGAGTTTGTATGAGTGACGGCTGAGAAGGGAGGGTAGAGGACGGAGGTGTGACTGCAGATTTGGAGGATGAGTGACGGTAAAAGCATCCGATGCGCCATTGCTAAACCATAGGAGATCACATAGAGGACAGGTATTTCGCAGGAGGATGTCCTAAAATGTGTCTGTACATAATCAGCCAAAGTCAGCGATGTGATCACCTAATTAAACACACGGAATTCAGCTTGACTTGGTCACCTTCAAATACGACTCTATTTACTCCTCCATCTCACTCACATCTGCCCCTCCTGTCATGTTCCTCAGCCTTAATGATTTCATACCTCCCAACTCTCCCTTTTTCAGAGGGACAGTCCCTCTTTTGGCAGCTCAACCTGAGGTCCCTCATTTGTACTGGAAAGTCCCTCTTTTCTCTGCACTGAACAGCCACAAAAAGAAACAAAGTTTCTAACTTAATTGGCTTTTGGCAGAGAGGCCAGTACAGCTAACAGGAGCAACTAAGATACTTTGTAACAATTTTGAGATAAGAAAATAAGTAATTTTAACAGTTTAGATAAGGAGAAATATTTTCACATTTTTATAACCTGCCAAACTTTGTAACATGAACATGGTAATTAGGGGGTGCGGCCACAAAATGGGTGTGGTCAAAATAAATTGCCACGCAACATGACAAAAAAATTTTTGTCCCCTTTTTTTTACTTCCAAAATGTTGGGAGGTATGTGATTTCCTCTCAGCCTTCCTCCCTCATCACCTCTCCTACAATAACTATCTTGTTCATCTTCTCTAGGAGCCAGACTGAGGATAAGACTGAGGATAAGACTGACAATAAGACTGACAATAAGACAGACAATAGGGGTGAAGGCAGAGGCAGGAGGAGGATGAGGAGGATGAGACCTTAAAGTAAATAAAGTGAGTGGTGAGGGCAGAGTAACGTGACAGGAGGTGAAATGTGACACAAATCGCTGCCAGGAGGGGATAATAAATCTTTATTAGAAGGGGGAAAGATAAAAGGAGAAGCCTCATTTCAGTTGTTTAGAAGATTTCATATCACAGACTTTGGCTGAGAATGTCAAATAGTTTCCAGAGGAAAGCAGTAGCTCACACCTCTGTCCTGACTCCTCCCTCAGCCGATAACTTGTGACATCACGAGCATAGTCTCTTCTCGCGAGACTTCGGTAAACACAGTGAGAAAAAAAACAGGAAGTGTTTAAGAGCCACAGGACATTACGCCCACAACCCGGGACAGAATCCGGAAGTGGATTTTCATTGCGCTTTTCGGATTGGTCGCTTGTGTCACATGAGCATTCTCAGCATGGAGAGTGAAGAGTACGAGGAATGGATGTTGGAGTCTATTCGCCTGTGAGTGTTACCTCATTGTGTCTGTCCCTTTCTCTGCACTGCTGCTTCTGACTCCTGATACAACTTCCCAATATCCATTCATTCCTCATTCTCACTGGGTTTATAGTTCTGTGTAACTGTCATTGTGTCTGTCCCTTTCTCTGCACTGCTGCCTCTGACTCCTGATACAACTTCCCAATATCCATTCATTCCTCATTCTCACTGGGTTTATAGATCTGTGTAACTGTCATTGTGTCTGTCCCTTTCTCTTCTCTGCACTGCTGCTTCTGACTCCTGATACAACTTCCCAATATCCATTCATTCCTCATTCTCACTGGGTTTATAGTTCTGTGTAACTGTCATTGTGTCTGTCCCTTTCTCTGCACTGCTGCCTCTGACTCCTGATACAACTTCCCAATATCCATTCATTCCTCATTCTCACTGGGTTTATAGTTCTGTGTAACTGTCATTGTGTCTGTCCCTTTCTCTGCACTGCTGCCTCTGACTCCTGATACAACTTCCCAATATCCATTCATTCCTCATTCTCACTGGGTTTATAGTTCTGTGTAACTGTCATTGTGTCTGTCCCTTTCTCTGCACTGCTGCTTCTGACTCCTGATACAACTTCCCAATATCCATTCATTCCTCATTCTCACTGGGTTTATAGATCTGTGTAACTGTCATTGTGTCTGTCCCTTTCTCTTCTCTGCACTGCTGCCTCTGACTCCTGATACAACTTCCCAATATCCATTCATTCCTCATTCTCACTGGGTTTATAGTTCTGTGTAACTGTCATTGTGTCTGTCCCTTTCTCTGCACTGCTGCTTCTGACTCCTGATACAACTTCCCAATATCCATTCATTCCTCATTCTCACTGGGTTTATAGATCTGTGTAACTGTCATTGTGTCTGTCCCTTTCTCTTCTCTGCACTGCTGCCTCTGACTCCTGATACAACTTCCCAATATCCATTCATTCCTCATTCTCACTGGGTTTATAGTTCTGTGTAACTGTCATTGTGTCTGTCCCTTTCTCTGCACTGCTGCCTCTGACTCCTGATACAACTTCCCAATATCCATTCATTCCTCATTCTCACTGGGTTTATAGTTCTGTGTAACTGTCATTGTGTCTGTCCCTTTCTCTGCACTGCTGCCTCTGACTCCTGATACAACTTCCCAATATCCATTCATTCCTCATTCTCACTGGGTTTATAGTTCTGTGTAACTGTCATTGTGTCTGTCCCTTTCTCTGCACTGCTGCCTCTGACTCCTGATACAACTTCCCAATATCCATTCATTCCTCATTCTCACTGGGTTTATAGTTCTGTGTAACTGTCATTGTGTCTGTCCCTTTCTCTTCTCTGCTGCCTCTGACTCCTGATACAACTTCCCAATATCCATTCATTCCTCATTCTCACTGGGTTTATAGATCTGTGTAACTGTCATTGTGTCTGTCCCTTTCTCTTCTCTGAATAAGGAAACTGTATACACTCACGGAACTTGGATACAATGTGTAATAACTTAACAGCTCGGCGTCTCCTCCAGTCACGTGACCCTGCGTGATGTATCCAATTAGCAATAAAGAAGAGGATGCGATGCTGTGTTGAAATGGTGTGCTACAAAGCACCTCCAAAATTTTTATTTGTGCGGAATGTGGCCCAAACGTTTCAGGAGCTGCCTGCTCCTTTCTTCAGTGGATAAGTGCACTGCTGCCTCTGACTCCTGATACAACTTCCCAATATCCATTCATTCCTCATTCTCACTGGGTTTATAGTTCTGTGTAACTGTCATTGTGTCTGTCCCTTTCTCTGCACTGCTGCCTCTGACTCCTGATACAACTTCCCAATATCCATTCATTCCTCATTCTCACTGGGTTTATAGTTCTGTGTAACTGTCATTGTGTCTGTCCCTTTCTCTTCTCTGCACTGCTGCCTCTGACTCCTGATACAACTTCCCAATATCCATTCATTCCTCATTCTCACTGGGTTTATAGTTCTGTGTAACTGTCATTGTGTCTGTCCCTTTCTCTGCACTGCTGCTTCTGACTCCTGATACAACTTCCCAATATCCATTCATTCCTCATTCTCACTGGGTTTATAGTTCTGTGTAACTGTCATTGTGTCTGTCCCTTTCTCTTCTCTGCACTGCTGCCTCTGACTCCTGATACAACTTCCCAATATCCATTCATTCCTCATTCTCACTGGGTTTATAGTTCTGTGTAACTGTCATTGTGTCTGTCCCTTTCTCTTCTCTGCACTGCTGCCTCTGACTCCTGATACAACTTCCCAATATCCATTCATTCCTCATTCTCACTGGGTTTATAGTTCTGTGTAACTGTCATTGTGTCTGTCCCTTTCTCTTCTCTGCACTGCTGCCTCTGACTCCTGATACAACTTCCCAATATCCATTCATTCCTCATTCTCACTGGGTTTATAGTTCTGTGTAACTGACATTGTGTCTGTCCCTTTCTCTGCACTGCTGCTTCTGACTCCTGATACAACTTCCCAATATCCATTCATTCCTCATTCTCACTGGGTTTATAGTTCTGTGTAACTGTCATTGTGTCTGTCCCTTTCTAACTGTCATAGGTGCTGCACCCAGAACTGCTATAAACACTGGGATTTGTGCCTTACAGGAAACGCCTTTATATTAAGAGTCGTAATAGTATTAGTCTGTGTATTCTGTATTGTGATTGGTCTGTTAAAGAAATTGACATCTGAGTTGTTTTATATTGGCTTTTAGGGAACGCTGGGAGCATGTGCTTTGGAGACGTTCTGCTCAGAGAGTAGTGCTTCAGTTGCTCGACAATAATAAAATACATCTTTCCATGTCTTTAGTTGAACTTTAAAATAGAAGCATCACTGACTCTTCTGCATTTACCTTCTCAGCTACAAGGATCTACATGACTTTGAGCTTCAGGGTCCCACAAGAGTTGTTGAGTGGATAGGGGATAAAAGTAAGACTTACAATTATTTTCCCCCTCCCCCTCTGCACACGGAGTCACTAAACTGTATCCTCACCCCCAGGTATCTGTGTAGCAGGATATGACAGTGCCA
Source organism: Xenopus laevis (assembly GCF_017654675.1). Taxonomy (NCBI): domain Eukaryota; kingdom Metazoa; phylum Chordata; class Amphibia; order Anura; family Pipidae; genus Xenopus; species Xenopus laevis. The sequence goes on from NC_054373.1 coordinate 184,895,751, forward strand.
AGAGAAATGAAATCCTACAGCTGCTCATTCCACAGAAACTGCACGCCAAAGAGAATCCGGTAGGTGTTCAGCAGATATTGGCGTAAACCCATTGGTGAGTGTGATTTTGTTATCACCACAATCCTCTCAGAGAGCACAATGGTAATTAAAACTCTTGTCTTCTATCCACCCACAGTATACGATTAAATTAAGCTCCTGTTTCACTCAGAAATGGCCAGAAAATCAACTTATTACCCAGACAAAGCCATGACAATTGTCATATATTACAAGATTATAGATATATAGAAAGGTTAGTGTAACAATGGCCCTGCTATATCCAGGACTTCCCACGGAAAGGATTGCACCCCAAATTTCATCCCAGCTGGCCTTCAGGCTGGGCCCCCTTAGCTCATAACAAGGTTACAGATATATAGAAACATTGGGGTGTCACCCTGCTATAGTTCCAGGGGTACCCAGGGTACAAATAAGCACTCACCCCAAATCTCCCCCTAACTGACCTTCAGACTGGGCCCCCTTAGCTCATAACAAGGTTACAGATATATAGAAACATTGGGGTGTCACCCTGCTATAGTTTCAGGGGTACCCAGGGTACAAATAAGAACTCACCCCAAATCTCCCCCTAACTGACCTTCAGACTGGGCCCCCCTTAGCTCATAACAAGGTTACAGATATATAGAAACATTGGGGTAACAGTCACCCTGCTATAGTTCCAGGGGTACCCAGGGTACAAATAAGCACTCACCCCAAATCTCCCCCTAACTGACCTTCAGACTGGGCCCCCTTAGCTCATAACAAGGTTAAAGATATATAGAAACATTGGGGTGTCACCCTGCTATAGTTCCAGGGGTACCCAGGGTACAAATAAATACTCACCCCAAATCTCCCCCTAACTGGCCTTCAGACTGGGCCCCCTTAGCTCATAACAAGGTTACAGATATATAGAAACATTGGGGTGTCACCCTGCTATAGTTCCAGGGGTACCCAGGGTACAAATAATCACTCACCCCAAATCTAACCTTCAGTTTGGCCTCTTGTAAATATTGCTTTGACCGTCTCAACAGTTTAGGAACCTCTGTCCTAAAGGTTTGTACATTCTTTGTTAATCCTGCAAGTTGATGGGTGGCTGAAAGTTATAAAATAGAATCTCATGATTGTGACTAAAGGGGCATTACTGTGATTCTCTGATGGGATGTTGTTCCTCCAGCTTGGGCAGTAAAAAGCTAGGCCAGGATACAGGATTTGGGCTTTGGGCAGGTTGTAATGTACTTTAATTTCAGCAGGTGGCAGTAGCTTTCTATATCTTTTATTACTGAACAGAAAACACAATGGAGGGGAAAATATACTCGACATTCTTTTTTATATAGCAACAACATGTATACACATCTTAAGAGATATTGTTTATTTCTATGTATTTGACCATTCTGTACATTCCCTAAATAGCCCTGACATGCATCCACTTGGTTCTGTAATACAAAAACAACAAAGATTTGAGTTGGAAACCATATTTACAGAAATGTAAATTAAACCTTAAAGGGGAACTATCACGATAATGAACGTTTAATATAATCTTCAGCATATTGAAATAAGAAACTTTCTAAATACAATCAATTAAATATTCTGTATTGTTTCTGAAATAATCAAGTTTATCTTCACTATTCCTCTCTCAGCATCTGTTTCTCTTCATTCTGTCTTCATGCAGCAGTTGGGTTTCAGATATTCACTGACAGTTAGATCCAATATATCTTATATATATATTGGATCTAACTGTCAATGAATATCCGACACCCTACTGCTGCATGAAGACAGAATGAAGAGAAACAGTTGATGAGAGAGGAATAGTGCAGATAAACTTGATTATTTCAGAAACAATGCAGAATATATTTTAATTAATTGTTTGTATTTAGAAAGTTTCTTATTTCAATATGACGAAGCTTATATTATGGGGCAGATTTATCAAGGGTCGAAGTGAATTCAAGGGAATTCTCGAAGTAAAAAAATTTGAAATTCGAAGCTATTTTTTGGATACTACGACTTCGAATTTACTTCGAATTCGATTCGAAGTAAAATAGTTTGAATATTCGATAATCAAAGTACTATCTCTTTAAAAAAACTTCAACTTCAATAGTTCGCCAAATTAAACCTGCCGAAGTGCTATGTTAGCCTATGGGGACCTTCTAATGTATTTTTTAAAGTTTTTGGAAGTTGAAGTAAAATCATTTGATTGATCGCTAAAATTGTTCGATTCGAACGATTTAATCATTCGATTGATTTTACTTTGACCGCAGGAACCCCAAATTCGATGAAAAAAACTTCGAAGTCGAAGTATTTTAGTTTGATGGTCGAATTTCGAAGTATTTTTAACTTCGGAATTCGACCCTTGGTAAATCTGCCCCTAAATGTTCATTTTTGTGATATTTCCCCTTTAAATCTCAGGTTGATAGGTGGGGTAAAAAGGGGCAAAAGAAAGTGGAGTGAAGGAAGGATATTCTGATGGTGGCCCAGCAATTGAATTATTTTGTATAACAGAAGAATAACCTTCTATCCAGAAATACTTACAATGGTGATGATTAATTATTTGGGTAGAGGAGAGCCGAATAGTTGAATAACGGGGTTACTTCTCCTAACAGGCAGTTAGTGTCTGTCTGGATCATGAACAGTGTTGATTATAGCTGACATTTTGCTTAGGTTCCAGATACATGAGCTTTTACTGCGTTAGGTTTCCTCTCTGGCTGATTCTGGAAGTTTATGTGAATTTTCCATTCTTTATAAAAACACTCACCTGCACTTTTCTCCCACCAGGGTTTGTGCCCAGAAAGAGATTTGAAGGTGGAACATGGAGGATTTATTGATGAGCCTGTGTACAGCCTGAAACACATTCCTCAGAGCAGGTATTATATATATATATATATATATATATATATATATATATATATATATATATATATATATATATATATATATATATATATAATGTGTGTGTGTGTCTTCCTTTTACATTTACTCTGTACAGCAGGAGGGAGCTCTGCTAAAAACTTCCTTAGCCCGAGGCATTACAGGGGTTGTTCACCTGAGCTAGTTTTAAGTAGGATCTCTAGAGTATATATTCTGAGACAATTTACAATTGGTTTTCATTTTTTATTATTTGTGGTTTTTGACTTATTTAGCTTTTTATTCAGCAGCTCTTCAATTTGCATATTAAGCAAACTGGTAACTAGGATCCAGATTCCCCTAGCAACCAGGCATTGATTTGAATAAGAGATTGGAATATGAATAGGAGAGGGACTGACTAGATAGAGGAGTAATAAAAAGTAACAATAACAATACATTTGCAGCCTTACAGGGTATTTGTTTTTTAGATGGGGTCAGTGACCCACCCCCACTTGAAAGCTGGAAAGAGTCAGAAGAAGAAGGCAAATCATTCAAAAGCTTTAAAAGAGAAAGAAATGAAGGCCAATTGAAAAGTTGCTTTGAGTTGGCAATTCTATAATATACTAAAAGTTAACTTAATGGTGAACCGCCCCTTTAAAGGGGTTATTGGTAAGACCCTGCAAGACGCTCGTCATATTCTATTACAGGTATCGGATCCATTATCCAGAAACTACTTATACTGAAAGTTCTGAATTACGTAAAGGCCGTCTCCTATAGACTCCATTTTATCCACAAAATAATTTTCTTTTTTTAAAAGAATTTCCCTTTTCTCTGTAATTATAAAATAGTGCCAACTACTGTATTATTAATCGTTATTGACGCAAAACAATCCTACTGGGTTTAATTTGTGTTTAAATCTTATTTTGGTAGAATTAAGGTATGAAGATCCAAACTGTGCAAAGATCCGTTATCCAGAATACCCCAGGTATTTCCTCTCTCACAAAACTTGTTTTTAAATAGTTGCCTTTTATTTCAAAATTGCTACAAAAATAGGAATTCGCTTACTGCTATTGCTGCAAGTACCACAACCAGGAGCAAACTCATTTATACTTTTCAGAGCTCATGATTTCATGATGTTCAGCCCCCAACTCATTGTACCCAATAAAGGGATTGTTCACCTTTAAATTAACTGTTAGTATGATGTAGAGAGGGATATTCTGAGACAATTTGCAATTGGTTTTCATTTTTTATTATTTGTGGTTTTTGACTTATTTAGCTTTTTATTCAGCAGCTCTCCAGTTTGCAATTTCAGCCATCTTTTTGCTAGGGTCCAAATTCCCCTAGCAACCATGCACTGATATGAATAAGACCCTGGAATATGAATAGGAGGGGCCTGAATAGAAAGAGGAGTAATAAAAAGTAGCAATAACTATACATTTGTAGCCTTACAGAGTATTTGTTTTTGAAGGCCATTTGAAAGCTGGAAAGAGCCAGAAGAAAAAGGCAAAACATTCAAAAACTATAAAAAAAATAAATAAATAAATAATGAAGACCAATTGAGAAGTTGCTTAGAATTAGCCATTCTATAACACACTTATCGTAAGGCCACACTGGGCGTTTGGGGAGATTTGGTTGCCTGGCGACTAATCACCTCGTCTTTGCGTGACCAATCTCCCCAAACGCCTTCCCTCACTCTGCGCCAGCTAAAATGAAATAAACGCCGGTGCTAATCACATGTTTCGTTTTGCGAAGTCGCGCGAAGTTTCCTCGTGAGGCAACTCCGGACGACTTCGGAAAACGAACCCCCGCGTGTGATTAGTGCCGGCGTTTTTTCTTTTTAGCCGGCGCAGAGACACGGAAAGCATTTGGGGAGATTGGTCGCCGCAAATACGAGGAGATTAGTTGCCAGGTGACCAAATCTCCCCAAAATGCCCAGTGTGGCCTTACCCTTAAAGTTAAATTAAAGGCAAAGCACCTATTTAAGTTGGGGGCTGGCAGCCTGTAGCTGTGACAGAAGTGCAGGTTTGATATTTCCATGAGTTTATGCTAAACAACTATATAATCCGTGCGTCTGGCTGGGAGTTGCTCGTAGCCTCGCTGTATGAGACCCTCGTATAGGAACTGCCTCAACCCCCCATTCACAGCCCCACTTTGCTGCACTGCCCAGTGTGGGGCCATAGAGAAGTCATATACTATGTGTGTGTGTGTATGTGTATATATATATATATATTAAACTGCAGGAACATGTGGGACCTTTATTTCAATCAAATCACATCAACAGGAATCTCTCTGCATTCTCCCAATCCTTCCTGTTATGAGCACACACCCTGTTCCCTCCTGGAATCTTCTTTCATTTACCACTTTGCTCTCTTACAGCCAAATTTAAAGGACAGATGTGACTGCAGCAGCCACAAAGTATATTACTAAGGGGCTTATTTATCAAAGTCTGATTTTATTTTCTGCTGCAAACTCCGATGAAAGTCGCTCGGGTTTTTAAGCTTATTTATTATTACATTTTCCCAAAATTTGCTTTGTGGGAAAAAATCCAAATTTTTTTTTCTCTTGATTTTTTTCACCTGAAACCTCAGATTTCTTATGTTTTTTGCCCAAAAACGGTGGGGTGTTGCACGAAACCCAGCGCACATCAAAGAATCATTGGGACTTCTCCCATTGACTTATATGGAACCTCGACACGTCTGAGATGCCGAATTTTCTGATTCAGACTTTTCCATCCTCGGGGTTTAATAAATTCTGAAGCATTCATGATTTTTTAAAAATCTTATATTTTTCGTGATTTTTGCATTTGGAGTTAAGTAATTAACCCCCTAAGTATTGGTATTAGATTAGCTGGTTAGTTAATAAAGATATGTGATCCATTATCCAGAAAGCCGTTATTCAAAAAGCTCAGAATTATGGAAATGCCGTCTCCCATAGACTTGATTTTATCCAAATAATCCAGATTCTTAAAACTGATTTCCTTTTTCTGTGTAATAATAAAACAGTAACTTGTACTTGATCCCAGCTGTATTTAGTAGACTAAGGGTGGCACAAGGGGAGATTAGTTGCTTGCGACAAATCTTCGCTACTGCAGACGACTAATCTCCCTGAAATGCCTTCCCACTGGCAAGAAAGTCGGATTTCTTACGTTTCCCAAAGTTGCCTCACGAGGAAACTTCGGATGACTTGGGAAAACCAAATCGATGTGTACGACGTCCCGCCCCAAACGTTCTGTATAACTGATCCCATACCTGTATAATTCTGTATAACTGATCCCCCATACCTGTAAAATTCTGTATAACTGATCCCATGCCTGTATAATTGTGTATAAATGATCCCATACCTGTATAATTGTGTATAGCGGATCCCATACCTGTATAATTGTGTATAACGGATCCCATACCTGTATAATTCTGTATAACTGATCCCCCTTACCTGTATAATTCTGTATAACTGATCCCCCTTACCTGTATAATTCTGTATAACGGATCCCATACGCGTATATACAAATTAGCAGGTGATTATTTTAACCCTTTGATTACTTTACAACAGCTAAATGTGAGTATTGTGTGACAGTGGCATATTTTGTTCCAGAATTTGTGATCCTTTTATTTTTGCTGCAGTCTGATAGTGACGAGTGGGCCGGCGTCTTGTCCTCTGTGGGTTTGGCAAATAGGCCCAGAAGATAGAGGTGAGTAATTACAGTTTTCTCTCATCCGTAAAATTCCTGTGCTGGGAATACCGCAGAACCCCCAATGTTATGTTTTTCAGGGGACCAGAAAAAAGGGGTTTAAAATCAGGGAAATAATTACAAGTTGGTGAACTGTAATGAAGAATGAGTGTAAAATGAGGCAACATTGAGGTTTTGCTGGAGTCTTACACAAAGGGGTGCACACAGTCCAATATTTAGGATTCGGCTGATTTCTGAACCTGAACCCTAATTTGCATATGCAAATGAGGGGCTGGAAAGGAAAAAGTGATTTTTTCCCCTTGTTTTGTCAAGAAAAGTCACGTGATTTCCCTTCTGTCCCCTAATTTGCATATGCTAATTAGGATTCGGTTCAGCCAGGCAAAGGATTCGGCCGAATCCCAAACTGAATGGGAAGTGATTGGTGGATCTCTACTTACAGACGTGGCCCCTTTCAGTCTCTCAGGTCATTTGTGCTCTTTCCTGTGGCTCCTGGTCCGTTACACCCCCCGTTCCTCTAACACAGGATTATCCACTGGACTGTGTGTCCTGGAACTGTCCATAAATATTCCCTGTTTACATTTTGTAATTGCCCAGGCCATGGACAATCATAGGCTGTGCAGGAAAGTCATAAAGGGGAAGTTTGGCTTTAGATTGAATATCCCTGAATAGATCTGCAATTAGTCTTTGTTTTTATTATTCTTAAAATGTTCTTTTTTTAATTTTTTTTAAACTATTTAGCTTTTTGTTTTGGAATTTCAGCAACCACTCAGTCTTTCACAGGGTATGGCTCCCATGTTAACCGATAGACTGTGTATTTGCATATACAGTCATGTGAAAAAGTTTGGGAACCTCTCTCAGCCTGCATAATAATTTACTCCACTTTCAACAAAACAGATAAACAGTGGTATGTCTTTCATTTCCCCGGAACATCTGAGTACTGGGGTGTTTTCTAAACAAAGATTTTTAGTGAAGCAGTATTCAGTTGTATGAAATCAAATCTCACACTAATGTGAAAAAATGTCTGTGCAAATATGTGGGTACCCTTGTAATTTTGCTAATTTGAATGCATGTAACTGCTCAATACTGATTACTGGCAACACCAAATTGGTTGGATTAGCTCATTAAACCTTGAACTTCATAGGCAGGTGTGTCCAACCAGGAGAAAAAGTGACCAATTGCAAGTTGTGCTTCCGTTTGACTCTCCTCTGAAGAGTGACAGCATGGGATCCTCAAAGCAACTCTCAAAAGATCTGAAAACAAAGATTGTTCAGTGTCATGGTTTAGGCCCGCAGTGATCCCCAACCAGTAGCTCTTGAGCAACATGTTGCTCCTCAACCCCTTGGATGTTGCTCCCAGTGGCCTCAAAGCAGGTGGTTATTTTTGAATTCCAGGCTTGGAGGCAAGTTTTGGTTTCATATAAGCCAGTTGTACCGACAAACAGAACCTCAATGTAGGCTGACAATCCACATAGGGGCTACTAAATGGCCAATCACAGCCCTTATTTGGCACCCCAAGAACATTTTTCATGCTAGTGTTGCTCCCCAACTCCTTTTACTTCTGGTTGTTGCTCACGGGCTCTAAAGGTTGGGGATCCCTGGTTTAGGGGAAGGCTACAAAAAGCTATCTCAGAGGTTTAAACTGTCAGTTTCAACTGTAAGGAATGTAATGAGGAAATGGAAGGCCACAGGCACAGTTGCTGTAAAACCCAGGTCTGGCAGGCCAAGAAAAATACAGGAGCGGCATATGCGGAGGATTGTGAGAATGTTACAGACAACCCAAAGATCACCTCCAAAGACCTGCAAGAACATGTTGCTGCAGATGCAGGTGTATCTGTACATCGTTCTACAATTCAGCACAATTTGCACAAAGAACATGTGTATGGCAGGGAGATGAGAAGCCCTTTCTGCACTCACACAAACAGTCGCTTGTTGTATGGAAAAGATCATTTAGACAAGACACAGTCATTTTGGAACAAAGTGCTTTGGACTGATGACACAAAAAGTTATTTGCTCATAACAAAAAGCACTTTGCATGGCGGAAGAAGAACACGGCATTCCAAGAAAAACACCTGCTACCGACTGTCACATTTGGTGGAGGTCCCATCATGCTGTGGGGCTGTGTGACTAGTTCAGGGACTACTGGGGCCCTTGTTAAAGTCCAGGGTCGGATGAATTCAACCCAATATGAACAAATTCTTCAGGATAATGTTCAAGCATCAGTCACAAAGTTGAAGTTCCGCTGCAGGGGTTGGATATTCCAACAAGACAATGACCCTAAACTCACTTGGAAATCTACAAAGACATTTATGCAGAGGGACAAGTACAATATTCTGGAGTCCCCCGACTTGAATATGATGGAAAATCTATGGGATGATTTGAAGCAGACTGTCCTTGCTCGGCAGCCATCAAATTTAACTGAACTGGAGAGATTTTGTATGGACCAATGGTCAAAAATAGCCACATCCAGAATCCAGACACTCATCAAAGGCTATAGGAGGCGTCTAGAGGCTGTTACATTTGTAACTAAGTATTGATGTAATATCTCTGTTGGGTGCCCAAATTTATGCACCTGTCTAATTTAGTTATGATGCATATTTCATATTTTCTGTTAATCCAATAAACTTTGTCACTGCTGAAACACTACTGTTTGTATATTTAAAGGAAGTTGCTACTGTGAAAGCTCAGCCAATGATGAACAAAACTCCAAAGAATTAAGAGGGTTCCCAAACTTTTTCATATGACTGTATGTGCGCAACAATTGGGAATCTGTTATGTGGCTACACATTATTCGCTAATTGGACGCTGAACTCAGATTCTTTGAAGTGAGTTAGAATTGAGTCCATAACATTTTATGAGCCTCCGTCACAGACCAAAGGGCTAATGTGATTTAGCAAATACAATATATTGATGGGGGGACACATTTAAAGGAGTGCAAAGTGCAATGTAAATAACTCCCCCTTCATCCTTTAGGGGCCATTTATTAAACCTCAAATTTTTCTGGTTGAGTTTGTAAAGGGGAAAACTCACATTTTTAGAGCAAAAAAACCTTGAGTTTTTAGAGCTTTATTATACCCCAAAGCTGCTAAAAATCTGAATCTGAAAATCCTCCGTCTGAAACCTGCCGAGGTCATGTAGAAGTCAATGGCCGATGTCCCTGAAGTTGTTCCGTGATCTGAGCTGGAGAATCCGATAAATCTGGGTTTTTATACGATAATCCCATAAAGTTTCGTTTTCAGAGCGTCGGCCATACAATCCGACTTTTTCAAGAAGAATTATTGATTAATGAAGTTAAATTCATGGACGAGAGTTTGGTCGACTTTGTTTTAATAAAAAAAAATAGTTGAATTTGAGTTTTAGTTAGGGATGCACCAAATCCAGGATTCAGTTTGGGATTCGGCCTTTTTCAGCAGGATTCGGATTCACCTGAATCCTTCTGCCTGGCCGAACCGAATCCGGATCCTAATTTTCATGTGTAAATGGAGGCGGTGGAGGCCGAATCTTTGCGAAGGATTCGGGGGTTAAGCCAAATCCAAAATAGTGAATTTGGTGCATCCCTAGTTATAGTAAATAACCCCCTAGGGGCAGATTTATCAAGGGTCGAATTTCTTCAAAATTCGACCATCGAATTGAAATACTTCGACTTCAAATATCAGGTCAATAGGCCATAGGCTGACATAGCACTTCGGCAGGTTTAATTTGGCGAAGTTGAAGTTTTTTTTTAAAGAGACTGTACTTCGATTATCGAATATTCGAACAATGTTTACTTCGAAGTAAATTTGAAGTCGTAGTATCCTATTCGATGGTCGAAGTATCCAAAAAATAACTTTGAATTTTGAATTTTTTTACTTCGAAAATTCCCTCAAATTCACTTGGACCCTTGATAAATCTGCCCCTTAGTGTATGAGGTTAAAGGTTTTGAACAGTGACCCCCAACCAGTAGCTCGTGAGTAACATGTTGCTCTCCAGCCCCTTGGATGTTGCTCCAGTGGCCTCAAACCAAGAACTTATTTGTGAATTACTGACTTGGAGGCAAATTTTTGTTGCATAAAAAACACATTCTGCAAAACAGAGCCTCAAGTAGGTTGCCAGTCCTCCAATGGGCTACCAAATGGCCAATCACAACACTTATTTGGCACCCCAAGAACATTTTTGTTCACGGGTTCAAAGGGTTGGGGATCCCTGTCCTAGAACATTGGCTAATCCGTAGCGCACTTTGTTTATTCGCCATAAAATTCAACTTTTCATTGTCTTATAAAGGGGAGATTACACGAGAGTGAATAATTCTGTAGGGAGAATGGTGTAAGGCTTTCATGTTAGACCTTAAATCAATGGGCCTGAAACTTTGCAGGTGCAAATAAAGTGTTTTATTTAGAAGTGCTGATCTAATATTTGTTTTCTGACCTTGAATCAAAGCCACAATTACAGCCATTGAGCCTTGAGAGTGAAGATATTTCATGGAATAATAATTGTTCTCTTGTAGACGTCATTCAACCCATCAGCACCATCCCTTCTGAAGCTGGGAAAGGAACCTGGACACGAATTGCCACTACGACCTCTGCATCTCCCCAGATTCTACATGGGTCCCAGGCCGACAGCATCCGACTTACAGACATCAAATCCACAAAACAGATTCACACTTTAGGTACTGACTGTCTGATTGTGTGTTTAGTTAAATGGCTGTTCACTCCTGCAGTATTAAATAGGAATGCACCAAATCCAGGATTCAGCCTTTTTTTAGCAGGATTTGAATCCTTCTGCCCGGCCGAATCGAATCTGAATTTGCATATGCAAATTAGTGGGACTTTTTGTCACAAAACAAAGAAGTAAACAATTTTGGATTCGGCCGAACCCGTGAATCCTTCGCCAAAGATTTGGCCGAATACTTCAAGTTTGAATTGGTATTCAGCCGAATCTTTCGAGAAGGATTCAGGGGTTCGGCCGAATCCAAAATAGTGGATTCGGTGCATCCCTAGTATTAAAAGACAATTTGCTTTTTTTTTATTTTTTTTATTTTTTTTATTTTAACTACCGTAGTTGATGTTGCCCTCTGGTTGATGGAGCACTATTACCTTAGCAACCAAGCATCAGTAACAATGGAAGATCAGTAGGAGTGGCAAATATAAGTGGAATTTCATTTGGCAAAAAATAAGGCATATTAGCCTTTGTCTCCTATTCATTTCAGTGAACCCAGTTATGTTTGCTAATATTATTGTTAAAGGGGAAGTATCACAAAAATTAAAATTTTATATAAGCTTCAGCGTACAAACAAAATGTAACAAAATAACTGCCTTTTGCACAAATCCTGCATGTAGAGAGACATGATGTCTGGTGAGTTTAATAGAGTGACCTCTAATACATCTTCTAGGCAAAAGGAATCCCCCTATAAGAGATATTGAATCTGTCAATGAATATCTGACACCCAACTGCTGCATGAAGACAGAATGAAGAGAAACAGATGCTGAGAGAGGAATTGTGAAGATAAACTTGATTATTTCAGAAACAGTGCAGAATATTTAATTGATTTAGAAGGTTTCTTATTTCAGTATGATGAATCTTTTAGTAAATTTTCGTTATAGTTCCCCTTTACGTTGCACTTGGGGGTAGGTCCATCGCTTCCAGGCTTTGCCCAAGTGAAATAGTTTTGGGTGTATTATACAGTAAATGAGCCCCGCTGGACATGCTCCGGATTAGACTTGGATGTGTAAAACTACGGAGCACAAGACATAGAATTTAGTTTCCCCATTTCAGGTAACGTTCTTGTTATTTTCCTGACCCAATCATTGTGTCTCTCCAGGTGTGTCCGGGAGTGATGGCGTCAGCACCCTCTGTTTTCTGGACTCTCGCACAGTGTTTGTTTGCTGTATGAATGGAAGGCAGTTCATTGCGGATATACGAATGCCGGGGGCCGCTAGTGAGGGGAGTGTGGGTGAAGAGGGGCTTTCTTGTGTCACCTGGTGTTCAGCAGTTCATCCCTCAAAGGAAGATGTTTGTTCCACAGTTGCAAGTGTTTCATCTGAAGGTCACATGTGTCTTACCGACCCCCGAAACCTTAGTGTCCCTCTTAAATGTGCCACGTGGTGCACTCCTATTCCTGCTGCTTCGGAACAGCTTCTGAGCATCTGCTGGGCCCCTGCATTGTCCGACTGCATCTCAGTGTCAGGTAATTTCACCTGCCAAGTGGCAGTCCCAAAATATAACAGCTGGGGAGAATGGTCCAGTATCCGGAAAAAACAAGGCCGCCTAAATGATATGGATTTATAATAGTCAGAAAACATGTCTCTGGGAACATTAGAAGTTCTAGTAATATTAGCAGCCTTGTGGTTGGCTGATTCAGAAACAGCAACTGCCACCTCTCCTACCGTTCCTGGTGTTTCTGGTCAACCTCAGGGATTACTGGTTTCAGTTTGGACATTTTTGCTGACTTGCAACCTTAAAGGACCAGTAACATCAATGTTAGTATACCATGAAAAAAAACAAAACACCAAGAATAATTAAACTTTAAAATCGCATAGCCTTTATTAAGAAATAACTTACCAAAACTCTGCTTGCGCTCCTCTTCAGAAAAGGCAATCCATCGTGCGGCGCTCGATTTCTCCTCCCTGCCTTCCTTATAGGAGATAGCCAGGGAGAAGAAATCGAGCGCTGCACGATGAATCGTCACTGTATCGCCTTTTCTGAAGAGGAGCGCAAGCAGAGTTTTGGTAGGTTATTTCTTAATAAAGGCTATGCGATTTTAAAGTTTAATTTGTGTTTTTTTTTTAAAAAATTTTTTTGTGGTATACCAACAAATTCTTTAACAGTAAAGATCTGTGTCTCCAAAGATGCCCCAGTAGCTCCCCATCTTCTTTTCTGCTGATTCACTGATTCACATGCTCTGTGCTGCTGTCACTTACTGAGCTTAGGGAGCCACTCACAATATACAGTACACATAGAATAGAAATGTCACAATATAAGGCTGATTAGTAATTAATACACATAATTACTACATGGCAGCACAGAAACCAGTGCAATTAGCATCAGAATTGAATAATCAGCAAACCTGTAGCATAAACTTATATTACAGCCAGGGAAGCTCATTTTCTGCTGGATAATTAGTGACGAGCCCTAAGCTTAGCTTCTCAACAGCCAATCAGAGCCCACTGAGCATGTGAGTGTCACAGACACTTTCCAAGATGGTGACCCCCTGTGACAAGTTTGAAGTCCTGGATCATTGCTGCTATTGACAAGCTCAAACTTTAGCCTTGTGCAATAAATTCAGTATATTAAATATGGCATTTATAGCCACATTCATTTTTATGGTTTAGTTCTTCTTTAATGGTTAGCAAACTACGATTGGCAGAGGAAGAGATAAGCTTCTTACTGTGTCCTATATTGATAGGCTAGGCCGCTAGGGGTACAGGGAGTACATACTCAGAAGGACATTTATTCTTTCTAGACATTAAACATTTCAGCACAACTTTTGGAAGCTCAATACGTTTGCCGTATTCACGTCACTAATTATTGTGTTCTTAATCCAGGCTTCGGGGGCTCGGTGCAAATCTTTGACACAAAACGGTGGGATTCTGCTATGAAAGAAAGAGAGGCCGTATTTATACACAAAGGGCACTCGGTCATGGGAACATGTGAGGATGGAAGGGAGCCGACTGTTACAGCACATGCGTGGCACCCGTGGAAAGAAAGAACTGTTCTATCTGCAGCCAGCGACGGCTCTTTACATGTCTGGAACTGGTCAGACTTACCGGAGCATGATGGAACCGAGCTCTGACCTTTACTCCATGTTAATTTGTGTTGGTGGCATCGTGTTTTCTTTTGTTAGATAAGTACATCTTTTACACAACGGTGTCTTTTAATGCACTGCTATTAAATGCACCATGTTTTATACAAAATACTGATGACTGGTGGACTGTTCATGTGCAAATAAATACACAGAATCCGTCCATAGAGGGACTGTGGGAATCTGGGAGTTCTGTTCTAAACAGCCCTAAAAAAACAGAGGATTGATGGAGCTTTACCTGCTATACATGAGATAAGCAGTTGTCTTATTTATCCAGGGGGGCTATTGGTTGCAGAGGAATGCTGGAATTTGTTTCTCAGCAACAGGTAAAACCCCAAATTGTTTATATCCGTAGAATCTCACCAGTACAAATGTTCCGTTTGGGTGTCAAGCCCTAAACCATCAACCAAGGGAATCTGAACCCTGTAGTACTATGCACGTAGGCTTGCACTCAATAATACATTCCTATTTAGCTTACACCCCTAAGCCAGCAGTCTTTGCCCAATGATCAGATTATGTAGAGACCCTGCAGAATGGTCAGGAGAGGGACCTCCTTACAGCTCCATGTGCTCCTTTGGGTTTTTTCAGCCTTCCTAATTATTACCTGACTGAACCCCAGTATATCATCTGAACCCCTGTTTTGACATCATGTGGCTATTCTTGCATACACTGTGCTATAGCTGTAATGCTGACACCCCCCAAGTGATATATATATATATATATATATATATATATATATATATATATATATATATATATATATATATAAAATAGCGAAAAAATACCGCACTCAACAGGCTCAGTTAGAGTACCGGTAACTGATTTTAATAGAAAAACCAAAACTATTTTTTTCCCTGAGGAAGATCACTACGATGTTTTTCTATTAAAATCAGTTCCTCTAACTGAGCCTGTTGAGTGCGGTATTCTTGTCGTTATTTTGTGGTTTAACTGCAGCCAGTCATGCTGTGTTTTTGTTTGGTGAGTGCTCCTCCGTGTAGAGTCCTGCAGCGGGTCGGGTACCCGCGGGTTACCCGCAAAAACCTGCAGTACCATGCGGGTTTTTCGTTGAAGTTCAAGGTGCGGGTATACCCGCGGGTCGGCGGTTCTGCGGGTTGCGGGTCGGGCTGCGGATCTTCTCAATATAAATATTTGCTCCTTTTTTCTGGTCACGCCCACTTCCGATGATGTCATTTCCGGTACACAATGACAGCACTTCCGGTTTTACTCCCTTTTTTCTGGTCATATCTACTTCCGATGATGTCACTTCCGGTTTATAATGACAGCACTTCCTGATTCTTGATGGTCAGCGGGTCGCGGGTCCGGGTTGCAGAGAAGGTACTTGCGGGTCGGGTCGGGTTGCGGGTCCAAGCGGGTAAGAATGCGGGTTGCGGATTGCAGGTTGCGGGTACGGGTCTGGTTCGGGTCCCAAAAAATGGACCCGCGCAGGACTCTACCTCCGTGTTCCATATATACTATATATATATATATATATATAATATTATTATTTTTTTTAGTAGGGAGGAGGAGGAGCATTTCTATGGAAAAGTCCAACGGAAAGCATTGGATAGAGGCAGCAGGAAAGCGGTGAGTTAGAAAGGAAAGATAAGGTCATGATGTGACAGTTGTTAGAGGAAACCATGCAGAAATGCAGGGGAGAGATATGGGAGCGCACAGGAAGGAGGAAGGAAGCTGCACAAGTTTATTGGCAAGTGAAAGGGGCACAAGTGTGTGGGATCAGAGGGACGTGCAGAACGGGGGGGTGGGGGGGGGCAACAGCAGGTCCAAAACAACTGCAGCAAACATTTGCTCTTCTCTATTCTACAACTGACATTTTTATTTCATGTATATACTGTTTATACATATCAGCTGCAACTGCCAGGCAGACTTTTATTTCACTATAGATAAAAAACAAAAAAAAGACCGCTCCAGCTCACCACTCTTCCGTTGGCCCAGGTGCTCAGTCAACAGTGTCCCCACTGTAAATACATCAAAAACTCCACAGGCAGACGGCACTTCTGGATTTGGTTTATTGGGATTACTGCTGTTTACTGCCTAACGCGTTTCGGGAATGTATCCCTTAATCGTAGTCATAAGACTTTTATTTTATGTATATACTGTTATTTACATATCAGCCGCAACTGCCAGGCTGACGTTTATTTCATGTATATACTGTTTATACATATCAGCTGCAACTGCCAGGCAGACTTTTATTGTGATGGGTAATACTTTCTTTCCTCAAATATATTGCTGGCAGCTGCACACAAATTCGAGCTGCTTAAAGGGGAAATGTCACTATGATAAAGCATTTAAAGGGGACTCGTCACCCAAAAAAATTATTCAAAATCCTATTTTATCACATTAGTCAAGCAAAATGAACTTTAATTACTCTGTATAAATTATTTGAATCTTGTTTCCTTCAGTCTGGGAATTCATAATTATAACAAGCAGGCAGGAGCCATGTTATGGACAATGTTATTAAGACAAGACTTGTATCATCTCAGAATCTTGTTTGTGCACCAGAATGGGGGACCTGATGTCCATCCCCATGTCCCGGTTACACAATTAAATGGTGAAGAGATTGGGGGGAATGTGGGGAGAGCAGTGACATGTAGGAAGTGCTGAATGGAAAGTGAAAGTAATTGCCTAAGGCATAGAGGAGGGGCAGACAATATTTGATTGACAGCTGAGATTTTTAAATGAGTTTACAACAGCTATGAATGCTTTAATACAAAATAGAAATTGGATTTTATGTTTGATTTGAAAAGGACTTTTATTATACAGATTTTTTCAGCTTCCAGTATGAGGCAGAGATTTGGGATTTCCAACCTACCAAAATCCTACACGGGGTGGAACAATGTAAAACCTGTTCTATTTTTCAAACAAGTGTTTTAAAGTAATGAAAATATCATGTAATGTTGCCCCGCACTGGTAAAACTGGTGTGTTTGCTTCAGAAACGCTAATATCATTTATATAAACAAGCTGCTGTTGATGGTATTTTTGGTAGTACCATTATTGACCTCGTGTAAGACAAAACTCAGTAAAGGAAAACCTTTAGTAATAGTCAGGCAATTTATTCATACATAATACAACATAACAGTTTTGTCTGGGTAAACTGTTGGAGTAACACACAGAATGTCAGCCAAGGACTTACCAAAGACCCACCTCTTGGTCCAGGCGTTATATAACTTTCAGAAGGCTTTTAGAGTAATTGTGACAAGGGGTTTACGGAAATATCATACATGAGAGGAGACTTACTGGCATATATTTATACATTCCTGTAAGATGTGCAGTTTTGCAACATAAGAGATTTCTGGTTCCAACTGTCCACAGCCTCGTAAACGTCTGTTGGCTAAACATAGCCATTGTGGTACAGACAGTTGTACCCATGACTGCCCCCATGGCTACACAGCAGGTTGTTTATATAAACTATAGTAGTACTTATCTGTTATCTACTGTGTATCCTGTGCTTGAATGGCTGCCCCCATGGCTACACAGCAGGTTGTTTATATAAACTATAGTAGTACTTATCTGTTATCTACTGTGTATCCTGTGCTTGAATGGCTGTCCCCATGGCTACACAGCAGCTTGTTTATATAAACTATAGTAGTACTTATCTGTTATCTACTGTGTATCCTGTGCTTGAATGGCTGCCCCCATGGCTACACAGCAGCTTATTTATATAAACTATAGTAGTACTTATCTGTTATCTACTGTGTATCCTGTGCTTGAATGGCTGCCCCCATGGCTACATAGCAGCTTGTTTATATAAACTATAGTAGTACTTAGCTGTTATCTACTGTGTATCCTGTGCTTGAATGGCTGCCCCCATGTCTACACAGCAGCTTGTTTATATAAACTATAGTAGTACTTATCTGTTATCTACTGTGTATCCTGTACTTGAATGGCTGCCCCCATGGCTACACAGCAGCGTGTTTATATAAACTATAGTAGTACTTATCTGTTATCTACTGTGTATCCTGTGCTTGAATGGCTGCCCCCATGGCTACACAGCAGCTTGTTTATATAAACTATAGTAGTACTTATCTGTTATCTACTGTGTATCCTGTGCTTGAATGGCTGCCCCCATGGCTACACAGCAGCTTGTTTATATAAACTATAGTAGTAGTTATCTGTTATCTACTGTGTATCCTGTGCTTGAATGGCTGCCCCCATGGCTACACAGCAGCTTGTTTATATAAACTACAGTAGTACTTATCTGTTATCTACTGTGTATCCTGTTTTTGAATGGCTGCCCCCATGGCTACACAGCAGCTTGTTTATATAAACTATATTAGTGTTTCTGAAGCAAACATAGCAGTTTTATCAGTGCAGGGCAACACTGCATTATATATTTATTACTTTAAAACAATTAAATTTTTTGATTTTACTGGTCCTTTAACAGGACATGTATCATTTAAAGGATAAGGAAAGTCATTTAGCACTTGGGGGTGCCAAATTTTAGGCACCCCCAAGTGAATGTATTTACTTACCTGAAACCCTGGCTGGTGCTCCTATCAGCAGAAAACTGCACCGGCCCGGGGTTATACCAGTGACACCACCGAGAGATCCTCTTCTGTCTTCTTCTTTCTTCAAATTTCCCGGGGCAAACGCATGCGCAGTAGAACAAAAAAGCTGAATTTTTAGTTAAAGTTCGACTTTTCACTCTAATGCGCATGCACAGCCACGAGAAGAAAGAAGAAGACAGAAGAGAAATTCTCGGTGGTGTCACTGGTATAACCCCGGGCCGGTGCAGTTTTCTGCTGATAGGAGCACCAGGCCGGGGTTTCAGGTAAGTCAATACAACCACTTGGGGTGCCTAACATTTGGGAACCCCAAGTGGTTAACAACTTTCCTTCTCCTTTAATGCCTCGGAATTAAAAATATAAATGAATAATGACCGTACATTGCAAAAGTGCTTACAACAGCCCCTTGTCATTCACTTATTTTAAAGGTTTACTTATCCTTTAAGTGTTTTTGCCAACTAAGTACAAACCGCTTTATCCAAACCCCATTGGGTCAGGCCAATAAGCTGAGCCCCAGGCATAGGTTTCTCATATGGTGGGCAGTTCTCTGCTCTAGACACGCCCCTTGACCTCCCTCTTTCTTATCCTATTGGGCAAGTGAAGAGTAGTCTCCCGCCCCTAAGCTTCGCCACTGGAATGTGTGACTAGTCTGGGGGCTAGCTGATTGCTTGAGAAGACTAATGGGGTCATTGGTTTTCATATTTAGGCACCGACCCTCGGCTGCCCCTGTATAAAGTACAGCAATGGAATGACCCCAATGGAGCGTCAGCTTTGGTCCAAAGCGCATTCATTTTGGTTCTTTGTGATCCAGTAAAGTGACGTTCCTGTTCTGACAACACAAAGTGATTAATAAGCAAAATAAAAACCACCTAGAGATACAAAGTGATGACATGTATTTCCCCTATAGACCAGAGACCACGTGGGAATGTATCAGTTTATTAGAGTTACAGGAGGTTCCGTGAATATTGTATCACATACTGTAATCAGCTCCAGCCCCATGTTATACAGCAGTAACAATGCTGCATACAGGAATAAACGGATAGTTAGTGAGGGATCCGCTCACACTAATCAGTCCTGTAGTTATGGACAAATCCCAAACCTTCCGGCAGTTGCATTAAACACTGGGATTTATATTTTTTTTTGACATGCGATAAATTGGACGACAAATTTTTGACGCAACAAAATAGTTTTTAGTTGTCTACAGGCGTCGTTTTCACTGCGAAACTTGGTGAAAGATTTTGCTCGTCACTAATTGGCAGTATACAAATTAAGGATGATGGTACAAGGTAATTAAGTCCTCATATAATTAATAATAATAATAATGAAGTATTAGTATGTTAGAATAGTAATTTACTGTGCAGCTTCTGTATTCTGGAAACACAGCAATAGTATCTCATATCCTTATAATACACACAAGCCGTGAATATCCTGTAAATGATATCCTTATAAATAGTTACTAGTGATGTCATCAGTTATAAACGAGGAGTAGTGATGTCATCAGTTATAAACGGTGAGTAGTGATGTCATCAGTTAAAAACGGTGATTAGTGATGTCATCAGTTAAAAACGGTGAGTAGTGATGTCATCAGTTAAAAACGAGGAGTAGTGATGTCATCAGTTAAAAACGAGGAGTAGTGATGTCATCAGTTAAAAACGAGGAGTAGTGATGTCATCAGTTAAAAACGAGGAGTAGTGATGTCATCAGTTAAAAACGAGGAGTAGTGATGTCATCAGTTAAAAACGAGGAGTAGTGATGTCATCAGTTATAAACAGTGAGTAGTGATGTCATCAGTTAAAAACGGTGAGTGGTGATGTCACCAGTTATAAATGGTGAGTAGTGATGTCATTTCTGTCACATGACTCACTGAAACGTGTGTATTATAATAAATAAAGTACCCCCTGTTGGAAAATATAAGGATATTAGAAGTCACCTCGGAGTTCCATGACCTGTAGAAAAACACTCGGCCTCATACTTTTATACGGTCATGAAACTCCTCGGTGACTTATAATATCCTTATATTTTACAATAGGGGGTATTTTATTCACTATATAATTTACAGTAGCAGGTACATTATCTCTTAATACACGAGTAATACTTAAAGGGGGGGGGTTCTCCTTTAAGTTAACTGTTAGGGCCTTATTTTTTCTGATTATTTTAATTAAGGTCTGAGGGTAATTCAGACGCTAGCAACCAGATTTCTGAAATTACAAACCGGAGAGCTGCTGAATAAAAAACTAAATAAGTCAAAAACCACAAATAATCGAAAATGAAGCCCAATTGCAAATTGTCTCAGAATATCCCTCTCTGCATCAGTGATCCCCAACCAGTAGCTCATGAGTAACATTTTTCATGCTTGTGTTGCTCCCCAACTCCTTTTACTTCTGAATGTTGCTCACGGGTTCAAAAGTTTGGGGATCCCTGCTCTACATCATACTAATAGTTAATTTAAAGGTGAACAACCCCTTTAAGGAAAGTGTCACGAATGAAATGCTTCTCGATTTGTTTAGACGATGTAGAAGGAACCCTCAGGGACAGACCATGTTTGAATGGCCATTGTTAAAATGTACATTTTTGGTTTCTTGCTGAAGTGTAAGTGGTTTCTTTCCCCTTCTATAAGATTAGGTTGATTTCAGCTATTTTGAGGAATCTGAGAGCCAAATTCCTTGCTTTTGCTATTTCCTACCTTTTAGTGTTTATCCTGGGAATGAACTTGACATTGTTTCCATTAAACTAAAGAGGTCTCCCAAACATGTGCTGGCCTTGCCAAAAACAAACAAACCCATGTTTCCTTAAAGTATAGCTCCCTAATAACAATATGTTTCCTTCCTGACGCTCCCCATTGACTTAGTGTTAAATACTGAGGCCTCTCACTTCCCCACATCCTTGTCGTGTTTCTTCCCCACTCCGTATCCTACTGCACATTCCGTTGCTAAATTTATATATAGCGAACGGCCGATATTTTGCTTTGTGTTTCTAAAAACTCAAAAAAAAGACATACAGGTATAGGATACCTTATCCGGAAACCCGATATCCAGAAAGCTCCGAATTACGGAATGGCTGTCTCCCATAGACTCCATTTTATCCAAATAATCCAAATTTTTAAAAATGATTTCCTTTTTCTCTGTAATAATAAAACAGTAACTTGTACTTGATCCCAACTAAGATATAATTAATCCTTATTGAAAGCAGAACCAGCCTATTGGCTTTATTTAATGTTTAAATAAATTTCTAGTAGACTTAAGGCATGAAGACCCAAATTACAGAAAGATCTGTTATCCGGCAAACCCCAGGTCCCGAGCATTCTGGATAACAGGTCCCATACCTGTATACATTTTTACGAGTGCTGTTGAGTTCTGTTAAAAAGGGGAAGTAAATGTAAATCCAATAAAACATGCAGGTATGGGACCTGTTATCCAGAATGCTGGGGACCTGTGGTTTTCTGGATAAGGGGTCTTTCCATAATTTGGATCTCCATAACTTCAATCTACTAAAAATACATAAACACTTGAATTAAACTCAACAGAATTGTTTTTGCTTCCAATAAGGATTAATTATATGTTAGTTGGGATCAAGTACAAGCGACTGTTTTATTATTACACAGAAAAAGGAAATCATTTTTAAAGATTTGGATTATTTGGATAAAATGTAGTCTATGGGAAATTACCTTCTTGTAATTCAGAGCTTTCTGGACAATACCTTTCTGGATAATGGATCCCATACCTGTAAGGATAATTTAAGAACATTTTACAATGGGTCCAACAATGCCGGGGGGCCCTGAGGGGGGCGGACCCTGGCCCAATTGCACCCCCTGCTCCCCCTGACGTAGTTACGCCACTGGTCCCTAACCTGTATAACTCAGCCTGCAGCCTTGTGCCTTTATATGGTCACAGAACATCCCCTCAGTGACTTCTAATATCCTTATCATTTACAGTAGGGGGTACATTATCCCTTATAATACATGAGTGATACTCGTTCCCTGTATAACTCAGCCTGCAGCCTTGTGTCTTTATATGGTCACAGAACAACCCCTCAGTGACTTCTAATATCCTTATCATTTACAGTAGGGGGTACATTATCCCTTATAATACATGAGTGATACTCGTTCCCTGTATAACTCAGCCTGCAGCCTTGTGTCTTTATATGGTCACAGAACAACCCCTCAGTGACTTCTAATATCCTTATCATTTACAGTAGGGGGTACATTATCCCTTATAATACATGAGTGATACTCGTTCCCTGTATAACTCAGCCTGCAGCCTTGTGTCTTTATATGGTCACAGAACAACCCCTCAGTGACTTCTAATATCCTTATCATTTACAGTAGGGGGTACATTATCCCTTATAATACATGAGTGATACTCAGAGTTCCCTGTATAACTCAGCCTGCAGCCTTGTGCCTTTATATGGTCACAGAACAACCCCTCAGTGACTTCTAATATCCTTATCATTTACATTAGGGGGTACATTATCCCTTATAATACATAAGTGATACTCAGAGTTCCCTGTATAACTCAGCCTGCAGCCTTGTGCCTTTATATGGTCACAGAACAACCCCTCAGTGACTTCTAATATCCTTATCATTTACAGTAGGGGGTACATTATCGCTTATAATACATGAGTGATACTCAGAGTTCCCTGTATAACTCAGCCTGCAGCCTTGTGCCTTTATATGGTCACAGAACAACCCCTCAGTGACTTCTAATATCCTTATCATTTACAGTAGGGGGTACATTATCCCTTATAATACATGAGTGATACCATAGTTGCTCCTATATGACACAATAGGAATTCCTCTGGATAAAAGACAATTCACAAGGAGATGTTTTGTGTATAGAGGTGAATCCAGAATGCATTTAATCCATACAGAGATCTCTGCACCACAGAACAGTACAGGTAAATACTCGCACAGTGTAGATCTGAGAAGGGCAATTAGAAATCCAGAATGAGTTTTCCATGCAAGTCGAATAGTGAGAATGAAATCCAGTAATTTACTTCATGAGTCTGGCAAACAAGCTTTTCTTTTTCTTGATATTTTCCAGCACATCTTCTAAAGTGAACAGGCAGAAGTTGATTTCCTCGTAGGGAGTTTTCTCGCCGCTCTCAAACAAGACAGCGAAGGTATTGGCATCTTGGCAGTCGGCGAGATCAGAGTAAGCGCTCGGGCCTTCAGAAATAATCCAGGGTTTGGACCATGAGGCTGAAACCATTGGGGTTTTGTTCAGGTATATGCCAAGGCCTCTCCGTTCTTTCTTTGATGGATGTGAGAAGAGCACCCAGTGGGTTCTCTCCTGTCCTGGCACCTCTCCCCCGAGAAAACTCACGACGCTTCCTGAACATCCATCGTTCGTCTCTATGAGTTTCCGACTCTTTTCAACAAATTTAAATTCCCCGTCGACATTAAGAATTAGCGCTTCTATCCTTTTCTTGCCTGTGGCTCGGGCGTTACAATAAAGCATCTTGTTGCCGTCGTTGCTGGTTATTTCGGCCAACTCACATTCGCCACTCTCACACTGGCCGATACGCTCAGATACGCGCCACCTGTTGCCCTGGTCTTCACTGTAGAGGTAAAATGAATGGGCCGATGTACGCCACCAATGTATAAACCAGAACTTGGCCACATATACATAGGCAGGAATAATGAGTTTCCCGGACTCCGTCTGGATCCCATGTCCCGGCGCCACAAAAACAGTGGCCAGATTTCTGATTCCGCTTGTGACATCTGTGATATCTGTCAAAGAGCTCCATGTTTTCCCATAATCCTTGCTTGTGACATAGCACAGCTTGGAGGAATTCCCCCACTTTCTCATGTGCTGCTCTGTAACCCCTTCTGGGATGCAGTTAAAGAACAAGAATAACACTTTGTTTTTGTCTTCATACACCGGGCAGGGGTTCACGGTGCGATGATGCTTCATGGCCGCCTCATGTAAGATTTGTACACCTTCCCACTGAAAATGGAAAGCAAATGTAGGTTTTACTATAGCAGCAAAAAGCAAAATAAATGAAGCAAGAAGGGGTAGGACCCTGAGAAACCAAGGGAGGAAAATTGGTTGGTGAGAGCAGGGAAAAGATCAAAGATTTAATTATTTTCTGCCTTTTTACACAACTGAGGCACCGGCTAATAAAGGCTTCCTTTTTAATAAACCCAGTTCTAATAAAATAAGTTATGATAGATAGGTGACTCCATTCAAAAAAGAACATATAAAAGTAAACAAAGGTCCCGGACTGCATTGGTATTCACCCCAGGGTACTAAATTAGCTCTGCTCTGGGATTGCTTACTTAATTTTTTAGGATTCTTAAGGTCTGGTATAGTGCCAAGAGGCTGGCAATTTGCTAATGTGGATCCCATTCTCAGCCTGAAAACTATAGGCCGGTTAGTCTGAAATCAGTGGTAGGGAAGCTTTTGGAGGGGATTGTAATGGATACAATACTGGAATATATTGCAAGTCTCAATACTGTGAGTTTGTGCATAGTTTTATGCATAGTATATATTTAAAGACCTGGTTGGGTCTGTTTTCTCTGCAGAAACGGCACTTTGAAGCAGTGTAGAGGGTTCTTTATGGTGAGAGCAGTGAGGTTGGGGAAGGTCCAGTTGGAATGTCAGATTCTATTAATACCTTTAAGAGGGGCTTGGGTGACTTTGTGAGTAAGCATAATATCCAAAGCTATAGTGATTTCTAGATCACTCAAAGTAGTTGAGAAATAGTATCCCTTTCCTAAGTTAAAGTATGCCCTTATCAGTACAGGAACTGGCCAGAGGTCTTAGGTAGACAGGTGGAACCAGACTGGAACCTTAGGTTAAGTAGGGTCTAGTAAGTGGTAGGATATAGTCATAGGTCACTCTAGGAGTGACAGCTAGAAGTAGGGCTACCTAGCTGAGCAGCCTGAGGCTCCACCAAGGAGAATTAGAAGGATTAGAATCCTGGGTGAAATGCTGCCCAGAGAAGGGACAAAGTACAGGTTTATGATTAAAGTGGCTCACTTAGGTTCTAATTGAGGAGAATCCTAGAAGCTGGGGGTGACACTTTTGTAGTTGTTGTTGTAGTTGGCCCCTGATAGATAAAGAACTGATTGCCTGAATCTATAATTGTATATGCCTAGCAATCGTATCCTAGTTCTCTGAAAGACTCCTATGTGATTCCAGTTAATAAAGTCTTGTTAAGTTCAAGAAACACTGGTGCCCATTTATTGAATTAAACGGGAGCAGTATAGTTCAGCAACACCCTGCCTCCAGCATACGCGAAGGCCCCCCACCTGCAGATTAGGAGTCAAATGCATAATCATACCTTGACATATCCAGTCTTGTAGACCCCTCTCTTCATGGCCAGGTATTCAGCGCTGACATCATTTGCGTCCTTGCGTTTCTCTGCGAAGGCCAGAAACATGTTTATCTCCTCTTTTATGTAGATAAGCGAAGGAATTCTGTACACCGACCCATTGGGCTCCGCCTTAAACAGCGGCGTCCGCTCCGGCATTGGCGGTTTCATGGCTCGGCTTGGAGGTAGCTGGGAATGTAACGTACAGTGTTAAACATGGGACCAGTATGGGTTCCTTATTAATATTGTACTGTATGGTTTTGTACAAAGGGAAGTGTTTGTTTATTTGAGCTTTTGCCCTACCTAAAGGGGAAGTATCGGCACTCGGATTTTTTTCCAAAAATGTTCTATAAACAAAGGTACCAGTGTTATATGGCCTGTTGCTGCTCAACTTTAAAGGGTGGTTCAACTTTAAGTTAACTTTTGGTATGTTATAGAATGGCTAATTCTAAGCAACTTTCAATTGGCCTTACATTATTAATTTTTATTATTTGCTTTTTTTCTGACTCTTTCCAACTTTCAAACGGGGGTCACTGACCCCATCTAAAAAAACAAATGCTCAGTGCATGGTTATTAGGGTAATGTGAGCCAACCAGATGGCTGGAATTACAAACCGGAGAGCTGCTGAATAAAAAGATAAATAAGTCAAAACCCACAACTAATACAAAATAAAATACAAACTGCAAATTGTCTCAGAATATCACTCTCTACATCATACTAACAGTTAATTTAAAGGTGCATCAGTTAATAGTGCTGCTCCAGCAGAATTCTGCACTGAAATCCGTATTTCAAAAGAGCAAATTATTTTATATTAAATTTTGAAATCTGACATGGGGCTAGACATATTGTCAGTTTCCCAGCTGTCCCCAGTCATGTGTCCTGTGCTCTGATAAACTTCAGTCACTCTTTACTGCTGTACTGCAAGTTGGACTGATATCACCCCCTTCCCTTCCCCCCAGCAGCCCATCAGCAGAACAATGGGAAGGTAACCAGATAACAGCTGCCTGGTAGATCTAAGAACAACACTCTATAGTAAAATATCCAGGTCCCACTGAGACACATTCAGTTACATTGAGTAGGAGAAACAACAGCCTGTCAGAAAGCAGTTCCATCCTAAAGTGCTGGCTATTTCTTAAATCACATGACCAGGCAAAATGACCTGAGATGCACCTACACACCAATATTACAACTAAATACACTTGCTGGTTCAGGAATGACATTTTATATTGTACAGTGAATTATTTGCAGTGTAAACTACAAATTATTAGAAATAAAAACGACACCATAAAAATCATGACGGAATCCCTTTAAAGGAGACATAAAGGATAAATGAAAAAAAACTAAGTTTGTAGGCAATTATAAGTAATATATGGTGTTGCTTTTACATGGTGCTAAAAATTTATATTATCTTTAAACATAGCCCCTTTATTGGAGCTCCTTATGGATGTTCTCTCTTCCCTGTGTAATGAGGGGCGGGCGTGTAAATGAAGGGAGGGATTATTAGGGGTTTTTGCAGAAATATTTAATAAATCAGCCTGAAACACTACTTTTTTAAGCACAATTCTTCTATATCGAAATGAGTATAATGCACTGGTACATTCTTATCTTTTACACAAAATGTCTCCGCTAAGTTAACTTTTTATTTTTATAGTTTTTGAATGATTTGCCTTTTTTTTCTGACTCTTTCCAGCTTTCAAATGGGGGGTCCCTGACCCCATCTAAAAAAACAAATGCTCTGTAAGGCTACACATTTATTGTTATTGCTACTATTTATTACTCATCTTTCCATTCAGGCCTCTCCTATTTATATTCCAGTCTCTAATTCAAATCAGTGCATGGTTGCTAGGGGAATTTGGACCCTAGCAACCAGACTGCTGAAATTACAAACTGGAGAGCTGCTGAATAAAAAGCTAAATTAGTCAAAAACCACAAATAATAAAAAATGAAAACCAATTGCAAAATGTCTCAGAATATCCCTCTATACATCATACTAACAGTTAATTTAAAGGTGACCAACCCCTTTTATATGAAATACACTCAGTGCAGCCCTTCTCACTGGATCTGCTAACGTTACTATACAAAATACTACCAATAATCACACTTACTATACACAATATCATGCCGGGATTTTACTGGATGAAATCATAAGCCTGCGGATATTGATATTGGGTCTAAGATTAATATATATTCCCTGGCACTGGGTCAGTGTTTATATTGGGCCCATGAGAAGAACATAAAGATGAACATGGAGTGGAAAGAGTTCTGTGGCCATTTATGGACTAGTGAGAGAGGAATGGGCCGTGTTCATGTCTCTGTGGGTCCCGGAAAATCTCCTGACACAATCGACCCCTTTATTATCCCCCCCCGTCATTGAGCAGCAGCATCGCTGTGATTATTCAGCACATTGAATCCTCCCTATTGTCCCCATTACACTCACATCCCTATTGTAATGGAGTGTTTGCTCTTGGGGAGAGTTACATGTCTCTATAGTGTCTCACACTACAATATGTGGCTGATGTGACATAAGCACAGCAAATAATATGGAATAAACTGCATTTACCTCTGAAGGGCCTGTAATAAAGGGGTGGTTCACCTTTAAGTTAACCTTTAGTATATTATAGACTAGCCAATTCTAAGCTACCTTTCAGTTGGTCTTCATTTTTTCTTTTTATAGTTTTTGAATTATTTGTCTTCTTCTTGTGACTCTTTTCAGCTTTCAAATGGGGGTCACTGACCCCATATTGAAGACATATTCTCTGTAAGGCCAGGGTTGGACTGGGCCAGGAAAAAACCCGGTGGGCCCCGCCAGTCCAGACCCGCGCAATCACTGTTTCCAGACCCTCAAGGGGGGTAGTGGGTAATGCTAAAGCAGGGTCGGGGCTCGGGGGGCCATGAGACATCAGCCCCAGTGGGCCCTGGGCCCTCCAGTCCAATCCTGTGTAAGGCTATTGTTATTGCTTCAATTTATTCCTCATCTTTCTATTCAGGCCTCTCCTATCCATATTCCAGTCTCTTATTCAAATCAATGCCTGGTTGCTAGGGGAATTTGGACCCTAGCAACCAGATGGCTGAAATTGCAAACTGGAGAGCTGCTGAATAAATAACTAAATAACTGAAAAACCACAAATAATAAAACATCAAAACCAATTGCAAAATGTCTCAGAATATCCCTCTCTACATCATACTAACAGTTAATTTAAAGGTGAACAACCCCTTTAACGCCTGTTAACCAGCTGGCTACTAGTAATACTTCTAGTTTCAGCAGTCAGAAGCAGCAGTGCAGAGAATATAAACTGGGTGAGAATAAAGAATGGAGGGTAGAACTGTTGGTTACACCCTATGTAAATATGGGGGGGAAGAGGCAACATATAAAGCCAAATAACTCACATCACCCCAATGTCATTCTGTACAGGATAAAAGTTCAGTCGAGTCTGTGCCCATAGAATCCCCCCAGTAATGAGATCCTCCCCTGCCCCCAGACAGACACACGGACTCCCCCATGTGAATCCCAGTGGTACAGACTTACATAGTGAGCGAGGGCTGGAGGGCTCCCCTGTAATTCACTGGCTGCTGCCCTGGGATCAGAACTGACAGTTGTTTTCCTCAGCTGTTTATATAGGAACCGCCCAAAACTCCTCCTGAATTTCTATTGGTTAGTGAAGCTGCCTGTGTCCAGCCTGCCACTGAATTCCTATTGAGTTTCATCAGCCTCTGACGGCCACTCACACCCCACAGCTGCTTTATAGGACCGGGCCCCGCTATGTACAGAGGGGCCCCAGCAGCCTGAACTTTATTCTATAATAACATTATAGTGTTGAAATAAATGATTCCAGCTGGGCAGCCCATGTTCAGAGAAGGGGAATGCAGGAAGGCCCTTTATATCTAGAGCAGGGGGTCCCCAACTGGCGGGTCGCAGACAGTCTTGAACTGAGCCGCCGAGCCTAGCGACCAATTAATGCCACGCGCCCGAATTCGAATTCAAAGTTAAAAAATTTGCATTTTCCAGCTATTTTTTGTGTACTTCGACTAGGGAATAGTCCAAATTCGATTCGAATTCGAAAAAATTTGAATATCTAAATTTATATTGAATCGAATATGATATTACTTTGTTTGGAACGATTTAAATTTTGAACAAATATGGCCCATTCACCGGCAGAAAAAACTTCGAATTTTTAAATCTATTTTGGTTGGTCTTTTTTATTCGAGTTTGGAAGTTATGGCAGTTCAAAAAAAAAACTCCCATTAATTCGAAATTCGACCCTTGATTAATCTGCTCCTTAGAGGCGCCTTTATCAAAGGTCAAATTTTGAGTTTTTAAAAATTCCCAAAAACTCTCGTGAACTTGAAAATCGACCAATCGAAGTTTATTTAAAAAATCAAATTTCCAAAACTCGGGGTGAATAGGATCGACCAAAAAACTTGAATCAAATTCGATTTGAGTTTTAAAAACTCGATTCAAGTTTTTTTTCTCCGACAAAAACTCGACTGTCAGGAAGGCTGCAAACAACTCCGAATTGATCCCAGAACGTCTCCCATTGACTAAAACAGCAATTCGGCAGGTTTTTGGTGGCGAATATTTGAATTCGAGTTCTAAAAAGGGTGGTTCACCTTTTAGTGTTTTATAGAATGTCCAATTCCTATCAACAGGTCCTCATGGTTTATATGTTATACTTTTTGTGTTATTTGTTTTTTTTCTTCTCAGCTTTTAAATGGGGGTCACTGACCCCATCTAAAAAACAAATTCTCTGTAAGGCTACAAATGTATTGTTATTGCTACTTTTTATTACTTATCTTTCTATTCAGGCCTCTCCTATTCATATTCCAGTCTCTTATTCAAATCAGTGCATGGTTGCTAGGGGAAATTGGACCCTAGCAACCAGATGGCTGAAACTGCAAACTGGAGAGCTGCTGAATAAAAAGCTAAATAACTCAAAAACCACAAATAATAAAAAATAAAAACCAATTGCAAATTGTCTACATTATACTAAGGCACCCAAATCTCAACTTGCCTTGGCCATTGAAATCTATTGAATTGCCGGCCAAGTGTTCAGAAGCAGTTAGTGGCCAACAGTCAGGGCTGGGGTAGAACAGGGTGGTGGTCACTGTATCAGGAGGTAACTACAGAGGGAGCAGACCCTGCGGCTGCAGGAGGTATAGGGGCCCCACGAGGCCAGAATTCTTGTACAATTTTTTATACAGAGATCAACCTCTGGACATTTTGGGGCCTGAAAAAGACTTTGCTGTGGGGCCCAGTAATCTCTGATTATGCCATTGACTTGTATCCGAGACTGGCTGCTCATCTGAAGGGATTGGCCATCGGACAAACTGGGGCCCATTGAATTGCTTTGCGGCTGAAGTTGGGCGAGAGGATAAATGGGGTTGGGCAGAGACAGGGGGGTACAGGAGGCTGCGGATCAGTTCAGGGGTGATCAGAAAGGGAAGACACCTGAGCAAACCCACTTACCTCCCAACATTTTGGAAATAGAAAGAGGGACAAAAAGATTTGGCTCGGAGCCCAGCTAAATTTTTGGCCACTCCCATTTTTGTGGCCACACCCCTAATTACCATGTTCATTTTACAATATGTGGCAGGTTATGAAAGTCTGAAGGCATTTCTTTGGTTTTTATGTGTTCACAAATATATAAAATGTAATCAGACTGGGACATAGGCAGCGCTGCTTATCTTAAATTGTTACAATTGCTTCTTTGCTTATCTTAAATTGTTACACTTGCTTCTTTGCTTATCTTAAATTGTTACACTTGCTTCTTTGCTTATCTTAAATTGTTACACTTGCTTCTTTGCTCATCTTAAATTGTTACACTTGCTTCTTTGCTTATCTTAAATTGTTACACTTGCTTCTTTGCTCATCTTAAATTGTTACACTTGCTTCTTTGCTTATCTTAAATTGTTACACTTGCTTCTTTGCTTATCTTAAATTGTTACACTTGCTTCTTTGCTCATCTTAAATTGTTACACTTGCTTCTTTGCTCATCTTAAATTGTTACACTTGCTTCTTTGCTCATCTTAAATTGTTACACTTGCTTCTTTGCTTATCTTAAATTGTTACAAATGTATCTAAGTGCACCTGGTACATATTATGGGCTCCGGGCCAAAAACCAATTAAGTTTTAGACACTTTGTATGTTTTTCTGGCTGTCCAGCGCAAGAGATCAAAGAGAACGTCGGGACATTTTAGTAACAATCCGGGACTTCGGGTCGAGCTGTCAAAATCGGGACTGTCCTGCAGAAAACAGGACAGTTGGGAGATATGCAAACACAGTGTTCATGTCACGTCAATCCATTGTCATTTTCTTCTCACCCAATTCACAGGAGAAGGAAACGACATTTTGGGCTCAGTGTTATTTTTGAAGTCGGGGAGGGGGTTCACAAAACTCTACTCGGGCCCCGTTTATTCAGCTCTGACTACAGTTTCATTGCAGATGCTGCTCCGTGTTGCTTTATCTACACACTCACATATGAGCAGCAGAGCTTGAACAAAGACCCACGCAGTTCCCCTAACGCTTGATTCCCCAATACATAAACTTTATTAATTAGTGACATCATCATGATGACAACAAATCTGCACTACTTGTGTCTCTGGCACAATAACCTGCGCTGCTCTGCAGGGCTGCCATTAGGGGGGCGCAAGGGGGCGGAGCCTGAAGAGGGTCCCGGCTGTGCTGCACTTTTTGAAATAGCCAGGCCCCCCCTTGACTGCGCCAAAGTCACGCCGCCTCTCCTGAAGTCCCGAAAAGCCAAAGTCCCGAAGCCGTAAAACGACCCAAAGGAAGTCCCGAAGCAGCGAAAAGACCCGAAGTTACAAAAACAGTCGAAATCGAAGTCCTGAAGCCACGAGTTCAATTCTACTGACACCAATGTGGGTTTTTTTTATTTTTTATTTTAAACCCCTGGCCACCAATGTATTATTTTAGTATTCTATAGGCCCTGCCACTAATGGTTTTTTTTTTTTAATTCTCTGGGGCCCCAATTTTTTTTAACTTGTAAGGGGGGGGGGCCCTGTGATTTTTTTTTTTTAAAAAAAAACTTATGGGGAGCCCTGGAGCCAAAGTTTTTTTTTAGACTTATAAGGGGGCCCTGACCATCAACAGCTTTTTATAACTTTATATCTTTCTATAACTAGCGCTGATGGCCGTGTGGTCTCTTAACTGTGGTGTGGAGTGGGCGGGATCTGTGGGGGGCTTGGGTTCTGGGGGGCCCAAAGATTTCTAATGCCGGCCCTGCTGCTCTGTATATTGAGGGGCTGAAAAGAGTTAAATGCAAAAACCCAGGGAAAAGCCAAATGATGTGAATTCCTTGTCCCGTGTGTGGGATCTGCAGAAGGAATTCCCTATAAAGTAAACCTCATTCCTCAGATACGGAGCCAGTCTCCTGCTGATATGGAAAGTGCTGGGCTCAGGAATTTGGCAGGAGCAGTCACACCGGCTGGAACGCTCTGTATTGGGGGGCAGCCAAAATAAACACTGGGTGCAACTGATGCCACTTACTCCTCCAGCAGCCTCAGCACAGACCACCGTTTATTTTATATGCCCGAAATGCGTAAGTCGAAGCTGTCACCCTAATGTTGCAATAAACGTCTTCAAATTTATCTGGACTGCCGTTTGCTCATTGGATCTACTGTTTATTTTATACGCCTTATACTCTGGGGACCCACATTAAACGGGTGGTTCACCTTTAAGGGTAAGGGCACACGCTAAGATTCGGGGAGATTTAGTCGCACGGCGAGAAATCACATCTTCTTCAGGCAAATAATTTTACCGAAAAGCCTTCCCGCCGGCTAGAATCGAAATCACCGGCGGGATGGAACTGAGAGCTTGGTTTTACGAAGTTGCCTGAAGCTGCCTCAGGAGGAAACGTCTGATCCGACTAACTTTTCAGTTGTTCTTTAATTATAGTTTTTTTTTAATTATTTGCGTTTTTTCTTCTGACTCTTTTAAAACCCATCTAAAAAACAAATGCTCTGTAAGGCTACACATTGATTTTTATTTGTTATTTTGTTGTTTTTATTCCTCATCTTTCTATTCAGTCCTCTCTTGGGTTGCCTCCTTTTCTGGAAAAAAATACCGCCCTTCCTATATATTTATCTTTATTCCCTATTAATAACATTGGGATCACTGACCTTCCTATATATTTATCTTTATTCCCTATTAATAACATTGGGATCACTGACCTTCCTATATATTTATCTTTATTCCCCTATTAATAACATTGGGATCACTGACCTTCCTATATATTTATCTTTATTCCCTATTAATAACATTGGGATCACTGACCTTCCTATATATTTATCTTTATTCCCTATTAATAACATTGGGGATCACTGACCTTCCTATATATTTATCTTTATTCCCTATTAATAACATTGGGATCACTGACCTTCCTATATATTTATCTTTATTCCCTATTAATAACATTGGGATCACTGACCTTCCTAAATATTTATCTTTATTCCCTATTAATAACATTGGGATCACTGACCTTCCTATATATTTATCTTTATTCCCTATTAATAACATTGGGATCACTGACCTTCCTATATATTTATCTTTATTCCCTATTAATAACATTGGGATCAGCCATCATTTTTACCTGGCAGGCCGGTAAAATACTGGCCAGGTGGCAACCCTAGGCCTCTCCTATTCATATTCCAGTCTCTTATTCAAATCAGTGCATGGTTGCTAGGGGAATCTGGACCCTAGCAACCAGATTTCTGAAATTACAAACTGGAGAGCTGCTGAATAAAAAGCTAAATAAGTCAAACACCACAAATAATAAAAAATGAAAACCAATTGCAAATGATCTCAGAATATCCCTCTGTACATCATACTAACAGTTAACTCAAAGGTGAACAACAACTAGAAGCAGGTGAATGAGCTTTGTGACCCATAAACTTGCTTAAAACAAGTAATGCACCTGGTTGTGGCTCCCTTGGGTTATTTCTCTATTGGAGGCTAAAGCTTCATGTATCAAAGGGATCCTGGGCCTTCACTATAAACAGTAATTCGGACACAACACGCACAATCCAGATACAACACAATTGCACCCAATTCAATGCCGTACAAAGTATGTGAAATTACACCCAAAATGACGCTTTAGTCAGGGTAAGTGAATGTCCCTGTACAAGTCTGGTAGACAGTGACACCTACTGGACAGAAGTATCAACACCACCAATTCCCCCTCAGTACAAAACCCAAAGATGAAATCCTCCCTGTATTTACTGTATATAAGTAGTGACAATACAATAATAAGAACACCCTGAGGCGGGTAACGGCTGGTATACAGGGTCCAATAATATAAATCAAATATCAAGTCTTCAGAGGGAGCCCCATCCTGATCCCCAGAGGCTGAACCCGAGGCAGAGAGGTGATTTATCTGCTGCTACTGCTGCCTGGGAGGCAAATGAATTCGTAGAGCCCAGCAGTGATTGTTACTTCTCTCCACCATTGGACTGGGCCACTGAGACATTGGGAAAAAACATGGTGGACTCTGGTCTTCATGGGCCCCACCAACCCAGTTCCACTCCACATGGGGGGCTCCCTCCTGCCGTGAGTTGAGATATAACCTATGTGATGCGGCACAGCATGGGGGGGTGGAGATGGAGGGCAGATGTCGGGAGAGGGGGGCCTTGATGTTGCAAGAGGGTCCTGGTGTTGGAAGCCTATTGAGTAGGGAAGAGGTGGTGTAACAAGGAAGCGTGGAGCAGATTCTTCTGACGGGGCCCAGGGCGCTCTCTTGTTTTGCTGCTGCTTTTAGCTGGATTTTCTAGGTGTGTCCAGCAGGTATAGGGGCCCCCATGAAGCCCTAGCCCATAGCAGCTCCAGGTGCAACCTCAGAGATGGAGGAGGTGCTCCTACAGTAGATTCAAGCTAGGATGGCACAAGAGGCCACAGATTGGTTGCAAAACCTTCTATGCAAAGAACAGGGACTGTAAGTGTCCTTTTTACAGTGGAATCAGCTACACAACCCAAATGTCACGTTAGGACAAATTGTGCCCATTCTTCATTGTCCTAGCGACCCCCCCTGAAACACCATCGAGTCTTCTCTAGGATAAGAATCTCTGGTTCATTCAGGAAATAACAAGCAACATAATTGGTCAGTGGGAACCTTGCCATCAACGGAGCATTAAATGGTGGGACCCTCCCCCCTTACTCACACGTCTCCTACTCAACTGATACGGATCCCTGTAACTTGTACCACAATGAGTGATCAGAGATCTGCCTGGGATAAAATGCAAGAAATCCCATCATGCTCACCTGCACTTCCACCTGTAGATCCAGAAGAACTTCCCTGGTTTAGTGGATCACTCACAGTGACAGTTGGAGTGAGGGGGTTGGGCTGCACCATTCGGATCCTTTCTTATATCACCCTTGTACCCCCAGTGTTCCATCTCCTCCCATCAACCCACATTTTATACCAGAGAAGGGTTCCCAAATATTGAATTCATGTGACAAGTACCAGGATATTTGGGCAGATATATTAACCCAGGAGCCAAAATGCACCGGTTACCCATAGCAACCAAATAGATCTTTTTTTTTCTACTTTTCTAGTCTGATCCAAACTAATTGTTAATTTCTGCAGAGGCACCTTGTTCCCCACCCAAAATCATATTCCCCCCCCCCATCACTTCTCTCTCTACTCTCCTATCTGTGAGACCAGCCCTGTGTAGCCCTCCTCTATTGCTTAACTGTGTGTCTATTCAGCCAATGAGGTGCTGTCTCTCTGCACTGTCAGTTCTGACAACAACAAGCTGGATAGTGCAGTTACAATCAGTTGTCGTCATTCACTGATACTTCCTCTTGTTTCACCCCCAGCATTACATGAGACCAAGGCGATTGTATTACTTCCGGATATTTCGGGTTCTCACTCTCCATGCTTAAAGGGATACTGTCATGGGAAAAAATTTTTTTTTCAAAATGAATCAGTTAATAGTGCTGCTCCAGCAGAATTCTGCACTGAAATCCATTTCTCAAAAGAGCAAACAGATTTTTTTATATTCAATTTTGAAATGTGATATGGGGCTAGACATATTGTCAATTTCCCAGCTGCCCCTGGTCATGTGACTTGTGCTCTGATAAACCTCAATCACTCTTTACTGCTGTACTGCAAGTCGGAGTGATATCACCCCCTCCCCCCCAGCAGCCAAACAAAAGAACAATGGGAAGGTAACCAGATAACAGCTCCCTAACACAAGATAACAGCTGCCTGGTAGATCTAAGAACAACACTCAATAGTAAAATCCAGGTCCCACTGAGACACATTCAGTTACATTGAGAAGGAAAAACAGCAGCCTGCAAAAATCATTTCTCTCCTAAAGTGCAAACACAAGTCACATGACTTGGGGCAGCTGGGAAATTGACAAAATGTCTAGCTCCATGTCAGGTTTCAAAATTGAATATAAAAAAATCTGTTTGCTCTTTTGAGAAATGGATTTCATTGCAGAATTCTGCTGGAGCAGCACCATTAACTGATGTGTTTTGAAAAAAAAAAATGTTTTCTGATGACAGGATCCCTTTAACATTACTAGGAGACAGGGCCGGACTGGGAGAAAAAAGCAGCCCTGGCAAAAAAAAATCAAAGCAGCCCACTTCAGGTATAGGATTGGTTATCTGGAAACCCATTTTGCAGAAAGCTCCAAATTAGGAAAGGCCATCTCCCATAGACTCCATTATATTCAAACAATCCAAATGTTTAAAAGATTTAATTTTCTCTGTAATAAAACAGTAGTTTGAGCCAAACTAAGATATAATTAGTCTTTATTGGGAGCAAGTTTTTTTAATCCATTCCTTGGACACAATTATACAGGGGAATATTAGATAAAAATCTGTGAACAGATGCCCAAAGCCTGCCATGTCCTGCATAGAAAACTGCACATAGATAGCTAGAATCTCAGCTGCCATAAAGCAATGCAAGACTGCTGTGAATAATTAAACTGTGCAGTGATAGTATCAGTATCATGACATAACAGAGTTGACGCGTTTCATGGCGTCTTGCCACTTCCTCAGAAGCATAGGCATAAGCATAAACCTATGCTTCTGAGGAAGTGGCGAGATGCCACGAAACGCATCAAGTGTGGGGGAGAAGTCATATCCACATAATGTACTGATGATTTTAAAGTATATCTAATAAAGAATGTTTTAATTCCTCCTAACCACTGTTTGCTCCATATCACTATTGCTACACATATATCTGTAGGACACAAGTAATTTGTTACTACACAGGCGCAAATGAAGAATTCTTTCCCAAAAATAAACTAAAAACACTTTTTTCTAACATATAAGGCAACATTTATATGATTAATAGACAGCTAACTCACACAGTGCAGATTTCAAAATGTACATAGTCACATGCAGAGATAATGAAGTTGCATAGAAAAACTAAATAGATCCACCCATATCAATGAAGATGCTGCTAACAGATAGGATGAGTGGCAGTCGGGATCCAAAGCAGTTGGGTTTCAGGTTCTGAGGTATCAATTACTAGCAAAGCAAAAGTTTAAGCAAAAAATAATCATCAACCTATAACTTTTAGATGAACAGTATTATATGTATGTGTGTGTGTGTGTATGTGTATTTTTTCATGTCAGTGTCACTTTAAGTAGCACACTGTCAATGCGGCCCATTTACACGGCATGGGCAGCGGCCCAACGGGCATTTGCCCGTATTCACAAATGGTCAGTCCGGGCCTGCTAGGAGATGACACAAAGGAAAGTGTTGCTGCTCCAAAGAGATTATCTGGGGAGATACTCAGGGGCTTATTTATCTATAAGTCTGAATGCCAAAAACCTGAAAAATTAACTATAAAATCAGAATTTTTAGTGGAAAAAAACCCCTCAAATATTTCAAGATTTATTATACCCAGAGAATGGAAAAAGTCAGAACCCGAAAATCCGGCATCTCAAACCTACCGAAGTTGTGTATAAGTCAATGGGACAGGTCTAGTGATGGGCGAATACATTTGCCAGGCATGAATTTGCGGTGAATTTCCATATTTTGTCACCCGTCAAAATTATTCGAATGTCCATTGACTTTAATGCATTTGGCCAAAATAGTTGCGTGTAGAAAAATTGTAGCCCACGTCAAAAATTGTCTTGCGTCAAAATTATTTTGATGTCTATCGACTTCAATGCATTTTGAACGATTTTTGTTCACCGTTTCGCAAATTATTGGATGAAACGGGACAGATTCACTGATAACTAGAGAGGTCCTTATTCTACATGGAAGTTTCTGTGGCCTTTGCTGGAATTAACCTGAAAATCCGACTATTTCTGACTTTTCAGACAAAAATCTGAAAAATTCTGACTTTTCAGGATAAAAGCCCCCAAAAAACCCCCGATCTGATCAAATCGTACTTTTTAATAATAAAAAATTATAAATGGATTCTAGTTTGTTTGGACTTTTTTATTGAAATAGTCAGAAAAATGTGGATTTTGATAAATAAGGCCCTCAGTGTTGGACTGGGGCACAGATGATCCACCATATAACTTGATTTCAAAGTCCCACCAGCCATTATTGAGCACTTTGTTCTGCCATTGAATCAGTGTAAATTCTTCCTGAAACTCCGACCCTGTATAATTTGTAGCCCCTCCGGCTTCCTCTGCTTTTCTCTACCAATACATTTGGCTTTATCTGTTCCCAGACTTACCCCAGAGGCTTTACCATATGGTTTTCTTTACTGATTTGGAAAACAAAAGCTGAAGCTAAAGAGTAAATCCTCTGTACACCCAAATGTGGAAAAGGGACCACCCTGGGGGATTTTGCATCAGGTCAGTCCGACCCTAGAGATACTCAGAAGGGGTCACGTACTGCTGGCAAGTCAGTGTGCAAAGTGCAAACAGGCGGCACAATCTGACATTTTTTGCACTTTACACTTTGCCTATAGATTGCAATTAATAATCAATACCAAAAAATGTCCGGATGATTGTAACATGTTTATTTAGCAGATTAAATACAGGCATTTCAGATGTCGAAACTCTCTATGTCAGCCACTAAAATTCTTATCCTTATTTAAAGCAACAAAAGTGCGATCCATATGATTATTATGCAGAGGGTTCCCCTGCAGAGCTTACATTCTATTTCTGTTGGTTAGAGACTTACAATGAACACACCCTCCCGAGAGATATTTCATTGGTTAAAATGTTTTATTAGTAATTGTGAGTCTATCCAGTTGCACTTAGTCCGTATTTTGCATTTGTTTGGTTTTTAAATGATGCAGAAACTGCACTTAAATTCCATGATCTGACAGTAAAAGCATTCAGTGCAACTCCTAATGATATGTTTCCTACATTTATATATAAATTATACAGTTATATATTGATCTGTGCTGATATGACTATATAATATATAATTCTATAATATCAATACCATTCATACACTGTATTATATCCACTACATAGACAATATAGATCATTATACCATCAGCACTAGATATTGTAATATAGATACAGTCATATGAGAAAGTTTGGGAACCCCTCTTAATTCTTTGGAGTTTTGTTCATCATTGGCTGAGCTTTCACAGTAGCAACTTCCATTTAATATATAACTTGCCTTATGGAAACAGTAGTATTTCAGCAGTGACATAACATTTATTGGAGTAACAGAAAATATACAATATGCATCATAACAAAATTAGACAGGTGCATAAATTTGGGCACCCCAACAGAGATATTACATCAATACTTAGTTACAAATGTAACAGCTTCTAGACGCCTCCTATAGCCTTTGATGAGTGTCTGGATTCTGGATGTGGCTATTTTTTCGTCCATACAAAATCTCTCCAGTTCAGTTAAATTTGATGGCTGCCGAGCATGGACAGTCTGCTTCAAATCATCCCATAGATTTTCCATGATATTCAAGTCGGGGGACTCCAGAATATTGTACTTGTCCCTCTGCATAAATGTCTTTGTAGATTTCC
This sequence comes from Xenopus laevis, assembly GCF_017654675.1. Classification (NCBI taxonomy): domain Eukaryota; kingdom Metazoa; phylum Chordata; class Amphibia; order Anura; family Pipidae; genus Xenopus; species Xenopus laevis. Next base: position 184,936,845 of record NC_054373.1, read on the forward strand.
AAGTGAGTTTAGGGTCATTGTCTTGTTGGAATATCCAACCCCTGCAGCGGAACTTCAACTTTGTGACTGATGCTTGAACATTATCCTGAAGAATTTGTTGCTATTGGGTTGAATTCATCCGACCCTCGACTTTAACAAGGGCCCCAGTAGTCCCTGAACTAGCCACACAGCCCCACAGCATGATGGGACCTCCACCAAATGTGACAGTCGGTAGCAGGTGTTTTTCTTGGAATGCCGTGTTCTTCTTCCGCCATGTAAAGTGTTTTTTGTTATGACCAAATAAATTAATTTTTGTCTCATCAGTCCAAAGCACTTTGTCCAAAATGACTGTGACTTGTCTAAATGAGCTTTTCCATACAACAAGCGACTGTGTTTGTGTGAGTGCAGAAAGGGCTTCTCATCCCCCTGCCATACACATGTTCTTTGTGCAAATTGTGCTGAATTGTAGAACGATGTACAGATACACCTGCATCTGCAGCAAGATGTTCTTGCAGGTCTTTGGAGATGATCTTTGGGTTGTCTGTAACATTCTCACAATCCTCCGCATATGCTGCTCCTGTATGTTTCTTGGCCTGTCAGACCTGGGTTTTACAGCAACTGTGCCTGTGGCCTTCCATTTCCTCATTCCATTCCTTACAGTTGAAACTGACAGTTTAAACCTCTGAGATAGCTTTTTGTAGCCTTCCCCTAAACCATGATACTGAACAATCTTTGTTTTCAGATCTTTTGAGAGTTGCTTTGAGGATCCCATGCTGTCACTCTTCAGAGGAGAGTCAAACAGAAGCACAACTTGCAATTGGTCACCTTAAATACCTTTTCTCATGATTGGACACACCTGCCTGTGAAGTTCAAGGCTTAACGAGCTAATCCAACCAATTTGGTGCTGCCAGTAATCAGTATTGAGCAGTTACATGCATTCAGATTAGCAAAATTATAAGGGTACCCAAATTTTTGCACAGCCAGTTTTTTACATTTAATTACATACAACTGAATACTGCTTCACTAAAAATCTTTTTTCAGAAAACACCCCAGTACTCTGTTCCTGGGAAATGAAAGACATACCACTGTTATCTTTTTTTGTGGAGTAAATTATTATGCAGGTTGAGAGGGGTTCCAAAACATTTTTCATATGACTGTATGTCTTATAATCAAAGTGTTCTTGTATTAATCATTTTATATATAAGGTGCTATTTGCATTTTTATATATCGAGCCACAGCAAGGCCTGTCTTTTCACACATCTTTTCAGTTGCTGAGTTTAAACACAATTAACTGCTTCATGTTTATTAAAAAACACATTCATAAACCCATTTTTAGCCTAGATCATAACAAGGTTACAGATATATAGAAACATTGGGGTAACAGTCACCCTGCTATAGTTCCAGGGGTACCCAGGGTACAAATAAGCACTCACCCCAAATCTCCCCCTAACTGACCTTCAGACTGGGCCCCCTTAGCTCATAACAAGGTTACAGATATATAGAAACATTGGGGTGTCACCCTGCTATAGTTCCAGGGGTACCCAGGGTACAAATAAACACTCACCCCAAATCTCTCCCTAACTGACCTTCAGACTGGGCCCCCTTAGCTCTTAACAAGGTTACAGATATATAGAAACATTGGGGTGCCACCCTGCTATAGTTCCAGGGGTACCCAGGGTACAAATAAGCACTCACCCCAAATCTCCCCCTAACTGGCCTTCAGACTGGGCCCCCTTAGCTCATAACAAGGTTACAGATATATAGAAACATTGGGGTGTCACCCTGCTATAGTTCCAGGGGTACCCAGGGCACAAATAAACACTCACCCCAAATCTCCCCCTAACTGACCTTCAGACTGGGTCCCCTTAGCTCATAACAAGGTTACAGATATATAGAAACATTGGGGTGTCACCCTGCTATAGTTCCAGGGGTACCCAGGGCACAATTAAGCACTCATCCCAAATTAGAGTCCTGTGCGGACCCGCCCCGAACCAGCAGCCCAAACCGCAACCCTGACACGGACCCGCAACTGCCTTATCGGCAACCCAACCCGCTGACCACCAAACAGGAAGTAACGTTGCTGCAAACCGGACGTGACATCATCAAAAGTGGGTGGGATAAGGAACAAGTTTTGTTAAACTTTAAAAGGAGTAAAATATCGACAATATCACATAAGATAAGAAATTCAAATGAGACTAGCAAACCAAACCGCAGACCCGCACCTTAAAATCCTCCCCTCATTCCGTAGAGGTGTCACAACCCGCTGCAGGACTCTACCCAAAATCTGTCCCTAACTGGCACATGTCATTGAGATGCCAAACATGGAATTCACAATTGTCCCAGATGCATCGCGCCCCTGGAGACGTCAAATAACACAACAATTATGGCAAAATGCTGAATTTTTAGCAACTAATATTGCAATTGCAGCTGAAATCTGTACTGTAAATACTAGGGATGCACCGAATCCACTATCTTGGATTTAGCTGAACCCCCGAATCCTTCCCGAAAGATTTGGCCGGATACCGAACTGAATATTAATTTGCATATGCAAATATGCATATCCAAATTAGGGGTGGGAAGAGGAAAACATTTTTGACTTCCTTGTTTTATGATAAAAAGTCACGCGTTTTTCCTCCCCGTCCATAATTTGCATATGCAAATTAAGATTCGGATCGGCCAAGCAGGATTTGTCTGAATGCGAATCCTGCAGACAAAGGCCGAATCCTGCTCGAATCGATCCTGGATTCGGTGCGTCCCTAGTAAATACCCTATAGCTTATATAGAGGACCTGAGCACAATTTAGAAGCAAAAGTTGTAGGTTTAAAGATTATATAATGGCAGCCATATACTTCATACACAGCACAGCCACCAATTGGTCCAGTCGTTCCGGTCAACAGACCGAATCGTCAGAAAAACACAAAATAAAGAGGAGCTGCAGCTTCACTTTCTCATCTGCTAATACACAGGGAACACCAGACATCAGTGGAACACATTTTCAAACCTGATAATATAAAGGGTAATTTTGGGAAAACTGATTGAGCAGCTGATTTAACATGAACTCCTGCTACTTTATAGCTTCCTTGTTACATTCATACATCGCATCTTGTAAAGTGAACAGGCAGAAGTCTATTTCCTCGTAGGGAGTTTTCTCCCCTCAAACAAGAAACCAAATTTATCAGGATCTGTGCAGTGGGCGATATCAGAGTAAGCACTTGGGCCGATATAAATAGGACAGGGGTTGGACCATGACTCAGAATTCATTGGGGTTTTGTTTAAGTATATTCCCAAGTCTTATTGGTCTTCCTTGGTTGGAGCGAGTAGAGAAGCCAATGGGTTTTCTTCTCTCCTGACTCCACTTTCCCAGGGAAACTCATGGCACTTCCCATACATCCACCTCTGATCTCTATGAGTTTGCTTTCTTTAGACTGTACAGTTACCGACCTCCGTTAGCGCTTCTATCCTTTTCTTGTCTGTGTCTCATACTAGTCAATACTCTCAGATACGCTCCACTTGTTGCCATGGTCTGTAGAGGTAAAATGAATGGGCTTTTGTACCTTCCAATTGTGTGGTCCAGTATCTTACAACATAGACAGAGGCAGGAATAATGAGATTCCCGGACTCTCTATGAATCCCATGTCCCGGTGACACAAAAACAGTTGGCAGTTTATTGATGTTGATGGTGGCACCAGTGATATCGTCACAGAGCTCCAGGTTTTCCCATAATCCTTGCTTGGGACATAACAAATCTTGGACTGATTCCCAATCTCTCTCACGTTCTGCTCTGTTACTCCCTTGGTGATACAGTTAAAGAACAAAAACAGCACTTTGCTTTCCTTATCATAAACAGGACAGGGGTTCATGGTGCGATTCATGGTGTTTTTTTTACTTCTTTCTCTTCGTTCCACTGTAAATCAAAAACAAATTCTTATTTAATTATTTATTAATTCACAGTAAAGGGGGATATGATCACTATATATAAATATATAAGGGGACATGATCACTATATATAAATATATAAGGGGATATGATCACTATATATAAATACATAAGGGGGATATGATCACTATATATAAATATATAAGGGGATATGATCACTATATATATAAATATATAAGGGGATATGATCACTATATATAAATATATAAGGGGGATATGATCACTATATATATAAATATATAAGGGGATATGATCACTATATATAAATATATAAGGGGGATATGATCACTATATATATAAATATATAAGGGGATATGATCACTATATATAAATATATAAGGGGGATATGATCACTATATATATAAATATATAAGGGGATATGATCACTATATATAAATATATAAGGGGGATATGATCACTATATATAAATATATAAGGGGGATATGATCACTATATATATAAATATATAAGGGGATATGATCACTATATATAAATATATAAGGGGGATATGATCACTATATATAAATATATAAGGGGGATATGATCACTATATATAAATATATAACGGGATATGATCACTATAAAGGGATTTTCTTACCAGTAAATCCTTTTTTCCGGGGCCCGCACTGTCAGTGCAGACGTCTGGGGTAAAGCTGGTCACCTCTGGAGGCAGGACAAAAGAATTGAAGTGTGTAGCTCCTCCCTTCCCTAAGTATCACAGGATCTCTCTCCTCCAATAATCAGTTTTTAGTAACATAGACAGGAATAGAGAGAGATAGAGAGGAGCGTAGACAGGTAGCAATACATTTTCACATAACAGTGAGCAGTATAGAGTAACTGATAGAACATCAATAACCATAATAACAATAATGGTAATGGGCCGAAAAAACAAAAAAGGGGAGGGACTTACTGCACTGACAGTACGGGCCCAGGAGAAAAGGATTTACCGGTAAGAAAATGCCCTTTTCCAGGGGAGGCCCAGTACACGTCAGTACAGACGTCTGGGGACGTTCAAAAGCAGTTTGTGCCCAGACCGGGAGGGTAGTAACTCACTCAGTAACAACTGCTTGGAGTACTTTTCTCCCAAAAGCTGCTTCAGAAGAAGCGAAAGCATTGAGCTTGTAGAACTTGGTAAATGTATGGACTGAGGACCAGGTTGCTGCCTTGCAAATCTGAGCTACTTGCAACGGTACTGGTCTTTGTGCCTGTCTGTAGGCATAGGAAATAGTGTCCACGGGCCATCTTGCAATTGTTCATTTTGAGGCTCCTAGGCCCTTTTTCAGTGGTCCATACGTGACTAGTAAGGAATAGGTGCATGTAAATTCGAAGTGCTCTAACTACATCTAGGTAGTGAAGGCAGAGAGAAGGAACTATAATCTCTTGATTGATGTGAATCTGAGATACCACCTTCGGAAGGAATGTTTGCAGTGTTCTGAGGACCGCCTTGTCTTGTCTCTATGAAAAACTAACCAAGGTTCCTTGAATAACAAAGACTGAAGTTCCGAAATTCTTCTCGCCGAGCAAATCGCCAGAGGGAATGTCACTTTCCAGGTAAGATATTTAATGTTGCAGGTTCTTAATGGTTCAAATGGCTCATGCTGTAATGCCTTAAGGACTAAATTTAGATCCCAAGGTGGCGTGGTTTGATGTGTAGTACCGCTTGGAAGACTTGCTTGACTTCTGGTACCAGGGCCCACTGGAAGTGAAATAGAACTGATAAGGCCAAAGTTTGGGTCTTTAGGGCCGCCAGGCTAAGGCCTTTCTCTAGCCCCCTTTGAAGGAAGGTAAGGAACTGCGGAGTAGAGCAATCTTGCCACCGTACACCATTTTCTTTACAGCATGTGTGGAAAATCTTCCAGATTCTGTGGTAAGATCTTGATGTGGTCTGCTTTCTTGCCTTGAGCAGTGTATCGATCACATGATCTGGAAATCCTCTGTCTCTCTAGAGTTCGGCCTCACGTTCCATGCCGAAAGCTTCAGCATTTCCAAGTTGTCGTGAAATACTGGCCCCTGGGTCAGAAGGTCCTTCCTCATTAGTAGGCGCCACAGTGGGGATACCGACATGGCCACCAGGTCTGCGTACCAGGTTTGTCTCAGCCAGTCTGGAGCTACTAGAATCACAGGCACCCTATTGTTCTTTTTTTTCCCTGATCATCCGCGGTAGCAGTGGGAACGGTGGAAAGATGTACACCAACCGGAATGACCATGGAATGACTAGGGCGTCTATGGCCTCTGCCCCTGGACCTTGCACAATATCTTTGCAGTTTCTTATTCCTGTGAGATGCCATGAGGTCTATCTCCGGTTTGCCCCATCTGTGGATCAGTTTTTGGAACACCTCTGGATGGAGTGACCATTCTGCCTGGTCTAAGGTGTTCCTGCTGAGGTAGTCCGCCTCCCAGTTTTCCACTCCTGGGATGTATATCGCGGAAATGGCTGGGACTTTGTCTTCCACCCACTTGAAGATCTTGGACACCTCTTGCATGGCCGTCCTGCTGCGTGATTGAGGTATGCTACTATTGACGGCCCTGGGTCAAGTTGTGAGTATCTAGCCACCATGTCAACTGTTGTCTTACTTCCGTGCTGAGATGTATAAGTTGGGAGCGATCCTTGTGGTTCTTGTCCCAAACCTGAAGAAATACTGTCTGAAGTGGTCTCATGTGAAAATGTGAGTACGGAATTGCCTCCAGTGATGAGACCATGAGGCCTAGCAATCTTAGGCAATCCTCTGCTGAGATTGTCTGTTTGTCCAAAAATCTTCTGGTTGCGAATTGCAGGTTCGTCCTCTTGTCGTCCGGAAGCGATACAGTCTGGGCTGCCAAATTGAACATCATTCCCAGAAACCAAATTTGTTGGGATGGATACAAGTTGCTTTTTTTTCTGTTGACCCACCCGAACTGTTCTAGCACCTGAAGGGTCTGGTGAGTGTGTTTAACTGCTACATCCAACGATGGTCCTTTTATTAATATGTCGCCAAGGTATGGTAGTGCCATAATGCCTCTTCTTCTTAGAATGGCTATGATTGGTGCCAGGACCTTGGAAAAACCCAAGGTGCAGAAGTTAGTCTGAATGGCAGAGTGCAAAATTGGAACTGCTCGTGCTACTGCAAATCAAAGGAATCTCTGACTTTGATGAATAGGTAAGTGTAAGTACGCATCTTTGAGATCTATGCTACTCATGAAATGCTTTGGTTCCATTGCGTTGGTGACTGAGCGCAAAGTTTCCATCTTGAAGCGATGTTTCTTTACAAATTTGTTCAAGGGTTTTAAATCGAGGACTGGTCTTTATTGACCTCCTTGCTTGCTGACTAGAAAGATATTGGTCAGTAACGTAATTAGAGGGGGCGGGCCCTGGTGCGGGATGCGCAGCGGGGCCGTCCACCCCCCTGCGTAGGTTATTTTTGGCCCGGATTTCAGTGGTGCGCAAGCTGCCGGGGGGCCCTGAGGGGGTGTGGGCCCTGGCCTGCTCGCACCCTCTGCTCCCCCGGTAGTTCTGCCACTGATATTGGTATAGAAGCCTCTGAACTGCTGTTCTGGTGGCACTCGTAGGATGACATTGCTTTGTAACAGTTTGTCCATATATTGCAATATATTTAAGCTGGCCAACTACGTCAAAGTCATCCCATTATACATTTTATAAAAAGGTTTTACTTTGAAAGCAGCAAGTAAGTTGCAGGTAAAACGCATTCGTCCCTTTTATAAAATGTATAATGAAACCATAGAATTCTTAATGAATCAAATGAAAATTGAGCATAGGACTGGCCAGATATGGGATGACTTTGACGTAGTTGGCCAGCTTAAATATATTGCAATATATGGACAAACAATCCCTGTTTTGTTTAAAGGGTAAGGCATTTTTCAGTAGCAGTATGCACAAAATGTCTCTGTCTTAAATATATTGATAATGGGTTGAGTGCAGAGGAATCTTGTATTTGTCTATATGTATTTTGTGGTCACACCCTCATTGCACCCCCGCCTAATGATTTTAAAAACTAGTGGTGAGCACAACTTTCCCTTGTTTGTTATAGTTCTACAAGAGCAGTGACCAGCTCCATGTTGTAGCTCCCACCCCCTCCAACTATAGTCAGGTGATCCCACTGGTGTCTAATAAAAGGGCAGCCAAGTTTGGGAGTTTTACTTTGAAAGCAGCTAGTAAGTTGCAGGTAAAACGCATTCGTCCCTTTTATAAAATGTATAATTAAACCATAGAATTCTTAATGAATCAGATGAAAATTGAGCATAGGACTGGCCAGATATGGGATTACTTTGACGTAGTTGTTCAGCTTAAATATATTGCAATATATGGACAAACAATCCCTGTTTTGTTTAAAGGGTAAGGCATTTTTCAGTAGCAGTAGCACAAAATGTCTCTGTCTTAAATATATTGATAATGGGTTGAGTGCAGAGGAATCTTGTATTTGTCTATATATATATATATATATATATATATATATATATATATATATATATATATATATATATATATATATATATATAGGCATAAAGGCTATGTATATGTCATTTAATTTGTAGACTTTGATTCTTGTAAGCAGCGCTTCCTATGTAGTCATACAATTAGCTAACAAAATACATGTCCACAGGCTGGATTGTGAAAATGTCCAGCTGGACAACCCAGTTATAATAAATACATTTTATTTATAATTTGCCAACAAAAAAATAGAGCAGATATTCTTGTAATTATAGTGTTTATTGAGGCAATCATTACACTGGCCTCTTATAAACAGGAAACCCGGTGTCCCATACTTAAATATATACATTAATTTGTCTAGTAATTAGCACCTTCTATCAATTCATTTATGGGAGGATTTATAATGTTAAGGAATGAGCAAAGTGACTTCGTTCCTCCGGATTGGCATCATTCACCTTTATATAATGGACCCATAACCACCAATGTGAATGTCAGCTTCTTCCGACAGCCCCCATTGCTGCGCTCTACTGAGTTAGTCCACCAGATGGAGCCTGGAAACACCCAAATGTCCTCTTCATACTGGAGAAGTTGAAACCACGTTACATTTTGTATTGATTCCAGAACTGAATTGGTCATACTGAGATAATTCAGAGCGATTAGTATTTTTAGCACAAAGTGGTAACACAGGAGGGAACCATTATGGTTACAGATGGAAGAGACTAGCACCTACAACTACCTCACTCAGACACTCCATTGCTCTAGTGTATGAGCTGTACTTGATGATGTTCACAACGATATAACAATGCTGGGTGAACTTCTCACCTTAGATATTTTAGATTCTAGTACAGGTTTGGGGCCTGTTATCCAGAATGCTTGGGACCTGTGGTTTTCCGCTCAACGGATCTTTTAATAATTTGGATCTTCATACATTAGTTCTACTAGAAAATCATGTAAATATTAAATACACCCAATAGGCTGATTTTGCCTCCAATAAGGATTAATTATATCTTAGTTGGGATCAAATACAAGAGACTGTTTTATTATTACACAGAAAAAGTAAATCATTTTTAAACATTTAAATTATTTGGATAAAAGGGAGTCTATGAGACACATCCTTAACATAATTTAGAGCTTTCTGGATAACAGGTTTCCAGATAACAGACCCCATACCTATATTATTTAATGCTAAGGGAGATACAGTGTGTGACTTTAAAGGGGCATTATACAAACCGGTTACATCCCAACTGATGGGCAGATTGACATCACCATCAGCACATGGAATAAACTGGTCGATTAACTTCCACACCCAAGGATCAGGTCACATGGGAGACCCTTTTGGACCCATCTGATGACAACACAATACAGAAACCCTACACTTTTTAAATAATACTCTGACCAAACCAGAGGAGACAAGTGCACATGGACAGGTGTAGCTAGCCAAATCATTTGACCAACACATTTATCACTACAGTGTCCATCTGTTTGGCAGGCTGATTGATTGGATAGAGTAGAGTCTTCGCCAATGAATGACCATGTTAATGGTGGTCATATATACACAGCGTTTGTCCACATGTTGGTCTATCACCTCCTTAATGTCAAACTGATGAGCCTATTTTTGGAAAGTGATGTTGAGCAGCCTTCACATCTACCTCCACCTCTGATTCAACCTCAATTTGTCCCATAGGGCATCCAAATTCTAGCGCTGGCCAAAACCATTGTTTTGGTGGGACAACAATGATGAGTGGTTGGACTAAAGAACCAACCGTGTTTTGACTGCCTCCCACACATGAGCATTGCTACCCATCTGACAAGTTCTGCACCCTGTACTTGGAACTTTAAGGCTTAAAGGGTCAAACAATCCTTTAAGGAGACAGATCACTGTAAAGTCATTCTGCTTTGGGGTCTCTGGAGAAACCCAAAGCAAAAACAGACTCAAACAGAGTAGACAGGACCGGTGGATTATGCCTAAGTCCAATACAAGTCCCACTTGGGTATACGATTGAGAAACTATTGCTATTATCCTGCACCTAATCTTAATGTGCTTTATTTATGCCTCTTATGGATCCCGTCCTGTGATGCTCTCCGTCTCACATGTTTGCAATGTGTCCGCGGAAAATTCCACAATCTGGATTCATTTAGACTGGAGCGTATATGGAGGCTCAGAGGATGCCATTGGCATTGGGCTTGATTGATGGCGTATTGTTACTATCTGTTCCATCTGCCATTCTGCAAGCATGGATCCTGTTATAAGCTTTATTTTCTTAAAGTTACAGGTTCTACTTTAATTTACGTAAATGATGCCAGTGACATCTGCACAGCAACTTTCTGAACTAGTGCCCCACACTGATGTATTGTATTATTTCTCCTTTGTAATGGGAATATTCAGCCTGATGGAAGCTGAACAGATTCTCAAGCAGCGTGTTCATAAATGATCATAAACAATACCATTTTTGTAAGAGAGGTGAGGCCCAATGTTGTGGACACTGTTAAGGCGAGTAGCTCACCATACACAGTACGGTATAAGCTGGCAACTCAGTGCCTTTAAAAAGACAGTAGCTTGTTGGCCTTTGTATAGTGGTAAACTGATGGCCTCCCTGGCTGTTGCCAAGCCCTATGATTGTTGGAGACTACACAGACCTGTCGAGTGCATGGGACCACTTGTCATAGGCAGACAGGGTACCCTCCTGCTGGCACTCCCTACATGGCACACAAGGTAGAGGGTGCCCAGGGGATGTCCAGGCATCCACCACCTCCTCTGGATGCAGAACTTCCTTAAATGTCTTACAAGGATATTATTGTAACATATTAACTGAAAGTGAAGCATTAACCCTTTATGGGCTTCAAGATGGGCCTTCCATCCACTGCTTTGGGTCCTCTTTATGAGCCCAGCCCCTCAGTATAGGAAACCTCGGCATAAAGGGGAAACAAGAAGCCTGTATATAAAAGGAGACAAACAGTGGTATAACTACAATACAGCAGACCCCGCAGTTGCTGACAAGTTACCACCACTGACAATGAATATGATAATAATTAAAGCAGCATTATGGTGTTACAACTCCCAAGCCAAGCACAACACCAGCAATAAGATATGGCAATGAAACTTGGAAAACCAGTTAAAGGACACAAAGTGGCAGGATCCATTGTATCATGGACCCCCAACTTGGAGCACATAGATGAACCTCTGCAATGAGAATGACAACCCCTCTATACATTTCTATATTGGCCCCATATAGTAGATTGTTGATAGTGCTAAACCCAGAACCCTATTTGTCAACATTTCAACGAGTGTCCTATGTAATCACCTGGAAATGTGTAAAAGGAGGATAATCACAGCAGTGTGCAAGGAATTGTGGGAATTCGAATCTTGGCTGGAGGAGAGCTGGCTGTACTAAATTTGTGTATCTAGTCAGAACCAGCAGTTCAGGAAATAGCAATGGGCAGATAACTAAATCACTAAACTAGATCACTAAAGCCTTAAAAAAAACCCCAAAAACATGGCAAAAAATCTTGCAATTTACTGATTGTACTGTACCAGCCCAAGGGTTCAGCAACACTATAACAATAAAGATCCAGGCTTTTCTGTTTGAGCTCCCCATCTTGGATCTTGTTAGACCATCGCTTGAGTGTCCGTGGCACTGCTCATGCTCAGTGTTGGTTTCTGTACTGCCATGTAATGTAAATCTGGATGAATTACTAATGAGCCTTGTATCATGAACAGGGCTGCCATCAGGGGTGCACAGGGGGTACAGTTGTACAGGGCATAAAGGGGAGCCAGGCTGTGCTGCACTTTCCGAATTAGCCAGGCCCCCATTGACAGAGCAGAAGACTCAATGATCTGAAGTCCAGAAGATCCGAAGTCCCAAAACCCCAAAGCCCAGAAACCCAGAAGCGTTAACGACCCGAAGCCAAAAAAACCCAAAGCCACAAAAGGAGCCGAAGGAAACAGATGGAGCCAAGGACAAGGAAGAAGAAACTAAGGTAATTCCCACTGAACACCAATGTGTTATTTAATTTTATTAAACCCCTGGTCACCAATGTATTATTTTAATACTCTATAGGCACCTGACCACCAATGATTTTTTTTAGCTTGTAAGGGGGGTGGCTGATCGCCAATGTTATTTTTTAACTTGTAAGGGGGGGGGGCTGGCCACCAATGTTTTTTTTTTAACTTGTAAGGGGGGACTGCCCACCAATGGGTTTTTAGCACCCATGTTTGTGTGGCTTTTTGATTTGTTTGGTCTCTATGGAGGGGTTTGTGGCGATGGGCGGGGCCCATAAATTTTTGTTGTATGGGGCCCGTGATTTCCGTGATACTGGCCCTGATCATGAATGCTATATTGTATATATACAGTATATTGTGAGTGGGTCCCTACGCTCAGTAAGTGACACCAGCTCAGGGCTGGTGCTGGGAATCAGCAGAAAAGAAGATGGGGAGCTACTGGGGCATCTGCATTGGAACATATCTTCCCTGCTGAAGGGCTGCAGTCATCCTGACCTAGTACAGATTCCCAAAATATAAGAGGTAGCATTTGTAGCCTACTTTTATGTTGAGCTCTAGTTCTCCTTTAAGGTGGAAATTGCCGTCTGAGGCTATTATCCCCACTTTTCATGTTATTTCATCTATCAAATGCATTTTTTATACACAAAATCAGGACTTTATTCATCTTTGAATTCCACGCAACTAAAGCCGCAATGAATAAAATATTCATCAAGTAGCAAAATCATTAACTGGAGACCAATGTTCCTCAACTCAAGCAGGTGTAATGTTGATTTATATGGGCTGTGTCTCATTTACCAAAAGGTAAAGACAAAGGCTGATTTTAAACAATGCTAAAAAATATAAATACAGAATCTCAACCCAATTGAGAATGACGGAGGAGGCAGAGCTTCATCCAACAGAGAAGTAACAATATTTACAGATGGAATTTTCATAACCATAAAATGTCAGTGTGGAGATTCCATGCCAGCACCAATGCAGCTCTTTAACATAAGCCATGTGGTTGGACCTGAGTCTGATACCTGTGAGAGGATCAGACAAAAAAAAAAGAAGAAATCAATATAAAAATTTTGTAGAAATCTGTCAACACAAAATGTAACTTCTGGAGAAATTATGGAAAGTCTTAAGCACACCAGGGATGTATGAAGAAAATAAAGGGGGGGGGATGCGTTCCCTTATGTTGATATCATTCTGCTGATAGACACATGGAAACATGCACATTCCTTTCTTGTGGGAGCATACGAAAAGAATAGAATGTCTGGGATGATTGTCCTAGTTGGGCAGAGACCTACAAAAAAAATGGAAAGGTCAAATAACATTGAAACCGCGATATAAAGCACCAACAGACAAATCCAAGATAAAAAGAAAACAAATATTAAATCACTGCTTTCCAAAACAAATCAGCGTTTCCACAGAAAGATCTACAATAAACAGAAGGCATTCAGCGTTAGGTGGGGTTTGAAAAATAGAATGAGATACGCCGGGTTTTTGGCTTGATTTCTGGTTTCCTTAGTGATAAACAGGTCTAACATCTCGCGGCACAAGAGATCAGCGGAAAGCCGAGGAAATCTCTGTTATTTTCATTTATGGCTTTAACAGATGCTGGGATTTTCAGACTTTTTGGATTCAGGCTCTTCTTTGTGACCCAACAATAAATCAACTTTACAGACACATTAAAAAACATCACTAAGTTACTCAAGGAAAGGATATACCTGTAACCCCCAAGTTTCACCATAACTGGTAGTGATGCGCAGGTCATCGAAAAGTCAACCCGCTCCCAACCCTAACCTGCCCGCTCCCAACACAAACCCAACCTGGCAAGTCCTCTCTATTTATAGACCTGTGCTCAACGCACCCCAATATGAAAGGGGGTGTGGCATGCACACTCCTATAAATAGAGGCGTCGGAGAAGAAAGCCGGCAGAGTAAGGTCATGAGTGGGGAGAAGGAAGAGCTCAACCCAAACACACCCAGAAATCTGGTGCACAAGTTGGGCCAAACCCACCTGACCCACAGGTAAATCCAAAGGGTTTGGGATGGCTTTCACGTCACTAATAACCAGCCTTTTGGGAATTAGCGACTTGGGCGTGTCAAAAAGTCCAAAATGGATTGATAAGCAGCATTGACACCACATTTTTCGAAAGATAAACAGTTCAAGATTGCCTTGTATTCTGTAGACCTCAGGCTGAATTAACTTCTTCTGCTCGGACCTTCGTAAATGGGCAACACACAAGAACCTCATCATTTGGAAATCCGTGTTTTAATATGCGCAGATTAATTAATTTTTTTTCCAATTATTGTATTTTTTTTAACCACAATGTAACTTCAAAACATGAAAAAGATATGAAAAGACAATTAAAATCTCATCTACCAATTAAATATTACTTGCCCCGCCTCTATTGCCATTGTCTTTTTAACTTTTTCTTTTGGAAGTAATTTATATATAAAATTTCCCCAAATCATTTGTGGACAAATTTTTCAAAAATCTAATACAGCACCATTTTTTCCCCGATTTATCCCATATTCATTTTCCCAGTGGTAAAATATTTGTTTTTCATTTATTTTCTATTATTTTTTTTTTCCATCTTTAAACAGTTGTGAAAAAAATCTTTATTTCCAAGCACAAATTTTCCATTGTGAAAATGTATCATGCGAATCTTCAAATATTAGTAACTGGGAACATTTATTAGTCATCCTTTTTTTTGCCTTCATAGACCTGGTGAAATATTTTGGTGAAAAAAACATTAAAAAATACTTTATTAAATAGGGCAAAAATTTTAAATTTGAAAAATCTCCATTTTAAAAATGATCACTACAGGTATGGGATCCCTTATTCATTAACTAATTATTCAGAAAGCTCTGAATTACGGAAAGGCCATCTTTCAGAGACTCCGTTTTAATGAAATAATCAAAATTTGTAATAATGATTTCCTTTTTCTCTGTAATAATAAAACTACTTTGCACTGCATCCAAACTAAGATATAATTAATCCTTATTGGAAGCAAAATCAGCCTGTTGGGTTTATTTAATGCTTAAAATATTTTTTAGTAGACTTAAGGTATGGAGATCAAAATTATGGAAAGATCCCTTATCAGAAAATCTGGAAAATCCAGATAACGGGTTCCATACCAGTATTAAAATAGAAATTTGAAGAAAAATGATTTCTTCATAAATATGTTTTTATTTAAGATGAACAGAGTCTCCAACCCCGTTTGCCTCCAAAAAAAGGAAGAAAGGAAAGAGAGAGAATTCAGTACCTGGGACTAAAAAGCAAATTCTGCACATCAGACATCTGTCCTGTGATTCAAGGCTGGAAAATGATATTTAATAGGACATTCTGTTTAACAAGACAAGCCTGTGCATATCAAATTTTCTCTTTTAATCACCCAGAGAGCTCTTTAATAAGGAACAGATATTGGGTTTAGAAGAATATAGACAAGTGGCTTATTTATGATTCTCGTGAAAAATAAATCTGTTTTTTTAATTTTTTTCCATAATAGCATTATTTTACTAACAATTAAAGTCATACCAACATTGTGCTTTGTCCTCCTCAGGACACAATGTTTTTTTTTTAAAAAAAATGTTTTTATTTTACTTGTGGGTTGACAGCTTTCCAAACTTCTCAGCCCTGGTCACTATGGAGCACCAGAAGTTGGGTTGTGGCCTGCTTTTGTCTATGGGACTGTGCAAAGTTCTCCATAGTAAGTGGGATTAGAAAGGGGACTCCTGTAGCCCCAAAAATGTGGTGATTTGAAACAACAAATGGTCATCTATAAAATATTAGGTCCTGGGAATGACACACCTGAAATTCCAAGCCTTTGAAGTGATCATGTCACCAAACAAGGGGCTTTCCCCAGGGGTGCCAGGAGTAATGGCAGAGAAACCCATTCGGAATGTTTGTTTGGGGGGATATTTTAGGAGGATGCTTATTTGCACCTGAAAATGGTCACTTAGGGTGAGATTTGGGGCAAACACTTATTATCTTTCCTGGACATTCTTGGAACATCTGCCAAAAACCCAACCAAGTTCTAGACCTCCAATGCGTGATTAAGACCAAAAATGTCTGACAACCACTGTTTCAAATCTTAGCAATTCCCAATAGCCCCCCTAAACAATAGAATTTTATGTTGAATCCCTCATGTAGTAACTTTTATGTCTATAACCAATACTGTAAAATTTTCCCCTTTGTATTTGTTTATATTATTAAATCTGAATGTATCCTTTTTCCCCATTATTTTGTTTTCTGTAGCTGATGGTTTCAGTCTACAGTTTCAGACTTGCCCATTTGAAGAACAAAGCCTAAATAATAAAGAGAACATTGCTTCCTTACCATCAGTTTCTCTACTAGCCTTTCTTTCTTCCAGCCTCTCCTCACCATCCCAACCTTTGAACTTCATTTCTGTTCGCTCCTCAACACTTTAATAACAACAAGCTTCTCCCTTGCCCTTTGGGAGGCTTATCCACTTTCTTACAAACTTAGAGGAGCTCACAAATCTTTCAACAACAACGTCTTCATGAAATCTCAGTCGTCACCCCCAGACCCTGGTGCATTTTCCTGTGGTGGCCTAACAGCTGGGGTGGACATCATGTTCTTTACTAAACACTTCACTCCTTTTTGTCTCATTTTCATCTTTTGAAGTTAACGTGATTCTTATCTTTTTCACCCATCCCAATAATTTCTCCACTTTCATGTGGATTCCATGTTGTAGTCATTTTCCGACCCTTTGGTTTTCCACCTTTCAGTTGCCGAATAACATCTGTGCTTGGTTTCCTTGTTTCCTTGCATTGACTGCTCTGTGTGACCCTGACATATTATTCACATGCCCTGAAATCTCGCATTATTTAATTTCTCCCTCCCCTCTCATTGATAAATTTCCAATTTGCCTCTTAACACTCCATTTACTTAAACCCAAAAACCCATGAAGACCTTTTTCAAAGCTCCCACCTAAGGATCTGTGTAAATCAGTTCATTTGATCAATTGTTCTGCAGAATCTCTTACAATTTGATGTCCACCGGGAACATTTTGACCACAGTAATTGGATTTATTGGCTACTTATGGCAAAGTTGAGGGAGGAATTGTGTGCTCTGTTCTCTTCTGCTATCAGATTCAGCACATATCATAAGAACTTATTCACTTTCTCCTACTCACACCCATCCATCTGCCTGACACTTCTTGCTCTGTCAACTAGGAAGTGTTGGAAGGGTAACTGTCTGCTCTCTCTCATTTCCCTACAGAAATAGGGATTGGTAACACTAGATAGGTACCTAATATATAGAGACAAGAGGAGAGTGTTGGAAGGGTTACTGTCTGCTCTCTCTCATTTCCCTACAGAAATAGGGATTGGTAGCACTAGATAGGTACCTAATATATAGAGACAAGAGGAAAGTGTTGGAAGGGTTACTGCCTGCTCTGCTCTCATTTCCCTACAGAAATAGGGATTGGTAGCACTAGATAGGTACCTAATATATAGAGACAAGAGGAAAGTGTTGGAAGGGTAACTGTCTGCTCTCTCTCATTTCCCTACAGAAATAGGGATTGGTAACACTAGATAGGTACCTAATATATAGAGACAAGAGGAAAGTGTTGGAAGGGTTACTGTCTGCTCTCTCTCATTTCCCTACAGAAATAGGGATTGGTAACACTAGATAGGTACCTAATATATAGAGACAAGAGGAAAGTGTTGGAAGGGTTACTGTCTGCTCTCTCTCATTTCCCTACAGAAATAGGGATTGGTAGCACTAGATAGGTACCTAATACAGTATATAGAGACAAGAGGAAAGTGTTGGAAGGGTTACAGTCTGCTCTCTCTCATTTCCCTACAGAAATAGGGATTGGTAACACTAGATAGGTACCTAATATATAGAGACAAGAGGAAAGCGTTGGAAGGGTTACTGTCTGCTCTCTCTCATTTCCCTACAGAAATAGGGATAGGTAACACTAGATAGGTACCTAATATATAGAGACAAGAGGAAAGTGTTGGAAGGGTTACTGTCTGCTCTCTCTCATTTCCCTACAGAAATAGGGATTGGTAGCACTAGATAGGTACCTAATATATAGAGACAAGAGGAAAGTGTTGGAAGGGTTACTGTCTGCTCTCTCTCATTTCCCTACAGAAATAGGGATTGGTAGCACTAGATAGGTACCTAATATATAGAGACAAGAGGAAAGTGTTGGAAGGGTTACTGTCTGCTCTCTCTCATTTCCCTACAGAAATAGGGATTGGTAGCACTAGATAGGTACCTAAAAGGTATTGGCATTTACTGCTTGTGAATTGACAGTTGACTTATTTGTTCCCCTGGGTAACACTGGAACCATAGGTGGGTGTATAGGCAGAGGGGTGATTTTATTTTTGGGGAAGCTAATTAAAGGCATTTTGTACATAGATTTCTAGAGCCAACTTCATGTATAATACAGCAAAACACATGGCAGGGAAAATACAGGGCCGATTTCAAGGTTCCAAAACAAGTGACAGGATAAATGTAGTGCCAATTTAATGCATAATACTACAGAAAACACGAGAATATAAATATATAGTATCATTTAATCGTATGATATACCCCAGAAAGCAGAACAGGATACATTATTTCCAAATATAAGCCCCCCCCAAACATATGGCAGGATAAATACAGTGCCCATTCATGTTTAATCCTCCAAGCACTCATCCAAAGATACAGTGACTGGCCCACCGGGATACCAGGAAAACTCCCGGTGGGCCCAGGTGTCAGTGGTCCCTCATACTGCTAAACATTTGGCCTATTTCATGGCCATTCCCTATTTCTATGAGAACAAAGAGGCTAAATAGATGGAATAATAGATTATAGTATGTAAAAAAAAGAGACTAGGAGAATAGAGGTTGAGTGAGAAGAGGAAGAATAATAGTACTGAGAGTGGGCCCCTGGTCTAAGGTTTTTGGGTGGGCCCCTGGTGTCCCAGTCCGACACTGCAGATAAATGCTCTGCAAGTTCCATGTATAATACCCCAGAACACATGGCATGATAAATACATTCCCAGTTTTAAGTGTAATACATCCCAGGCTTCAAGCTCTTTGGGGCAGAGGACCCCTTCCTCTAGTCTCTTAGCACTTAATCTTGAATATAAATAAGTAATTTATACTGACTTGTTTGTATTGATTTCTATCTATTAAATTATTGTATTATATATCTGTAATCTTTTTATGAGCTAATAGAGCCTAGCGTGAAGGCCAGTTAGGGGGAGAATTGGGGTGAGTGTTTATTTGTACCCTGGGTACCCCTGGAACTATAGCAGGGTGACACCCCAATGTTTCTATATATCTGTAACCTTGTTATGAGCTAAGGGGGCCCAGTCTGAAGGTCAGTTAGGGGGAGATTTGGGGTGAGTGCTTATTTGTACCCTGGGTACCCCTGGAACTATAGCAGGGTGACACCCCAATGTTTCTATATATCTGTAACCTTGTTATGAGCTAAGGGGGCCCAGTCTGAAGGTCAGTTAGGGGGAGATTTTGGGTGAGTGCTTATTTGTACCCTGGGTACCCCTGGAACTATAGCAGGGTGACTGTTACCCCAATGTTTCTATATATCTGTAACCTTGTTATGAGCTAAGGGGGCCCAGTCTGAAGGTCAGTTAGGGGGAGATTTGGGGTGAGTGCTTATTTGTACCCTGGGTACCCCTGGAACTATAGCAGGGTGACTGTTACCCCAATGTTTCTATATATCTGTAACCTTGTTATGAGCTAAGGGGGCCCAGTCTGAAGGTCAGTTAGGGGGAGATTTGGGGTGAGTGCTTATTTGTACCCTGGGTACCCCTGGAACTATAGCAGGGTGACACCCCAATGTTTCTATATATCTGTAACCTTGTTATGAGCTAAGGGGGCCCAGTCTGAAGGCCAGTTAGGGGAGATTTGGGGTGAGTGCTTATTTGTACCCTGGGTACCCCTGGAACTATAGCAGGGTGACACCCCAATGTTTCTATATATCTGTAACCTTGTTATGAGCTAAGGGGGCCCAGTCTGAAGGTCAGTTAGGGGGAGATTTGGGGTGAGTGCTTATTTGTACCCTGGGTACCCCTGGAACTATAGCAGGGTGATACCCCAATGTTTCTATATATCTGTAACCTTGTTATGAGCTAAGGGGGCCCAGTCTGAAGGTCAGTCAGGGGGAGATTTTGGGTGAGTGCTTATTTGTACCCTGGGTACCCCTGGAACTATAGCAGGGTGACTGTTACCCCAATGTTTCTATATATCTGTAACCTTGTTATGAGCTAAGGGGGCCCAGTCTGAAGGTCAGTTAGGGGGAGATTTGGGGTGAGTGCTTATTTGTACCCTGGGTACCCCTGGAACTATAGCAGGGTGACTGTTACCCCAATGTTTCTATATATCTGTAACCTTGTTATGAGCTAAGGGGGCCCAGTCTGAAGGTCAGTTAGGGGGAGATTTGGGGTGAGTGCTTATTTGTACCCTGGGTACCCCTGGAACTATAGCAGGGTGACACCCCAATGTTTCTATATATCTGTAACCTTGTTATGAGCTAAGGGGGCCCAGTCTGAAGGTCAGTTAGGGGGAGATTTGGGGTGAGTGCTTATTTGTGCCCTGGGTACCCCTGGAACTATAGCAGGGTGACACCCCAATGTTTCTATATATCTGTAACCTTGTTATGAGCTAAGGGGGCCCAGTCTGAAGGCCAGTTAGGTGGAGATTTGGGGTGAGTGCTTATTTGTACCCTGGGTACCCCTGGAACTATAGCAGGGTGACACCCCAATGTTTCTATATATCTGTAACCTTGTTATGAGCTAAGGGGGCCCAGTCTGAAGGTCAGTTAGGGGGAGATTTGGGGTGAGTGCTTATTTGTACCCTGGGTACCCCTGGAACTATAGCAGGGTGACACCCCAATGTTTCTATATATCTGTAACCTTGTTATGAGCTAAGGGGGCCCAGTCTGAATATTATTTAACAACCTTTAAGAAAGGAGGAGAGGGAGATTGTAGGACTATGGCACATCTGGTTACAATGTGATAGTTGCTACAAATAAGACTGGATGGGAAACTCTACTTTTAACCTGTTTTATAATCCATTCTGCTGCCATGGGGCCCCTTCCCTAACCGCGCACAGGAGAATAGAAATATATATATATGATCACTTAGATTCATTGCATTTCTCTCTGTGTTTCTCGCCTTCCAGAAGATTAGACCAAGTTCAATAGTCCTGAGGGCATAGAAGGGAACAGACCCTCCGACACCTGTGAAAAACGGAGCGTTTCGCTGTCCCTTGAAGCTTTTTAATTGTTCTCTGAGTTGAGAGTTGAATATGGAATCTGTGATTTAGCACCTGGTCCAGGAATTCAAATCTAGAGAAGGACTTCATAGACTTTATACATCCCTGCACTGCCCACAATATTCCTTCTGTCTAGCTGTCCATATGTACTTAACCAACAGCCCCCAAACTTGCCATCAGGGGGCGACAGGTGGGAATTCTTTCAAGTTCCCTATGGCAATAGAGAGTCAGGAGAAATACAATGGTCTAAGTTGGGGATCCCCAACCTTTTTTATCCACATTCAGATGTAAAAAGAGTTGGGGCACAACACAAGCATGAAAGATTTTTCTGGGGGTACAAAATAAGGGCTGTGATTGGCTTTTTGTAGCCCCTATGTGGACTGGCAGCCTACAGGAGAGTCTGTTTAGCAGTACAACTGGTTTTTATACAACCAAAACTTGCCTGGAATTCAAAAATAAGCTCCTGCTTTGAGGCCACTGAGAGCAACATCCAAGGGGCTGGTGACATGTTGCTCATGAGCCACTGGTTGGGGGTCACTGGTTTAGGTTGTCGGACTGCTGCTTGCTTGGGGGCCCTGATAAATAAGTAGTATGAGTGCCCCATGATTTCTCATGGTGGCCTTTACAGCTGCACATGGTTGGACTGGTGGGTGCAGGGCCCACTGTGGCTGCCATCCCAGGGGTTCACGCACCCCTCATGGGCCCCTGCTGCACCGCCCGCACTCCCATCTGCCCCACTGCACCGCCCACACTCCCATTGGCCCCTGCTGCACTACCTGCACTCCCATGGGGCCCCACTGTGCCACCCGCACCCCCATGGGGCCCCTGTTGTGCTCCCCAAACCCCTACAGGGCCGCCACCACACACCCTAACCCCTCCCCTGAGCACACGTAAATTTAAAGTACCATCAGCAGAGGGAGATCAATGGCCTGGGGGAGCAGTGGAGACAATCAGGTCTGGGCCGGCGGGGCCCACCTAGTTTTTCCCGGTTGCAGCCCTACAGGCCGGGCCAGTTGGGTGGGAGAGTTCAATGAGCACCTTTAAAAACTACTCAGACCCCATCCAATCGTTCATTCTACTTATATGTGTCACACGCTGAATGCCAAATCCATCCATACATTGTTATCCTTCATTTGCAAATGCAACTGTGAAATATTATTGGAAAAAATGACCATGCCAAAAAAAATTCACCTTCCAGTTCAAAGCTGGGATTTGCTTTGGCCGGGTAAACTAAATAAAAAACAAAACTGGGATTTATCACCTTTAAGTTAACTTTTAGTATGTTAGAGAATGGCCAATTCTAAGCAACTTTTCAATTGACCTTTATTTTTTTTATAGTTAGAGCCTTCCTCTTCTGGCTCTTTTCAGCTTTCACGTGAGGGTCACTGACCCCATCTAAAAACAAATACTCTGTAAGGCTACAAATGTATTGTTATTGCTACTTTTTATTCCTCCTCTTTCTATTCAGGCCTCTCCTATTCATATTCCAGTCTCTTATTCATATTTGCTAGGGTAATTTGGACCCTAGCAATTGCACCCTAGTAATTTGGAACTTAAACTAGAGAGTTTCTTAACAAAAAGCTAAATAACTCAAAAACCACACTCTCTGCTTCATACTTAAAGTTAACTCGAAAAGTGAACAACCCCTTGAACTACTTGTTACAGGCCCCACCCACTTTCCCATTTTGGGTGTGGTCAAACCAGAAATGGCGCAGAACAGCAATTGCATAAAATATAGCTGCCATATAGACTGGTGAGCGCACGGAGCAATTAAACAAAGACAGTGTTACAGACTTTAATTAAAGCTGATTTGGGCAGAGTGTTCGGTATTGGAAATGGAACATTACTGAAAGTATCTGGGGGGGGGTAGTGTTGGAGAACCAGACCCTTCTTCTATCATTCCACTTATTTTCTCTAGGAGAGGTAATTCCTAACTGAGAAGCCCATTGGGTGGTCTGATTTTGGCAGGGGTCCATCCAGTCCAGTATGGTAATAAAACATTGGGGTCTTTTGGCCTCTATAAGTGTTTTACTATTGACTAATGGCAGCTCGGGGGCCCCTGATGAGGCGGCTGATGGATCGCGATGGAAATCGGAAATTCTTCTCTATTTAGTTTTTAGTGCGCAAAACCTGAATTTCCGTGAATAAAAGAACATCGATCTCACCTTTTCTCACTGTAATTCAAAAGAAGTAAAAATAATCAAATTAAAGAAAATATAAACTGACTAATGGATGATGTACAATTCCCTCTATGAATCTGGTCTGTTAATTCAACGTTAACGAGCAAATCCAAAACACAAATAATCAGTCTGATTACTCCATTTTTAATTATCGCTAAATGACAGCACACTGCTGCTTATCCCATTTGTTTGTACAAGAAATATTTACACATATATAATGAGTGACTTATTCACTTTTATTTTTAGGTCTCTGCAGGGAATCACCATTAATGGGGACATTAAAGGAATTTTTTTCTACTCAAATTTTACTTTTTATTATACTTAACGTTAACAGCTTAGAACTATTTTCCCAATGTGTTTAAACTGGATCTTTCAACACTGTTCTCAGTTATACAGATAGCTAGAACCTCAGCTGCCATAAAGCAGGACAGGACTGCTGCTTACAATGGGGATCAGATAGGATCTGTGCAGCCACTGGGACAGAATGTTCTGTTATACAGATAGCTAGAATCTCAGCTGCCATAAAGCAGGACAGGACTGCTGCTTACAATGGGGATCAGATAGGATCTGTGCAGCCACTGGGACAGAATGTTCTGTTATACAGATAGCTAGAATTTCAGCTGCCATAAAGCAGGACAGGACTGCTGCTTACAATGGGGATCAGATAGGATCTGTGCAGCCACTGGATCAGAATGTTCTGTTATACAGATAGCTAGAATCTCAGCTGCCATAAAGCAGGACAGGACTGCTGCTTACAATGGGGATCAGATAGGATCTGTGCAGCCACTGGGACAGAATGTTCTGTTATACAGATAGCTAGAATCTCAGCTGCCATAAAGCAGGACAGGACTGCTGCTTACAATGGGGATCAGATAGGATCTGTGCAGCCACTGGGACAGAATGTTCTGTTATACAGATAGCTAGAATCTCAGCTGCCATAAAGCAGGACAGGACTGCTGCTTACAATGGGGATCAGATAGGATCTGTGCAGCCACTGGATCAGAATGTTCTGTTATACAGATAGCTAGAATCTCAGCTGCCATAAAGCAGGACAGGACTGTTGCTTACAATGGGGATCAGATAGGATCTGTGCAGCCACTGGGACAGAATGTTCTGTTATACAGATAGCTAGAATCTCAGCTGCCATAAAGCAGGACAGGACTGCTGCTTACAATGGGGATCAGATAGGATCTGTGCAGCCACTGGGACAGAATGTTCTGTTATACAGATAGCTAGAATCTCAGCTGCCATAAAGCAGGACAGGACTGCTGCTTACAATGGGGATCAGATAGGATCTGTGCAGCCACTGGGACAGAATGTTCTGTTATACAGATAGCTAGAATCTCAGCTGCCATAAAGCAGGACAGGACTGCTGCTTACAATGGGGATCAGATAGGATCTGTGCAGCCACTGGGACAGAATGTTCTGTTATACAGATAGCTAGAATCTCAGCTGCCATAAAGCAGGACAGGGCTTTTCTCCCCCAATTTGTCTACAAGTGCTGCTCCTCTGAGCTGTGCCTGGGGTGCAGGATAATTGCCCAATTTGCACTTCTCTAAATCCCCCAAGCTCCACTGCTGGTTCGTGGCTGTATTTCCAGTAAACACACAGAAATCTCAGCAAAGTATAAGTGGATGTGTGTCAGTAGGATGGGTTATTGATTGTGTCTGTGCGTGTGGAGACCCCAGAGCAACAGGACAGGGTGGGTTTAACTATCATCTCACTACCATGTGACCTTATGGCTTCTCTATGTTCTCAGGTGCCAAAAATCCAACTTAGATACAAAGCAATAGTAATGATAATGCAACTGGATTTTCCTTCTAAACCTAAAGGATATTTATGGGCCAATACATAGATGTATGGGACCTGTTATCCAGAATGCTCGGGAACTGGGTTTTTCCGGATAATGGATCCCATACATGTAGAAACATAGTTATATCATATTGAATATTTATTGTCAGATACAGGAAATTACTAAATACACAAATATCTGACAAGAAATATTTATTATTATATGAAAAAGGCCACACTACGACTCAGATTGAATTATATTTCATCTTCATCATTTATTTCTATAGAGCCAGCAAGTTACTCAGTGCTTTACATTCATTTGTAACAAACAGGGGTCTTACAATTATTTAACAAACAAGCGTTACAGAGGAATAGGATTAGAGGGCCCTGACCACAAGAGCTTACAGTCAATACATTTTTAATTAGTTGTTAGATTGAAGTTTTCTGTTGGACAATTTATTACCATTAGGAATAACATTTAAAAAATAATTTTTAGTGGGTTCTGAAGAGATTGTGAGGGTGATATTTTTTTTTACCAGCAGGGGGCAGTGCAGACTTTATGACCAGCTGTGTGAAATGCGTTTCGTGTTACCGAACCGAGCGTCCTGCTTCCCGACTCTCATCTGTATTCATTTGTATTCATTATATGTACTTTCTGTTAGTTGTTTTATTCCAAGGGATGTGTTAATTCCCTATAGAATTTAAAATATTTTACAAACTTTTTTTAAAATAAAAATTACATTTTTTTTAATCATTTCAGTTTCTTTGTAAAATGGAAATCTAATGGTTTTTGTTTTCAAAAAGTCCTCAGAGGTCACTACATTTTGGATTTACCAGTGAAAGTACTTCAGGCATGAGATTGGTTATCCAGAAAGCTATTTTTGCTTAAAATAGACTCCAATTTAAAAAAATTATCCAAATTTTTTAAAATGATTTCCTTTTTCACTGTAATAATGAAACAGAGGCTTCTTCAGGTATGGCACCTGTTATCAGGAATGCTCGGGACCCGGGGTTTTCTAGATAAGGGATAATTTGGATTTTCATACCTTAATTCTACTAATAAAATCATATAAACATTAAATAAACCCAATTGGCTGATTTTGCTTCCAATAAGGATTAATTAAATCTTAGTTGGGATCAAGTACAAGGTACAGGTATGAGACCTGTTATCCAGAATGCTCTGGATATGGGGGTTTTCAGATAAGGGATCTTTCCGTAATTTGGATCTTCATACCTCAAGTCTACTAGAAAATCATATAAACATTAAATATACCCAATAGGCTGGTGTTTTGCTTCCAATAAGGATTAATTATATCTTAGTTGGGATCAAGTACAAGCGACTGTTTTATTATTACAGAGAAAAAAGAAATCATTTTTAAAAACTCCATGGGAGACGGCCATCCCAGAATTCTTAGCTTTCCAGATAAGGGGTTTCCAGATAATGGATCCTATACTTGTGTTGCTAATAGGGAGTTATAGTGAAACGTGGGTCAATAATTTCTTGTTAGGGGCCTATCAGCTCCTAGTGGAGAAGTCCGGAACAAGGAGGAAGCTTTAGGGCAAAGTTTGTGGTAACCAATCAGGGATCAGGAGATTTCAGGCAGTATTTTAATTGGCAGGCAGCAAAAGATTGTGGAAACAGGTTCAGGCAAGAAATAAAGTCTAGAAATACAATTAGGAACAATCAGGAATAAAGATAGCAATTCCTAATAACGGGCATTGAACCCGTGACCTGAAAGGTCTTTTATTTTCAAATTTCGTGCCGCTGACATCAGTGAGCAGTTACATCACAAGACTTGAATAAACACACAGGGGTCCGCCCCGCTTCACTTGCTGTTGAGCGTCTGGTGAATTTTTCCCTTCTATGTATATTGGAGAGGTGCCGACCTCTTTTCCGGACACCCCGCTAATTGATTGGAGAGGCTGGGGACTCAGGAATCCGCCATCTTGGTTGGGGAACTCCTGACAGTACTCTCTTCCCCAGGGGGGGCCACTGGACCACCGCATCTTGTTTCCGTGGAAATTGTTTGTAAAATTCCTGTACCAATTGAGGAGCATGGACATCAGCCTGTTTTATCCAAGTGCACTCCTCGGGACCAAAACCTTTCCATTGGATCAGGAATTGTAGAGACCCTCTAGAGATCCTTGAGTCCAAAATATTCTCTACCTCGTATTCCATCCACGGTGACAGAAGAAGGAGGAGATTGTTCTGAAGAGAAGCGATTTCCGGTTTTACCCCAGAGCTCCTCAACACCTACTAACCTGCACTCTTGCAAGCTGGACCTGGCCCAACCCACTATGCTGCCATTTCTTATATTCCCCTATGGACCTGCCCATCTCTGACATCACCAGAAGAGGCGGGGCAGTAAAGGAGCGAGTATGTCACGCCTTCATTATAGTATTGACACATTTCACTTGATGGTGGAAATTGTAATTTTTTAACAATGGGAAAATGAAGTGAAAATATACAGGTATGGGATCCGTTAAGTGGAAACCCATTATCCAGAAAGTTACAAATTACAGAAATGCTACGTCTCAGACTCCATTTTATCCAAATTATCCAGATTTTTAAAAATGATTTCCTTTTTCTGTGTAATAATAAAACAGTCGCTTGTACTTGATCCCAACTAAGATATAATTAATCCTTATTGGAAGCAAAACCAGCCTATTGGGTTTATTTAATGTTTACGTGATTTTCTAGTGGAATTAATGTTGGAATTAATGTTGGAAGATGCAAATTAGAGAAAGATCCCTTATCCGTAAAACCGCATGTTTCGGGCACTCTGGATAACAGGTCCCATAGTTGTGCTTTGTACTTGATCCCAACTAAGATATAATTAATCCTTATTGGAAGAAAAACCAGCCTATTGGGTTTATTTCATGTTTACATGATTTTTTAGTAGACTTAATATATAAAGATCCAAATTACGGAAAGATCCGTTATTCAGAAAACCCCAGGTCCCGAGCATTCTGGATAACAGGTCCCATACATGTACCAAAATCCCATTATTTTGATCAAATGTAGCAAATAGTGAGATTATGCTTTCCCTTCACTATCCTCAGGATTGAAATGGGTGTAAACGTTCTTTATAATTACAGTAATGTTTTAAAACAAAGTCATAGTGAAATGAAACGCTTCCAGTTTGGCTGCTTTAGAAATGATCCGCTTTGATCCCAATGATTTTGGGCTTCAAGTCGTGGCTCTGAGCACAAGGACTGACTTCATAATGTAGAGATTGGTTGGATTTTCTTTTCACGCTTTAAACATCTTCATTTAATAAATTTCAATTAATATCAAGGGGAAACTGCTTGTAGCTAAGCTTTAATTTGCATATTTTCTTACCAGCGTAATTGATGTGTTGGCCCCGGTGTTGCCGTATGGAGAACAGGCAATGGGTGTCAGCACTTCTGTGGTTTTCTCCAGTTTATTTAGAGAAAAACCATCATAACCGCTCCCTTTTATGCTGCTATAACCACACGCAACGCATTTTGTACATTCCAAAGGGCGGCCTTCATTATTCTCCTTTTTTTAAATAAAAAACCATAAATGTGGTCTGTTAATTAAATCTCTTTAATGTTGCGTTCTTGGTGCAAGCAAAGACAATGTGGCTGCTTCCTCCACTTTCCTGGAAAATGTGGCAAATGGTGCTGTTAAAGGGGTAGTTCACCTTTGTATGTTATACAATGCCTTATTCCTAGCAACTATGCAATTGGTTCTCATTATTTATTTTTATAAATACTTTCATATCGGGGTCACTGACCCCGACAGTCAATAACTCTTGATCTGCGAGGCTATGATTTAATTGTTATTGTTACATTTAATTTTTTATCTTTGTATTCAGCCCTTTACTATCCTTATTCCTGTCTCCTGCTCAAACCACTGCCTGGTTACTAGGGCAAATAAGACCCTAGCAACCTGATAGCTGCTGAAATACCAAACTGGAGAGTTGTTTAATAAATGAAAAACCGGATGACCAATTGCAAATTGTCTCAGAATTTCAGTGTCTACAGCATACTAAAAGGTAATTTAAAGGTGAACTATTTCTTTGACATCATATTTCATATAGGCCAAGCAATTAGCTGGAATGCTCTGTGAAAGGCCCAAAAATGACTTAGTTTTTATTGACATGTGGAAACTTTAAACAGATTCAAAGCTATTCAGTTTAGTCTCAGGGTTTCTCAACTTAGCAGGAATTCCTGCATCCATATTTGTTTTATGATCTGCACTTGGATCATGGGTTTGCAGATCCAGTTGGTACTTTAATTTTAGATAGGGAGCATTTACTATGTCCTTCACATAGGAATGGAGTTAAAAAATTGCAAGGAACCATGTTTTTGTGCTAGCCACTATCTAATTCCCACCAGCATCGAACTGGTGGTGTGTTAGGGTCCCCCACACCACCCTGCTCCATGCACAGATGCGTGGGGGAAGCGGGTAAGGACACAACGGCCGAGTCCAACCCTGATTCCCACTGTAGGAGCCAGTCATCACCCTCAACCTGGGGACAGGGCCCGATTCACATAGAGGGTGCCCCTAGGGCAAGGTTGTTTGTCGCCCCTGTCCCCTCCCTTATTTGCTCAAATTTTCATCATCCGAACCGGAGCAATGGGGATTGGCGCACGGGAATTTATCTTATCTCTTGTGAATCCCCAGTGTTTCTGAACCAATGTGGATGTGGTTGGGCAGCATGCCGCCCCCTTAATTCCTGCAGCCCTAGGCCCAGGCCTTGGTGGCCTCTCCGCCTGCCTGGGGGTGGTCATTGTAAAATATATTCCCTACCTAAAGATTTAATTCTGCAATCATATAGTTTTATATGCATTTTTAATATGGTTTCTTTACCTACCACATCCTGAAATGTGCTTTTAGTGGCTCCATACACTTGCACATAAGAAAAACTCAACAATGGAAAGGAACATTATAGGCAACATTAAAAGATAAAAAAAAACACAGGACCCCAAATCCCAACACCATAAAAGCGTTGTTGTTTTTCCTAAATATAGCAATCTTTGATGAGCGATGCAAAAATGGTGGGAAATGATGTGACAGACTCATATCTCAAAAATCCCCAAAAACGTCCTGAAGAAGTGAGCCACAGGCAGAATGCACTGAACCGGGACATCTGTGGTTAGGTTTGTGGGTGCCGATATTTTTAGAGCTAAGTTATGTTACTACTTAAACCATTTTCCTTCTTCAGCCAGCGGTATAGAATAGCAAAATGAATGAGTAATGCATTGACTTTGATGATGGAGACATGATTAAAAGGTAATGTCCATGTGCAGTAGAGCAGGGCTAGGAGAAAGTGAAAATATTTGTTGTGTTTTCTGCTTCCGTGTAAAGATTTGACTTCCTCACTTCCTTCCTTTGCTTGATATCAGGAGGCAAAGCTTTGGCTGTTGTTTTATTGGAAAAGTATCTACAGATTTACCCAACAGACCCTGGTGGTATAATGAAGAGTGGAATGGTCTTTGAGGAGACCTCCTTCAGAAGATTTCTCTTATATATTGTAAGTAGCATTGTCAGGGTGCAGAGGCAGCAGGAAGAAACGGTGGCTGTTTAAGTTGAACACCGGAAATGATTTATATTGCCATTATGGTGGGGTGGAGATACATAGTATGAAAGCTTGAGTCAAACTTCTAGGCCTCTAAATTATATCATACATGTTTGTTACTCTAAAGCGGGAGGTCCTCAACCTTTTTTTTACCCGTGAGCCACATTCAATTCTAAAAAGAGTTGGAGAGCAACACAAGCATGAAAAAAGTTCCTTAGGTGCCAAATAAGGGCTGTGATTGGTTATTTGGTATTTATGGACTGGCAGCCAACACGAGTCACAGTTTGGCAGTAAACCTGGTTTATGTAACCAAAACTTGCCTCCAAGTCAGGAATTCAAAAAATAAGCAGCTGCTTTGAGGCCACTGAGAGCAACAGCCAATGGGTTGGTGAGAAACATGTTGCTCATGAGCCAATGCTTAGGGATCAATGCTCTAAAACATTCCATTAAATACATGGCTGAGGATGAACAGCTTGAGGGCCACCATAACATATCATATATTCCCCTAAACATCCTAAATAATGCAGAGATAGCCGCACACAGTTTAGTCTTCATGACATTTGGTAATTTGACCATAGGACACTGTACCAGATCACAACTTTGCTATAAACAAATGTGAAGAGCTAAACTGCACAGGTCCCACCGCTCCAGCTTTTGGGCCAGTAGCTAGACTGGTTATTAGAAATGCACCAGATTGACTTCACATGTGGACATGGAGCAAATGTTCTGCTCTGAATGATCTAATCCATCTGCATTCCATTTGGAACAAGTGTTTAGAACTTTGGGAAGAATTCATGTGGTCATTTTTGTCGCATTTCCATCAGTAATTAGGGTTGGACAAATTTCTTCACCTTGTTTCACCGCAGAAATGATGCCCATAGACTTTTATGGTGTCGTACATTAAAATAAAAATGATTTTAATGGGTGTCAGCACCATTTTGCTGCCGGTGAATTTTTGACGAAACGGGTCAAATTCGCCTAAGCCTATCAGTAATCACAGATACTGGTACAACAGCTAGCTTCCGGATCAGGGGTCATCAACCTTTTTTTTTACAGTATATGAACCACTTTCAAATGTAAAAAGAGTTGGGGAGCAACACAAGCATGAAAACATTTTCCCAGGGGTGACAAATAACGGCTGTGATTGGCTATTTAGTAGTCCCTGTGTGGACTGGCAGCCTATAGGAGGCCGTTTGGCAGTATACCTGTTTTCTATTCAACATAACTTGCCTCCAAGCCTGGAATTCAATAATAAGCACCTGCTTTGAGGCCACTGGGAGCAACATCCAAGGGGTTGGGGAGCAACATGTTACTCGTGACTCGTACTGGTTGGGGATCACTGTATTGTATAGATACTGGTTTTGATGCAGGAAAACATTACTTAATTGCTTGAATGTAAAGTGGCATGGCTTGGTGACATCACTTAACTTAGTTGATGGCCTGGCCAGTGACATCATCAATGCGGACATATTTATTGTGTTTTTGTTCCTTGGACTATCCTGTTCTCCCCTGGTAAAGTTCATCCAGGTTCACCAGATGTTGCAGCTTCAGCAATGAATAATAATATCTTGCAAAACCATCGTTGATGTATTTACTGAGTTAATGTTTACAGTAACTTACCTCCAGCTCCCATGATCAACGTACAGGTTGAGAAATGTATTGAAATTTGGACAGAACAAGAAAGAATTACTGCAAACCCCGTTGAACTCCTAAAACTTTCTTTGGGTTAAATATAACCTTATGTTCAGCATTATCTACATAAATGGGGTTTGAATCTGGCCCATGGCAGGCAGATTTCTGATTCGATAGCAATAATATATCACTCACAGATATAATCAGCCCCACTAATGTGAACAATAACTCCCAGGATCCCCTGTTGGGTTCACTGCGAGTCAAGAACGAAAGTCGTGCACATCGTCTCTTTCATGAGCTTCACCCTGATTGTTCCCCATGCGGTTTGGTCTTTTTTGTGTCATGTACTAGACTCGGCTGCATGTAGTTTTTTTAGGAACACAATGTAGATCTTTGTGCTGCGCCTTTGGTATTTTAATGTGCAATATGGCTATGGGGTTGAGGCAGGCTCTCACTTCAAAGAGGCATATTATACAATCAGTTTTATGTGCGATAGCACATAGTTAGGAAGTAACATAAGATTTATGAGCATGACTGGTTATGTACTTTCTGAGGCAGGGTTTCTTCCTTACTTCCCCAGCTTTATTATTATTATTATTGCAGCGCAGAAGTGTGTTAACTGTTTTAGGGCTTTCAGCTTTATAAAGATGGAGAGAATCGGCACTAAATGAAGGACTCTGTTCCAACAAGGCAACGGGTTCCATTGCTCAATCTATACGGTCTTCCCACAAAGTGGTGGCCCTTTTTACACCCAAATCCCTCAAGCAACAAGAGAAAGGCAAAAACCTTGGATTTTGGTTAACAAATGTATACAATTTAACAGTTACAGAGAAAAAAAGAGGTCCAAACCCAACGTTCACCCACTGTCTTTGACTTCTTGCTTTGGGGGCATTGAACATCAAAGGATTTTATCTAAAATTAAAACTAGTCATTTTTTAAAAAATATTGTTTTGAATGGAACTTTTCAATGGAGATTTATTAAATTCAAAAAGAACACGGTTATTTTCAGCTTATTTCCCAATAAGTACTGTATCACCCAAACAAACCTGTAGTATCCGCAGTGTCTATTCAAACACCTTTAATCTATTAATTGTCCCATCACAATAGGAACAGTGTTCCGGAAAACCAGAAACAGTACAAAAACAAAAATCAAATTCAATTAAAATCCCTTATTTGTGACAGAAAGAGACAGATTTGCTAAAATTCAAATTTTCTTCTTGATTGCTAACTTATATACAGAGAAAGTTAATTGACCAAAAACATGATCGTTTTAAATCATTTGCAAAAAACACACACTAAAATCACATTCTGAATCCACAAAATCTTGATTTACTAAAATTCAAAGTAATTTAAATTTTTTTCCGAAATTAAAAAAAATTTGATCTGTTTCTTCTTGATTGCCAGCATATTTATAGAAAAACGTAAGAGACCAAAAACATTAAAATAATAAAAAATATAGCTTTAAATGTGAAAACAAACCTTCTGCTGGCAGACATTTTTTCATTTCTGTTTTTGAGGTTTTTTTTTACACTTTGCTAAATATGGAAATTAGAGTTTGACACAATTGTATTTGAAAAATCAAAATCAAAGAAGAAGAAAAACTTGATCACGGGCAAAAATGGTTTCCATGAAAAGTAAATAATTCACAGTGATGCAATTGAGTATAATTTCATGCAATTTGTGTCAATTTTCCAAACTCATATATTTATCATCCATAGCAATGTTCCCTTCTTCTCCCACAATAAATCAAGATGAGATTCATTTCTGCATTTTGGTAACAAATACTTGGAAGCAATCGAAACCTTTTTCTGGTTTGCTGATGTTGAATCATTTGTTTAAACCAGAGAGAAGTTCTTCTGAGATGATTCTTTATACCACAAATATCCTTGGGTTTTATTTGCAAGGCCAGCACACTCAGCCAATCACAGATGTTATCCTCATCTTTCAATGTAGCACACATTTGCATGGAGACCGTGACATAATCTGCTCTGCAGAATGAGTAGCATTATTTATATTTTTTGAGTTTTAGTGGTTGGGTACTGAACTCCATTCGATGGCTCAGGTGTATGGATGCATCTTTGTATGAGACAGTCATCTAAAGCTCTTCTTCTCTCCTACCTTTTGGCATGGGGTTTCCTATACTCAACCACTAAAAATTCACAATTGAAATCCGTGAAAATGAAGGTGCAATATTATGTAGGATTTAGCCCATGGTCTTCTTTCCTGAGTAGTAAATTTGTTTAACCTTCTTCTTCATAGTTTCTGTTCTTCTTACAGGTGTTCATAGTCTACTATTGACCCTCGGCTGGTTGTTGTCTAGATGACCTAGACATTGTGGTGACCCTAACATCACGGCAAGAAGATGCAATAATGTGTTATTCATTGTGGGTTATACTGACACTTTTCACTCAACTATAACAGGGATCCCCAACCTTTTGAACCCGTGAGCAACATTCAGAAGAAAAAGGAGTTGGGGAGCAACACAAGCATGAAAATTGTTCTTGGGGTGCCAAATAAGTGCTGTGATTAGCCATTTGGTAGCCCCTATGTGGATTGTCAACCTACATTGAGGCTCTGTTTGGCAGTACAACTGGTTTTTACACAACAAAACTTGCCTCCAAGCCTGGAATTAAAAAGTAAGCATCTGCTTTGAGGCCACTGGGAGCAACATCCAAGGGGTTGGAAAGCAACATGTTGCTCACGAGCTACTGGTTGGGGATCACTGAGTTACACAATAGAAAGCTTGGGTCCCTCCTTTCACAGGTTGAGGACATGTATCTTTGTCAAAACAAAGTCCCATTTTGTAAACTGTGATAAATAAATTTCTGAAACTGTTATGCTATGAATATATTATTTATGATGTCACAGGGATGGAACACACCCATGCTGTGACACCATTTTACAATGTTTTGGGGCATCTTCTACTTGTGAAGCCATGGAACCCAGTTCAAAGGCAGTTTCTTATTTTTCATCCATTTCTGTAGCAATAAAGTCAAAAGATAGAATACAAACTGCTTTGGTAGAACCTATTTGTGGTTTCTGGGGTCCTGAGTTCCAACCTGGACAGTGACTGCTAGAAGCTTGTATGTTCCTCCTGTGTCTGTATAGCTTTCCTCTGGATCCTCCAGTTTCCTCCCACACCCCAAAAACTTATATGCAATAGCATGGATGCTCAGGGGTTGGATATGGTGAAATCTAGGACCTACAGGCTGATCAAGGGCCCCATTAATCTCTTTTCATATCATTGTCATCCAGCCCTATGTGGTGTGGGCTACAATAACAAGTCATGTACAAACAGAAAAATACTCGTAAGCTCTGCTATTCATTCCACTGAGCCTCGTTATCACCGTATCTAAAGGGCCTCTCTGCTTGACATCTCCAATCCCTAGAATAATACAAGAATTCTAGACATTGCTCTCACAGCATGACAAATCGATGCATATGGGTTTAAATAAGAGAAAGGTGTATAGAGTTCCAGCCAAATCCACTTTTGAAGAGTTTTACAGTGTATCTTAGGGTTTGTAGAACGATAAACACCTCCATAGAGTTGCCCTTTTGCTCTGGGATGCAGATTTGGTGTAAAAACAACATTTTTTTTCACATTCTAATTCCAACACACTATGGGGTCCAATGCATGGGCCCATGAGTTTTATGGGTTGTCTAGCAGAGCAAAGACGAATTTCCACATGCTAATTAGCACATCAAGGCAAAGCAAAGAGTAAAAACCAACAAACACATTTTATGAGCAACGATACCAATTCACACAGTGATGTAAGACTTCTTAGCTAATTGGAACCAATGAATGAACAGATGATAGAGTAAGGGGGGCATGTGATACATGGGTACCAGAAATATAAACAGGGTTCTCTGCAGTCTCCACAAAAATTCCCCCCCCCCCAATAAAATTTCCACTAGAAAAATTCCATTATGAATTCTGTGGTCTTTGGTGTTTTTGGCTTTAAGGGACAGATTTTTCAAAATGTGAGATTAAAACTCACCATAGAAAAACTCACCCATGTAACATTCATTCCTATGGGATTTTTAGAATTGTATTTATCAACGGAGTTAACCATTTGATAAAAATGCTTTTAAAAATCCCATAGGATTGAATAGAAAGCGTGTGAGTTTTTCTGTGGTGCGTTCTAATCTCACATTTTGATAAATCTGTCCCCTAGATGTATTAAAATTTGAGAGTATTTTTTTCTGCAATTCCAGAAAATCACAGCAAGAAAATCCAAAAATTAAAAATTTTCATTTTAAATGAAAAATTTTACATTCAGGCTTTCTGAACTCAAATTTTCCACATTTATGGAGAAAATCTTGAAAATTCAAATGGAAAAATTAAGGGGCACATTTACTTAGGGTCGAATATCGAGGGTTAATTAACCCTCGATATTCGACTGTCGAAATTAAATCATTCGACTTCGAATATCGAAGTCGAAGGATTTAGCGATATTCGTAAGGAATAATCGTTCGAACGATCGAAGGAATAATCGTTTAACAATTAAATCCTTCGAATCGAACAATTCTAAGGATTTTAATCCATCGATCGAACGATTTTCCTTCGATCACAAATTTGTTAGAAAGCCTATGGGGACCTTGAGCTAACATTGAGGTTTGGTAGGTTTTAGGTGGTGAAGTAGGGGGTCAAAGTTTTTTTTAAAGAGACAGTACTTCGACTATCGAATGGTCGAATATTCGAACGATTTTTAGTTCAAATCTTTTGATTCGTAGTCGATGGTCGAAGTAGCCAATTCGATGGTCGAAGTAGCCAACAAAAACATTCAAAATTCGAAGTATTTTTTATTCTATTCCTTCACTCGAGCTAAGTAAATGTGCCCCTAAGAGTTCTTTTAAACAGTTGAAAATGAATGCACTTGTGTAATTATGTTACCATGTTTTTTTCTGTGACCTAATGTGATCAAGGAAAAAGCTCAAAATGTGAAAATTATTTCTCCTAGCTCAGAATCATAGTGATATACATAATTAAAGGGACACTTTCCCCCCTTTTTGACATGGGCTTATTTAATTAAGTTACGTTAAAAAGGTTCATAAACATTATAAGAAATTAATATTAGAATATTTTTTTTCACGCAGACATATCTGATTCCACAGATTGAAACTGTCATAGTCTGATGAACAATTTGCCACCCCCCTTAGGCTCACAGTGTAATGCAACCCCTCAATTGTGAAGTGATGGATTCTGGGAAGTCCCACTGCTTTCCAGGAAATCTGTGCACCACCTACTATGGAAATCAGAGGGGCTTCAAGTCCAAGAATCTATCACTTCACAATGAAAAAGGTGAAGGTGGGGTTGCATCACCCTGTGAGCCTAATGGAGGTGGGGAAATGATTTGTAAGAGTCAGAGACAGACTCTGGTTCCTTTCCAATCTGTGGAATCAGTTATGTCTGTGTAGTAAAAAATATAAATCGATTCTGAAGTTGGACATTCAATTCTCACCCTAATTGTCCCAGACTGCCCCCACTCTTTACACAGTTTTTGGGCTTCCCTTGGTGAACAAACCCCACAGTTTGGGACAGTGGTGTAACAAAGTCGCACTGGGTCCCCCTCCAAAAAAAACTTTGGAGACACCGCAGCTATAGCCCGGCACTACCACCCTCCACCCACACACCCCTCAGTCGCTTCCCCCGCTTCCCTGGTTGTAAAGAAAGTGGCTGAGGAGGGAGGATTTTCTTAACTATAGAGAAAGCAGACCAACAGTGGGGGAGCCCCTGTATAGCGTTGGACTGGAGGATCCAAGGGCCACCAGTAGTGATGGGCGAATTAATTTGACAGGTATTAATTAGCGGCGAATTCCTACGATTTGCTGCCGGCGAATAAATTTGTGAAACTGCGGCAAAAAATTCACTGTCAAAAAATTCGCAACAACAAAAAAGAAATTGTCGCGCGTCAGAGTAGTCTCGCGCATAAAATTGTCGCGCATCAAAAATTATTCGGACAACCGTTGACTTCAATGCATTTTGTGAATTTTTATGTTTCACAAATTTTAGAGTAAATTTGCAAATTTTGAGGCGAGGTAAAACGACACAGATTCGCCCATCACTACCCACCGGGGCTACGACACAGGACCCCCCTCTGGGAGCCCTGCCCCAGTCCCCCCTCCTGGCACTCCTCGAGTACCTGTTGTCTTGATTGGTGCTGGAGGGGCACGATTAGGGGGGAGTGTGGGCCCGTTTTGACTCGGTGTCTCAAAGCTCGGTCCTACCCTGCCTCTGTTTTAGGGTTGCCACCTGTCCGGTTTTCACCCAGACAGTCTGGTTTTTTGAAGGACTGTCCGGGTCAGGATTCTGATTGCCACATCATAGCCCCGCCCCCTGATTACCCACCCACGAGATGTAACAGTCCTGGCCGAAGTTTAACCCGAAAGAAAGGTGGCAACCCTTCTCTACGTCCTTAATAGTTACACCAGTGATTTGGGAACCTCTGCCTGAGAGAATGACTCATTATTACCTTTCATCCAGTTCTCTGTCCAAATATTGAATGTCTTTCAAAGGTTCCTAATCAACCCTCTATACTGGAACTAAAAGGATTTAGAGCAAAGGCTCAGAATGAAAGAGGGCAACATCTAACTGTAGCAACATCCAACTGTAGCAACATCCAACTGTAGCACCACTCTGCAACTCTCTACTCATTCCTCTTATGTGATCAGTAAGGATACGGTACCTGAACTAACACTTTCACTGGTACCATTTGTATCCCGCAGCCAATTTCTTTTAGAAAGTTACATTCTGAGCCCACCAAAAATGTCAATATTGGCCAGACCTTCAAATGAATCCACGTCCAAGACCAAATGTGCTTTGCCACTGACCCATAACCACCCAGATGAGGAAATTAAATAGGAATTCGCCGTTACAAGGTTTTTTTTGTCATTACGGCTTTGATAGCGCCAATGTTTACAATTGAAAACAAGGTGCGACTTATGAAACGAGAAAGCAACATCAATCACAATTCAGTGTTTCGCTTTTAATTCCAGGTGACAAGTCGGAGCTTTATGACCTGGAAACGGCAGCCAAAAGCAACAGAAAACTATTTGTTCCGCACCAGTCAGGGTTTCGCTTGGTAGCGATCTCACACCTAATCAATTACCTTAGCACCATGTTATGGCCCCGGGCTACAAAGGAAGTGATAATAGAACTCAATTAAATGAAATCATATTTCGTTTTTTCTGTTTTTTAAGGGGCTCAAAATTAGTCTTGCCAAGAAAAATCCTACAACCCCCAAACTTCATAGTCCTGACAGAAACTTATAGGGATTGGGTTTCTCTTCTACGTTCAACCTTCATTTAGCTACAAACATTACTCAGACAGACATATATACAGTATATATATATATATACACACATACAGTTAGGTCCATAAATATTTGGACAGACAACTTTTTTTTCTAATTTTGGTTCTGTACATCACCACAATGAATATTAAATAAAACAACTCAGATGCAGCTGAACTGCAGACTTTCAGCTTTAATTCAGTGGGAGGAACAAAACGATTGGATAAAAATGTGAGGAACCAAAGCCTTTTTTTAACACAATCACTTCATTTCAGGGGCTCAAAAGTAATTGGACAATTGACTCAAAGGCGATTTCATGGGTAGGTGGGGCAATTCCTTTGTTATGTCATTATTAATGAAGCAGATAAAAGACCTGGAGTTGATTTGAGGGGGGCGCTTGTATGTGGAACAGACAACATGAGGACAAAGGAGCTCTCCATGCAGGTGAAACAAGTCCTCCTTAAGCTGCAAAAACAGAAAAAAAAACATCTGAGAAATTGCTCCAATATTAGAAGAGGCAAAATCTACAGTTTGGTACATGGTGAGAAAGAAAGAAATCACTGGTGAACTCAGCAACGCAAAAAGACCTGGACTACCACGGAAGACAAGAGTGGTGGATGATCTCAGAATCATTTCCATGGTGAAGAGAAAGCCCTTCACAAGAGCCAAACAAGTGAAGAACTGTCTCCAGGAGGTAGAGTCTCCATATACAAGTCTACCATAAAGAAAAATACTACATGAAAGTAAATACAGAGGGGGCACTGCAAGGTACAAGCCACTCATAAGCATCAACAATACAAAGGCTACATTGGACTTTGCTAAAAAAAAACATCTAAAAAAGCCAACACAGTTCTGGAAAAACATTCTTTGGACA
This sequence comes from Xenopus laevis, assembly GCF_017654675.1. Lineage (NCBI taxonomy): Eukaryota > Metazoa > Chordata > Amphibia > Anura > Pipidae > Xenopus > Xenopus laevis. The sequence continues at coordinate 184,977,749 of NC_054373.1, forward strand.
GATGAAACCAAGATGAAGCTCTAGCAGAATGATGGCAAGTAAAAAGTGTGGAGAAGGTGTGGAAGAGCTGACGATCCAAAGCATAGCACAGTTGTGTATAAAACATTTGGGAGGCAGTGTGATGGCTTGGGGTGCATGGCTGCCAGTGGCACTGGGACACTAGTGTTTATCCATCATGTGACACAGAAGCACAAGAATGAATTGTGAGCTCTTCAGAGACACTGTCTGCTCAAATCCAGCTAAATGCACTCACATTGATTGGGAGGCGTCTCATAATGAGCCAAAACATAGAGCCAAAGCAACCCAGGAGTTTATTAAAGCAAAGAAGTGGACTATTGTTGAATGGCCAAGTCACCTGATCTGAAGCCAATTGAGCTGCATTTCACTTGTTGAAGACTAAACTTGGGACAGAAAGGCCACAAACAAACAGCAAGTGAAAGAAGCGGCTGCAGTAAAGGCCTGGCAGAGCATTAAACAGGAGCAAACCCACAATCTGGTGATGTCCATGAGTTCAACACTTCAGCCTGTCATTGCCAACAAAGGCTTTTCTACCAAGTATTAGAAATGAACATTTTATTTTCACTTTTTTAATTTTCCAATTACTTTTGAGCCCCTGAAATGAAGGGATTGTGTTAAAAAAGTTTTAGTTCCTCACATTTCTATGCAATCTTTTTGTTCCACCCACTGAATTAAAGCTGAAAGTCTGCAGTTCAACTGCATCTGAGTTGTTTTATTTAAAATTCATTGTGGTATTAGAAATGAACATTTTATTTGTTTTTTAATTTGTCCAATTACTTTTGACATAACTGTATGTATATATATATATATATATATATATATATATATATATATATATATATATCTATATATATATATATATATATATAAATAGATTATTGATTTATATTAGATAGATAGATAGATAGATAGATAGATGATAGATAATAGATACATAGTAACATAGTAAGTTAGGTTGAAAAAAGACACACGTCCATCAAGTTCAACCTTTTAACTCTATTTTAGCCTGCCTAACTGCCAGTTGATCCAGAGGAAGAGAAAAAAAACCCCATCTGAAGCCTCTCCAATTTGCCTAAGAGGGGGAAAAATTCCTTCCTAACCCCAAAATGGCAATGGGACCAGTCCCTGGATCAACTTGTACTATGAGCTATCTCCCATATCCCTGTATTCCCTCACTTGCTAAACACCATCCAACCCCTTCTTATACCTATCTAATGTATCAGCCTGTACCCCTGATTCACTTCCCAGCTCTCCCTGTAACACCCCTTTCCCTCCTCTAATCTCATTGGCTCCCTCCTGTCTGCTGGGAGGAGCTACTGGCGAATAAAGCATCCGACCCTTCCTTATACCTATCTAATGTATCAGCCTGTACCACTGATTCACTTCCCAGCTCTCCCTGTATCACCCCTTTCCCTCCTCTAATCTCATTGGCTCCCTCCTGTCTGCTGGGAGGAGCTACTGGCGAATAAAGCATCCAACCCTTTCTTATACCTATCTAATGTATCAGCCTGTACCACTGATTCACTTCCCAGCTCTCCCTGTAACACCCCTTTCCCTCCTCTAATCTCATTGGCTCCCTCCTGTCTGCTGGGAGGAGCTACTGGTGAATAAAGCATCCGACCCTTCCTTGTACCTATCTAATGTATCAGCCTGTACCACTGATTCAGGGAGACAATTCCACATCTTCACAGCTCTCACTGTAACAAACCCCTTCCCAATATTTAGCTGGAACCTCTTTTCTTCTAATTGGAATGGGTGACCTCGTGTCAGCTGGAAAGACCTACTGGTAAATAAAGCATTAGAGATTAGAGAGGTTATCAATAGAAAGATAGATAGACAGTAGTGATGGGCGAATTTGCGCCGTTTCGTTTCGCCGAAAAATTTGCGAAACGGCGAAAAATTCGCAAAACTGCGCCGGCGTCTAGTTTTTGACGCCGGCGCCCGTTTTTTTGACGCCGACTCCCGTTTTTGGCACCGGCGCCCATTTTTTACGCCGGCGAATTTTTGCCGCGAATTTTTGCGGGCGTTTCGCGAATTTATTCGCTGGCGGCGAATCATGCAAATTCGCCCATCACTAATAGACAGATGATTTATTGATAGATGCTAGACAGACACATAGACAGACATACAGACAGATAGATAGATTGATGATAGATAAATAGCTGATAGATAATAGCCAGCTAGATAGTTCGATACATACGGTAGATGATAGATAATCGACAGATGATAGATTATAGATAAATAGATTATAAATAGATGATGATGATAGATAGATAGATAATAGATAGATAGATAGATGGAGGGCCAGATAGATTAGATAAAAGATATATAAAGCAAAGATTAAAAGATAACTGTATCTCAGGAGAACCCCACTTTTACATTTTCCAGAGAACTGCATCTAATCAACATAAATTCCTGGGAAAATATAAAATCCAGGAAAGACAGGGAAAAAACATGTCAGTTCTGGGAAACCATATGAAACCATTTGCTTTGCTGGAACTGTAAATGTGTTGAGTTGTTTCACATTTTCTAGACATATTGAGCTCTGAGGTCTTTCCTAGTTCATTTAGACTTAAACACCCCTCTCTACCAGAGGTCTCTGAAAGTCACTGCTGTGCCCAATAGACTGACAGAGACACACGAGTAGAGACAGCTCATTCCTACAGGGTAATGCGGCCTTGTGTTTGGGTGGAATATTAAAGCACTGGATAAAAATGTCATTTAATCATTAACATAAAAATGAAAGCATTGTTACTTTCTGGCATTGACACAAATAGAAAAAAAAATTGTCTTTCTGTTTTGCCAACATTTGTTTTCTGTGTTTGAAATACATTCCCTAAATTTACCCTGACAGATTCCAACATGTCAACCTCGGTCATTTATGTAGCACCTGTCTAGTGATACCAATGGAAAATAAGAGCAGAGCAGGCAGTAACCCTTTCCTCTTGTCTCTGTCTCTATATATTAGGTACCTATCTAGTGTTACCAATCCCTATTTCTGTAGGGAAATGAGAGAGAGCAGACAGTAACCCTTCCATCACTTTCCTCTTGTCTCTATATATTAGGTACCTATCTACTGTTACCAATCCCTATTTCTGTAGGGAAATGAGAGAGAGCAGACAGTAACCCTTCCATCACTTTCCTCTTGTCTCTATATATTAGGTACCTATCTAGTGTTACCAATCCCTATTTCTGTAGGGAAATGAGAGAGAGCAGACAGTAACCCTTCCAACACTTTCCTCTTGTCTCTATATATATTAGGTACCTATCTAGTGCTACCAATCCCTATTTCTGTAGGGAAATGAGAGAGAGCAGACAGTAACCCTTCCAACACTTTCCTCTTGTCTCTATATATTAGGTACCTATCTAGTGCTACCAATCCCTATTTCTGTTGGGAAATGAGAGAGAGCAGACAGTAACCCTTCCAACACTTTCCTCTTGTCTCTATATATTAGGTACCTATCTAGTGTTACCAATCCCTATTTCTGTAGGGAAATGAGAGAGAGCAGACAGTAACCCTTCCAACACTTTCCTCTTGTCTCTATATATTAGGTACCTATCTAGTGTTACCAATCCCTATTTCTGTAGGGAAATGAAAGAGAGCAGACAGTAACCCTTCCAACACTTTCCTCTTGTCTCTATATATTAGGTACCTATCTAGTGTTACCAATCCCTATTTCTGTAGGGAAATGAGAGAGAGCAGACAGTAACCCTTCCAACACTTTCCTCTTGTCTCTATATATTAGGTACCTATCTAGTGTTACCAATCCCTATTTCTGTAGGGAAATGAGAGTGATCAGACAGTAACCCTTCCAACACTTTCCTCTTGTCTCTATATATTAGGTACCTATCTAGTGTTACCAATCCCTATTTCTGTAGGGAAATGAGAGAGAGCAGACAGTAACCCTTCCAACACTTTCCTCTTGTCTCTATATATTAGGTACCTATCTAGTGTTACCAATCCCTATTTCTGTAGGGAAATGAGAGAGAGCAGACAGTAACCCTTCCAACACTTTCCTCTTGTCTCTATATATTAGGTACCTATCTAGTGTTACCAATCCCTATTTCTGTAGGGAAATGAGAGAGAGCAGACAGTAACCCTTCCAACACTTTCCTCTTGTCTCTATATATTAGGTACCTATCTAGTGTTACCAATCCCTATTTCTGTAGGGAAATGAGAGAGAGCAGACAGTAACCCTTCCAACACTTTCCTCTTGTCTCTATATATTAGGTACCTATCTAGTGTTACCAATCCCTATTTCTGTAGGGAAATGAGAGAGAGCAGACAGTAACCCTTCCAACACTTTCCTCTTGTCTCTATATATTAGGTACCTATCTAGTGTTACCAATCCCTATTTCTGTAGGGAAATGAGAGAGAGCAGACAGTAACCCTTCCAACACATTCCTCTTGTCTCTATATATTAGGTACCTATCTAGTGTTACCAATCCCTATTTCTGTAGGGAAATGAGAGAGAGCAGACAGTAACCCTTCCAACACTTTCCTCTTGTCTCTATATATTAGGTACCTATCTAGTGTTACCAATCCCTATTTCTGTAGGGAAATGAGAGAGAGCAGACAGTAACCCTTCCAACACTCTCCTCTTGTCTCTATATATTAGGTACCTATCTAGTGCTACCAATCCCTATTTCTGTAGGGAAATGAGAGCAGAGCACTAAGCTCGAGTGAATGAATAGAGGAAAAAAAGCTTGAATTTCGAGTAGTTTTTTGTGCTCCCCGACTATCGAATTGGCGTAAGTTCGCCTGAGTAGAATGATTCGAATAGATCGAGCGCAAAAACTCTGCAACTATTCGCCCATTCGATAGTCGAAGTACTGTCTCTTTTAAAAATACTTCGACTGCCTACTTCGCCACCTAAAACCTACCGAATTACTTTAAAAGCTTATGGGAAAGTCCCCTAGGCTTGTTTTCTAAGTTTTTGATCGAATAAAAAGGCATTCGATCGAATGAAAATCCTTCGATTGAATATTCGATCGTGCGCCTATTCGCCTGGCGAATATTCGCCCATTCGACTATTCGCCAGCGCGTAAATTCACCCGAATTGCCTATTCGATTCTATTCCCCAGTCGAATTTCGAGGGATTTAACCCCTAATTGGGTAATTAAATGCATTTTCATGTTGATCCAGAATTGGAAGAGAAAGCCCAGCACATACAGTGGGTTCTGCTGAGGATAGAAACATTGTTATTGGTGATATTAAACTGTTCTGAACTGATATAAAAACGGTATATTGTGCATGTCAGATCTAGATTCATTCTGAAGTTCATCTCTGGCTTCAACCCAAAAACTCAAAGTAGCCCTCGCTCTCTCCTCGTTAGTCACGAGTCCTATTTGTGCGAGCATGATTTGGCTCGTATCTCCAGAATTCTGCCGGGCCCAGAAATCCTTTCAGATTTGCAGGTTCCTAATCAGCCGAGGCTTACGGTATTTTCAAAGGGGGTTTGTTTTACAAAGTCAGCGAAAGGTCATGGAATGGGATCAGGAACTTGGCACGAGTTCTGAGAGGCCGAGACATAGAAGTTCTTACAATACAAACGACTCCGAACCACCTGTTATTTGCAAATCAGCCATGAAATATGTGACAAGGCTCAGAATCTCGCCGACCCTTAACTTGAGCGTGACTTTCAATCAAAGTGTTTGCCCTGTACATACAGTTGTCATTGGCTGAAGGTTCGACTACAGTAAACTCTACTGGAACTGAAGGACACAACGGGAAGAACGAGGTGGAAACTGGTCACGTCCATCACAATGAAGAAACCGGCCATTGTGCAAACTGTACGTTCCACTGGCAAATATTTAAAACCGTCCAATCACACGGGCAATATTTTGACTTCTCTGACAGCAACGTTTAGATACAGGGAAAAGAATATATAAAAGGAGCCATTGAGGAGTTTTTGGCTCTTCTGCCTCAGGCAACGAAATAACGGAGACATAATTCATGATCATTTACAGGGTCAATTTGAATCCATGGTTTGTAATCCGTGATAGGCGTGTATTTCAATGTAGACAGAGAAGTACACTTTAAAGGGATACTGTCATGGGAAAATGTTTTTTTTTCAAAACACATCAGTTAATAGTGCTGCCCCAGCAGAATTCTGCACTGAAATCCGTTTTTCAAAAGAGCAAACCGATTTTTTTATATTCAATTTTGAAATCTGACATGGGGCTAGACATATTGTCCATTTCCCAGCTGCCCCCAGTCGTGTGACTTGTGCTCTGATAGACGTCAGTCTCTCTTTAGTGCTGTACTGCAAGTTGGAGTGATATCACCCCCTCCCTTTTGCTCCCCAGCAGCCTAACAAGAGAACAATGGGAAGGTAACGAGATAGCAGCCAGTGGCATAACTAGACATCTAGGGGCCCTGGTGCGGAAATTTGCAACTGGGCCCCCCCACTGCATGCGTGTCATAGGCAGGTAGCAACGTCATACCTAATGACCTAATGTCATAGGACTGAAATAAAAAATGCAATTACATAAACGGGTACACTTTGTTAGGGTAAAGTACTGTACAGGTATTGGACCTGTTATCCAGAATGCTCGGGACCTGGGGCTTTCCGGTAGGGATGTAGCGAACTGCCGTTTATGTGTTCGCGAACGCCGTTCGCGAACACCGGCAAAAAATGCGAACAGTTCGCGAACTGTTCGCGAACTTCGAACATCCGAAAATCGTTCGATTCGAACGATCGAAGGATTTTAATCGTTCGATCGAACGATTTTCGTTCGAATCGAACGAAAATCGTTCGATTTTAGCGATCGAATGGTCGAATGGTCGAACGATTTTGACGCGAACGCCTATTGGCGAACGTCGCGCGACGTTCGCGAACTTGCGGCGGACGCGAACAGTCGAAGTTCGCGCGAACTAGTTCGCCGGCGAACAGTTCGCTACATCCCTACTTTCCGGATAATGGATCTTTCTGTAATTTGGATCTTCATGCCTTAAGTCTACTAGAAAATCATGTAAACATGAAATAAACCCAATAAGCTGGTTTTGCCTCCAATAAGGATTAATTATATATCAGTTGGGATCAAGTACATGCTACTGTTTTATTATTACACAGAAAAAGGAAATCATTTTTAAAAATTTGGATTATTTGGACAAAATGGAGTCTATGAGAGAGGGCCTTTCTGTAGTTTGGAGCTTTCTGGATAAAAGGTTTCTGGATAACGTATCCCATATCCGTACAACTAAAATTAAATTTTTATAACTCTGTAAAAATGTACATATGCAAATTAGGGTTCGGATTTTGTTCGGACAGGCACAAGGATTTGGCTGAATCCTGCTGAAAAAGGCAGAATCCTGGCTGATTCCCGAACCAATTCCTGGTTATGGTACATTTTCCACTGCTTGTTTCATTGTCAAATAGCACTAGAATTCACAAAAAGAGTAGAATAAACACAGGGTCATGTATGAACAGTGGTAAATGTGCTCCTGGGCAGTAACTAGGGTTTCCACCCGGCCGGTATTTTACCGGCCTAGCCGGTAAAACACCTGCCAAGGCCGGGACCGATATTACAAATTTACCGGCAATGCAGTTGCCGGTAATTTGTAATACCCTTTAAAAAAAGCCCTCGGCCTGCCCCCAATTCGCGCAGAACTTACCTTTTTTTCAGTGTTCTTGACATCGGGACGATGTTGCTCCGTCCCCTTTTGCGGCATGCTGTGTAGCCCCGCCCCCTTTGCATCATGGCCTTATTGTGCCCCCCCCCCCACCGGACGGTAATTTTTTTCAGTAAAGGTGGCAACCCTAGCAGTAACCCATAGCAACCAATCTGTGGTCAGCATTTTTTAGCCAGATGCAGGTTTAACAATAAAAGAAAGTTTGCTTGGTTGTCATGGGTTACTGCCCAAGTGCAAATGTATCCACTGTTTATAAATGAGACCGTTTTTCCTTGATGCATATTGTCCCAGAATACAGTAAAAAAAAGTAGTGCGAATAAGACGCATAATAAATGATATGTAAAAGTGTAAAAAAAAAAAAAGAATACATTTACAAATAGCACAATAATATTAACTGAACAAACACGATGTATAGCTTATGTTAAACTGTAATGAAAGTCTGGAGATGTAGTGTAATTTGTGTACTTTGTTAGGCAGTTACACACATACACACAGTCATACAGTGAAAATATACAACAGGTCTGGACTGGGTGTCAAAATAGACCCTGGCATTTCAAATACACAGAGGACCAAACAGCCCCACAGGGGCCCAATAACTAGTGGGCCCCTGAGAAAGGGCTTGAGAAAGGGTCCTGCGAGGCCCGAAACGTTGCCACATGTCTGCTCACATTTGAGCCAAATAAAGTACACCTTCAAATTTTACACAAGTTATAGTGTGCTGCAGTATATTGGATTTCTATAATTGAAGTTTGGATCCGTGGCAGGTGTGATCGAATACTGCTAAAAGCACCTGATCCGAAAGGAGATATTATCTGAGGTGAGCACTCCATTTTTGTGTGCAATAAATAGTGAGTAGGATTGACACCCGGCCGGTATTTTACTGGCCTAGCCGGTAAAACACCTGCCAAGGCCGGGGCCGGTATTACAAATTTACCGGCAATGCAGTTGCCGGTAATTTGTAATATCCTTTAAAAAAGCCCTCGGCCTGCCCCCATTTGCGCAGAACTTTTTTGTTGTCTTCTTCACATCGCTGCGATGTTGCCCCGCCCCTTTTTGTGTTGTGCTCTGTAGCCCCACCCCTTTTGCGTCATGGCCCGTCTCCTTTTTTTACCCGACCCCCACCGGCCGGTTATTTTTTTCATTAATATTTAAGTACATGAAGATACAAATGTGCTGCTGTAGCACTGACACTCACTTCTCACAACTTCTGAACTTCACAAGATCCTCTGCAGCCGCCTGGAGTTGCCGCCTCCTCTCTCCTCCTCCTCTTTGCTCCTGCTCCAGGTGCTCCCTCCTCCCTACACTGATTGAGATTGATAGTGGCACTGTCCAATCAGCTTCTTGCTGATGCTACACAGCCTCCCCGTTGCTTAGAGAAAATACACACAGGCTGCAGGTTTGAGGATTTTTTTTTTCAAGATTACCTGCTGGAAATGTGATCCTGGCCTGTTAGTTTTAATCCTCCCAATGTCTGCTCCGGTATGCACAAATTGTGTGTAGCGCACCTGTAGGTGTAGCTTTTGCTGTGTATTAAAGCTGTGTGTGACCAGGCTAAACAGCTTGTAGTGTGGACCCCCAGTGGACCCGTGCAACTCCCGGTACCTGGTGTAGATCAATGCAGCAGGATATTCAGCCAGACAGTTTCTTTGCAGTAAACTATAACTTGTTTATTAACAGAGAACAGTGGCAAGGTTGTAGTTCACAAGCACTTCGATGTTCACAGTAATCATAGAGTAGCTTCAAACAGTAGTATTCCCTCCAGGGGGTACAAGGTGCAGCAGACGGCTAATATTCAATATGTATCAAAGTTACAGCAACAATAGACTTGGGGAATAGTTACCACTCTCACTGGACACTATCCCGCTGGTCTTGTATCTTGGTACCGGACTTGATCCTCACCTCACCCACTGTATTCAGCCTGGGGTCTTGGAATCCTATCTGGTCCTCAACTCACCCACTGTAGTCCCTGCAATAGTGGTTCAAATACCACGGGGTCCTAACCCCACTATTTCTCCTCGTTGGAGCCACATCTGCTCACTAGCCACCCTGTGCTGACTTTCAATCCTAGAGCGACTATTACTGTATTACTATCACTATCTTACACTTAACTAACTTTCACGACAGACCTGGACCTGTAGTACCTCTCGGCGAGGCAAAGTCCCAGGACAGACCCAGACCACATGGTGCTAAACCCTTTTATATTGACAAACAGTGCCATCTAGTGGACAAACTCCATGAACTAATGTGGACCCAGCAAGGGACATAGCTGCCTGAGTTAACTAAAGGACCCGTAGGTGTCCTATTACCAAGGGGAAACTGCCTGAGTTAAATACACCGAAATCTCAGGGTCTCTACATGTGCTTAAAACTTCTTTCGGCTGCTTACTTCCCCTCCTGTACATACACGGCGTCGGGCCCCATTGGAGGCGGGCCCTAGTGCAGTTGCACCGTTTGAACCCCTGGTAGTTATGCCACTGATAGCAGCTCCCTAACACAAGATAACAGCTGCCTGGTAGATCTAAGAACATTACTCAATAGTAAAATCCAGGTCCCACTGAGACACATTCAGTTACATTAAGTAGGAGAAATAGCAGCCTGCCAGAAAGTAATTCCATCCTAAAGTACAGGCACAAGTCACATGACTGCGGCAGCTGGGAAACTGACAATATGTCTAGCCCCATGTCAGATTTCAAAATTAAATATAAAAAAATCTCTCTTTTGAGAATTGGATTTCAGTGCAGAATTCTGCTGGAGCAGCACTATTAACTGATGTGTTTTGGAAAAAAAACATGTTTTCCCATGACAGTATCCCTTTAAGGGTTTATTTTTTGGGACTGATTGCTCTTCAAAAACAAGGAAAGGAAAACGGTTCCCATATTATATCCTAGATAGGCACCATTACACATAGTAGTGATATAGCTGGAGAGAAAAGTGTAGAAAACAAAATATTTAATAATCTAGTACAGGCACAGGATCCATTATTCAGAAAGTTCCAAATACAGGATCTATTATGCAGAAACCAATTACCCAGAAAGCTCTGAATTACGGAAAGGTCGTCTCCCATAGACTCCATTTTATCCAAATAATCCACATTTTTAAAAATGTTTTTTCTGTGTAATAATAAAACAGTAGCTTGTACTTGATCCCAACTAAGATCTAATTATTCCTTAATCCTTAAGAAATAATTAATCATTGATAGCATAAACAGGAAGAGGAAGAAGTAAAACACACGGGGTTACAGGTCAAACATGACATCACATTGCTAAGCAACAATAGACCCTCCCTGCATTAAGTAACATCCACTGGAACCATCTCTGTCTGTTGTTTTCCAACAAATAAATCCCATACTTGTATTACATGATTAACCAGTATCTGATTACATTGACAGTTTGTGGGTAATACCAGCTAATAAGGAACAGTTATTATAAAGGGTTAAAGGAGTTGTTCACCTTAAATTTTTAGGATGAGGGATATTCTGAGACAATTTGCAATTGGTTTTCATTTTTTATTATTTGTGGTTTTTGAGTTATTTAGCTTTTTATTCAGCAGCTCTCCAGTTTGCAATTTCAGCCATCTAGTTGCTAGGGTCCAAATTCCCCTAGCAACCACACATTGATATGAATTAGAGACTGGACCACGAAAAAAAAAAATTGCACAGGTTTTCTGAAACCTCAAATAGTCAGAATGTATGCAAAATACAAAAAGTCGCTAGGAAAAAACTCCAGAGTTTTTTTTATGTTATTGTTTTTATTTCTTATCTTTCTTTTCAGGCCTCTCCTATTCATATCCCAGTCTCTTATTCAAATCAATGCATGGTTGCTAGGGGAATTTGAACCATAGCAACCAGATGGCTGAAATTACAAACTGGAGAGCTGCTGAATAAAAAGCTAAATAAGTCAAAAACCACAAATAATAAAAAATAAAAAACAATTGCAAATTGTCTCAGAATATCCCTCTGTACATCATACTAACAGTTAATTTAAAGGTGAAAAACCCCTTTCACTGCACACCCTCCCCACATGTAAGTGTAAGCATCTCCTGTCTCTTATCTGATCTCCGTACAAGCTCAGTGTTTATTACTGAAACGTATGAAATAAAAACAGAAGGAACAGAGAGGACAGTGTTTAATATTTGCTCTGCAGATGTCTCTATGGAACGTTGAGAGTCGTTACATTGTGTTTGTACTTAGGCATACCTCCCAACATTTTGGAAAAAAAAAAGGGCCAAAAAAGTTGCTGCGCTTAACGTGGCGATTTTTTGACCACGTCCATTTTTGTGACCACACCCCCTAATTACCATGTTCATTTTACAAAATTGGAAGGTGTGACTTGGGTATAAAGCAAATTTCAATGAATGAATCAAATGGAAACACCCATAAATCGCCAAGGACACCCTCAAACAAATGCAGTTTTTATTGAGGTTCTTTTCGGGGCTCAATGAGACAAATTGTACCTTTGCACAAGAGCCTTAAACACTGGGGGCTTTATTATTGGGGCAATGTATGGAAATACACTTCAGTCCCACAATGCAGAGTTTTTTCCAGAATTTAATTTTGCTGAAGTGAAATGTTGGGGCGGCCACTCAGCTCAAGTGATGACGCAATAATTTAGCCGTATTTGCTTGTAAAATCGAGGGACTAGGGGGTCTGGGGCCCAACAAGGGAAGGGTTGCCACCTTTTAGCCTGGTGGAGACTGGGCAGGGCGTGGGTTGTGATGTGGAAGGGACGGGCTGTGATGCATATGGGGAGGAGCCTGGATGTGGAGGGGGCGGGGCTATGACCTGCAATCGCCGTGTCAATCTTATGGAATCCTGCCCGGTTTTCCTAATTTGGAAAACCGGGCAGGCAGTTTTGACCCAAGCAGCCCTTCAAATTACCGGGCAACCCTAATTTAGGGGCCCTATCTTATGAAGTCCATCCGGTGCCGCAACCCCCCTCTCCCCCCATGTAATTTGTCATGTTGTTTCCTCTTTTTGTGCCGGGGGGTGGCCAAGGGAGTAAGTGTGGGTTAGTGGGGCTCACAAGGCATATTGGCCAACATTTTGTAAATAAAAAGAGGGACAAAACCACGCCCATTTTTGTGACCACACCCCCTAATTACCATGCTCGTTTTACAAAATTTGGCAGGTTATGAAAGTTTGAACATTTTTTTTTCAGTTATTACAGTTTTGCTAATGAAAGTGAATTGCCCTTTAAGCTGTCCAACTTCTCCCAAGGGACCTGTTATCTTATATTGTAACAATTACTTATTTGCTTATCTAGAAATTGTTACAAAAGTATCTTATCTGCAGCTGTGGCTGCTCTGAACTCTCTGCCAAAAGCCAATTAAGTTTTCTGGCTGTTCGGTGCAGAGAAAAACGGGACTTTCCAGTACAAATGAGGGACTGCGGGTTGAGTTGTCAAAAGAGGGACTGTCCCTCTAAAAACGGGACATTGAGATATGCACAAGGGCCAGGGCCCACCAGGTTTTTTTCTCTGTGTCCCACGTGCCCAATTTGACTAGGTTTTGCAACCTGTCCAGATTTCAACCCAGACAACGGTTTTTGGATTTCCAAATTAGGAAATCTGGACAAGACATTGAAGTAAATGACATGGCAATCAGCCAATTGCAGATCTCTACGTCTTGCCCCTGATATCATCAGCCCCTCCCTGATATCATCAGCCCTGCCCCAATGGCACTGCCCCACCCCCAACATCATCCGCCCCGCCCCCCTGCCCGTTTTCCAAGAACTGAAAAGGTTGAAACTCTAACTCCGACTCTGCTTCTTAATATTGATACAAATTGCAAACACAGCACTAGTTTTGTTACATAGGTGGGCACATACTGTGTTGCTATAAGGAGTCATGGGACTTGGCCTGGTCTTTGCCCACAATCAGCCTCATCTTTCCCCAGATCTGCCCAAACTCCTCCCCTGAACCTTCAAAATCTCAACCCATTAATGGCTGTCGACTGGACTCCTGACATGAACGGTGTTTGGCTTTGGGGTTCACTTACCCTTGAAAATGAAACCGCAGCATTTACACCTGGTTGAGGGCAGGTATGAACAACAGGGATCCCGTATCCCTTAGTCTGACCCATCAGAAAACCTGATATTAATTATTTTCATGCAAATAATTTTGTTTATGATTTTTGGCTCTGACTCTATTTTAACGTGTGCCAATTGTGGGAGGATCTTATCAGAGACTCAGCATGTACATATCAGGAAATATTTCACTTTTACATCTTTGACTGGGAGCCGCCATTAGTTCATTGGCTGATGAAACTAGCAAGTATGTGTGCCCCTGGCTTGTGTGTGAGTACAGTTTCTTAGACCAGCCGGAGGGATGAACGCTTTAAACTGGCAGTTTCATTATGGGATTATCTAATGGCACGTTCTGTTTTTGTTTTGTTCCTGATATAAATAAAATAACAGGGATATAGTTTCCTTATAAAAGAAATTAGGTTCTTGTTTGAAGCAGAACATTTGTGGTATATCTCTCGGTACAGACTATGAGCAAACTTAGGGACTGTTCCTGCTGAATTGTGCTTAGTACAGGGAATACCTATGCTGCCATAGTTTTATGGGATCTCTCTATACAGACTATGAGCAAACTTAGGGACTGTTCCTGCTGAATTGTGCTTAGTACAGGGAATACCTATGCTGCCATAGTTTTATGGGATCTCTCTGTACAGACTATGAGCAAACTTAGGGACTGTTCCTGCTGAATTGTGCTTAGTACAGGGAATACCTATGCTGCCATAGTTTTATGGGATCTCTCTATACAGACTATGAGCAAACTTAGGGACTGTTCCTGCTGAATTGTGCTTAGTACAGGGAATACCTATGCTGCCATAGTTTTATGGGATCTCTCTGTACAGACTATGAGCAAACTTAGGGACTGTTCCTGCTGAATTGTGCTTAGTACAGGGAATACCTATGCTGCCATAGTTTTATGGGATCTCTCTGTACAGACTATGAGCAAACTAAGGGACTGTTCCTGCTGAATTGTGCTTAGTACAGGGAATACCTATGCTGCCATAGTTTTATGGGATCTCTCTATACAGACTATGAGCAAACTTAGGGACTGTTCCTGCTGAATTGTGCTTAGTACAGGGAATACCTATGCTGCCATAGTTTTATGGGATCTCTCTGTACAGACTATGAGCAAACTTAGGGGACTGTTCCTGCTGAATTGTGCTTAGTACAGGGAATACCTATGCTGCCATAGTTTTATGGGATCTCTCTGTACAGACTATGAGCAAACTTAGGGGACTGTTCCTGCTGAATTGTGCTTAGTACAGGGAATACCTATGCTGCCATAGTTTTGGATCTCTCTGTACAGACTATGAGCAAACTTAGGGGCTGTTCCTGCTGAATTGTGCTTAGTACAGGGGAATACCTATGCTGCCATAGTTTTATGGGATCTCTCTGTACAGACTATGAGCAAACTTAGGGGACTGTTCCTGCTGAATTGTGCTTAGTACAGGGAATACCTATGGTGCCATAGTTTTGGATCTCTCTGTACAGACTATGAGCAAACTTAGGGGACTGTTCCTGCTGAATTGTGCTTAGTACATGGAATACCTATGCTGCCATAGTTTTATGGGATCTCTCTGTACAGACTATGAGCAAACTTAGGGGACTGTTCCTGCTGAATTGTGCTTAGTACAGGGGCATACCTATGCTGCCATAGTTTTATGGGATCTCTCTGTACAGACTATGAGCAAACTTAGGGACTGTTCCTGCTGAATTGTGCTTAGTACAGGGAATACCTATGCTGCCATAGTTTTGGATCTCTCTGTACAGACTATGAGCAAACTTAGGGACTGTTCCTGCTGAATTGTGCTTAGTACAGAGAATACCTATGCTGCCATAGTTTTATGGGATCTCTCTGTACAGACTATGAGCAAACTTAGGGGCTGTTCCTGCTGAATTGTGCTTAGTACAGGGAATACCTATGCTGCCATAGTTTTATGGGATATCTCTGTACAGACTATGAGCAAACTTAGGGACTGTTCCTGCTGAATTGTGCTTAGTACAGGGAATACCTATGCTGCCATAGTTTTATGGGATCTCTGTACAGACTATGAGAAAACTTAGGGACTGTTCCTGCTGAATTAAGTTTAATACAGGGGAAGCCGCACGATGCTAAGGCTGAATGTTCGGTACAATAGATAAGTAGTACTTTCCAGAGTAACAGATGTTGAAATAAAGCAGAGAACTGTAGATAAACAACGAGGCCAAATGAAACAGTTTGACATGAATCATCTAAACATTTTACGTTTGATTTCAAAGACAGAAACTTCAGTGTAATTAGCCACATCCCCAGGGACATTCTGCAGGTCGTCTTACCCTTTTATTAAATTAACTGTTATTACATCACATTACATTACATTTGTTCCCTTATTTCAAAGTCCAAAGACTCTGAGTTTATTATTTTTTACATCACATCCCAAAACATGACAGATAGCATCAGTGCTGCCCCTCACCCATGAATAGATTATGATAACCACTGCTATACACACACAGTAACTATACCAGCATAGGAATCCCCTGCACTTAATTCAGCAGGAACAGTCCCCATAAGGCTTTGCCAAGATTCTCCAGGAACAGTAACAGGGCAGGAAAATGTAATTGATGAGTGACTCTTTAATTTTGATTCAGCTTTAAGTTAACATTTCCTATTTTATAAAATGGCCAGTTCTAAGCAACTTTTCAATTGGTCTTTATTATTTTTCTTTTAGTTATTTACCTTCTCCTTCTGACTCTTTCCAGCTTTCAGTTAGGGGTCACTGACCCCCATCTAGAAAACAAATGCTCTGTAAGGCTACAAATGTATTGTTATTGTTACTTTTTATTCCTCATCTTTCTATTCAGGTCTCTCCTATTCATATTCCAGTCGCTCATTCAAATCAATGCATGGTTGCTAGGGTAATTTTGGACCTTAGCAACCAGATTGCTGAAATTGCAAACTAGAGAGCTTTCTATGGCACCTTATAGCAGCCCCACAGTTTGCCAGTCCGGGCCTGGGGGTGCCCTAACATTTGGCACCCCCTTGGATTGGAGATTCCTTCTCCTTTAATGCTGTAGTTATACAGGCCCACAAAGGCCCATGCCTAGGGCAGTCCATTTTTAGGGGGGCATAATTTTGAAATCTGGGGCTACACATAGGGGCAGATTTATCAAAGGTAAAGGTGAATTTTCGAATTTAAAAAATATCAAATTTCGCGTTATTTTTGTGTACTTCGACTAGGGAATAGTCCAAATTCGATTTGAATTTTAAAAAAATTTGAAAATTCTAAATTTGTTCCTTTAAGAATTCGAATTCAACTATTCGCCATATAAAACCTGCTGAATTGGTGTTTTAGCCTATGGGGGACCTCCTACAGTCAATATGGAGTCATTTGGTGGACTTTTGAAAAACCAATGTGTGCCTCTGTTCCTTTTAAAGGCACAGGCGCGCGACGTCAGCGCGCAATGACGCAAGGCCTTATGGGTATTTAAAGGGCCATTACACTGTATTCTTTGCCCGTGATAGGATTAGTTTCCTGGTGGTTCCTGAGCCTTCTGCTAGTACCTGTTTGCCTGAATTCTGTTTTGAACTTCTGTGTTTTGACCCGGCCTGGCTTTTGACTTCTCTGACTTCCGTAATCTGACCCTTGCCTGAAACCGACTCCGATTCCGTCTGTCCCTCCTGATTGACTTCCTGGTTTGACTCCTGCCTGTTGTTTGATTCTGATTCTGCCTCATCCCATCTAATTGATTACCCGGTTTTGACCCTTGCCTGCCTGACGATTCTGTTATCTACCTGCCTCGATTCTGCCTGTCTGACCACGAATTCGCCTATCCTGCTTGTACCGTGACCTTTGGCCTTAAAGACTCTATCTACAGTCGTGCCCCTCTGTCTATCCAGAACCCTCATCTCGCACCTCTCGTTTAAGTCCAGATGGCACCCAAGTAAGCCGAGGGCTCCTCCCGAGGCCCAAAGGAGGTCACACTACTGGTGAAGCACGAGCCGAGACCAGGGTGCCTGGTGTTTGTTCTGGTGTTGGGTGCCGACCGTGACAGATCAGTAGCCCAGAAAAAGAAGAGATTTGTCGCTGGTGACTAATCTCCCCCAATCTGACCGTGTGTCTCTGCCCTTAGAGACCGATTTACTAAATATTAAACTGGGGACTTTAGCCCCCAAAGAGAAAAGGGAATGTATGGAAATACAAATGACTATAACACCACAGGTGTGATTGGCGCTGTTATAGTAAAAGGTATCAAACTCATGGGGTAGTTACAATGCAGATTCAAGGGCTCAAGGCACTACACAGTGTAATTATCTATTTTCTTCCATCAGATTCTTCTCACCCTCCTTATAGGTTACCAACTGACATCTAAAGAAGAGCAAGAAACGCTGCCCCCCTAACATTTCCACTGGATATTCGATGCTTCAGCCCATAAATTCCTGCGTCCGATACCGGAGGGATGTTTATCCAATAATTCCTTGGCACATCTGTGCTGTAACGTTTGGGCTACTTTGAAGTGCCCCACAAGTTTTGATTCCTGCAGCGAAAAACCAGAGAATCTCCATCAACATTGCCCGAAACGATTACCAATAAATTCAATAATCAGTGTTACACGTGTTTGGATGTTCTAGCCTAAAAATAAGGCTCAGTGAGCAACCTGATAACTTTCCATGCGGTAATAGTCTGCGGCCTCATCTTTTATTGTTCCTTTAATCTCCTCCAACAAAACCGCGTGGGGCCCCAGACAGCAGGTAACGTTCCCTCCTGATTGCGTCTCTGGTGTCTCAGCTTCACACTGAGCAGCACAAATCCAGCCCTTTGAAATGCTGCCCCTTCCCGTTTATCTCCGAGGCACAGTTCCCCTTTATGTTTTTATTATTTTGGCCTGTGCTCGCACCACTTTGTATCCCCGGGGTTGCCCCGTTTCAAAGCCACCCAGGCCAGGTTTCAAGTCTTAAGAAAATGCAAAAGAAAAAATAATCTTTGACCCGTGACCCTTTTCAATTCTGCCCAAGTGAAAGAGGGCGAGTGTGAAAGGTCAGCGTCGGGTTTCAGATGATCCTCGGCAAATATTGCAGCAGATGGAAGGAATCTGGAGACGTCAGTGGGACAATATGGAGCACATTATTGCAGATGAAAGACTTCATGTTGAGTTTGTCTGCGGCAGAAACGTTATACTCAGAGTATCTTTACTCCTGGAGTTGATGAATCAAAGATATGTTCTTCAGAGGGATCGTTAGCCAACGGCTGATAACGATGACACCATGTTGTAGGGGGCAACCCACCAAAGTAAACATGGTAGCCCTGCCATTGATTTCCAGTTGGAGGCCTGAAGCACCGCCGGGCACATTGCTCACATTCCTCTCTCGCTGCCTGAAAAACAACACAAAACTTGGTGATTTTGTTAAATATTTAGGGGCAGATTTATCAAGGGTTGAATAGTAAATTAGAATTTTCGAGTGTCAAAATTCACACATTTGAATTTTATTCCCTGTATTCGATGTAAACTAGAATGTGAGATTTATCACACCTCAAACCTGGAAACAGCCCTAATTCAAATATTTGCCACCTTAAACCTGCAGAGTTCATGTACAAGTCAATGGTCGAGGTCCACTGAGCCATTTGGAGTTTTTTTTGGGAGAAACGAATATGATGCTAATTTTCTGGTCTGAACCATTTGATTGAATATTAGACATTCAATTTTTTCTCAAATAACACCCAGTCGAATTGTGAGTATATTCGAATTGAAAAAAATCACAAGAATTCAAAATTCGACCTTTGATAAATGGGCCTCCCCATGACATTAAGGGGCAGATTTATCAAAGGTCGAGGTGAATTTTTCAATTAAAAATTTTTTAATTTCGAGCTATTTTTTGTGTACATCGACCAGGGAATAGTCCAAATTCGATTTGAATTTAAAAAAAATTTGAAAATTTGAATATCGAAATTTATCATGTACTGTCTCTGCCGAATTGCTGTTTTAGCCTATGGGGGGACCTTCTAGAACCTATTTGGAATCAATTGGTGGACTTTGAAAAACTTTGATTCTAATCGAATACACATATATTTGATCGTAAACGGATCTATTGGCAAAAAAAAACAAAAAAACATTGCCTTAATTTCGGTTTGTCTTTTTGAGTTTTGAAGTTTTTCAAATTCGAAATTC
The DNA here is from genome assembly GCF_017654675.1 of Xenopus laevis. Classification (NCBI taxonomy): domain Eukaryota; kingdom Metazoa; phylum Chordata; class Amphibia; order Anura; family Pipidae; genus Xenopus; species Xenopus laevis. The sequence goes on from NC_054373.1 coordinate 184,997,562, forward strand.
GACCCTTGATAAATATGCAGGGTAGGGGCAGATTTGTGAAGGGTCGAATTGAAAATTGGAATTTTTAAATTCGAATTTTGAGTTTATTTTAGTGTAATTTGACTAGGGAATAGTCCAAATTTGATTCAAGTTTAAAACAAATTTAAATTCGAATTTCAAAATGTATGTGCTGTCTCTTTAAGAATTTGAATTCGACTATTCACCATCTAATTGGTGTTTTAGCCTATGGGGGACCTCCTACAACCAATCTGGAGTCATATGGGTGGACTTTTGAAAACCTAATTTTTTTTTGAAAATATTTCGATTGGTGCTTTTTTTTCCCCTTAATTTCAATTTTATGGGAGTTGATGGGAGTTTTTAGAAAGTCCCATAAACTCGAAATTCGACCCTTGATAAATATTCTCCTAAGGGTGAATATTCGAATTTTGAATTTAAAAATTCAAATCTTCTAGTTTATTTTAGTGGGATTCGACTATGGAATAGTTTAAATTCGATTAGATTTTTTTTAAAAAAATTGAATTTTGAAATTTATCATGTACTGGCCCTTTAAGAATTCAAATTTAACTATTCGCCACCTTAAACCTGCCGAATTGCTGTTTTAGCCTATGGGGGACATCCTGGAACCAATTTTGAGTTGTTTGGAGACATGCTGAAAATCGAGGTTTTTTTTTGGTGAAAAAAACCAGGTTGATCCCATTTACCAAATCTGAAAAATTGGAAACATTTAGCTTGGTCTTTTTTTGTTGTTGGAATTTTTAGTTTATGGGAGTTTATCGGAGAATTTACAAACTCCCTTGAATTTAAAATTCGACCCTTGATAAATCTGCACCTTAGAGACACATTTATTAAAGGAAGGCTATTAACATCTTCAAAATGGTTATTGGACCTCTCCCGTTGACTTATACAGGAACTCGGCAGGTTTTAGGTGACGAATAGTCTAATTTGAATTCTTAAAGGACCAGAGTTTGATAAATCTCGAAAATCAACCAGATTGCTGAAATTACAAACTGGAGAGCTGCTGAATAAAAAGCTAAATAAGTCAAAAATCACAAATTATAAAAAAGGAAAACCAATTGCAAATTGTCTCAGAATATCCCTCTCTACATCATACTAACAGTTAACTCAAAGGTGAACAACCTCTTTAAGCAGCCACTATGTTCAATGCTCTTGCTCCAGTTGGCTTCCTGGTACTCCTTACTTACTCCTTCCTTCCTTACTCCTTACTTATGCCTGACAAATCACCTGTGAGGAGTGGTGTGCCAACCTACCACCTCTTCTACAGTAAGTACAATTTGTGTAAGTAATTTGTGTACAGTAAGTACAGTCGGGAGCAACGTTTTGCATTCCACGCAGAAGGCACAAAGAGTTATGGCTGATATCTCAGGCAGAACAGAAGGAGGATGGGGGCATTGTGAGCAAAAAAGGCATAATATAAAGCACTTTGTACCCTCCTGTAGTGCCAGCAAGCTTTATCCACTGCGTGTATGTTGGAGCAGCGCTGCCCAATATATATATATATATATTAGGTGACCTACACCTCAGGCACCTGGCCTATAGAGCGCTAAGAGAAACCAGAAGCCCAGAGAACAGAATGCGACAGTATATGAGGCAGAACATTTATCAGTTCTTTGAAACGGGTGCGTTGTGCAATGCAGTGCCCACATGATATACAATAACTAACATCTGTACAAACATTTGTATTTTTTATAATGTTCATTTCCAGGAGGCAGAGCAGCGCGTGCCACGGTGACCCCATGGGGCGTCTTTGAAACCCAGAAGCTTCACACCAAGCCCCTACCAGAAATTAAAGTCTACAACTGCTGCTGTGATTTAACCTCTTATAGAAATCATACTCAAGGTACAAACTGTAGGTAGAATGTATTTAGTGAGAGCCTATGAGATTCTGTTGCTGCTGGGCTGGCCCAGAATCCTGCTGCGGCTCCACTGCACTATCCTCTACTTTGAGTGTACAATAGAGTGTACAATAGAGTGTATTGTAGAGTGTACAATAGAGAGTATTGTAGAGTGTACTGTAGAGTGTATTATAGAGTGTATTGTAGCGAGTATTGTAGAGTGTATTGTAGAGTATTGTAGAGTGTACTATAGAGTGTAATGTAGATCATATTGTAGAGTGTATTGTAGAGTGTAGTGTAGATCATATTGTAGAGTGTATTGTAGAGCATATTGTAGAGTGTATTGTAGAGTGCATTGTAGAATGTATTGTAGAACGTATTGTAGAGTGTACTGTAGAGCGTATTGTAGAGTGTACTGTAGTGTGTACTGTAGAGTGTACTGTAGATCGCATGGTAGAGCGTATTGTAGAGCGTACTGTAATGTGTACTGTAGAGTGTATTGTAGAGTATATTGTAGAGTGTATTGTAGAGTGTATTGTACATTGTACTGTAGAGTGTATTGTAGAGTGTATTGTAGAGTGTACTGTAAAGCGTATTGTAGAGTGTACTATAGTGTGTACTGTAGAGTGTACTGTAGATCGCATGATAGAGCGTATTGTAGAGCATATTGTAGAGCGTACTGTAGAATGTATTGTAGAGTGTATTGTACATTGTACTGTAGAGTGTATTGTAGAGTGTATTGTAGAGTGTATTGTAGAGTGTATTGTAGAGTGTATTGTAGAGTATATTGTAGAGCGTAGTGTAGAGCGTATTGTTGAGTGTAGTGTATTGTAGAGTGTAGTGTAGCGTGTAGTGTAGAGTGTAGTGTAGAGTGTATTGTAGAGTGTACTGTAGATTGTACTTTAGATCGTATTGTAGAGCATATTGTAGAGTATATTGTAGAGCATATTGTAGTTTGTATTGTAGAGTGTAGTGTATAGTGTACTGTAGTGTGTACTTCAGATCATTTTTTAGAGCGTATTGTAGAGTGTAGTGTAGAGTGTATTATAAAGGGTATAGTAGAGTGTATTGTAGAGCATATAATAGAGTGTACTGTAGAGTGCATTGTAGAGTGCACATTAGAGTGTATTGTATAGTTACATAGTTACAAAGCTGTATTGAAAAAATGTCCATTCAATGAATTAATCAAAAATAAGATTTTTTTTCTAAATTAACATTTCTGCATTGAAGATCTTTCTTGATAACTGATTTCTGTATAATAGATCCCATGCCTGTAATTAGCGGATTGGACTTACTGATCAGGCATAATATAGATAGAGAAAGGGTTGTCAGCTCTGTGGTTTTGAACTAGACGTCTCAGGTCTGTCCGTTCAAAACATTTTCATGTTTGAAACGTTGAGAAAACTGAACAGAAATCGTGCCATTTGCTTCTTAGTGATGCAATAACCCCGCCACGGCATCATAACTCCACTGACATCATTGTGCCTCCCTCTGATGTCATCAAGCTCACCCCAACATCACAGCCCCACCCCCTTTTGTTCAGGTTTAGCCGCTGATACAGGTGACAACCCATAATGGGCACAAAAATCAGCACAGACCCCCAGTTGTGCATTACGAGCCGAATTACCCAAAAACGGAGAACAAATGCATTTTTTCGATACGGAGGCACCATAGTAAATAATCCCAAATAAGAATATTTAGTGGCATATTTAACATGGGTCGAATTTTGAATTGAAAAAACTTCAATACAAAAAGACCAACTGAAATGAAGTCAGAGTTTTTTTTGGTCGAATAGGTCAGTTTTCGATCGAATAGGTCCGTATTTGAACGAATTGGAATCGTACGAAGGAATAGCGCATTAGATCGAATTCGATTCAAAGCTTTTCCCAAAAAAAACCTTTGATTTTTCAAAGTCCACCAATTGACTCCAAATAGGTTCTAGGAGGTCCCCCATAGGCTAAAACAACAATTCAGCAGGTTTTAGATGGCGAATGGTCTTAGTCGAATTTTTAAAGAGACAGTACATTCATTTGAATTTCGATATTCAAATTTTTTTCAAATTCAAATCGAATTTGGACTATTCCGTAGTCGAAGTACACAAAAAATATCTCAAAATTCGAATTTATTTCATTCAAAAATTCACCTCGACCTTTGATAAATCTGCCCCTTAGACATTGCTCCAGCTGGCGCTTGCAGTGTATGGAAATCTGTTGCTGCCTTGGTGGTATTTTTCTTTCTTCTCTAAAGAAGTGAAACCCAACGTGACCCGCAGTAGTAAAACTTGTATAAAGCACAACACTCATCCCGTTTAATTAATACGTTCCAGTTCGGGAGGGAAATATGTACGAAAGGAAATTGACTATAAAATTTATTTGTCTTTAAAATCCCCAACAGCTGAAAGGTAATAAATATCAATGACTGGAGGGCTTGTTGGAGCGGCCAGTAGCCTGTGGGCTCGGCACAATCTCATTCCTGATCCCTGTTTATATTTGAAGGGGTTGTTCACCTTTGAGTTAACTGTTAGTATGATGTAGAGATTGATATTCTGAGACAATTTGCAATTGGTTTTCATTTTTTATTATTTGTGGTTTTTGAGTTATTTAGCTTTTTATTCAGCAGTTCTCCAGTTTGTTATTTCAGCCATCTGGTTGCTAGGGTCCAAATCCCCCTAGCAACCATGCATTGATTTGAATAAGAGACTGGAATATGAATAGGAGAGGCCTGAATAGAAAGAGGAGGAATAAAAAGTAACAATAACAATACATTTGTAGCCTTACAGAGCATTTGTTTTTAGATGGGGTCAGTGACCCCCATTGAAAGCTGTCAGAAGACAAAGGCAACTAATTCACAAAGTATAAAAAATTTAAAAATTGCTTAGAATTAGCCATTCTATAACATATTAAAAGATCAAATTTAAAGTTGAAGCATCTCTTTAATGTGACTGCCTTTTTGTCCGCTTATAAAGCAAGGTCCTGCCCAAGGATATTGGTGCCCCAATGCAGGACTACATGGCCGATTCCGCCGCGATCCACTGCGCTGCGCAAAATCGCAGACGTCACGTTGGATGCAACGGAAAAAAGGTAAGTAATTCAATTGTCACATCGTGTAGCGTCGCATCAACAATGTGACACAATCCGACACTGCCATTACTTACCTTGTTTCAGTCGCATCCGACGTGACGACTGCGATTTTGCGCAGCACGTCAGATCGTGGCGGAATCGCCCGTGTAGTCCTGCCCTTAGACGCATCAGTTTTAACTTTGGTCATCTAGTCATTGCCCTAAGACTGGGTCATTTGTCAGCATAGGTATTCCCTGTACTAAGCACAATTCAGCAGGAACAGTCCCCTAATTTTTCTCATAGTCTGTACAGAGAGATCCCATAAAACTATGGCAGCATAGGTATTCCCTGTACTAAGCACAATTCAGCAGGAACAGTCCCCTAATTTTGCTCATAGTCTGTACAGAGAGATCCCATAAAACTATGGCAGCATAGGTATTCCCTGTACTAAGCACAATTCAGCAGGAACAGTCCCCTAAGTTTGCTCATAGTCTGTACAGAGAGATCCCATAAAACTATGGCAGCATAGGTATTCCCCTGTACTAAGCACAATTCAGCAGGAACAGTCCCTAAGTTTGCTCATAGACTGTACAGAGAGATCCCATAAAACTATGGCAGCATAGGTATTCCCTGTACTAAGCACAATTCAGCAGGAACAGTCCCTAAGTTTGCTCATAGTCTGTACAGAGAGATCCCATAAAACTATGGCAGCATAGGTATTCCCTGTACTAAGCACAATTCAGGAGGAACAGTCCCCTAAGTTTGCTCATAGTCTGTACAGAGAGATCCCATAAAACTATGGCACATAGGTATTCCCTGTACTAAGCACAATTCAGCAGGAACAGTCCCTAAGTTTGCTCATAGTCTGTACAGAGAGATCCCATAAAACTATGGCAGCATAGCTATTCCCTGTACTAAGCACAATTCAGCAGGAATAGTCCCCTAAGTTTGCTCATAGTCTGTACAGAGAGATCCCATAAAACTATGGCCCATAGGTATTCCCTGTACTAAGCACAATTCAGCAGGAACAGTCCCCTAAATTTGCTCATAGTCTGTACAGAGAGATCCCATAAAACTATGGCAGCATAGCTATTCCCTGTACTAAGCACAATTCAGCAGGAACAGTCCCCTAAGTTTGCTCATAGTCTGTACAGAGAGATCCCATAAAACTATGGCAGCATAGGTATTCCCCTGTACTAAGCACAATTCAGCAGGAACAGTCCCTAAGTTTGCTCATAGACTGTACAGAGAGATCCCATAAAACTATGGCAGCATAGGTATTCCCTGTACTAAGCACAATTCAGCAGGAACAGTCCCTAAGTTTGCTCATAGTCTGTACAGTGAGATCCCATAAAACTATGGCAGCATAGGTATTCCCTGTACTAAGCACAATTCAGCAGGAAGAGCCCCCAGTTTAGCAGACTATACAAACATACTTTTATTAAGTTTATACTAAGGGGCAGATTTATCAAAGGTCGAGGTGAAGTTTCGAAGTGAAAATCTTCGAATTTGAGCGTTTTTTTGTGTATTTAGATTAGGGAACAGTCATACATCGATTTGAAGTTGAAAAAAACTTCAAAATTGGAAGGTCGAATTTTTTTGAAGTACTGTCTCTTTAAAACTTTGACTTCGACCATTCACCACCTAAAAGCTGCCGAAGTGCTGTTTTAGCCTATGGGGGACCTCCCAGAACCTGTATGGAGGCAATTGGGGGAGTTTGGGAGATCAAAGGTCGAAGTTAAAAAAACTGTGAATCAAAGTACGATTGTATGATTCGAATTCGGCCCACTTCGAACCCAAAAAAACTTCGACCTCCATTCGATTGGTCTGTTTGAATTCGAAGTTCGAAGTTCTTTTAGCTTCGGCCTTCGACCTTTGATAAATCTGCCCCTAAGTGTGGGTGAAGTTTATCTTTACGAGGAATTATATGGTTTACATTATGAGTGATGATTTATTTTCTCTCACTAGTCAAAGTCGGTATCTGACGCATAAACATATACACAAAATATATTTCTGTTTATTAGACAACTTCAGTATTTTAGGAAACAAGTGAAAAACAGACCAAACCCCCAAAAATCATTCCGTTTAGATTGGAGTCATAATTGGGGATTTTCTAGGTAATTTGCTTAATTGCATTCGGGTCCCAAGTGATTACAGTCATTTCCACTTCACTCCATTCTCCGAGACGCTTCTCATAATATTTCCCATTTGTTTCCTGACTCGCTATTTTGGGGAGGATTCTAGAACAATCTGCGATTACATTTGGCTGAAGCTAGAAAGCGAAACCGACAAAACATCAATTAAACACGAGAAGTCCTTAAAGGGACCCAGTCGTTTCAATGGTTTTAAAGAGCAGCCCTGCAGGTTGGCGCTTTATTTATATATATATATACAATGTGCCATAGGCTTTAATCCTGCCTGCCACCCACATAGATTGTAAGCTCTATGGGACAGGGACCTCCTTCCCGCTGTGTCTACTGTGTGTGTTTATTGAGCAAATGAATGGAGGAAAGCAATGTACACTGTCTGTATATGTTTCCATTGGAATATAAAGGGCACATTTGAATAAGGAGTTGCATTTTCCATAGGTTGCGGTGAAATGCTGCAATTGCCATTGACTAGACGCCGCATCTGGGTTGCACATGTCTCCCCACTATGTAAATACCCAACTGTGTCTGGTGCCCACGTACCAGCTGGATACTGCCCGCAACTTGCCCTTTTTGATGATTTATAGCCAGGCCAATAGCTCGCTAGAGACATTCACATTGGTGCAAGGGGAAACCTTCCCTCAACTACCCCCTTTACTTGGTTTGTTTTAGTTTCCATTCCTGAACTCTCCATCATTACGACCACATTCCTTTCTTGATCCCCCCTATCTCAGCTGTTGCCCCCCTAGTGGGAAGCCTATGAAATACCAGCCTGTGAGTGACCTCACTAGTGAGAACTTGTTCAGGACCCAACTAGATACCTCCACCTTCATCTGTGCCCCCTACCCACCATTGTGCCACAAAGTCATTTCTTTCTATCCAACATACAAAGGAAACCCTACATTTTTTCAATTTAAAAAAATATAGATTTGGGGTGAATGCTTATTTGTACCCTGAGAACCCCTGGAACTGTAGCAGGGTGACTGTTACCCCAATGTTTCTATATATCTGTAACCTTGTTATGAGCTAAGGGGGCCCAGTCTGAAGGTCAGTTAGGGGGAGATTTGGGGTGAGTGTTTATTTGTGCCCTGGGTACCCCTGGAACTATAGCAGGGTGACACCCCAATGTTTCTATATATATGTAACCTTGTTATGAGCTAAGGGGGCCCAGTCTGAAGGTCAGTTAGGGGGAGATTTGGGGTGAGTGTTTATTTGTGCCCTGGGTACCCCTGGAACTATAGCAGGGTGACACCCCAATGTTTCTATATATCTGTAACCTTGTTATGAGCTAAGGGGGCCCAGTCTGAAGGTCAGTTAGGGGGAGATTTGGGGTGAGTGTTTATTTGCACCCTGGGTACCCCTGGAACTATAGCAGGGTGACACCCCAATGTTTCTATATATCTGTAACCTTGTTATGAGCTGATGGGGGCCCAGTCTGAAGGTCAGTTAGGGGGAGATTTGGGGTGAGTGTTTATTTGTACCCTGGGTACCCCTGGAACTATAGCAGGGTGACACCCCAATGTTTCTATATATCTGTAACCTTGTTATGAGCTAAGGGGGCCCAGTTTGAAGGTCAGTTAGGGGGAGATTTGGGTGAGTGTTTATTTGTGCCCTGGGTACCCCTGGAACTATAGCAGGGTGACACCCCAATGTTTCTATATATCTGTAACCTTGTTATGAGCTAAGGGGCCCAGTCTGAAGGTCAGTTAGGGGGAGATTTGGGGTGAGTGCTTATTTGTACCCTGGGTACCCCTGGAACTATAGCAGGGTGACACCCCAATGTTTCTATATATCTGTAACCTTGTTATGAGCTGAGGGGGCCCAGCCTGAAGGTCAGTTAGGGGGAGATTTGGGGTGAGTGCTTATTTGTGCCCTGGGACTATATCAGGGGAAAACCTTGGTTTAGGGGTGTACAGTGTATCTCCTTCTATTTTAAAACATATAATTTAGCCCGTGCTACATTAAGTATTAAGTCATGTGACTGCAGACATGATCCATGAGTCCTTGGCAGTCCAGCAGTCGGCACATTCCAGTCCAGTCCGTTCCCCTATGTGCACAAATAACGTATATTTACATTTATATGCACATTAATGCCTAATATAGACTTACTGATACATTTCCTTCTTCCTCTTGGATCCCACATTCTCATATAATGCAGTTTTGGAGCCAGAACAGGAGTCACACAGAAATCCAAATAAACTGGATTCACAAAACCAAACGCCACAATCCATCATTCTCGGAGCGTCGGTGCATTCAGCATAAACTGGATAAATAAAAAAAAAAAAACTTCCTGTGAAGATGCGTTGGGCCGTGGAAAGTATGGCTGCTGCTGTAAAAATAGTTCATTCATTTTAGGGCGCTGTTTATTTTAATGAACAGTGAAATTTATGCTGCTTATGGGGCCGTTTGTTTTGGAGCAAGGTGAAATGGGCCGTTTTATCGCACATTTCCATATCCGCCGACCCTCGTGCCTTTCAGAAATAAAGTTGGTTTGATGCAGTAACAATCGCCCCATTTAGGGAGCACAAAGCTGTAGATGAATCTTTAATATCGCCTTATACTTCCCGCAGTGCAACGTGTTACAGAGGAACGACAATCACCGTCATGGAAATGAAGGAACCGTAGTGTAGGCTGTGTAAATCAGTTGTTCCTAAATATTTAGCGCTGCCCCCCATTGAGTGGGCCTGGAACAGAGGCAGGGGAGGCCTACCCTTAAAATAGAGCTAAACCCTAAAAATTAATGTGGCTAAAAATGTCCTATTTTCTATAGTGAACTTATTGCAGGAGGCTAAAGTTTGAGCTTGTCAATAGCAGCAATGATCCAGGACTTCAAACTTGTCACAGGGGGTCACCATCTTGGAAAGTGTCTGTGACACTCACATGCTCAGTGGGCTCTGATTGGCTGTTGAGAAGCTAAGCTTAGGGCTCGTCACTAATTATCCAGCAGAAAATGAGCTTCCCTGGCTGTAATATAAGCTGATGCTACAGGTTTGCTAATTATTCAATTCTGATGCTAATTGCACTGGTTTCTGTGCTGCCATGTAGTAATTATGTGTATTAATTACTAATCAGCCTTATATTGTGACATTTCTATTCTATGTGTACTGTATATTGTGAGTGGCTCCCTAAGCTCAGTAAGTGACAGCAGCACAGAGCATGTGAATCAGTGAATCAGCAGAAAAGAAGATGGGGAGCTACTGGGGCATCTTTGGAGACACAGATCTTTACTGCTAAAGGGCTGTGGTTGCCTTGGGCTGGTACAGAAACACAAAACATCATGTACAACATTTCTACCTACTTCTTTAGTTAGGCTTTAGTTCTCCTTTAAGGCTTGTTAGAGACTAGCTACCCCTTGAATTTCAAAAAGGGTGAGATGGCTGAAACTTTGATTTTGTTCTGTATCTGTAACCATCAGGGGCGGAACTACAGAGGAAGCAGACCCTGCGGCTGCAGGGGGCCCAGGAGGTATAGGGGCCCCATGAGGCTCTAATTCAAATACAATTTCAACGATTATTAGTAAAACAAGTCAACCTCTAGTAATTTTGGGGCCTGAGTTATAATTTGCTGTGAGGCCCAGTAATATCTAATGATGCCGCTGCTAACCAGGTTATGAGCCTATGTATTAGTTTACAGGGGTGACTGTGACATATGGGCAAACACCCCATTTGTTTAAAGGGTACAGTGTTTTATTAGAATTCCCAACAGATACTTCAAGGGATCGTTCATTTTTACGTTAGCTTTTAGTATGTTATAGAAAGCTAAATAAGTCACAAATAATAAAAAATGAAAACCAATATCCCTCTCTACATCCCACTAACAGTTAATTTAAAGGTGAACTATCCCTTTCAGTCATTTTACATGTGCTCCTCTGGGGAGGAGCATTTCTCTCCTCCCACCTAGTGCCAATCACTTCCATTGCTATTTCTACTACAGAGCACAGTTATGTTCTATAATATTCTTGGAAGTTCACCCTGTTTGCTGGAGATGAACCCCAATATTAGACCAAGTGCAACCATTCATTTTATCTCATGTAAAGCCATTGAGAGACACATCTCCACCACCTGGCTTGTACCTCTTCTGTCTGCCCAACCCTATTCTGTCCCTCGCCCCCACCCACTCATCATTGGTACCTTTATCTGGGGGGTTGGGGCAGTACACTGGTATCTGGGGGTGGCAATGTTGCCGACCAATTATGTCCGGCACTTGGTATTTGCACTCCTAGAATAGAAAGTGTTACAGGTCTCTATATGTGACTATAGGAGGGGCATAGGGTGAGATTTAAAGGGGTTATTTAACTTTAAATTAACTGTTAGTATGATGTAGAGAGTGATATTCTGAGACAATTTGCAATTGGTTTTCATTTTTTATTATTTGTGGTTTTTGAGTTATTTTGCGTTTTATTCAGCAGCTCTCCAGTTTGCAATTTCAGCCATGTGGTTGCTAGGGGCCAAATTCCCCTAGCAACCAAGCATTGATGTGAATAAGAGACTGGAATATGAATAGGAGAGGTCTGAATAGAAAGATGAGGAATAAAAAGTAACAATAACAATACATTTGTAGCCTTACAGAGAATTTGTTTTTTAGATGGGGTCAGTGTCTCCCATTTGAAAGCTGGAAAGAAGAAGGCAAATAATTAATAAACTATAAAAAATAAATAATGAAGACGAATTGAAAATTTGCTTAGAATTGGCCACTGTATAACATACTAAAAGTTAACTTAAAGGTGAACCACCCCTTTAAGCATTTTCCGGCACAACTGTGTGACAATCACATGACTCTCTTCCTCTCTCCTTATTATATTCCAGGGTATCTCTGCCAGGTAACGGCAAGTAAGCAACACTAAAAGGGTTATTTACTAAACCCCGAATGCCAAAAACCTGAAAAATTTATTAGTATAAAATATAAAAAGTTTTTTTTTTCAGATTTATTATACCCAGAGTATAGGAAAAGTAAAAAACCAAAATCTGGCATCTCAGACCTCCTGAGGTTGTATATATGTCAATGGGAGAATTCCCGAAGATAATTTGTTCTGCGCTGGGTTTCGTGCAATATTCCTAAGATTTCTTGGTTTTCAGGCAAAAATCGGAAAAAAATTTAAATTTTTATGTGGAAAATCTGGAAAATTAGTACAATTTGTTTTTTTCAAGATTTTTTGGGTTTTTTTCCGCAGACAAAATTTTTGGGAAAGTGTATTAATAAATAAGGAGAAAAAACCCGTGTGGAATTGGTTGGAGTTCTTTTCAGAAAATACTGAGATAAATTCGTATTTTGATAAATGGGGCTGTAAGTGGCTATGATGAAGACCGGGAATACCTAAGCTTAGGGGTGCAATATGGCAGCTCCCACTCGTGTATATAAATGAGCACAAGGATTCTGAAGGAATGTTCCTGTAATGCGAGGTCAGATGGAAAATAAAAGTAATAAAATGCCGTATTAGGAACAGAGGAACCTTAATCTCTTCCCTGGAACCAACCCCAGCTGTGCTTTGTAGTTGCGGAGTCCTTGGTTGAGTTGGTAAGAGGCATGTCAGTGGCTGAGTAAGTGCAAAGTCAATATCATATGTGTAACATTTGCTTCATGGTCTCTGTGTATATGTTCATGTCACTGGCGTGAAGAATGTGCTGCGCTTTCCCGTGTTACAAAATTGTGCTTTTATAAATCTTGTATCTTGGCTTTTTTTTTTGTCTGCCTGCGCCTCCTCCCAAGTTCTTTAATCCTATTTAATTGCACAGCTTTAATTTAGATCTGAGAAGTCGTTATCAGCACAATAGATCAGTATGACATCATTCCGTCTCTGACATCATTTCCTTATACAGTTCTAGTGGCAATAAGTTGTTCTTTCAAGTCCAGCCAGGGCACAATCTGCAAGGAGTGTATATGCTCTCCCTGTATCTGCCTGGTACCCCTGTTTCCTCCCACACCCCAAATACATAAAGGCAGGTTAATTGGCTCCTGATAAAACTGACCCTAGTGTGATTCAATGGGATAGGGAGCTTAGACTGTAAGCTCTCTGGGACAGGGACTGATGAGAAAGGGATAGGAACCTTAGATTGTAAGCTCCACTGGCGCAGAGATTGATGGGAAAGTGATAAGGACCTTAGATTGTAAGATCACTGGGACAGGGACAGATGGGAATGTGATAGGGACCTTAGATTGTAAGCTCACTGGGATAAGAACTGGTGGGAATGTGATAGGGACATTAGATTGTAAGATCCACTGGGACAGGGTCTAATGGGAATGTAATAGGGACCTTAGATTGTAAGCTCACTGGGATAAGAACTGGTGGGAATGTGATAGGGACCTTAGATTGTAAGCTCCACTAGGTCAGAGACTAATGGGAAAGTGATAGGGACATTAGATTGTAAGATCCACTGGGACAGGGACTGATGGGAATGTGATAGGTACCTTAGATTGTAAGCTCACTGGGGCAGGGATTGATGGGAATGTGATAGGTACCTTAGATTGTAAGCTCACTGGGACAGGGACTGATGAGAATGTGATAGGGACCTTAGATTGTAAGCTCACTGGCATGGGGTCTGATGTCTATTATCTGTACTACGTTTGGGAATATTCCAAAGCTGTACAGGTATGGGATCTACTATTCAATCCTCAGGACCTTGATCTTCATACCTTAAGTCTACTAGAAAATCATATAAACATGAAATAAACCAATAGGCTGGTTTTGCCTCCAATAAGGATTAATTATATCTTAGTTGGGCTCAAGTACAAGCTACTGTTTTATTATTACACAGAAAAAGGAAATCGTTTTTAAAATCTAGAATTATTTGATAAAAACGGGATCTATGGGAGACGGCCTTTCCATACTTCAGAGCTTTCTGGGTAACGGGCTTCCAGATAATGGATCCGTTACCTGTATAAATAATATTAATATTATAAGGCTGACTATTGGCAAGCATGGGGTACTGGCCCAGTGGCTCTGACTTGATTTATTTTGTTGGAAATTCTTTTGACAACTTATTTTGAGTTTCAGTTGAAAAATCAAAATTGATATTCATCATGGGACACCGCAAGAGAGAGAGGATTCCGAGTCTCGGCACATACAAAGGGCTGCCAGCTTTCAGCGCTGTGGGAATACGGAGAGGAGAATGTGCTGTGAAATCCGTCCGGGAGAACTGAAGGTAAATATTATATTAGGGAATTAAAATCCAATCAGAGCAGTCAACTTGCATTAGTGCCGGAATAGAGTTGTCCTTGGTCAGGGCATGTGTATCTTAACATTTAGTGGGCGGCAAATGGTGCTCAAAGGAAAATGCTGATATTATAAACCTGTTATCCAGAAAACTCCAAATTGCAGGAAGTGTGTCTCCCATAGACTCAATGTTATGCAAATAATCCAGTTTTTTTTTTTCAAATCAATATTTCTTTTATTTTTCAAAAGTAATTAGGGGTGCAGTAAAGAGAAGTAATATGAATTACACACAAAATAAAAAGAATAGTATGAATTACACACCATGTGAAATTAAATATATGTTTTAACAGTGGCCATTCTTTTAGTTAGCATAAAAAATACATTTTAAGTTTGCATTTAATTAATGCTTACATGATTTTCTAGTAGACTTAGGGGCAGATTTATCAAGGGTTGAAGTGAAAATTTCGAATTCGAATTTTCAAGTATTTTTTAGTGGAATTCCACTAGGGAATAATTAAAGTTCGATTAGAATTTTTCAAAAAGATTAAAATTCGATTTTCAAAATTTATCATGGCCCTTTAAGAATTCGAATTTGACTACTTGCCACCTTAAAACTGCCGAATTGCTGTTTTGGCCTATGGGGGACATGCTGGGAACAATTTGGAGTTGTTTGCAGCCTTCCTGAAAATCGATTTTTTTTTTTTTGGTGAAAAAACTTGAATTGAATTTGATTCGTATTTGATTCAAGTTTGTGGGTCGATCCCATTCACCTGAACTTGAAAAAAGTTTTAAAAAAAGTTGTTGTTTTTCCTCCCAAATTTTGAGTTCATGGGAGTTTTTACAAACTCCCATGAACTCGAAATTCGACCCTTGATAAATCTGCCCCTTAAAGGGGTGGTTCACCAAGTCAACTGTTATTATGTTCTAGAACTGCCAATTCTAAGCAGCTTTTCGATTGGTTTTCATTATTTATTTTTCATAGTTTTATAGTCATTTGCCCTTTTCTTCTTACTCTTTGCAGCTTTCAAATGGGCATCGCTGACCCCCTTCTAAAAAAACAAATGCTCTGTAAGGCTACAAATGTATTTCTTTTGTTACCTTTTATTACTGATCTTATTTAGACCCTCTCCTATTTATATTCCAGTCTCTTATTCAAATCAGTGCATGGTTGCTAGGGGAATTTGGACCCTGGCAACCAGATGGCTGAAATTACAAACTGGAGAGCTGCTGAATAAAAAGCTAAATAAGTCAAAAACCACAAATAATAAAAAATGAAAACCAATTACAAATTGTCTCACAATATCCCTCTCTACATCATACTAACAGTTATCTCAAAGGTGAACAACACCTTTAAAGGAATGAAGATCCAAATTATGGAAAGATCTGTTATCCAGAAAACTCCAAGTCCTGAGAAATCTGTATAACAGGTCCCATACCTGTAATACGCAGATCTTGCCCCAAGGGGTTACTGCCTCCATTTACAGATTGTCTAGGCTGCCATTGTCCCACATGCTGGCTGACTGCAAACTTCATGCAACTCTCACAAGTAACACCTGTCTCTTTGCAGTGGCGGAACTACCGGGGGAGCAGTGGGTGCGAGCGGGCCAGTAGTGAAAAGTAGAAATGGGCGAATTTTTCCGGCGAATTTCATGAAACCGCGAAAAATTCATGGAACTCGAAAATTGATGCCTGTGTGAATCTTGACGCCGGCTTTTAAGTCAATGGGTGTCTGAATAGTGTTGACGCACATCGATTTTGACGACTTTTCAGCGTGTCCAAAACATTTTGACGCCGGGGGAGATTCGTGAATTTATTCACCGGCGGCGAAACGTGGAAATTGGGCGTGAATTCACGTCAGCCAAAACTTATTTGCCCATCACTAGTGAAACTTCTTCAAAGATGAATCAGCGAGTCCAGCTGCAGCTGTCTGACATTATTTCGGACGATCAGGAATGGAATTCTTTGTAGTTGAGACTTACAGAAGAAATTATAGGCAACAGTAGTTCTTGAAGGAACAGTAGATTATTGATGGACGTAGTCAGGACCGCCATCAGAAATCGCAGGGCCCCATACGACAAAATTTCCTGGCCCCCCTGGGCTGCACCCACCGCAAGCCCCACCTACAGGTCCGCCCTCCCCACCCCACAGGTCCGCCCCCCACCACACAGTAAAAAAGCAAAAAAAATATAGGTGGCTAGGGTTCCCACATGCTAATAAAAATAAAAAGATATTGGTGGTCAGGACCCCCAAAAAAAAAAACATTTGTGGCCTAGGCCCCCCCATTAAAAAATACTGGTGGCTAGGACCCCACATGAGAAAAAAATTGGTGGCCAAAATTGGTGGCCAGGGCCCCCCCCCACATTATGAGAAAATTGGTAGCCAGGGCCCCTTAAACGTCCATGCCTTCCCGAAGTCAGCAGCTCTCAGAAAGATGGGGGGCTCGGCTAATAAAGTAAGTGTGGCGTGGCCGGGCCCCCCTTACCCTTGGGGCGCCCTACAACTCTCCCCCCCTGTCCCCCCCTGATGGCTGCCCTGGACGTAGTAAATGTAGTTATTGCCAGAAAAGTTAAAAATATAGTTGCATCTCCATCCACCCTACGCGTTTCACACCCCTTTAGGGCTCTACTCTGATCCTACCCATTTACACCTATTTTTTTAAGACCTTTGAGTTACAGTAGATCTCTTTGTTCTATATGGATAACATCACTGTGACCTTGTACCCAGGGAAGTGAACTTTTTAATTTCTTTTATTAGGCAAAAAAAAACCCATTTTTGTTTTTGGTTGCCTTCTAGGTCCCCATTTGGTGCACATTCCAGGTGTCTGAAATTCAGTTCACATTTGAGGTGGAACATTCTGTATTCAGAGGAAGATTCTTTAGTAAATCTAGAGAGATTATGTGGGGGAGTCTGATGTTTCTAAGGGAAAGCCTATTATTACTCCGCAGAATAAACACTCTTTTATTTTATATTTTTACCAGAACTTTCTGATTGATTCTCTCTTTGGGCGTCTCCCCGTTCTTCTGAGTATATTGATGTGTTCCTACAAACCGCACGTCTAAGGTTACCGGCGCCTCCTTCCAAGAAACAATGGCTCAGGTATAAACAGTGACAGTTACAAGAACTCTACCTCCGAGGCCCGGGCTGCTTAGTGGATGAAACCGCAGACTCGGGGATTAGTAAGCGAACTGTAATTTACTGTCAAATTCTCTAACATAATTCAAATGAAAGATGTCATTTTCTGGAATTGGACTGTTATTCCAAGCACTAAATACAGTGTATTCTAATACACAGCACCAAACATTTGGCTTTGGTCTGTCCAGATGTTTTGCTTT
The DNA here is from genome assembly GCF_017654675.1 of Xenopus laevis. Classification (NCBI taxonomy): domain Eukaryota; kingdom Metazoa; phylum Chordata; class Amphibia; order Anura; family Pipidae; genus Xenopus; species Xenopus laevis. The sequence continues at coordinate 185,015,103 of NC_054373.1, forward strand.
GGCTTAAGGCGCTGATTGTTTCAGTTAGAGCTCGGTGGTACAACCCTGTCTTCTTCCAACCACCACCTATTTCATTAAAGGTCTTTGTATGGGGATCCAACAGCCTGTGGCCCCCAGGATGCTGGGAATAATAATTCTGGAGAACCACACGGTTACCCCAATGTTTCTATATATCTGTAACCTTGTTATGAGCTAAGGGGGCCCAGTCTGAAGGCCAGTTAGGGGGAGATTTGGGGTGAGTGATTATTTGTGCCCTGGGTACCCCTGGAACTATAGCAGGGTGACACCCCAATGTTTCTATATATCTGTAACCCTGTTATGAGCTAAGGGGGCCCAGTCTGAAGGCCAGTTAGGGGGAGATTTGGGGTGAGTGCTTATTTGTACCCTGGGTACCCCTGGAACTATAGCAGGGTGACTGTTACCCCAATGTTTCTATATATCTGTAACCTTGTCATGAGCTAAGGGGGCCCAGCCTGAAGGTCAGTTAGGGGGAGATTTGGGGTGAGTGCTTATTTGTACCCTGGGTACCCCTGGAACTATAGTAGGGTGACACCCCAATGTTTCTATATATCTGTAACCTTGTTATGAGCTAAGGGGGCCCAGTCTGAAGGTCAGTTAGGGGGAGATTTGGGGTGAGTGTTTATTTGTACCCTGGGTACCCCTGGAACTATAGCAGGGTTACTGCAATGTTTGAAATGTAAAATTTTCATAAATCTTACATTTGTTTTAATCTGATTCCTATTGTCCTTATCTTATTTGGATCAGTGAATATAACTCGGTAGCCTTTACATATAGATTGTAAACCAAGTTCATTATTCTTTCCCAGAAAAAGCCACACGTGAGACACACCACATCCGCACAGGGTACATAATAAAAACCATTATACTTCAGAAATGGAACCCAATGCCAAGCCGCTCTCCAATGACCTTAGAAGTATTAGACATCTTTTCTCAGGGGTTTGTGACACTTCAGAAAGATATTTGGGAATTTGATGATGGAATTTAGATGAAGGGTCGGGACAGAACAGCTGCTTTCCCTCGATTGCTGAGAGACTGCACGACTGTGCTCCCTTTTTCATGGTCCAGTTATACCTGTTGCTCTGGGAAAAGAAAATATCTGCCTTTGGCATCTATACAATTAAGTGAAAAATTAGAAAGATGATTTTTGTTTGTGTCTGAAAATTGTTGAAATAAGATGAAGGTCGATTTACTAATGTTTCCATTTTTTGTTTCCTCTTGTTTATTCATGTAATGTTTGGAAGATCTAACCCTACAAAATATTTAGAGATGATTATCTTCTAAAAATATACAAAGAATCAGTAAAGGTGGCCATACACGGGCCAATAAAAGCTTCCGGCAGACCGAGTCGACAGCTTATTGGCCTGTGTATAGGGCCCTCCGACGGCTTCCCCGATCAATATCTGGTAGAGAGTTGGCCAGATATTCAGAAGGGGTTTGTTACAGTGAGAGCTGTGAAGATGTGGAATTTTCTCCCTGAATCAGTGGTACAGGCTGATACATTAGATAGGTACAAGGAAGGGTCGGATGCTTTATTCACCAGTAGCTCCTCCCAGCAGACAGGAGGGAGCCAATGAGATTAGAGGAGGGAAAGGGGTGTTACAGGGAGAGCTGGGAAGTGAATCAGGGGTACAGGCTGATACATTAGATAGGTATAAGGAAGGGTCGGATGCTTTATTCACCAGTAGCTCCTCCCAGCAGACAGGAGGGAGCCAATGAGATTAGAGGAGGGAAAGGGGTGTTACAGGGAGAGCTGGGAAGTGAATCAGGGGTACAGGCTGATACATTAGATAGGTACAAGGAAGGGTCGGATGCTTTATTCACCAGTAGCTCCTCCCAGCAGACAGGAGGGAGCCAATGAGATTAGAGGAGGGAAAGGGGTGTTACAGGGAGAGCTGGGAAGTGAATCAGGGGTACAGGCTGATACATTAGATAGGTATAAGAAGGGGTTGGATGGTGTTTAGCAAGTGAGGGAATACAGGGATATGGGAGATAGCTCATAGTACAAGTTGATCCAGGGACTGGTCCCATTGCCATTTTGGAGTCAGGAAGGAATTTTTCCCCCTCTGAGGCAAATTGGAGAGGCTTCAGATGGGTTTTTTTTTGCCTTCCTCTGGATCAACTGGCAGTTAGGCAGGTTAAAAAAAGTTAAAAGGTTGAACTTGATGGACACGTGTCTTTTTTCAACCTACCTTACTATGTTACTATGATGTTGATCGAGCAAGGGTAAAAATCCTGTCCTTTTTTAGGACCACTTCTGTTCGTTGATGCGGTCCTGCGACCCAACCACCCATATACTTTTTATTATGATCCGATTGTTGAGCCATAGGGCCCACAATCATATCAGCCCAATATCGCACAACTCAAGGTGGGCATATTGGGGAGAGATCCGCTTGTTTGGTGACATCGCCAAAAGAGCAGTTCTCTCTGAGGTGGCCACCATAACACTAATATCATTTAGGGCATATTCACCCCAAGTCAAGGAACTTACGAGTATAAGCTAGACCAGAAGTCCCCAACCTTTTTTTACCTATGAGCCATACTTAAATTTAAAAATTGTTGGAGAGCCACATAATCATGCAAAAAAATCATAGGGGTGCAAAATATTGGATTTGATTGACTACGGGTAGCCCCTATGTGGACTTGCCTACAGGAGGCTCTGTCAGGCAGTGCACATGATTTTATGCAATTAAAGCTTGCCTTTAAGTCAGAAATTCAAAAAGAAACACCTGTGTTCAGGCCACCGGGAGCAACATGTTGCTCACCAACCACTGGTTGGGGATCACTGAGCTAGACATACATGTAGCTGCTATAATCTGTTGATTTGGCCTATCTTAACCAAGTGAGAAGCTTAACGCTCATTGTATGGAGCATATCTGCCCAATATAATGTTGAAAATTAGGTAGATATCTATGAGGCAAGTTAGAAATGGTGAGTTGTGCATTGGCCCATTGATGTCATCCTCTAATAAAAAGCCTGATAGGACCTACTATGTTCTGGCTTGATAAAGGGCCTGGAGGGGTCCGATACATTGCCCTTTTGTGATGTATATGGGCTTAATAAAACACTCTTGATACAACTCTTAACAAAAAGGTGTGCACCTGCATTTTTTAGCTTTGACTTGCTGTTAGGCTTACTGGAGAGGTCATATACCCACAAACACCCTGGGTCCACCAGAAGGTGAGACCTAGGCTTGTGAAATAAGGAGAAGCTGGTGAGACTAGACCAAAGCAGGGTATCCACAGGTTCAGAAAGAGTAGAGAGAGCAAGCTTGGGATGGGCAGCCTTAATTGAATCAAGACAGGAAGGATCAAGTAGGGAACACAATCCAAATGCAAGCCTAGAATTTTAGTAGGAGCCAAGACAAACAGGCATGGAGGAGACTTGTCAATGTCCTTAAATAAGCACTGGTTTGGTGCAATGGAATTTGGATGCAAGTGTTCATCGATGATCAACAAGAGTTGAGTGCACTTGGTTGCCAGTATATGATTAGTCCTTAAAAATTTTTTAATTATGTTTTTATTTTCAATAATGTTGCACAAATAGTCTCAAACTAACTTCTTGTGTCCCCCAGGGGACTGTAGCAGTAGTAAGTAATTTTTGCTCTGACTTTTTTTCTGGCCGACTGTCAAATGGAAGGGCTCTGTAAGTTTTGTTTTGAGGGAAACAAGTCAAAACAAAAGAACTTCTGGATGAGTTTACTTTGCTTATTTTTTACAGCTGTGAAGACAGAAATAATTCCAAGTGGGAACATTCCGTACGTGCAGTGATTGCACTCGTGCTTTTGCACTTATCCATAAAACCATCACATATAACTCACCAAAAAAAAACTTCTAGATAGCCCAACATGACCTTGTCTGCTTCCCAACGTCTATCAACAACCCCAAACATGATCAGCCACACTTCTGAGAATGAACTTCAGAAGGTGAAACTGGGCATGTGTGCACCTCCCGATGATATTGAGTTCAGGCTAATGCCTTGGCCACTCTGTTTTTCATTAGAGGTCTCTTGCTGTGTTGATTCTCAAGCATCCACTTTGGCCGGGGACCGATTTAGAAAGCTTTATTCTAATACTGAAACATGATATTTTACAGATGAGGGTGTTTTTGTTAAGGCTCTTGGAGGACACTTTGTAAAGACGAGTGGTGAAATCATGAGCGAGTAGATCATCGGCCAATCTTCTAATATGAGTTCAAATCTAGAATTTTGTCAGTTGCCCAATTGACCGGATCAGGTGGGAGTGCCGTTCATATGTTCAGCTGAAGAATTTCATCAAAGGATAAAATAGTTTGAGTTTCTCCGTCCATGTCAGACACTTGCTGGTGGTACCTCCTACTTTTATCCAGAAGACCTTGTAGAAAAATCTGAGATAGTTCTTTGTTCATAATTAAAATGAATTAACTAAGCTAGGTAACCATACAACTATGATTAGGAAGGTAGTCTCAGTATCTACTCAAGTTATCATGATCACTAGTTGCCACATTTCTCCTCTTTTAGTTGAAGGTTCAGGCCCTGACACCCTGGATGCCATGATTACTGGTACCCATATTACACTTATATGCCTGTTGTTATAGAAGATTTTAGCAATACGAGAAATATTATATAAAATAATAATAGCCTTGTTTAGATACATACGGATACAGAGTTATGTAACATAGTCTTTTAGAGAACTTACTGGAGTAATTATTCATTATACTAACCACAGTTTTCCAGTTGCTATGGGTTACGCTAGTCACATTTATACCGATGGGTACCATTATTCCTGATACAGGTATGGAATCCATTATCTGGAATCCAATTATCCAGAAAGTTCCAAATGACTGCTAGGACATCTCCCATAGACTCCATTTTGATCAAATTATTAACATTTTTGATTTTCGATTTCCTTCTTTTCTTAAATAATGAAACAATACTTTGTACTTGATCCCAACCAAGATATAATTAATCTGCACCAGAGGCAAAACAATCGTATTGGGTTTATTTCATGTTTAAATTATTTTTTGGTAGACTTAAGGTATGAAGATCCAAATTACAGAAAGAACCGTTATCCGGAAAACCTCAGGTCCCGAGATATCTGGATAGCAGGTCCCATAATTGTATCAATAATGAGTATCCGAGACAATTCCTCGTATCTAGAGGCAAGGTGCCACATATACCAGTGGTGTAATTAAGATGACTATTCCAAGATAATATTGTTAATTACATTGTCTCCAATCAGCAAAGATTACTTGAGTTGGCTCTTGCCAAACAAATGTTAAATACATATGAATCTCAAGAAGACAGCAGATGTTGTGCAGGGATACAATACTCACAATACCCGAGAGCCACTAATAAATTGTAAAATACATATATTTTAAATAACGTGCCCCCTATTGTAAAATATAAGCATATTATAAGTCACCAAAGAGTTCCATGCTCCTATAAAGGCATGAGGCTGAGGTCATGGAACTCCAGAAGTGACTTTTAATATGCTCATATTTTAGAACAGGAAGTACATTATTTATTATAATACACAACAGAGGAGGAAGCAGACCCTATGGTCATGGGGGGCCCATGAATAGGGGGGCCCAGACTGGGGATCAGCTTTCTCGATAGTCGCTTTAAAGGAGAAGGAAAGCTACAGAGGCATTTTATTGCCAATAGATTAGCTGCAATAGTGCAAGCTAGAATGCTATAGTAAAAAGCTCTAGAAACTCTCTGTTTGTTTAGGATAGGAGCTGCAGTATTAACATGGTGTGACATCACTTCCTGTCTGAGTCTCTCCCTGCTCTGGGCTCAGATTACAGTAGAAAAGGAAGGGGAGGGGAAGAGGAGCAAACTGAGCATGCTCAAGCCCTAGCCCTGGAGGTTTAAGATGAAAACAGGAAGTCTGATACAGAAGCCCATGAGTACACAATAGAAGGAAAGAAATGCAGTGTTTCTTTTGACAGGGGACTCAGAGCAGCATTACTTTGATGGGTTTACTGGTATATTTAGATGGACCTTTCTGATAAGGGTTACTTAGTTTTAACCTTTCCTTCTCCTTTTTAACCTCCTGAAAGATGTGCGACATGCGTGCCTGCTGCTTGCGTGGCCAGACATACACAGGTGGGAATGGAGGAAGGACAGGTAAATTGTTGTATAACAGTTGTCTACACTGGTCCTCTCTGAAGATTTTTTTTGCGGGGTTTCAATGAAGTTTCAATAACTGTTTATATGCAAATATATATTTATATACATATTGAGAGAGAGAGAAACCAGCACCAAGGGTCTTGTAGTGAAAAAAGCTTGTATTGTTACATTATATTTAAAATCTACATTTTGTTCCTTATCGGGACCTTTTTCAAGGTAATATTATATAGACAAATATTTCATTAAATACCCTCCACCCACATCCCATGACTGTGCCTGTGTCGTCATGTGCAAATTTAACACTTTATATGGCCGTTAAACAGCAATAGTAAAAACCTACATCACTTGTATTTAAAACTTACTCATAGAGTTATTTGAATAGGTACCAGGTGTACCCAATAAACGGGAGGGTAGAGTTTAGTCCTTTAGGAGCCACACACCCCAATTCAAATGTCCAGAATGTTTCTTTTTGTAATAGAATCTGGTCAACGTCCCCACCCCTACGTGGATTCTTTACCATATCGATAGAGATGCATTTGAATGAAGAAATTGGGTGATTTACTTTCAGCCAATGTTGAGCAATTGGCTGTTTAGAAATGTCCTGATTTACCTTCTTACTATTATAATTGGTATCCAATGTTGCCCATATCATTGACCTGTTCATACTGATTCTATCTCTCTTACCCCTCAGTGACTTCTAATATCCTTATCATTTACAGCAGGGGGTATGTTATCCCTTATAATACATAAGTGATACTCAGAGTTCCCTGTATAACTCAGCCTGCAGCCTTGTGCCTTTATATGGTCACAGAACAACCCCTCAGTGACTTCTAATATCCTTATCATTTACAGTAGGGGGTACATTATCCCTTATAATACATGAGTGATACTCAGAGTTCCCTGTATAACTCAGCCTGCAGCCTTGTGCCTTTATATGGTCACAGAACAACCCCTCAGTGACTTCTAATATCCTTATCATTTACAGTAGGGGGTACATTATCCCTTATAATACATGAGTGATACTCAGAGTTCCCTGTATAACTCAGCCTGCAGCCTTGTGCCTTTATATGGTCACAGAACAACCCCTCAGTGACTTCTAATATCCTTATCATTTACAGTAGGGGGTACATTATCCCTTATAATACATGAGTGATACTCAGAGTTCCCTGTATAACTCAGCCTGCAGCCTTGTGCCTTTATATGGTCACAGAACAACCCCTCAGTGACTTCTAATATCCTTATCATTTACAGTAGGGGGTACATTATCCCTTATAATACATGAGTGATACTCAGAGTTCCCTGTATAACTCAGCCTGCAGCCTTGTGCCTTTATATGGTCACAGAACAACCCCTCAGTGACTTCTAATATCCTTATCATTTACAGTAGGGGGTACATTAACCCTTATAATACATGAGTGATACTCAGAGTTCCCTGTATAACTCAGCCTGCAGCCTTGTGTCTTTATATGGTCACAGAACAACCCCTCAGTGACTTCTAATATCCTTATATTTACAGTAGGGGGTACATTATCCCTTATAATACATGAGTGATACTCAGAGTTCCCTGTATAATTCAGGGTTTTCTCCCCCTTAAAAAATCACTCAGAGGGGGTTCCCCTGCGTCTGACATATACATTATTCATTTATTCTCAGAATACGTTGAGCAGTATATTTTCATGCCGAGTGGTGACATTATCCTCCCATTATAACATATGGGGACTTGTTAATGAAGGCCAATAAGCAGCTGGTCGGGAAACAAAGGAACAATTTGTACCAAGTGAATTTCCCATTTGCCGTTAATGAATCTGGGCCTGAGGGTTTGTCACTTTAAAGGGAATTGAAATGCGATTGAGATCCCGGTGTTGTTGGTAAGAGCTCGGTGTTCCTTCCACCCCGGCTCCTGCCTCTCAGTACAAATACAAGTGGATCATATTCCCTAATTACTGAGCTGAGCTGACAGTCGTGCGCTTGTTCAGACGAGTCGGTGGAGGGAAAATTAGCGAAAAAGAAAGAAGAAAACCCATTGAGCTGAAATGATGTTCATTTCTTTATCAGTATTTACATTGGGATCACCGGACACTATAGACGTAGATTTTCCTGACTAACCCGTATGAAAAGCTAAAATATTTGTACAATAATTCTTTAACCCTTTCACCCCCTGTTGCCAGACAACACACGGCACTTCCGTAGTCATGGCCTAACCCAGTTTATTCCCAACTCAAGTTGATTGGGCAACTCTATGACCTCTCAGTGCTCCGTGAATATGTGAGAAATCTAAACCAGTGGTTGCAATTTATTAGCCCCACATTTACTGGCCACTCCCAGGCTCCTACTTAGTCAGTTTCTCTTATTAAATCCCTCATACAGTAAACTCCTCCTTCTCTGTAAACCTGAGAAATAGTACATTAAATTTGGGAAGGTAATGGTCAGCCTCGTCTATAAATGCAAGCAGGGTAGGACTGGCGGGACACCAGGAAAAAACTTGGTGGGAATTCCATAGGAATTTGCAGCAGTGACCTGTGGGGAATTTGCAGCTGGAGCAGAGGGCCCATGGAGATTTTTGGCTGGGGTGGAGGGCCCATATGGATTTTTGGTTGGATCCGGGGGCCCTTGGGGATTTTCGGCTGGGGGGGGGCCCATGGGAATTTTCTGCTAAGCGGTGGCCCATGGGTAGGGTTGCCACCTTTTTTAAACTGCTTTACCGGCTGGTGGGGGCGGGGACACAAAGGGGCGGATTGTGACATCAAAAGGGGCAGGGCCGCGCCACGGACGCTAGAAGAGGCAAAAGAAAAGGTAAGTTCCAGGGGATTTGGGGGGCTCCTTTTAATCGTATTACAAATTTACCGGCAGCTACATTGCTGGTAAATTTGTAATACCGGCCGGGTGGCAACCCTACCCATGGGGACCTGATGTGGCAGCCCCGAAGGGCCCAGACCGACACTGAATACAAGAACTTAAACATGCCCCCAGCAACTTGGTGCCAATAGTTATGCCACTGTCATTATTATTAACATTATTATTATTAACATTTATTTATATAGCGCCAGTATATTTTGCTGCACTTCAATTAGTCACTGTATGGCCTGGTCTTTAAAGTGGACCTGTCACCCAGACACAAAAATCTGTATAATAAAAGTCCTTTGCAAATTAAACATGAAATCCAATTTCTGTTTTTTATTAAAGCATTCATAGCTGCTGTAAGTTCATTTAAACATCTCAGCTGTCAATCAAGTTAAACGGGTGTAATCCATATACCAAATTTACATTTCAGGTCAGTTACGATAGAGACTCGTTTGTGGATGTTCTTGTCATCAAGGAGTTTGGAGTCTTAAAAACACATATTTATACAAGACTGTAATGATTTGCTTCTCTTTTCCTGAATGTGAGAAAAAATCCATCCCTTGTAGTCAGACAAACTTGTAGGATTCATTGGGGCAAATTCACTAAGATTCGTAGTTGCGCCAGGCGTAACTTCGCCGCACTTCGCCAGGCGTAGTTTCGCCAGCGCTTCGCAAATTCACTAAAATCCGAAGTTGCGCTCAGGGGTAGCGTAAGGTTGCGAAGTTGCGCTAGCGTTGCTTCTCTAAGTAAAGCGAAGTTACGCCAGCGAAAGCTAATTTGCATACGGCGCCAAATTCAAATTTCAATGGAGGAATACGTATCACCACTACAAATGGCTAGAAAACCTTCAAAACATCAAATAAAAATTGTTATTTTGCCTTTTTCGTAGTGATGAGCAAAAGTTTTTTTCCATGGCATGCAGGCACCCGTCTTGCTTAAAATAAATATGCACAGTCCTTAAATGAATTTTTTAATGAAACTTTTATATGATAGCTTCATTCCAGTGGAGAAATTGTACTGTACAGGAGGTCAGAAATATAAAGGATAAAAAAACGATCCCTCCAGACAACATATATATATATATATCTATATATTGTATTTATATTCTGAAATGCATACGGCAATCAGGGTGCTGTAAAACCAAAAAGTCTCGCCTATCTCCCAGCGCAAAATAGAAACCGTATGCGGAGCAATAATAGACAATAATTCCTATCTGTATCATAAACCGGGGTGGGGGTGGAGTGGGTGAACACGTCACTGTTGTTATATCCTTTTTCATGGATCTTCAGAGACTCACATCCAAATTACATTGCGCCACGTCCAAAACAATCCACAGTCAGGAGCCCACGGGGAAGACGTTATTTTATTCTTGGGTTCTCGTAACCTTTTGGATATTATTAGGAGCCTTCCCCCCGAGGATGAATAATGCCCCTGACTGTTGGGCATCTCCACTAAATGGGCTAAAGAAATTAAATTGGAAAGAGCAGCTGATGCCTTAGTATGAAAGTCATGTGCCGGCTCTCGTTGTGCCGTTACCTTCCATCGGCAATAAATACAAACGCAGTAATGTAGGTTTTGAGGTCAGCGAGCCTATTAATCCAAGGAAACGCCGAGCCAAAGGAACAGAATTTCGACCAACACTGCCTGCCAAACCTCCAGCAATAAATAGCTTCATCCGTCTTTCTCCCCCCCCCTAAATACCTTACGGAGCAGAACTGTAGTCTCACCACATTAATATACGCGAGCTCCAACTATTAACTACCCACAGGAAATTTCTCCTTATACATTAACATGCTGCGAAATGCACCTTTCTGCCACTTAGAGTGAAATATGACTTGTCTGCTTGATGGGTCACTTTCCCTTCAAAGTGTGGGGTAGAATTATTTAGGGGGGGTGGGGACTGGATCTATGGATACTATGAAAGGTCACACATTCAGCGCTATGGTGTCTTCCTTGGTGGTGACATGGAGAGTCGTTGACCTTGTTCATTTCCATTCTGCTTCCTCTTCTCCATCTTGATACATTTTTGAGGTGTTCCAAATTCCATGGCTATTTCTATTCTCTCCCGAGCTCCTATGGCGGCTGTACATCTGGGAAAGGGAAGAGCAGTCGATAATAGGAAACATGAGCAGCCCATCAACTTAAGCTGAAACAGGTCTACACAGGCTTTGGATATGAGCGGTACAGAGTAATTACTGGGATATTTTTCACACTGCTCTCCACATGGAACATTATGAATTACCCCAACCTTGGGGGGACAGGAAACCATTTTTCATCATTTGGAATAAAGGAGAACGTCTGTGGGTGTAATAAGAAGGTGTACCAATAAAAGAGGCCATTTTTAACTCTACAGCCGCGGTCGGCAACATGGTTGTTACATGTCGGTGGCATGCGGGACTCCCCCCGTGGGAAACATTCCAACTGAGATTGCAATTACAATGGCAGGTTTTCTCCTCTTTTCTAACCAGAAAATCCTACAAAGAAAATGTATCCCCCCTTCCATGATCTGTGATTCCTCCACTCTTTATAAAGGTCCATTTGGGGGTTCTGCTGTCTCCTCAGTAAGAGCACTGACTCCAGACTACTCTTATGTACAGTTTGCAGAACAAACATGGTAATAATTTGACCCCGGTTAGTCTGACCCTAAGCCCAATGATCAGAAGTTCGTTGGCAGGTTCCATATTCATTCAAGTCTAACTTGCCCAATAGATATCTGAATAATTTTAGGCCAGGGAGGGTCTTATTCAGGGGCCAATAAACTGCTGATTTGGTTTAGAACAGGGGTCCCCAACCTTTTTTACCCATGAGCCACATTCAAAAGTAAACATAGTTGGGGAGCAAAACAAGAATGAAAAATTATCCTGGGGGTGCCAAATAACAGCTGTGATTGACTCTATGTGGACTGGCAGACTACATAAGACTCTGTTTGGCAGTACATCTGGATTTTATGCAAAAAAAACTTGCCCCCCAGCTTGGAATTGAAAAATTAGCACCTGCTTTGAGGCCACTTGGAGCAACATCCAAGGGGCTGGTGAGTAACATGTTGCTCACGAACCATTGGTTGGAGATCACTGATTTAGAGGGACTGAGATTGCCTGAAAAAACCTGGTTGGCCCCAGTCCACATGGGGGCCCGTGGACCCAGACCTGCTCCCTGGCAGTGATGCTGAACGCTGCTCTCTGACCTCCCACCCAGGTACCTATCATGCCGCAAGAGAAGAAGTTTCTTGAGTGCGAGGGGGAAGGGAGTGTCTGGGGGTTGTGGCGGATGTGGGGCAGGGGACCCAGGGGTGTGGGGGCCCCTGAATTGGAAGCCTTGGTGGGCCCTGGACCTACCAGTATGCCGCTGACCAAGTGTCTGGATATCAGTCTGAAACCCGGACAGGACTGGCCAGAGTGCCGTGCAATTTGGACAGTCATGGTTGGTAGCCCTTTCCCTGGCATTTGCCATCTTGCCTCTTAACAACATAAAGAACCGAGCTGATGACGTCACTCCTTTGCAGAACATTGAACAATCAGAGTTGGCGACCCTAAGGTCCTCTTTGAATCATAAACTGAAATGCAGGCTGTTTATTTTTTGGTACTTATCCCCCTCAAAATCTAAATTTAAAGTAACCTTTCAGGGAGCTTTGGGCTGCGTTTAGGAAGCGCAAACGGTCTGATACCGAATTTTATTTTCTAAGTGCCCACCTGTCGCCCCTCTAGGTTATTTAGTGGTAAATGTCCTGGTAGACTCACTGGGTGATGGGTGCCCCTAAATGTGCGACTGCATCACAGAAAATTCCCATAATGCCCTAATGGTGCCATTCCTGGTACAAAATGGCCTTGGTGTATCTTGTTGATTATTACTCTTTGTCCTATTTTCCATTTCGCTGTCGGGTAATAAATGGACGTCTCTTCTGCGTTCTGGCATTGGGTAATTTGTAAGCCGATGCCGAGCCGTGATTCAGCCCCCTCCTATAATATCTTTTACAGCCCAGATGCTGTTCTTTCTCCAGCTCTCTCCTAAAGCCGTATCCAATGTGTCAGAGCCTGCGCTGTGCCAAGTGCGGCCTCGCAGGGTTGGATAATAATAATTCAAAGCTGTGCTCTAATAATGCACCGTTTAATATATATATTCTGCAATGCATTTCCATTCTTTACTTCTTCTTCTTCTTCTTCTTCTTCTTCTTCTTCTTCTTCTTCTTCTTCTTCTTCTTCTTCTTCTTCTTCTTCTTCTTCTTCTTCTTCTTCTTCTTCTTCTTCTTCTTCTTCTTCTTCAGGGCTGCAGTACATGGGTCACTTTATCCACCAGGGTGCAAAACACCCCTCATTGCCACTTCACTGCTGGTGCATAATGTTCTTTGCACAGTGCAATGGAATTAAAATCCATGCCTAGCCGCCATATGTAATAAAAGCCACTATGTTTGCCCAGGAACAGTAACCCATAGCAACCAATAAGATACTTGCTTTTAAACAGGTGACAGGTAAATGCTACCTGCTGATTGGTTGCTATGAGTTACTGCTCTTGGCCAAACTTAATGCCTTTTATTACATAACCCTCTATGTGGCTCCCACCCCTCACAAATACATCGCATTCAGGGCTGAATTCGTCTGAAGCAGCAGGTCTCTGGGCTCTGATTGCGCCCCCTACTGTTATGCTATAGACAAATGCCTCTTCTACATCCCCCTAGTTCTGGCCCTGTTATTGGACCCCCTCTCCAGCTATCAGCAGTTGCAGGATCTGCCCCAATATAAAGGTTAATTTACGACAGCAAGTATGGTGAGCAAAGTGCAATTTTCCATAATTCCTGTTCCAATTCCAATTCATTGCACTTGCCAGGGAGAGTTGCAACGGCGCCAATACGGATGTCGTTTCACTTGCACCTCAACGTAAATCAGATGAAATTGTCAGTGTCGGGCTGGGGGGTCCAGGGCCCACTGGGGTTGCTCTCTCAGGGTTCCCCACACACTGGACAAGCTCCCTGTCCCATTTGAGTCGACCACGCAGGCGCCGCATATCGACCCCACCACCCTGCGCGCAGAGCTTTATGGACGCGATCAGGGAAAGCAAGGGGGGAGCAGGGCAGGGAGCCAGGTCTCAGGCAGGCAAGGTGCTGGTCTGGGCCCACCAGGTTTTTTCCTGGTGTCACACCCTAGTCCGACCCTGGTAATTGTACTAAAAGTCCGGTTGGACTAAAAGTCCGGTCCAGAGACAGGAGGAAGGCAGTGACTGCTGGTATTAGGGAAAGAATGGCTATTTCTTATTAAAAGCTAAATAAAACATTTCACTAAAATTCTTGCTTTTCACCCTATTCCTCCCTTCCCTTTTCTCTGTCATTCAAACTTCAACATTATGGGGCAAATTTATCAAGGGTCAAATAGTAAATTAGAATTTTCGAGTTTCAAAATTCACACGGTCAAATTTGAATCCCCCTTTTCTAATGTAAATTCGAACGTGAGATGTATCACACCCTGACCATAGAAACAGTCCTAATTTGTCATTTGCAGAGTTAATTTACAAGTCAACAGCAGAGGTCAGTTGAGCCATTTGGAGATGTTAATAGCCTCCCTGACATTCGAGGTTTTTTTCGTACGATTCGTACGAATCGAATACGATTCGAATTTTCGGGTTGGAACTATTTGATCGAATATTAGACATTCTAATTGTTTCTTAAAGGGATACTGTCATGGAAAAACACGTTTTTTCCAAAACACATCAGTTAATAGTGCTGCTCCAGCAGAATTCTGCACTGAAATCCATTTCTCAAAAGAGCAAACAGATTTTTTTTATATTCAATTTTGAAATCTGACATGGGGCTACACATTTTGTCAATTTCCCAGCTGCCCCTGGTCATGTGACTTGTGCCTGCACTTTAGTAGAGAAATGCTTTCTGGCAGGCTGCTGTTTTTCCTTCTCAATGTAACTGAATGTGTCTCAGTGAGACATGGGATTTTACTATTGAGTGTTGTTCTTAGATCTACCAGGCAGCTGTTATCTTTTGTTAGGGAGAGGCTATCTGGTTACCTTCCCATTGTTCTTTTGTTTGGCTGCTGGGGGGGGGAGGGAGGGGGTGATATCAGTCCAACTTGCAGTACAGCAGTAAAGAGTGATTGAAGTTTATCAGAGCACAAGTCACATGACTTGGGGCAGCTGGGAAATTGACAAAATGTCTAGCCCCATGTCAGATTTCAAAATTGAATATAAAAAAATCTGTTTGCTCTTTTGAGAAATGGATTTCAGTGCAGAATTCTGCTGGAGCAGCACTATTAACTGATTCATTTTGAGAAAATATTTTTTTCCCATGACAGTATCCCTTTAAGTAACCTCCCAGTCGAATTGTGAGAGTATATTCCCATTAAAAAAAAAAATTCACGTGTTTATTAAATCGTTTCCCTCAAATTCCTTCATTTTAAAAAAAAAAAAAGAATCCTACAGAAACACAGAATGGAATTCATAATAAAGCCCAAGTGTCGTATTCCTGACATCACTGCCCCTTTAACCCTGCAGAGTAATGACTGCGGCAATGACAAGACCCCAGTCGTGAGTCCAGCTGGGAGTGAGTATCGGATCAGAGGGCAGACGTGCTCGGCATATCCAAGTGGCCCAGCTGGGAAAGGCAGTCATTATACCATTTCCAGCTTTTCACACGCAGGATCACGGCCGCTGCCCTCCCACCGACAATTACTCTCTAAATGGCGCCCTGGAATAACAGATTTTCACGTGACCCTACAAACAGGGTCTCGCTGGTGCAACACCCACAAGCACGAAAGCAAAATATTATTTTAACCATTAAATATCCATTTGGGCGCAACTTTTCCCTGACACCTCGGCTCCGTGTTGGAACAGAGAATTCTGAGAATTTCTGGAATAGAAAGAAATATTCGTTTATATATGCCCAAAGTGTGATATTAATCATATTCTTTAGTACTAATTCCCACTCATTGGGTCCATTCCCTGCCGGAGCTATTGAGCCCCAGTTGTGCAGACCAAGAAGCCAGGGGTAGGGGCAGGTAAGTGGGGGGTTGATCAGACAAGGTGCCAAGCCAAGTGGCATAGCCTTAAAAGGGTTGTTAACCTTTGAGTTAACTTTTAGGGCAGAGACGCTCAGATTCTGGAAGATTAGTAGCCCAGCAACAAATCTCCTCTTCTTTGGGCGACTAATCGCCCCGAATTGCCTCACGAGGAAACTTCAGGCGACTTCGGAAAACGAAGCGCTCCTAGTGCCATCCCAAGATTTACATTCTAGTCGGCAAGAGAGAGGCAGTTTAGGGAGATAAGTCGCCCGAAGAAGAGGAGATTAATCGCCGGGCGACTATCTCCCCGAATCTGAGCGTGTGTCTCTGCCCTTAGTATAATGTAGAGAGGGATATTCTGAGACAAATTGCAATTGGTTTTCATTTTTTATTAGCAGTTGCTGCTATTGATGCTATGGGAATCCTGATATAACCGGCCAGCTTGAAGGTGAAACATATTTCCCGTGGGTTAATCCAAAGTGACAATTCGCTGATTAATAAACACGCATATTTGTTCCAGGCATTGTAGATTGGTTTGTGGCGAGTGAAAAATTTGCCAAGAAAAGTATTATTTATCCAGAACTATTTCCTGCTGGAATGTTTCATTTTATTGCCTGAATATTTCTGCATTAATATACAGAAACGTTCAAGTAAATATTCACAATGGGGATCAGATAGGATCTGTGCAGCCACTGGGACAGAATGTTCTGTTATACAGATAGCTAGAATCTCAGCTGCCATAAAGCAGGACAGGACTGCTGCTTACAATGGGGATCAGATAGGATCTGTGCAGTCACTGGGACAGAATGTTCTGTTATACAGATAGCTAGAATCTCAGCTGCCATAAAGCAGGACAGGACTGCTGCTTACAATGGGGATCAGATAGGATCTGTGCAGCCACTGGGACAGAATGTTCTGTTATACAGATAGCTAGAATCTCAGCTGCCATAAAGCAGGACAGGACTACTGCTTACAATGGGGATCAGATAGGATCTGTGCAGCCACTGGGACAGAATGTTCTGTTATACAGATAGCTAGAATCTCAGCTGCCATAAAGCAGGACAGGACTGCTGCTTACAATGGGGATCAGATAGGATCTGTGCAGCCACTGGGACAGAATGTTCTGTTATACAGATAGCTAGAATCTCAGATGCCATAAAGCAGGACAGGACTGCTGCTTACAATGGGGATCAGATAGGATCTGTGCAGCCACTCGGACAGAATGTTCTGTTATACAGATAGCTAGAATCTCAGCTGCCATAAAGCAGGACAGGACTGCTGCTTACAATGGGGATCAGATAGGATCTGTGCAGCCACTGGGACAGAATGTTCTGTTATACAGATAGCTAGAATCTCAGCTGCCATAAAGCAGGACAGGACTGCTGCTTACAATGGGGATCAGATAGCACTAGGAATTATGTAAAGACAAATCTACTTTATTAAATATTCATATTGTTTTAGGTTCATACCTAAGGGGAGTAAAAAGTCACTAAAGTAATCAGCACATAACAATGGTCTTGTTCACTAACTCCCCTAGAGTATTATCACTGGGACTTCAAAGGCTGCTGCGTATGCACATTTGTCACTGGCCCAACAAGGACAGTCTTTTAATAGGGAAATCATATAGACTGTGAAGGATACATCTTGTTTTGGTTTCCAGATCAAAACCAAGAATCCCAACAATAGCACATGTTGTTAACACCACTCGGCAGATGCTCTCTTAATCCGGCCGTTACAGAGAGAGCAGCCATCGGTCCTGTTACAGAGCAAGGACATTTTGCAGGTCAAGGCATGTCATTGAGTTTGCTGTATCCATAAAATTAAAAAAAAACTAACTACTTCTTTTTAGAGAGCTCGAAACAAATCTTTTAAGAACCATGCTGCAAATGAAAGGTAATGAGGCCAGATGGCTAAGTTTTATTGGTCAGTCCCTTTGCCCTAATGAAAAGTGTGGGGAAGGAGGATTGTTAGTACACCCTGGTTTTAACCTCGGCTGCAAATTGTTTAGTAATTGCTATTGCAAGTGTTGCGGCCTGCTGCCTTCTCCCTGTTCCCATGGGATTCCGAGCTCAGCCTTAGAGTTCTGCTCATGAAAGACGTTTTAGAGGAGAGTAAAAAACAGTTGGGAAATTGTCCGCCCTTCGTGCCTGAAAACGTTTCTCTCTGGGGAGTGAGATTATAATTAGTTTTAAATGATTTTTCCTAGAGTAACAATCATCCATTAATGGGCAAAGAGTCAGAACGGTAACAACTGGTGGGAGACATTGATAAGGTCTAAGGTCATAGACTGCTCATGTACGAATGTTGTCCTTGCTTGGCTTCATTGACGATCACGCGGCCTCCAGCTTGAAGGATTAAATTTGATCTCATTTGAGATTTTTTTTTTTTTGCGTAAAAGATATTTGATTCTTGTAAAATCTGTTCCAGGTTTTTGATTCGTGAGTAGGGCAGGGCGTCTGCATTTTATCTCTGTTCATTTGTTTCCTTCTGTTCCTACAAGTCGTCCAAAATTGGCCGAGAAGGTTAATCTGGTTACAAAGTAAATATTTTGGCTACAGGCACTGGCTTAGTTCATTTTGTAATAATGACGGTAATTATGAATTTCTCCATATTCTTAAATAATGTGATTAATGCTGCTTTGTTTCTAGGGTTTCTGGTCAATGCAAAGTTATGTTTTGGTTTCTCTTGCCCCTGACTACACAAGGTAGAGTAGGAGTTGCCCGTTCACTGTGATTCTTCGCAGGTCTCAATAACTTGGACGCCAGTGGTTCTTATAATCACAGAGTTGATTTATTGCTGGGACACATACACTGGAGTAGATCTGCTTTGTGATAGCACTCAGTAAATAGTTTCTCAGATGGTAAAACACAGACCAAGGAGTAGTTACAGCCTGAGGTAGTGCACTTACATGCCTTCACTGTGCTGTTCCAATGAGCTTCTTCTTTCATCCTGAACCTATCTACTTAAATTCCAGCTTTGATGGTTCATGCCTTGGTGTCACCAGGAAAATAGTCAGTTCAGGCAGCAATACAACGGTGGTCAAGGACAGGCAAAGGTTACTGAATAGAGAAACCAGCCAAGAAGCGCACCCAGGAACTATGTACAATAGACCTACCTTGGGCGACAGGAAGTAGGACGTGGTGCCTATAAATATTTGAATTTCGCAAGTGTGATGTAATCACATGCAAGCCGAAAAGAAAAGACATGTACATCAAACCTGAAACAGACGCAACCAGAAGATGACTGTGTGCCAACTAAGAAGACGGCTGCGGGCATCCACTGAAATGTTCCTTGTACCTCATGGTCCTCTCTTCCATCTAGCAAGGCTTCCCCTGCCTCAAGCTTCCAACACATTGGAGTTTGGTAATCCTTGTTCATGGGGTCTCTCTTCCACTGAGATGTTCCTTGTACCTCCATGTCCTCTCTTCCTCCTAGCAAGACTTCCATTCTCTCATGCATCCAGTACTATCGACCCTCTTCCATTTAGAAGAGCCCAAAAAGAACTTATACAGTATTAATACAGGTATCTTCTTCCATTTATAGGCAAAGGGTTATTGGGAACTTCCCTTCTCCAACAGGGCATGGCTACACCTGCTGAATGGCGATTCTTACAACCCATTCCCTTGCCTCAGGCTTCTAGTACCATCCACCCTCCTCCATTTAGAAGAATCCAAAGAGACCTAAAACAGGTACTTACTCAAGTATCTTCACCCTTTTATAGACAAAGGGCTAATGGGAACTTCCACATTTAACAGGGCATGTCTACACTTGCTGAAGAACAATTCTTCCAACCCATACCTCTACCGCCCACTCCACTAGATTGGGTTATAGTAACTGAGGAAGGCAGAAACCATTCCTTTTTTGGCTTGCTTTGTGTCTTTCTTCTGTTTTGGATCCTGTAGCAGTTTTCAGGTCAGCAAATAATAGAATCAATACGTTTTTTCTCACCTAAAATATATCTTTTCTTGTACCCATGGAACCAAAGTCCTATGATGAAGCATGTTGATAGAATTTCATTGAGTACAAGGCAGGGCACCATTTTATATTTTATGGACATCATTTTATTGAAGAGAACACTGCCTTTAAAGACCACAGAACCTTCATTTTTTTAAATTTCCCATTGGTTTGTACAATGGAAATACATGGAGCTATGATGCCATGAGGCTATATCATCATCATCATCATCATCATTTATTTATATAGCGCTGTCAAGATACGCAGTGCTTTACTGCAGTTATAGCAAACAGGGAATAAATGGTGGCTAACAGACAAGGATTACAGAGTACAATGGGGTTTACAAACTAAAAGGTTAGGGTACAATTGAGACATTAGGATTATATAAACACTTTGTCATTTTTGATACAGCAATGATTAATTAAGGTACAACGAATAGGCCTCTTTAAACAGATGGGTCTTTAAGGAGCGCTTGAAAGTTTGGAAAGAAGGAGAAAGTCTGACAACTTGTGGCAGAGAGTTCCAGAGAAAAGCAGAAGCCCGAGAGAAGTCTTGTAGGTGAGAATGGGCAGAAGTGACCAGAGGAGAAGTGAGGCGAAGATCAGAAGCAGAGCGTAGGTTTCGTGAAGGAGTGTATTTGGAGATTAGAGATGAAATATAGGGAGGGGTTTCATTATTAAGGGCCTTGAATGTGAGTGTAAGTAATTTGAATTTGATTCTAGAAGAGATTGGGAGCCAGTGAAGGGACATACAAATGGGAGCAGCTGATGTTGAGCGGCGAGCTAGATGAATGAGTCTAGCGGCCGCGTTTATATACACAAATGCCATTAAAGAGTCTATAAAATGATGATACCTCTAGGATAAAATATGTTTACATATGGTATAAAGAGATTTGGCTGGCATTCATGGTTGCTTGTTTGCTGCTACAGCTTTGAAGGTCAGGAGAACCTCAACAATGTTTGAAGCATCTTGTGCTCATCCATATATTTGGCATTGTAATGTCATATTTGCCACAAGGGGAAATATTTCATGGGAAAAGCTGTTTTGACCCTTAACTTTATTATTGCTGACAATACCCTGGCCTTTGTATCATTTCCCAGCTGGCTGTGGGACTCAGCAGAACATAGGATCCAATGCTGAGAACGTTAAATAATCTTTGATTATTGTCTTGTTTTGAAGCAAGTGTTTCCCACCTGTTGTGTGCTGTCTCTATGTTCTAAGGCATTGCTGACATTCAAAGTCCAAAGAGTTCAGGGAAGTCACAAGATTTTATTTCAGTAATGAGCACATTCTCCCTATGGAACAGGCTTACACAGCCAGACCCCTTACTCCACAGGTGGTGTATTTCACACTATCTCCAACACATCAAGCCAGTTTCAATTCAGTGAGAAAAAGTTATCTCATGGTTTTTCATTTGAAAAATAATGGAAGAGATTCAATTGAAGGAGAAAAAACTTTTTTCCAAATTTAGTTCCAGTTCCAGTTTCGTCAGGCTGGCCCATTAAACATTTGGGGGTTAATCCCCTTTTGCATTCATTTCAGTGTGCTGGTTCCTCGTTTGTTGAACCTTGTTGAAGAGATCATTTAGAGAGATGTTTTTTAGGTCCTTCTACGATATGAGAAAGATTTGATAAAAATGTCACTAATTATCTGTTGGTTTTTATTGTTTGATAGTCTTATTTGATAAAATTAATTATTTATATATGTTGCTTCGTTTTTTTTTCATCTAGCCAATATCAATATGTGTTGTTGTCATCATTTTGTCCTACGTTTGCCCATCTTTTCCTACTGGTGACATGGCCCTATTTTGTACATATTGTCCTATTCTCACCCTATAACCCTACTGTCAACACCTTGTCCTGATGTCTTTTATGATCTCCCTCCTTTGAGTATTCAGAGAACCATCTCAAGCCTATGTTTTGAGTGAGCAATAATAGGAGCTACACTGTACTTATCCCTTGTTCATGGGGCCCCTCTTCCACTGAGATGTTCCTTGTACCTCATTGCCCTCTCCTTCTCCCAGCAAGGTTTCCCTTGCCTCAAGTTTCCAGCACCATCCCCACTCCTCATTTCAGAAGAGTCCAAAGAGACCTACAGATACTTACACGAGTATCTTGCGCTATTTTCACCAAATAAACTTGCTGTCAGCACCTCATCCAACTGACACTGTCTTCTTCTGTTGTCACCACCTGGACCCATTGTCAAAGCCTTTTCTTACTGTGGCTTTCTAGTCCTAATTTCATTATTTCACTTTTTTGTTTTACTGTCTTACCCTACTGTCACCAAATTGCCCTGCTGTCACTATCATGTGGCAGGTGGATGATTATGAATATTTAAGGAGGTTTCAACTACCCAAAAGAGACTTGCTAAGATATGTATACAACTCTAAGATGTTCAAACAAAAATGCTGCTTTCTTGTGCCATTCTACATTAGTGTTGTCATTTTGTCCTGGTTCTACTATGGCAATCTTGTCCATATTCACCATCCTGTCCTACTTCCTCTTCTCTTCTCTACTCTTTCTACCTACAACCACCACTGAGGTGCAACCACCATGTGTGTACCCAGCACAAATGCCCATTTTGGCCCCAGTTAAGGTTGAGATTTCACTGTTGTAGTTAAAATTCCTCCCTTCTTATATATGAACAGCAATGAAATACACCAGATTCCAGGCTGCACAGATGTCTACACAGCACCTCAAGCTACATTTTTTCCTGTAAGGTTGAGTTGGTGTCCTTGTTCCTAAATCGCTCTGCAATATGCAGCAAATGGTGTCAGCTCCCTGAAATATTGTGTATGAATGTTTCAGCTCCTTTCCAGCACCATCTCATTTATCTGGGGTTTGATTGCTCAGTGTGTAATTTGCCAACATGACGAGTGCTATGTTTTTTTTACAGCGCTGGATTTACGTGATTTGTTGCATCTGCAAAACAGCTTTGCCATTTCCAGAATGTTTTCTGCATCTATTTACAGATCCTGCCATTTTCACTCCTGCAAAAGCCATTGAATAGGCAATATAAAGTAGAATTCCCCAATAAAAATGGGTGATGTTTATAGTCATTCCCATTCGTTTATGTTTAATATACATCTCTTGTCATAGATATATCCTTGGCTCCTAGCTACATATGGACTTTGTATCTATATCCACAGAGCCATAACACAACTCTGTTACCTCAGTAAAGTGTACAGCCAGTTTTTGGGCTGACGTCAACTAATCAGATTCAAACCCGCACTTGGAAAGCTACACATCAGCTTAGGAACACAGAGATTGTCAATCCGCAGAGCAGAAATACCCATACAACACAGTTTACCAAACTTTCAGGCCAGTCTCACTTTTTTGAAGTTCTAGGGTTATAGCAGTGATTCCCAACTAGTGGCTTGTGAGCAACATGTTGCTCACCACTCCTCGAATGTTGCACTCAGTGGTCTCAAAGCAGGTTCTTATTTGAATTCCAGGCTAAGTTTTGGTTGCATAAAAAACAGGTGTACTGCCCCAAAGAAACTCTTGTAGGCTGCCATTAGTCATCATAGGGGCTACCAATATCAAATCACAACCCTTATTTGACACCCCTGGGACTTTTTTCATGTTTGCGTTGCTCCCCAACTCTTTTTACATTTGATTGTGGGTCACTGGTAAAAAAGGTTGGAAATTCCTTAGTTACAAGATGGAACCTACATATAAAGAGAGTGCAGAGTAGTATAGTGCTGCAGTAGCATATACCTCTGGTGCCAGGTGGCCCCCTATTGTATATACAGAAAGGAATGAGTCATCTTCTTTGTTTTGGAAGGAGGGAATGTTTGAGGAGTAAAAACAGGGAATATAGTCTAAATCCTGGGCTGGGAGGTCCCAATGAAGAGTGTGGCCCTGAGGCAGGAGGCTGAAGTAAGAGCAGAAGGTTGATCCCCAACCAGTGGCTTGTGAGCAACCTGTTTATCACTAAATCCTTGGATGTTGCTCCAAGTGGCCCTAAGGCAGGTACTTATTTTTGAATTCCTGGTTTGGGGACAAGTTTTAGTTGCATAAAATCCAAGTGTACTGCCAAATAGAAGCTCCTGTAGGCTGCCAGTCCACTATGGGGCTACCAATAGCCAATCACAGCCTTTATTTGGCACACACAGAAACGTTTCATTCTTATGGTACTCTTTTTACATTTCAATGTGGCTTACGGGTGAAAAATGTTGGGGATCCCTTCTCTAAAGGCACAGGACAGTAGAGATATTTCATGAACAACTTTGGCATCACCAAGGAATGTGAGCAGGTTACTGTAATTTATTAGATGAGTAATCCATCATTAAAGGGCCTCAAATACATAGATTTTTGGTAGATGTGAGGTCTGCCAGTACTGTAACCAAAGAACCCTTGTTTGTATGTTGTTGCCATTGACCCTGGATATGTATATTCTTATGTTGAACCTTTTTTTTGCCAGTTTCTCAACCACTGGCTCCCCAATAATCGTCTTGGGTACAGTCATCCTCGGTACTCTACCAGCCTTGGTGAGCAATATTATTACAGTTATCTTTATACCGGTATTTCATATAACCACATGCATACAAACGATCATCTTAACAGCACACAAAAAATATAACAAGGATTCCCTAGCAAAATAAGTCTTTTGGGTGTTTTCCCATAAAATGTGAATAGAAACAAGCAGATGTGCTGGGCTTTTAATGGAATCGTTATATCATTAAATAATTCAAAATGATGTATTTGTTAGCATTGTCCGATGAGCTAAAATGCATTCTCTGCAATCTGACACCATCAAGTAATTGTATCTAGGGATGAAGCTTAACACAGAATTTGGAGACTCCAGCTGCTTAGAATTTATTGTTTTACTTTCTCTATGTATTATTCACACATCTTGTAGATACAAATGGGAAATATACAATTATTTAAAATAATGGTTTACCTTAGACAAAAAATGGTTCCTTACAAAAAGAAGTTTGAGCCCCCTCCCTTTTTGTGCTTCAGCATTTAATTAGGACTCCCTTTAGCTCATAACAAAGATACAGATATATATAAACATTGAGGGGGTACCCAGGACACAAATAAGCACTCACCCCAAATCTCTTCCTAACTGGCCTCCAGGCTGGACCCCCCCTTAGCTCATAACAAGGTTACAGATATATAGAAACATTGGGGTAACAGTCACCCTAATATAGTTCCAGGGGTACCCAGGGTACAAATAAACACTCACCCCAAATCTCCCCCTAACTGACCTTCAGACTGGGCCCCCTTAGCTCATAACAAGGTTACAGATATATAGAAACATTGGGGTGTCACCCTGCTATAGTTCCAGGGGTACCCAGGGCACAAATAAGCACTCACCCCAAATCTCCCCCTAACTGGCCTTCAGACTGGGCCCCCTTAGCTCATAACAAGATTACAGATATATAGAAACATTGGGGTAACAGTCACCCTGCTATAGTTCCAGGGGTACCCAGGACACAAATAAGCACTCACCCCAAATCTCCCCCTAACTGACCTTCAGGCTGGGTCCCCTTAGCTCATAACAAGGTTACAGATATATAGAAACATTGGGGTGTCACCCTGCTATAGATCCAGGGGTACCCAGGGTACAAATAAACACTCACCCCAAATCTCCCCCTAACTGACCTTCAGACTGGGCCCCCTTAGCTCATAACAAGGTTACAGATATATAGAAACATTGGGGTGTCACCCTGCTATAGATCCAGGGGTACCCAGGGTACAAATAAACACTCACCCCAAATCTCCCCCTAACTGACCTTCAGACTGGGCCCCCTTAGCTCATAACAAGGTTACAGATATATAGAAACATTGGGGTAACAGTCACCCTAATATAGTTCCAGGGGTACCCAGGGCACAAATAAGCACTCACCCCAAATCTCCCCCTAACTGACCTTCAGACTGGGCCCCCTTAGCTCATGATAAGGTTACAGATATATAGAAACATTGGGGTAACAGTCACCCTAATATAGTTCCAGGGGTACCCAGGGCACAAATAAGCACTCACCCCAAATCTCCCCCTAACTGGCCTGTAGACTGGGCCCCCTTAGCTCATGATAAGGTTACAGATATATAGAAACATTGGGGTAACAGTCACCCTGCTATAGTTCCAGGGGTACCCAGGATACAAATAAGCACTCACCCCAAATCTCCCCCTAACTGACCTTCACACTGGGTCCCCTTGGCTCATAACAAGGTTACAGATATATAGAAACATTGGGGTGTCACCCTGCTATAGTTCTAGGGGTACCCAGGGTACAAATAAGCACTCACCCCAAATCTCCCCCTAACTGGCCTTCAGGCTGGGCCCCCTTAGCTCATAACAAGGTTACAGATATATAGAAACATTGGGGTAACAGTCACCCTGCTATAGTTCCAGGGGTACCCAGGGTACAAATAATCACTCACCCCAAATCTCCCCCTAACTGACATTCAGACTGGGCCCCCTTAGATCATAACAAGGTTACAGATATATAGAAACATTGGGGTGTCACCCTGCTATAGTTCCAGGGGTACCCAGGGCACAAATAAGCACTCAGCCCAAATCTCCCCCTAACTGACCTTCACACTGGGTCCCCTTGGCTCATAACAAGGTTACAGATATATAGAAACATTGGGGTAACAGTCACCCTGCTATAGTTCCAGGGGTACCCAGGATACAAATAAGCACTCAGCCCAAATCTCCCCCTAACTGACCTTCACACTGGGCCCCCTTAGCTCATAACAAGATTACAGATATATAGAAACATTGGGGTAACAGTCACCCTGCTATAGTTCCAGGGGTACCCAGGACACAAATAAGCACTCACCCCAAATCTCCCCCTAACTGACCTTCAGGCTGGGTCCCCTTAGCTCATAACAAGGTTACAGATATATAGAAACATTGGGGTGTCACCCTGCTATAGATCCAGGGGTACCCAGGGTACAAATAAACACTCACCCCAAATCTCCCCCTAACTGACCTTCAGACTGGGCCCCCTTAGCTCATAACAAGGTTACAGATATATAGAAACATTGGGGTGTCACCCTGCTATAGATCCAGGGGTACCCAGGGTACAAATAAACACTCACCCCAAATCTCCCCCTAACTGACCTTCAGACTGGGCCCCCTTAGCTCATAACAAGGTTACAGATATATAGAAACATTGGGGTAACAGTCACCCTAATATAGTTCCAGGGGTACCCAGGGCACAAATAAGCACTCACCCCAAATCTCCCCCTAACTGACCTTCAGACTGGGCCCCCTTAGCTCATGATAAGGTTACAGATATATAGAAACATTGGGGTAACAGTCACCCTAATATAGTTCCAGGGGTACCCAGGGCACAAATAAGCACTCACCCCAAATCTCCCCCTAACTGGCCTTCAGACTGGGCCCCCTTAGCTCATGATAAGGTTACAGATATATAGAAACATTGGGGTAACAGTCACCCTGCTATAGTTCCAGGGGTACCCAGGATACAAATAAGCACTCACCCCAAATCTCCCCTAACTGACCTTCACACTGGGTCCCCTTGGCTCATAACAAGGTTACAGATATATAGAAACATTGGGGTGTCACCCTGCTATAGTTCTAGGGGTACCCAGGGTACAAATAAGCACTCACCCCAAATCTCCCCCTAACTGGCCTTCAGGCTGGGCCCCCTTAGCTCATAACAAGGTTACAGATATATAGAAACATTGGGGTAACAGTCACCCTGCTATAGTTCCAGGGGTACCCAGGGTACAAATAATCACTCACCCCAAATCTCCCCCTAACTGACATTCAGACTGGGCCCCCTTAGATCATAACAAGGTTACAGATATATAGAAACATTGGGGTGTCACCCTGCTATAGTTCCAGGGGTACCCAGGGCACAAATAAGCACTCAGCCCAAATCTCCCCCTAACTGACCTTCACACTGGGTCCCCTTGGCTCATAACAAGGTTACAGATATATAGAAACATTGGGGTGTCACCCTGCTATAGTTCTAGGGGTACCCAGGGTACAAATAAGCACTCACCCCAAATCTCCCCCTAACTGGCCTTCAGGCTGGGCCCCCTTAGCTCATAACAAGGTTACAGATATATAGAAACATTGGGGTAACAGTCACCCTGCTATAGTTCCACGGGTACCCAGGGTACAAATAATCACTCACCCCAAATCTCCCCCTAACTGACATTCAGACTGGGCCCCCTTAGCTCATAACAAGGTTACAGATATATAGAAACATTGGGGTGTCACCCTGCTATAGTTCCAGGGGTACCCAGGGTACAAATAAACACTCACCCCAAATCTCCCCCTAACTGACATTCAGACTGGGCCCCCTTAGCTCATAACAAGGTTACAGATATATAGAAACATTGGGGTAACAGTCACCCTGCTATAGTACCCAGGGCACAAATTAGCATTCAAGCATTCAGATGAAAGTTACAGGCTATTGTGGGCCCCAAAAATCAGGTGAGAGTATGAAGACACGTGCACTTTCAGCTCTTCCATGCGTCTGACATTATATCACATTATATAAGCAAGTCAGATGCAGGTGGTCTCTGTGTATATATGATATGCCAGTATATTAATGCAGATAGTAAATGACCTGTAGTTAATAAAAGAAACATAGGACCAATCTACTATACTGTATAAATTTTAACTTTAAAAAGCAAAAGGCAGAAATAAATGTATCAATAGAAGAGGCCAATGGATATTCTTTAGGCTTCTGTTGTCAATAGCTGAACTCCAGATGTGGAAAACATGTTCAGCGTTTTTTATACCACATATCTAGTGTAGTTTTTACTTTCTCCTCCAAAGAAGCAATTCTACGTATGACTTTTCAATGGTTTCTCTGCATTATTAATTTAACCCTGCTCAATCCTTGATGTATCTTTAAAATGGGAGAATAACTTTATGTATAAATCTATATATAAAAGGATACACCCAACAGAATGCAGCGGCTGCTTTAAGCCTGAATATATTCGGTAATGTGTGAACTGCAAAGAAAACCACATTCAGAATAATGTTATATTTATGAAGATGGGGTTCATTTATAAAGGAACATAGAAAACACAGTCACGGTTACTCAATCCAAACACTCGGATGCTGGTTGGACCAGCATCTAAGGTAGAAGGGGTTCAAACATCACAGTTCTCAGCTACCAAATAGCCAATGTGTAACACAGAGCATCCCAAACCTAAAACTGACCCCAAGTTTCTGGTCTCGGCCCACTCTTCTGCCTGTAGCAGCCGCCTTTGATTTCGGGTGGAGCCCCTTCGCTATTGAGATGCCGCCTGGTGTTATAGAGGGAGAACCAAGGAGAGAGTTCTGAGCGAGCAAGGGAAACAAGCGTAGTGTTGGGAAACAAGGAACGAAGTCAAAAGCCAGGCCGGGTCGGTAACAAACAGTCAATGCGGTACAGATGTAGGAGACGTAGGAATGGTCGGGGTCAAAGGCCAGGTCAAACACACCAGAATCACAGTACCAAATCAGAATCCAGAAAAGTAGTCAAAAACAGGCAATAATCAGGACAGGCAGCAGACAGGACAAGAACCAGGGACAGGCAGGGTCAGAAACAGCAAAAATATACAGAAGAATAGCTCCCGAACTTTAGGAAAAGACCTTTATGTTGGGCAATGATTTTAAATTAAAATATTCTAATTTCACACAGGCCGGTGACGTCAAGATTGGAACTTCCGGCTATAGCCGAAACTTGCTGAACTCACGAAACCCAGAAGAGAGTATTCACCAGCAATGCTCCGAAGAAGAAGGATGCAGCAGGCATCACCAATGCACCCCCACTAGACCACCAGGCAAGTTCCTCGCACAATGACAGACACTTTTGGCCCCTTCTGGAACTATTTTCATGCTTGTGTTGCTCCCCTACTCTTTCAATGTGGTTTACGGGTAAAAAAGGTTGGAGATCCCTGCCATAGTCCAATGATATCCATCTTAATACAGGACAATATCTTGATAGTGGTGCTTTCTACTGCAGACTGACATTTCTAATTTGGTTAACTATGTTTTTGTTGGTTTTTTTTTTTTTACAAATAGTCCTATAGTCTTCTCATTCAATGGGTTCTTTTGACTTTGACTTGACTTAGCCTCCCTATTTTAAATCTCAAATGATTCCATGGGGTGGGACTTGGATCAGTGGTAGGGAGGGCTCATTTGATTATCAATTAATCTGGACATAGACGCAAAGATACCGATTTTCGAACCGTGTCTAGTGTGTCAACATTTTTCATACCATGGAAATCATTTGTTTAGTCGATAGGTTAAAAGATTTATATCGACTACCGAAAAGATCTCAGCATGTATTACCTTTGATGATATCAATTAATGGCCAGAACATCGTCTGATTTGTTAATCTGGTTAATGGTAGATCGTTAGACTGATACTAACGAGCATTTGTCGCACAAAGAAATAAATCTTCACATCTATGGCCAGCTTTAGGGTAAGATTTGGTTAGAGCGCTTTTCCAGATTCCCCTTGTGTCACGGCCGGCACCCAATACCAGAACAAGTGCCAAGCACCCTGGTCTCGGCTCGGCTTCACCAGTAGTGTGACCACCGTTGGGCTTTGGGAGGAGCCCTCAGCTTACTTGGGTGCCACCTGGACTTAGCGAGGGGTACAAGGCGAGATGTTCTGGCTAGCAGAGGGGCACGGCAGGTAGATAGTCTTTTTGGGCCAAAGGTCACGGTACAAATGGAGCAGGCAAGAGAATCGTCAGACAGGCTGGGTCGAGGCAGGCAGATATCAAGAATCGTCAGGCAGGCAAGGGTCAAACCGGGTAATCAAACAGATGGGGTCAGGCAGAAAGAGTAGTCGAGAAGCAGGCAAAGGTCAGGATTCGGATAACAGAATAGTCAGGAACAGGCAGGGATCAAAACAGGAATAACAGATACAAATTTCACAGGAACAGACAGCACAAGGCTTCAGGAACCACCAGAATCAAGATTCTATCACAGGCACTGGCTGGGAGTAAGAATGGGCCTTAAATACCTCCAAATTTCGCCCAAATAGTGCCCAATGCGCGCTGGCGTAATCGCACCAGCGTGCCTGTACCTTTAAGAGGTGCGCAGACGTGCCGCGCGCGCCCTAGAGAACCAAGATGGCGCCGGCACTGGAGGCCGGAACAGGAGCGCGGCGGCGTGGCGGCCGTCCACGCCGCCGCACCACTAGACCACCAGGTAATTTTATTACACCTTGAAAGCTCAGCCTGAAGGTCAGTTAAGGTGAGATTTGGGTTAAAACATATTTGTTATTTTTTAATTTTTTTTTAACTATGGCTGAATGTCATACACACCAATATTTTCATAGATCTGCAACCTTGCTATAAGCTTAAAGGGTCCCTGACTAAAGGTTGAATATCCTACGGGCCTTGAACTAAAAAATCTGCAACCCTGAAGGTCATCTGTTAAATAGATGAGCATTTTGGCAATTGCTTTGTGAATTTGATTAGATTAGATTAGATTGTCAGAAGCACCACAAAAATCGTAATCAAACACTGGCAACAATTGTAGATGGCAAAAACATCTTTATATATGTCTATATGTGTTTTGTAAACTTATTTGTGGCTACAGCCGGACCTGGAGAAACTTGAGCAGCTAAGGAATCCATGAACCCAGAAACCTTGAAGACATCTGCTCTAAGCCCTTTGCATAGTAAAACGTACAAATGCTGTCAAGATCTTGCCAAGCTACAATTTTAGAAAATGCCAACACTTGGATGCCCCTATTAATTAAATAAATCATAGTTAAAACTGCAAATACATTTCAAATCTATTTTTGTCTTAAAGAAGGACATTTTCATTTCATAAGTGCTTGACTGGGTTTGTGAGCCACTCCGTGTGTGTTACTGTGGGCCCGTAGCCCATTGCTGGTTTACCACATATGGTGCTGGAAGTGAATCTAAGAGTGATTTATTATTGAACTCTGAGCCAATGAATTCAGCTTTGCTAAATAAATTATATGTAGGAGAACCGTTTAAAGGACGTTGGTGGCTCATTGTCATTGGCGGCCAAAAAATTTCCATGTCTTCAGTTTCATAATGTTCTTTTGAAGAGAGTTTTTAAATATGTTTAAGTCATTTAATAAGCCTAAAACCTTGTATCCTCCATGGTGGAATGGTGAAAAACTTCCAAAAATGGTTGAGTGCGATGTTTGGAATGTTATGTTTGGTGTGATTCAACTTAAGCTGAAAAAATATATATTTATAGATATATATGTGCCGAAAAGCTACACGCATGGAAGGGCCAGAATGCTTCTCTGATGGAATGTTGAGATTACTACTACAACTAAAGTTTATTTATTGGATGCAAGCATGTTCCACAGCTGTGTTCAAGATGAACGAGCCACAGTCAGAACAAATATGGTGGGAAACAGAAGCCCACAATCTGAAATAATCAAGAAAACACGTGGAGGAGGGGAAGAAATATTGATAGAGATACGAATGTAGCAATTGTCATATATTCAAACTAGTAGCACCATTAGAGAAGACTTACTAGAGAAGAACATCTCAAAATATAACTTTATCTTAATACCTACATGTAAAATTCTCCTGATCCTGAATTTTTGGAAGTCCAGAATTTTGGACAGCCACAATTGGTTGTTTATGGTTAGAATATCAATGTGGCCACATCCATAGGTTGTTTGATATTAGTTAAAAGGGTATTTCACCTTTAAATTAAATTTTGGTATGTCGTCAATTTGCCAGTTTGTCTTATTTTTTTTTTAAATAATTTAGATTTTTCTTCAACAGTTTTTGATTTCAAATTTAATCTGCTATCTGGTCACCAGGGTCCAATTTACCCTAACAACCTTTCTGAACAATTTCTGAATGTTTAATGAAAACATTACAGTATTTTTCCAAAATTGGCACCTTTACAATACATATATGCTTCACACAAATAAACATAGAAGGGCTCCATACACCTTTAAATGAACATGTGACTTTATCACTTTAGTGTAGAGGTCCTCCAATAAATTCCTTTAAGATGATAAATATTGATTTTGTTCGAAATGATTAACTTGATAAGCCAAGTTTGATAAATCATTAAAAATAATCCTTAAAAAAGTGGACTTTTCTTTCTTTCTCCCCATCTTGCTGTGTTTTCCATGACGTTGCCTGATACAACAAAAAAATATGCTTCCTTCATTTATTAATTCCTGAATTAATTATTTTTCTTGAAAAGATTTCTGAAGAGAGGAAGACTCTCCTAAACATTTGTGGGTCAAAAAAAACATGTTGACAGCTTTTCAAAGCACATGTCAATACTGTGCTTTTTGGAGTTAAAATGATTTACCATTTGGATGAAATGACTTAAAGGGATTCTTTAATGAAAAAGAAACCTATCACCAACATTCTTTAATTAAAAAAATGTGTACCGCGTACCGCAGAAACCTGACTGTATGCAGTGAAATTCTCCCTTCATTTACTGCTGTGGATAGGAATTGTCAGACGGTCCCTAACTGCTGAGCAGGGAAACAATCATACTTATGTACAGCAGGGGGAGCCCCGCTTACTTCCCAGCCATGCAGAACTCAAGCAGCTTTGTTTGTTTCCCTGTAGAGCAGTCGGCATCTGTGTAGAGATTTGTATTGGATTTTATTTTTGCCTTTACATCCCCTTTACTGTTTCCAACTCCAGCTGCAGGGACAAAGATCATGGAGCCAGATTTAAACAGATAAACTGGGATTCTATTTGGAGGATTATTTTGCTGCAGCCACTGGTTCTGCAGAGTTGGAGAAAGTTGGTATCAAACAATAGAAAAACTATAAAATCCACATTAGATTACATGACAACACAGGACCCAGTGCAGTCTGTATATTCTGATTATTAATCAGTCTTGCTGTATCGGCTTCTGGCAGATATTATTTGACTTGTGCTGTTTTATGACGATCCCCAAACAGCCCAGACCACACTGAGCATGTGCACAGTCTTGGTCTTGCAAAGATGTATAACACAGTTACAAGATGGTGACCCCCTGTGGCCAACTTTGAAAGCATAAATCATTTGTTTGATTAGGCTTGTGGTACAGTAAGTTCATGTTTATGTTTAGTATACAAAATACAGCATTTCTAGCCTTATTCTATTTACTTCCCCTTTAAATTATTATTATTACTATTATTAATCAGTAACATTTTAAAGCCATGTATTATTATAGAAATACAATAGAAAATTATATGAAATCGATTTGATTGTAGATTGGAGGGCCCCTCTCTCTGAAGAAATTCTTGAAGTTGACAGTGGGTCATTTCTTGAAAAATTTGAAAAATAATTCTTTTGAAAATGTTCTACACATTGAAAATGTCATAAAAATTGTTGAGATGCGGTTTAAAAAGCTGATTTTTCTAAATTTTAATCAAATTGAAAAATTTGAAACAAATTTTATTTCTCTTGCCATCGCTAGCTTGGTCATGAAAAAACTGGAATTGCAAAACCTCAGTCATGTCAAATTGAGCTAAAACTCAAATGAATCGAAAATCACATTATAACATTCATTTTGACTCATCTGGATGTTAAAAAAATTGCAATACATCTGAATTACAGAATGTCTTCCATTTTAATCCAATAAATCAATTTTTAAAAATGATTTCCTTTTTCTGTGTAATAATAAAACAGTAGCTTGTACTTGATCCCAACTAAGATATAATTAATCCTTATTGGAAGCAAAACCAGCCTATTGGGTTTATTTCATGTTTACATGATTTTCTAGCAGATTTAAGGTATGAAGGATCTCTTATCCAGAAAACCCCAGGTCCCAGGCATTCTGGATAACAGGTCCCATACCTGTAGCTTGAAGTTGATAACACATCTTCGTTGAGTAATATACAGAAGGCGCTCTCCAAGTTTTGGTTGGTGAATCATTATGTTTAGGTTTTCAAGATTTTTTTTTTATTGATACATTTTAATAATTAAAGTAAAACTTGATTTTGAACTTGGATACCAGAATTTCTATGTCTGTACTCACGACCTTTCAGTATCCCTGCAACTCCAAAGGTAAAGTCAGGACCACCATCAAGCGGGCACAGGGAGTACAGTCATCTCCGGCCCATGCCTAAAGCGGGGGCCCAGCTGTTCTGCACTTTCTGAATTAGCTGGACCCCCCTTAAGGTAAGTTCCACTGAACACCAATTTTTTTTTAATTAAAGGAATTGTTCAGTGTAAAAATAAAACAGGTAAATAAATAGGCTGTGCAAATAAAAATGTATCTAATATAGTTAGTTAGGCAAAAATGTAATTTATAAAGGCTGTAGTGACTGGATGTGTAACATAATAGCCAGAACACTACTTCCTGCTTTTCCGCTCTCTTGGTTTCCACTGATTGGTTACTGCCTGGTAACCAATCAGTGACTTGAGGGGGGGCACATGGGACATAACTGTTGCTTTTGATAATCTGAGCTGCTGAGGATCCATTACAAATTCACTGAACAGTTATGTCCCATGTGGCCCCCCTTATAGTCACTGACTAACTCAGAGTTAGAGAGCTGAAAAACAGGAAGTAGTGTTCTGGCTATTATGTTACACACCCAGTCACTCCAGCCTTTATGCATTACATTTTTGCTGAACTAACTATATTAGAACATTTTTTATATTATTTGCCCAGTTTTTATTTTTATACGGAACTGTTTCTTTAAACCCCTGGCCACCAATGGGGGATCCTGGCCAACAATGCTTTATTTTTAACTTGTAGGGGGAACAAGACACCTGGGGGGTGGTCCAGTGAGTCAAATGAGGCATCTGCATGTGTATATTTTTATTTATCAGGCGCAGTTGTGCTGAACAGGGTCGGGCTGCGGCAGCAGGATACTGGGACAAACCCAGTGGGCCCCCAACCCTTGCGGCCCCACTTAACATAGTAACATAGTAAGTAAGGTTGAAAAAAGGAAAAAAGACACACGTCCATCAAGTTCAACCTTGTTTTTTTTTTGTTATCTGCCTAGCTGCCAGTTGATCCAGAGGAAGACAAAAACCCATCTGAAGCCTCTCCAATTTGCGTCAGAGGGGGAAAAAATTCCTTCCTGACTCCAAAATGGGACCAGTCCCTGGATCAACTTGTACTATGAGCTATCTCCCATATCCCTGTATTCCCTCACTTGCTAAACACCATCCAACCCCTTCTTATACCTATCTCATGTATCAGCCTGTACCCCTGATACACTTCCCAGCTCTCCCTGTAACACCCCTTTCCCTACTCTAATCTCATTGGCTCCCTCCTGTCTGCTGGGAGGAGCTACTGGTGAATAAAGCATCCGACCCTTCCTTGTACCGATCTAATGTATCAGCCTGTACCACTGATTCACTTCCCAGCTCTCCCTGTAACACCCCTTTCCCTCCTCTAATCTCATTGGCTCCCTCCTGTCTGCTGGGAGGAGCTACTGGTGAATAAAGCATCCGACCCTTCCTTGTACCTATCTAATGTATCAGCCTGTACCACTGATTCACTTCCCAGCTCTCCCTGTAACACCCCTTTCCCTCCTCTAATCTCATTGGCTCCCTCCTGTCTGCTGGGAGGAGCTACTGGTGAATAAAGCATCCGACCCTTCCTTATACCTATCTAATGTATCAGCCTGTACCCCTGATTCAGGGAGACAATTCCACATCTTCACAGCTCTCACTGTAACAAACCCCTTCCCAATATTTAGCTGGAACCTCTTTTCTTCTAATCACAATGGGTGACCTTGTGTCAGCTGGAAAAACCTACTGGTAAATAAATCATTAGAGAGATTATTATATGATCCCCTTATATATTTATACATAGTCATCATATCTCCCCTTAAGCGCCTCTTCTCCAGAGTGAACATCCCCAATTTGGCCAGTCTTTCCTCATAGCTAAGATTTTCCCTTTACCAGCTTAGTTGCCCTTCTCTGTTCCCTCTCTAATACAATAATGTCCTGTTTGAGTGATGGAGACCAAAACTGTACGGCATATTCTACATGGGGCCTTACCAGTGCTCTATACAGTGGGACCCCCTCCTCCCGTGACTCTATGCCCCATTTAATACAACTCAAGACCTTATTTGCCCTTGATGCTGCTGACTGGCATTGCTTGCTACAGACAAGTTTATTATCTACAAGGACTCCAAGCTCCGTCTCCATTATGGATTTGCCTAGTGCAGTCCCATTAAGGGTATAAGTGGATATTGTTACATCCCAGGTGCAGGACTTTACATTTATCAACATTGAATCTCATTTGCCACTTAGCTGCCCAGATTGCCAGTTTGTCAAGATCCTGTTGCAAGGATGCCACATCCTGGATGGAATTAATTGGGCTGATAGTTTTGTGTCATCTGCAAACACTGATACATTACTTACAACACCCTCCCCTAAGTCATTAATGAACAAGTTAAATAAAAGTGGACCCAATACTGAGCCCTGGGGGACCCCACTAAGAACCTTACTCCAAGTAGAGAATGTCCCATTAACAACCACCCTCTGTACCCGATCCTGTAGCCAGTTTCCTATCCACGTGCAAACGACTTCATTAAGCCCAACAGACCTTAGTTTAGAAAGCAGTCGTTTGTGGGGCACAGTATCAAACGCTTTGGCAAAATCCAAATAGATCACATCTACTGCCCCCCCACTGTCCAGAATCTTACTTACCTCATCATAAAAAGCTCAACCACTCCCCTTCTGAGACCCTGGGGGGCTGCTCCATGGCCCAGATCCCACCAGCAAGAAGAATCAAGAAGACACATCGGGAGTGTGGCTGAGGGTTGTTGGGGCTGGGGCAAGAGTGTGGGGGGGCCCCTGAGGCATCAACCCCTGTGGGCTTTGGACCCCCATTCTGATGCTGGCGGTGAAAGCTGAGATTGCATTATTTCCTGTGCTCATCACAAGTCTATTATACAAGTCTATTTAATATATTTACACTGCTGCCAGGGGAACTCTGGAATTCCCTCTTTGCAGGTGGCAGTAGATGCCCAAAAGGTCCACTTGGACAGATGCACCAGCGCTGAGTGCAACAATGCAGTACTGCAAGATGTGGCTTTGGATGCAAGTACATTTAATGACTGGACAGTGGGGAAACTAGAGTGCGCTGGGCCCCCCTGCAAAAAAAAAAAATCTTCAGAGGGGTCCGGCGCACTTCGATCCCTATCCTCCCTCCCACTTCCAGTCCCACCTTGGCCCCACCCATGCCCCGCCCATCCCTAACCATGTCCCATGACTCAGCCCACTCGTTTTCCCCTTCCTCGTTGATAAGAGAGAGCGGCTGGGGAGAAGAGTTTTTTCATTAGCTATAGAGGAATCTATAGCTAATGAAAAAACTGCAGGGTCTGTTTCCTCTATAGTTACACCACTGCTTCTGGGGCTGCAGCTGTGCTCTCAGATGTAAACGAGTCCTATATGAGTGTGGAATCATTTAATTGCAACTCAATGAAGACTGAAAGGGGGTCCACTGGGGCCCAACCAGCATTACAAGCTGCCCTCATGGTTTGACAATGGACACAAACACCTGAGATCTAATGAGCCTGTCGTCCTGCCGTCTGAAGACTCTTTTAGAATATGTTTGTAGGACCCTATAGGGATACAGGCCCTATAGAGTTAATCTTTTCACCATTTCCTTGGGTTATTGGGTAGAATCCTTGTTACAGAATAACCTTTACAGTGATAGGCTGAGAGATTTGATGACACTGCTCTGACTCACTCCTATATAGTGTGTGCAGGGAGTGGCCTCTTCCTCTTTTGCCTCTGGATGTGATTCCAGCTGGATGTGCTCAGGGGGACTGAGTGCAATAGGCCCAGAAGAAGGCATGTGTCCAAGTCGGGGACCAGGTAACCCCGTGAATGAGGAACAGATATACTAGGGCAGACTTGTCATAGTCTCTCTAGGAGAGAAAGGCAGAGAGGATAGAGAGAAAGAGCAGCTGAAGCTCCAACAAGGATTTGCAGTAAGGGAGTAGCTTCCCAGAGGCTCTGTGTGTTGCCTCCAGTCAGGGACCTCAGTGAAGAGGGACTGTAGGGTAGAAGCTGCTTCCTGACAACTTCCAGGAGGGAAAGGTTGTACTGCATTTGCCTGTGTACTCTCTGTATGAGCCTGCCTTGTTCTGTGTGAACTCTCAATATGCTGTTTTCCTCAACTCCTGCGTGAGTACTGAAACCTGTGGTCATTTGCCCTTTTTGGCATAATAAACCGTGCCTGATTGTTAAGAAACTCCTGGCGCCCAAGTTGTTTTTGTGTGCACAGTAGCCTGGGGGGGATGTAGTTGCACTACACCATAGAGGGAACACTTCCACATGGCGAAGGCCCTGACCCTGTTGTGTGAAGTCGCGTGTAACCCATGCTTCTACTGCTAGCTGGACAGTTTAATTATTTGTGTGCTATGCAGCCCAAATAGGTGTTACATTTGGCGCCCAACGTGGGGCTCGATTCCCTAAAACCAGGCTGTGCATTGTTTTGTTCGAATCGTACAAATGGATGTTCGAATTTGTCAGAGTGTATGAATGGATCGTACGAATTTTTCGAAGTGGATAAACGGAACGTACGTATTCTTCGAATCGTACGAATTTCCTTTAAAGTATTTGGCCGTGGGTTCGGGTTGGAGGTCCGCCCCGAATTTCACGAAGGCCTGCGGATGTCAGTTGGATGGGAGGAAGATGGATGTCCCGGATGGAGCCATTTCCTGCTCATGTGTGATCCCGGATCATGGATCTGGAAGAGGAGAACCTGGAGGATGGATTCTTCTGTTTGCTACAGCTCTTCTATGGACTCCTGCAGAGTGAGATGCCTAGAGTGCTGCTTGCTTGTTTTTTTGTGGCTGGAAGGACTGCTGGACTAAGTGGGTTCTAATTCAGGACTATTGTTCCCCACCACAACTCTTCTGCCTTGTTTCTGCACTTCAAGGATGACCTGTGTGGACCCTTGGGAGGAAAGAAAGTTTTTGGCGTATAATAAAGTTGACCAACTGCAACTGTTATTATTTAATGTTGATACAGTATTGTGTATGCTGTGTGTTTTTCCTTTGCAGTGACCATTGTTACCAGGTATGCCTAGGAGAGGATACCAGAAGTGGATGTGATGGTACTGTAAGATGAAATGTTGGGGATTGTTAAACCATTGTCAGGAGAAATGGGTTTTTTTCCCCCGGGTGAATGTAGGACCCTATAGGGATACAGGCCCTATAGAGTTAATCTTTTCACCATTTCCTTGGGTTATTGGGTAGAATCCCTGTTACAGAATAACCTTTACAGTGATAGGCTGAGAGATTTGATGACACTGCTCTGACTCACTCCTATATAGTGTGTGCAGGGAGTGGCCTCTTCCTCTTTTGCCTCTGGATGTGATTCCAGCTGGATGTGCTCAGGGGGACTGAGTGCAATAGGCCCAGAAGAAGGCATGTGTCCAAGTCGGGGACCAGGTAACCCCGTGAATGAGGAACAGATATACTAGGGCAGACTTGTCATAGTCTCTCTAGGAGAGAAAGGCAGAGAGGATAGAGAGAAAGAGCAGCTGAAGCTCCAACAAGGATTTGCAGTAAGGGAGTAGCTTCCCAGAGGCTCTGTGTGTTGCCTCCAGTCAGGGACCTCAGTGAAGAGGGACTGTAGGGTAGAAGCTGCTTCCTGACAACTTCCAGGAGGGAAAGGTTGTACTGCATTTGCCTGTGTACTCTCTGTATGAGCCTGCCTTGTTCTGTGTGAACTCTCAATATGCTGTTTTCCTCAACTCCTGCGTGAGTACTGAAACCTGTGGTCATTTGCCCTTTTTGGCATAATAAACCGTGCCTGATTGTTAAGAACCTCCTGGCGCCCAAGTTGTTTTTGTGTGCACAGTAGCCTGGGGGGGGATGTAGTTGCACTACACCATAGAGGGAACACTTCCACATGGCGAAGGCCCTGACCCTGTTGTGTGAAGTCGCGTGTAACCCATGCTTCTACTGCTAGCTGGACAGTTTAATTATTTGTGTGCTATGCAGCCCAAAAAGGTGTAAAATGTTGAAACAGAGTTTTTGTGGTTATGTTTAAAATTTATCACGTTCCTGATTTTTAACATTGACTTTGCTCGTTTTGTGGCTTTATTTTAATATGCTGAGCGGCTCAAGTGTCGTCGGAATCAGTCAATCACCTTGAGCTGCCTTCAACTTTAGACGTTCCGAGTGTTTTCTTTAAATAAGATATCGGGCCCCAAGCCCCTTCCTCCAAGAAACGTCTTGACAGCTCCGAGGGAATGTTACCAGAAATTAAACAAACTCAGCATTGGATTCAGCCGGCAAAGCAAACAGCTGTGAGTTCCAACGGCTCCAACAAAGGTCCGATTAGGGAGAGAGGTTACACAACTATTTTTATGCATTTCACTGTTTGCTGCTAAAATTGCAATATTCATAGAATGTCAAGAAATGACACTTTCATTATCAGCTGCTATTATTCATGTCCACAGAGTGAGAGAGCAGAGAAAATATTAATAATAATAAGGGACTTTATAATTCTGCTGAATGGGGTTTTGTTCCTAATGTTAATGGATATCACTCATGTATTATAATTGATAATTAAATGATAAGGATATTAGAAATCACTGAGGGGTTGTTCTGTGACCATATAAAGGCACAAGGCTGCAGGCTGAGTTATACAGGGAACTCTGAGTATCACTCATGTATTATAAGGGATAATGTACCCCCTACTGTAAATGATAAGGATATTAGAAGTCACTGAGGGGTTGTTCTGTGACCATATAAAGGCACAAGGCTGCAGGCTGAGTTATACA
Source organism: Xenopus laevis (assembly GCF_017654675.1). Classification (NCBI taxonomy): domain Eukaryota; kingdom Metazoa; phylum Chordata; class Amphibia; order Anura; family Pipidae; genus Xenopus; species Xenopus laevis. Next base: position 185,056,679 of record NC_054373.1, read on the forward strand.
GGGAACTCTGAGTATCACTCATGTATTATAAGGGATAATGTACCCCCTACTGTAAATGATAAGGATATTAGAAGTCACTGAGGGGTTGTTCTGTGACCATATAAAGGCACAAGGCTGCAGGCTGAGTTATACAGGGAACTCTGAGTATCAATCATGTATTATATGGGATAATGTACCCCCTACTGTAAATGATAAGGATATTAGAAGTCACTGAGGGGTTGTCATGTGACCATATAAAGGCACAAGGCTGCAGGCTGAGTTATACAGGGAACTCTGAGTATCACTCATGTATTATAAGGGATAATGTACCCCCTACTGTAAATGATAAGGATATTAGAAGTCACTGAGGGGTTCTGTGACCATATAAAGGCACAAGGCTGCAGGCTGAGTTATACAGGGAACTCTGAGTATCACTCATGTATTATAAGGGATAATGTACCCCCTACTGTAAATGATAAGGATATTAGAAGTCACTGAGGGGTTGTTCTGTGACCATATAAAGGCACAAGGCTGCAGGCTGAGTTATACAGGGAACTCTGAGTATCACTCATGTATTATAAGGGATAATGTACCCCCTACTGTAAATGATAAGGATATTAGAAGTCACTGAGGGGTTGTTCTGTGACCATATAAAGGCACAAGGCTACAGGCTGAGTTATACAGGGAACTCTGAGTATCACTCATGTATTATAAGGGATAATGTACCCCCTACTGTAAATGATAAGGATATTAGAAGTCACTGAGGGGTTGTTCTGTGACCATATAAAGGCACAAGGCTACAGGCTTGCATAAATAAACAGCACCATTGGACCAAAATACATAATATGCTTTAGTAGAAAGGGAACAGTTTGAGTTCTGATACTTTTTATAAAGACACTTGTCCTTGGTTTTACACTCATGGGCCTCAGAAGTGACTTCACAGAAGGTTGTTGTCACATTGCACATCATTTCTCTATAACTTTTAGGTAGTTCCAGAGAAATATTTGGTATTAGAATTGTATTCACTGTCTTACACATTATTATTTTTATAGAAATATTCTAGAAGTTGGTCGGGTCTGGATTTGCCTCGTTTTACATATTTTACATATGCGTGTGTTCTGCTAAATCATCATTCCCCCCTGAAGATATTACTCTTCTCCTTGGAACTAGGAATGTTGCCAGAAATGTGCAGTCACTTATTGATTGGTGATCACCCCCTGCTATCGGCATTGTCTCATGAGCAAGAAGTCATTACAACCCCTTCAGCATCAAATGATCATCAGTCCAAACAAGAGGCGGAGAGCTTCCTGCTCATTTCATATTTCCTTATAATATGGGCGATTATAGCCATGGGTCAAACATACAACTCTTGAAGGAATAAGTGTGTTATTGTCTATATTGTTTTTAGAAATAACAAGTGGCTTACGTAAAGGGTTCCTTGAACCGCTGGGCCTTTGAAGAACAAGCTGGAGGGACTGCAAAACTTTATTTCAATGGCCATTGTTCAAAGCCATAAATCAAGAGCACATTTTTTTCCTCCTACATCTTAAAGTTCTGGGAAGTCTACATTTTTTTGCAGAGACAAGACCAAAATATCTACCAGCTGTGCCCTAATAATTTTAAACAGTTGTATTAATGATGCTACCCTGCGTTCATTTGATTATCAGCCCAAATCTCTGGAAAGGTTTAAGTGAAGCCCTTGAAGTTTTGTGGGGTTCAAAGGAGCATCTTTTTGTCATGCTAGATACCCATCTGACACCAACTAGAGATGCTCCGGCCCATCCCTGTAGTGTAAAAGCTTCCACAATACGTCAATCAGTAGAACATTCTGTTGAAGACGTCTGTTGAACATGCAGGGTCTAATAATGTTGGCCGCTTAATTGTGTTGTGCAATGATAGGAAAATGTATTCAGTATTCCTCAAGGATCATCTGTATTTGATATTTGTCCATAGTTGCATCTGGGGTGCAGAAGTAAATATATTAAACGTACATGGGGGAACTAAATCTATTTAAATAGAACACACACATTCAGTGCTGTTTTCAAACTTTCTATTTTACTTTTGCTACTGGAAAAGACAATAGGGGTCATTTGTGTAGACCCATGGAAAAAGTTACTAAATGGAGCAAAAAAATGTCACTAGGGTTCATGGAGAAAGCACTTACTCAGTACTGATGCCAGATAAAATGTCTGGTGCAAGATGCAGAGCCATGTGTAGGCAGGTGCAGGTCTTTAGGGTCTACTAAGCCTTAAAGGGCATGTAAAGGCAAAAAAATAAAATCCAATTTTTACTTTCTTTAATGAAAAAGCAACCTATCTCCAATATACTTTAATTAAAAAATGTGCACTGTTTTTATATGAAACCTGACTGTATGCAGTGAAATTCTCCCTTCATTTACTGCTGTGGATAGGAATTGTCAGACGGTCCCTAACTGCTCTGCAGGGAAACAACCATACTTATGAACAGCAGGGGGAGCCCCAGCCTTACTTCCCAGCCATGCAGAACTCAAGCAGCTTTGTTTGTTTCCTTGTTTTGATTATTTATGACGATTTCTAAGCAGCCCACACCACACTGAGCACGTGCGTAGTCTTGGTCTTGTACAGATGTTTAGCAAAGTTACAAGATGGTGACCCCCTGTGGCCAAATTTGACAGCATAAATCATTTGTTTGATTAGGCTTGTGGTGCAGTAAGTTCATGTTTATGTTTAGTATACTAAATACAGCATTTCTAGCCTTATTCTATTTTAGACTTTACTTTCCCTTAAACATTCTACCATAATGTATTAGACAAGTGAAGCTGTTACTAACTCATTGTAGGGGGTATAGAAGGGTATCTCGCCCTACAGTTAAAGACTAGCCTATGCCCTGTGGGAAGGATATGTTCTTATCATCCCAAGGATGTTATGGGTGATCCTTTGTATAAAAAGGGAGGAACAGCCATGCTCTTCTTCTTTGGACTCTACTGTATGGAGGAGGTGGCTGTTGCTGGAGACCCTGAGAAAGGAGATGTCAGCTTGAGCACTCAATGAAGGAGAAGCCAGGACCTATTGGAATGGAGAACACTTTAGTAAATGCTGGAGAAAGTTACCGCATGAAGAAAGTTAATAGTTAGTGGCAAGATAACTCTCCAGGAGATTGTAGTGTTGGGTTAGGATAAAGGTGGTTACCAGAGTAGTGTGTCAAATCCCTTGGAAGCAATATTGAGAGGCCCTAGAAGGCTGGGGCAGACAGAGTAATACCCATATGAAAATAGTGTGATGTGAAGACCTGCCATGAATATGATGTACCAAGTTACGTGTTCTCTTTTGTTTATTTTGTTCTTCAGTAAATCCGCTGTTTCTGTTTGAAAACCTCTGACTGACAATCATTTTTTTATAAGTTTGTTTGAGAGTTGGAGTTTGTCCCAGATACCCTTTAACCCTACTATTCTGCATAGACCTACCGAAGAGAGAGTTCTGCCAGGAGGGCAGCTGGAGAACAGTAACTCCATGTCTATATTGCTACATAACTTTGATGGTTTCGTTTTGGCAATATGGCCAGTACCAATGGATGGTAGATGCTTACCCATGGCACAATTGTTATTTAAAAGTCAAGGTGTTGGTTTAAACTGGTGGTTTCAGCTATAGAAGGAGATGGGACTATTGTCAAACCTTTCTACACCAGGTGGCAGAATGAAATGGAGCATCCCTGAACCCATCTGGAGGGAAAATGGACAGTGAGTTGACCCAAGGTTCAAAGTGCCCTATGAAATCGACAGAAAGATGAAATTTGCAGTTACTGGAACAGGAAACAGTAGCTGAAGGTATTATTATGCTACACCAGACAAATTGACAAATATCAGCCCAGTAATCCCAATGCAATGGAGCAATTTTGCTTTATTACTAAGGAAATACAAAGCATCCAATGAAAGTTCCCAAGATTGCACCACTTGGTTCCATTATAATGTCTCAGAAGCTATAAAGGTTTTCCTTACTTCAGCTACCAGCCTTTAGATTACTAGCCCAACATACAACTTTGCTTTCGATAATTGCATAAGTATTTTATCACACCACACTAATTCACAAAAATGCAAAGTTGTGTCTCTGTTTAGATGAACACTTGCAAAGTTGCGCTAGCGTTAATTCATCAGCACGAGCATTTCATAGCGAACTTTCGATAGCGTCATATTTGCCTAGTGACACTTCGTTAGTACTCTTACGCTAAAATCAATTTGAATAGGGCGGGTACATATAGATCATATATATATGTCTTTATTAGTGATGGTGCAAATGCTTGAAGTGGCCACTTATTATTACAAATGTCCAAGGAAGCAAAATAAAGACAAAAGAGATCATGTAATGTCCTAGACATGAGCCCACCCTAAAACAAATGTGGCATGCCCATCAAATGGTTAAAAAAAAGTTAACACAAAAATCTTTGATAGAACTTTTGAAATCAAAAGTTAAAATATGAAAAAATGCCAACGTTTTTTAGAACTTTTATGACTTTCCGGCATACAGGATATGATGTCACGGTCATAAGATTGAGGAGGATGTGGCTTCATCTTATCAGTTCTCAAGGTCTAATCTGGTGAAGGAAACTCTGGAGAAAGTTCTGTAAAATTTGCACTTTAGTGAATTTTGCGGAGTAACGATCATTCGCTTGAGCGAAAATTTACCTGGAGATGGGGCGCACAGCTATGCTAGGGATGGTCTTTTTCACTAGCGAATTGTCCTCTACGCCTGTTAGTAAATTGGATTTCTGGCAAATGTTTGCTAGCGACGACCACTTTTTACCTTTTAGTAAATCTGACCCTCAGCTGGCGTCTTTTGGTGAATTTCTTCACATGCTTGAAAAAGTGACAAGGGGAGTCCTAGCCTCAAGACAAGGGTTAGATCTGGGGATAATGCCGCTTACTCTCCTAAGTAATCTTAAAACTACAGCTGAATGGATGATTAAGAAATGTTTCTATATATCTGTAACCTTGTTATGAGCTAAGGGGGCCCAGTCTGAAGGTCAGTTAGGGGGAGATTTGGGGTGAGTGCTTATTTGTACCCTGGGTACCCCTGGAACTATAGCAGGGTGACTGTTACCCCAATGTTTCTATATATCTGTAACCTTGTTATGAGCTAAGGGGGCCCAGTCTGAAGGTCAGTTAGGGGGAGATTTGGGGTGAGTGCTTATTTGTACCCTGGGTACCCCTGGAACTATAGCAGGGTGACTGTTACCCCAATGTTTCTATATATCTGTAACCTTGTTATGAGCTAAGGGGGCCCAGTCTGAAGGTCAGTTAGGGAGAGATTTGGGGTGAGTGTTTATTTGTACCCTGGGTACCCCTGGAACTATAGCAGGGTGACACCCCAATGTTTCTATATATCTGTAACCTTGTTATGAGCTAAGGGGGCCGAGTCTGAAGGCCAGTTAGGGGGAGATTTGGGGTGAGTGTTTATTTGTACCCTGGGTACCCCTGGAACTATAGCAGGGTGACACCCCAATGTTTCTATATATCTGTAACCTTGTTATGAGCTAAGGGGGCCCAGTCTGAAGGTCAGTTAGGGGGAGATTTGGGGTGAGTGCTTATTTGTACCCTGGGTACCCCTGGAACTATAGCAGGGTGACTGTTACCCCAATGTTTCTATATATCTGTAACCTTGTTATGAGCTAAGGGGGCCCAGTCTGAAGGTCAGTTAGGGAGAGATTTGGGGTGAGTGTTTATTTGTACCCTGGGTACCCCTGGAACTATAGCAGGGTGACACCCCAATGTTTCTATATATCTGTAACCTTGTTATGAGCTAAGGGGGCCGAGTCTGAAGGCCAGTTAGGGGGAGATTTGGGGTGAGTGTTTATTTGTACCCTGGGTACCCCTGGAACTATAGCAGGGTGACACCCCAATGTTTCTATATATCTGTAACCTTGTTATGAGCTAAGGGGGCCCAGTCTGAAGGTCAGTTAGGGGGAGATTTGGGGTGAGGGCTTATTTGTACCCTGGGTACCCCTGGAACTATAGCAGGGTGACTGTTACCCCAATGTTTCGATATATCTGTAACCTTGTTATGAGCTAAGGGGGCCCAGTCTGAAGGTCAGTTAGGGGGAGATTTGGGGTGAGTGCTTATTTGTACCCTGGGTACCCCTGGAACTATAGCAGGGTGACTGTTACCCCAATGTTTCTATATATCTGTAACCTTGTTATGAGCTAAGGGGGCCCAGTCTGAAGGTCAGTTAGGGAGAGATTTGGGGTGAGTGCTTATTTGTACCCTCGGTACCCCTGGAACTATAGCAGGGTGACACCCCAATGTTTCTATATATCTGTAACCTTGTTATGAGCTAAGGGGGCCGAGTCTGAAGGCCAGTTAGGGGGAGATTTGGGGTGAGTGTTTATTTGTACCCTGGGTACCCCTGGAACTATAGCAGGGTGACACCCCAATGTTTTTATATATCTGTAACCTTGTTATGAGCTAAGGGGGCCCAGTCTGAAGGTCAGTTAGGGGGAGATTTGGGGTGAGGGCTTATTTGTACCCTGGGTACCCCTGGAACTATAGCAGGGTGACTGTTACCCCAATGTTTCTATATATCTGTAACCTTGTTATGAGCTAAGGGGGCCCAGTCTGAAGGCCAGTTAGGGGGAGATTTGGGGTGAGTGCTTATTGATTCCTACTTGACTTGAAAGGTTTTAGATGGTGTATATTCAAGCTATTTCTTTTAAATAAAATATTCAAGTTTTGTGCATTTTGGCCAAAAAAGATAAACTCGAAAACCTGAATTTTTTTGGAAAACACAACTTGATCCTTAATTAATAACCCCCCAAGGAATGTTAACACTTCATCCAGGAACAATATGTCTATGTGGTACAGTAGCTTGTCCATGTGGCAAAGTCTATTCCTGTATCCTAACTTGCTGCTCTCTCAGGCCACCTTTAAAGTCAATACTTATTTTGAAGAACACTTATTTTATAGCAATGATTTCCTTTTAACTCTGTGGCATCAAGTCTATATTCACTCTGTGAAGCATCCATCATTCTCAGGGTCTTCAGTTGGAATTCCTCATTGAAACAGTTGGATATTTTCTCTGGTTTCATTCTTGCTGTTTTCAGGACATGGTGTTTATGATTAAAAATATCAATCACTGGCTGATCTAAGAAGTCCCTACATGTCAGGGGGCGATGCAACTTACTGTGGGGATGGCTTTGGAGAAAGGACACTTTTCTTAACTGTCTCAGGCATCTTGTCTCTTTATCCATTTTCCCTACAATTGAATTATCCATGCCACTTACCTTTATGTCAGATCAGATGTCCACAGATCTAATGAGACTCGTATCTGGGCATGCAGAATTTAGGAGCAATTTCAGGAGGATCGTTTTAAAGTAGATAATGACACCACACTGTTGGTAAAGAAGCTTGAAAAGAAACATCAAACCATTCCCAATTACAATTAGACAGATCTTGAGGAAGACAGGAAAGATGGTTTTCGTCAGCTGAAGAAGAAGTTGAGTTGAGGTTCCATTGAGGGGGAAATGCTAGGTTGTTCAAGTAGATATGAGGCACATCAACCTCCAAGATATTGAGGAAACCCTCAGAACATTCCCAACTATCTGCAAATGAATCTTTCATTCTACACATTGAGGTATCACTGATGATCATGATATAGCTAGAAGGTTATTTGTGCCACAAGCCTTAACACAGTCTACAAGTCAACAAAGTATCTCCAGTTTAGGCTTCATGCAGAAGCTTTACTTTTCCAGACCAGGGCTTTAGTACCTACAGAAGGGCAAGGAGGATCCATGGTTCTCAAGGTGTCCCAAGGTGTAACTTTGGTGGGCTCTTTTCCTGTTGGATATTATCAAGGTGTCCCAAGGAGTAACTTAGGTGAGCTCTTTTCCTGGTCTAACCAAGGTTGGGATTTTGGTTTGGGCTATTTTCCTGGTATCATACCTATTAGCTCTTTGTAGATGAATTAGAAATCCTCCCTCCTTTTGAGGAAGAAGCGAAGGAACTGATGATAATAATATTGACTACAATATAATACAAATTCAAATTATTAATTTTTAGATCTGGGTCTGAGTTGACACTTAAGAAAATGTATTCCTGCCCCATATATTTTATTTGTTTTGGTGAGTGGGGCACATTCAATAATATGCTTATTCAAGTTTTAGCCTTGTTTTCAGAAAATCTCGGTAAAAAAAATTAAATTAGATCACTGAATCAGATTTTTGAAGATTGTTATAAAAAAATCTTGAAAATCTGAATACAACAATTTGGTAACACTTTGCAATCTGTTAGTGACGTTAATGGGAGGTGTACAGTATCTTCTAAAGTCAAGCCATATAAAATTGGAGAGTTTTTTGTTAAATTTAATTTAAAAAAAAAATTAATAATGGGGTTGTCATGGCAATAGTGTTTTTTTTCAAGTTTTTTCTGTTTTAAGTTCTTCAATCGTTGGATTAAAATCCTTCAAATCGTTCGATTCGAAGGATTTAATCGTTCGATCGAACAATTATTCCTTCAATCGTTCGATCGAAGTATTTGCGCAAAATCCTTCGACTTCGATATTCGAAATCGAAGGATTTTCATTCCCCAGTCGAATATTGAGGTTTAATTAACCCTTGATATTCGACCCTTGATGAATTTGCCCCTAAGGGTTTAAATTTTAATACAGATATGGAATCTATTCTCCAGCCTATCGGGTGTATTTAAAGGACCAGTAACATCATTTTGTTAAAAAAAAAATCGTTAGTATAGAGTGAAAAAAAACCCACAAGGACAAATCAAACTTTTAAATCGCTAAGTCTTTATTAAGAAATTACTTACCGAAACGCCACTCCTCTTCAGAAAAGGGAATCTGGTGATCCATCGTGCGGCAATCAATTTCTCCTCCCTTCTTTCCTTATAGCCAGGGAGGAGAAATCGATATTCATCATTTTCTAATATTTTTAAAAGCTCTAAAAATTCGAGATTATTAATTGTATGAACCACGAAAACCTGTTCCAATGGGAGCTGCGCTGATCCTATTGGACCACTTTTAATCAATTTTACGGTCATACTTTTTTAATTCTGATTTTTAAATAAATCTCATGACGTAGTTTTACAGTTTGTGAATTTAGTCGCGGCTTCTAAAACCTCTAAAACCACAAAACTCAAACTTTAATAAATAGTTCAAAATTATGGAATGATCTGTTATCTGGAAAACGCCAGATCTTGAGCATTCTGGATAACAGGTCCCCTGTATAGATATTCGTGACTAGGGACGAAAACCCTACAAAGTAAAAATAACAATATACTGAAATAAACACACTTTCTGGAGAGGGGGCAACGTATTTGTGCTATAAAAAGGGTTCACTATACATTAATGTCAACTGAATACTGTCATTATTTATTTTACCAGCCCTTTAAACCGCATCTTGCATGAAATTGATATAAATTTTTTAAAAAACAAAACAAAAAAACAACAACAACAAATTAGCACCAATTAACCATTGACTTTAGTTAGGGGCCTATTTTTTTTTATATAAATTCCAATTTTACTAATCCAAAATTTAAAAGGGAAAACATACTTTTAGAGGAAAAATAACTTTTTTTAAATTTTTTTTTAAAGATTTATTATACCCCAAAGCTACTAAAAATTCAAATATACTGCATCTTAAACATGTCGAGGTCATGTAGAAGTCAATGGCAGATGTCCCTGAAGATGCTTCTTGACATCATGATCTGCGCTGGTTTTCATTGGATAACCTGATAAATTAGAGTTGTTGCGACGACAATTCGATAAAGTCAAGTTTTTGAAGGGGGTTATTTACTAAACTCCGAATGCAAAAATCTTGAAAAAAATCATAATTTTTTTTTAAAAAAATCTGACTTTTATAAAATCACAAATTTTTTGGAATTTATTAAACCCTGAAGATGGAAAAGTCAGAATCTGAAAATCCAGCATCTCAGACCTATCGAGGTTGCATATAAGTCAATGGAAGAAGTCCCAATGATTTTTTTTTTTAAGTGCGCTGGGTTTTGGGCAATACCCCGAAGTTTTCATGTGAGAATTACTAAAAAAATCGTAAAAATCGGGTGAAAAAGTCTGAAAAATCTGTGAAAATCAGATTTTTTCCCGCAAAGCAATTTTTCAGGAAAATGTAATAATAAATAAGCGTAAAAAACCGAGCCGATTTGATCGAAGTTTGTAGCAGAAAATATTGAGATAAATTCAGAACTTTGATAAATAACCCCCAAGTGTTGATTTGAAAACGTCAGCTGGTTCAAATTGATACACGAATTTGTCTCTATGTTGTTTTGCACCAACTTTTTCGAGAAGAATTATTGATAAATGAGTTTAATTTGTGGCAGGTAGGTCGACTTTGTTTTGATTAAAAATTTGATTAATTTGAATTTTTGGAAATACAGATATGGGACCTGTTATCCAGAATACTCTGGACCTGGGGTTTTCTGTAATTTAGAAATACATCCTTGGGGCAGATTTACTTATAATCAAATATCCAGGGTTAATTAACCCTCGATATTCGACTGCTGAATTGAAATCCTTCAAATCCGAATATCGAAGTAGAAGGATTTACCACAATTCATTCAATCGAACGGTCGAACGAAAAATCATTCGATCGAACGATTAAATCCTTCGAATCGTTCGATTCGAAGGATTATAATCCATCGATTGAACGATTTTTCTTCGACCTAAAAATTGTTCAAAAGCCTATGGGGACCTTCCCCATAGGCTAACATTGACTTTGGTAGGTTTTAGGTGGCAAACTAGGGGGTCGAAGTTTTTTTTTTAAAGAGACAGTACTTCGACTATCGAATGGTCGAATAGTGTAACGATTTTTAGTTCGAATCGTTCGATTCGAAGTCATAGTAGAAGGTCCATTTGATGGTCGAAGTAGCCAAAAAAATCATTCGAAATTCAAAGTTTTTTTTATTCTATTCCTTCACTCGAACTAAGTAAATGGGCCCCCTTAAGTCTACTAGAAAATCATATAAACATTAAATAAACCCAATAGGCTGGTTTTGCTTCCAATAAGGATTAATTATATCTTAGTTGGGATCAAGTACAAGCGACTGTTTTATTATTACACAAAAAAAAAATAACCTTTCTGTAATTGGAGCTTTCTGGATAATGGGTTTCCGGATAACGGATCTCATAGCTGTGCCCCCTTATAGTCTACTTGGCATCCTTAATTTAATCGGCTGCTTCTTATTCACCATACTCCTTATTATATACAGGCCGGGGGCAGATTTCCAGTATGACTGTGGGCATGAGATATTAGGGATTGGGGGGGACTAGGCTCAAGCTCAAAGCAATGAACATAGTTTGTAATTACAGCGGCTCTAGGAAGGTTGGAGTTGACACGATGTTATTACATGCCTGCACGGAAGAGGAGACTAATTCAGAGCGAATAAAAGGGAAGTTTTGATTTAAAGCGATCTGACAATGCAATATGTGTGCACAGCAAGACACGGCCAACAACATCTGTACACAAATCAGCAGCATCCTTTGACTTCAGAACGTTTTGTTATAATAACTTCCATCCTTTCCTCCCATGTTTGGCTCGGAGAAAAAAAGAATAAAAAAAAAGACACATTTGGAACATTTTAGCTCCCTCCGATGCATTAACCCTTTTTCGTGTCTGAGAAGTGAGTTGAAGTTACGGCTCGTGAAATTTAAACCTGCCTTACTCCTTTATTCCCAGTTTTGGCCACTAGAGGCGCCATTAGTGGGGCACAAAATCTGCCGCGTGGGTTTCAGTTGTTTGGGAAACTGCCTCTTCTTTGATTTCCAAGAAGGTCGCTTCATTTGTAGGTTCTACATCCAGGACCTCAATAGAGATGAGCAAATTTCATGAGAATTTTTTAAACATGGTCATTAAATTTTAGAAATTTTAAGCATCCGTTTTACAGCTGATTTCCAAAATGCATCTTAGGTGTTTATTTTGCGGTGAAACCTCTTGAAGTTAATGATTCTAGGACCGGACTGTAAGGACTTGATCGATTGGATGTTTTATATGAGAACCCAAAATGAGGTCTCTCCTTTATATCATCCAATAATGAGACCAAGAAGCCCAAGAGTAAAGCGCGGGATAATTACAAACACACCTGTAGGTGCAGACGCTGTAAAGTAGATGCAATGAAGAATGAACATTGAGCTGCATCCAAACTCGCTCCTGCATTGGTCGTGTCCATCCTGCTTCTCCTGATTAATGATACAAAATTGCCCTTATTGATGCAGGTTGAAGGCCTGGAGCTACCGTCAACTTGGACTTGGTGGTAGCTTCAGTGTTCCCACATTTGCTGCATAAATAGGCGCCCAGACTTGTATCCAGTGAGTTGGCTCCAGAAGTGACACCTTTCCTCTGAAAATGGTAGACCCAACTTGCACCTGATTTGCACCAAATTGCAAGTGTAATTGCATCCAGTTTGCATCTGATGTGACTTGGAGCACTGCCCCAATGGAATTTTGTGGATTAGTGCAATTTGCTTCTGAAGTTGCACTTTGCACACTGGACTGATGTTAGGAAATTACCCCTACAATTTATTTTGTCTGATTTGGCCCAATTGTGCTAACCTTCAGCCAATGAGCCATCCAGCAGAAGCTGCTCAGATATTAACACCGGCCAAAGGAATTGATCCATTTCCACCCATGGAATGATGGGATCCCAATTCAGTTAAGAAAGGCTGAATTGCCACAGATATCATGATCACCCAGCCAGGCCCGGATTTGTGGAAAGGCCACCTAGGCCCGGGGGCGGCATGCTGCCCAACCACACCCACATTGGTTCAAAAACACTGGAGATAGAATCATTTTTTAAAATTTCCATGCGACAACCCCCATTGCTCCAGTCCAGATGATGAAAATTTGCATGAATAAAGGGGAGGGGACAGGGGCGAGGAACGGCAGTGGGCCTAGGGGTGCCCACTTTGTAAATCCAGCCCTGCAGCGGGTAGTGGGCAGAAGAGCAATCAAATGCCAATTTTTTACGTTTGCCCATTTTCAACACATTTTCTTGAAACAATGTTGGATCATTCCAGCCTATTTCAGACTTTGGCAGAAATATTCAACTAAATTTAGACTTTGTTACTCTGACGGAAAACAGTATTTCCAGTGGGAGGCTTGAGATTTATGTAGGGCCAGTAAAAATGGGAAATGTTGTTTCTGTTGAAAAATGTCACAATTAACTGGATTTTTCTAACACTTTACTATTCTGATGTAGTTTCCATTTAAATCTGTAATAAGGGGATACCTTCTGATCTTTTATAAATAGGGATGCACCGAACCCTGCAAATCCGGATGCAGCCAAAACACAAAGGGGCAAATTCACTAAGATTCATAGTTGCGCCAGGCGTAACTTTGCCGCACTTCGCCGCACTTCGCCAGGCGTTGTTTCGCCAGCGCTTCGCAAATTCACTAAAATCCGAAGTTGCGCTCAGGGGTAGCGTAAGGTTGCGAAGTTGCGCTAGCGTTGATTCGCTAAGTGAAGCGAAGTTACGCTAGCGAAGGCTAATTTGCATAAGGTGCCAAATTCAAATTTCAATGGAGGAACACGTATCAGCACTACAAATGGCTAGAAAACCTTCAAATCATCAAATAAAAATTTTATTTTGCCCTACACATGTGCCCACTGTATAGGTAAGTTGCCATGAGTCAGGAGATGTAAAGATATATTGATATATATATTGAGATAAATTTGGTCTTTGATAAATAACCCCCAAGTGTTGATTTGAAAACGTCAGCTGGTTCAAATTGATACACGAATTTGTCTCTTAAGTTGTTTTGCACCAACTTTTTCGAGAAGAATTATTGATAAATGAGTTTAATTTGTGGCAGGTAGGTCGACTTTGTTTTCCTTAAAAATTTGATCAATTTGAGTTTTTGGAAATACAGATATGGGACCTGTTATCCAGAATACTCTGGACCTGGGTTTTTCTGTAATTTAGAAATACATCCTTGGGGCAGATTTACTTATGGTCGAATATTTGACTGCTGAATTGAAATCCTTTGACTCCGAATATCGAAGTCGAAGGATTTACCGCAATTCATTTGATTGACCAATCGAACAAAAAATAGTTTGATCGAACGATTAAATCCTTCGAATCGTTCAATTCGAAGGATTTTAATCCATCGATTGAACGATTTTTCTTCGACCTAAAAATTGTTCAAAAGCCTATGGGGACCTTCCCCATAGGCTAACATTGACTTTGATAGGTTTTAGGTGGCAAACTAGGGGGTCGAAGTTTTTTTTTTAAAGAGACAGTACTTCGACTAAAGTTACGCTAGCGAAGGCTAATTTGCATACGGCGCCAAATTCAAATTTCAATGGAGGAATACGTATCAGCACTACAAATGGCTAGAAAACCTTCAAAACATCAAAAAACATTTTATTTTGCCCTACACATGTGCCCACTGTCTAGGTAAGTTGCCATGAGTCAGGAAATGTAGGGGGGAAGGAGGGGAGCCCTAAAAATTTCGATCTTTTTCAGCTTATCACACATAATGTAGAAAACACGCCAGCGTTTTTTGGGACTTAGTAAAAATTTTGACTTTTTTTGAAGCAATCCCTATCTACTCTATTGCGCTTCGCCTGGTCTGAGGTGGCGAAGGAAGTCTACCGTAAAAGGTAGCGTTCAGTACACTGCGCAAGTTAGTGAATTTGCGTAGTTACATCCGTAGTGAAACTTCGCCAGGCGTAAGGGTGCGAAGTAACACTAGCGAATCTACGCCAACGTTCGTTAGTGAATTTGCACAGTAACGAAAATGCCAAAAGCTAGCGAATTAACGCTAGCGTTCGGCGCTTCGGCGCTTAGTGAATTTGCCCCAATTTATCTTCTCTGAAACAAATCTGAACCATTGTTGAGGGTGAAAATTGGTGTTTCATATGTAAATCTCCCTCACAATTTTTTTGAGAATTGTAGGGTTTGGATTTGGTTCAGCTTAGATCTTGGATTTGCCCAAAGGCTGTTGAAAACACCGAACCTTATCCTGGATTTGGTGAATCCCTATTTTTAGCTTCGTTTATAAAGTAGTTTATAAATAGGCTCCTTAATTGGCAGAAGGGGGAAACAGTTCCAAGTCATTATCATACTTCTCTATTGCCGTCCTTAAACTCGAAACTCCCAGAATCCCATAAGGGTCAAAGTTTAAAACGGGGAGGCACATTTATCAAGGGTCGAATTTCAAATTCATTTGAGTTTTTTTTTTAACTCACATGAATTAAATTTGACACCAAATTCGAATATTCGACTAGTTGTTACTGAAAATGTAAAACTTGAACAAATATTACCGACTTGAAAACTCGAATCGAGTTTGACCAAACACGAGATTTTAAGTCGGTAAAATTTGTCCACGTTTTACATTTTCGATTTTAATAATAACTAATCGAATATTCGAATTTCCTGTCAAATCAAATTCAAGTGAGTTAAAAAAAAACTCACATAAATTCGAAATTTGATAAATGTGCCTCCCCGTGTTAGACTTCGACAAAAAATTAGAAATTGAAAATAACTCGAATGTCAGGATGGCTACAAACATCCCTGGACCTCTACCATTGGCTTATACCGTAATTCGGCAGGTTTTAGGTGGTGAATAGTCGAATTTGAATTCTTAAAGGGCCAGAGTATAATAAATTTCGAAAATCTTTTTTTTTAAAAAAACTTGAATTGAGTTTGGATAATTCCCTAGTTGAATCTGACAGTTTTGACCATAAAAAAAATTGGAAAATTCGACCCTTAATACATTTGCGCCATCATGTTGCACAAAGCCGGATTTTCCTGGGACCTCATGGTCCTAGTGCTCACCCATTCGTCCCAACATGCACCCTGCATTCGAGCGATAGCTCATGTGCCATAGCGATGGGGAACTGTGCATTCCCAATTCACATTAGGATGCGACTGGGCGGCATGCTACCCCTAAAACTTTGCTTCCCTAAACCCGGGACTTTGTGGCCTTGCCACCAATCTGGGCCTGAGGTTACCCCACAGGGCCAAGTTGGGTAAATGTGTAATACAATTGTTAGGATCTTTGATTCGTCGAAACCTGCTGAAAAAAAGCTTGGAGAAAGGTGGCCAAAGACGCAAAGATCCGCTCGTTTGGTGACATCGCCAAATGAGCTGATCTTTCCCCCATATGCCACTAACGGGCAGGGCTATATCGGGGGTAATCTGAATGTCCGGCCCTATGGCCGAACAATCGGATTACGATGAGAGCGCAATGGGCTCTGGCGGGACGGTCGGGACAAAATCAAAGATGTCTGATCGACCAAACGACCAATGTCGGGACTCTCCACACACGGTCCGAATCCTCGATTTGTACGATAGGATCTTTGCGCCTATGGCCACCATTAGGCTGAATCCCAAACTGAATGCTGGATTTGGTGCATCCCTATTTTCAAATTCAGTTTATAATTTATAATTTCTAGTTTATAACTACAGATGCAGCCACTTTGGTTTGTCTGTTTGACACAGAATAACTAAACACAGATATCCCATTTATCTCATTTAACACAGAAAACTGCGTCACAACATCCCATCTAATTAAAGCATTCACCATTGTTCACAATGGTGCTTTGGTATGCTAATGGAAAGGTTAAATGCATTAAATGAGTTAAGATGACTTTAGATAACGCAGTTACTTCAATTAACCCTGAGTCATGACGCATTTATCTCACAAATCCAAGTGGCTTCATCTGTAGGTCCCTTAATTGGCATTGGAGGGAAACAGTTCCAAGTCATTATTATACTTCTCTATTGCTGTCCTTGAACTCAAAACTCCCAGAATCCCATTACGAAGTTTAACATATCAGGTCGCCCCACAGAGTCTAGTTGGGTAACTGTGTAATACAATTGCCAGGATCTTGGATTCGCCGAATCCTGCTAAAAAAAACTTTGATTTGACTGTGCTGGATTTGGTGCATCCCTATTTTTCAATTCAGTTTATAATTTATAATTTCTATTTCTAGTTTATAAAAAGGTCCCTTAATTGGCATTGGGGGGCAGAACCAGTTCCAACTGATGTTGTCCTTGAACTCAAAACTCCCAGGATCCCACAATGGCCAAAGTGTAACACATTAGGTTGCCCCAGAGGGCCCAGTTGGGTAACTGTGTAATACTCCAAACCTCATGCTCCTGCCCCACGCTTCCCTGATTGTGAATAAATGCCGAGTCCCATACGGTTTACACTTGCTTGTTTACTTGTTTAAGCTCTGACCTTCAGCCTGAACTACAGAAGGATCCAATCACAGAACAATACCCTTGAGGCGATGTGCAGAAGCTGTTCCCTGATTGGACCCTGCTGAGAATTAAAAAATGGGTCGGAGTTCAACGAAGCTGAACAGTGCCCTAATTATTTCAGTAAGGCTTCCCAACAAACATAATAACATCCAAACGTTAGACACAAGAAAGACACATGCCAGTTGAGTCCAGATCTTTCAGGAATGGATCCCCGGAGCAATCACTTGTATTTATTTATAGGCAACAAAAGGCTTAAGAACATTCGGGTTCCGTGCCAAGCTGCGGTGGAAATCAAAATGTTTTCTTTGATTAACGCCACTATCTGGCCTGATCTTTTACGTAGGATAATGCGGAGATAAAGGGATTAGCTGGGGGCTTTGGCGCCGCTCAATCAGCTTGAGTTGTAACAAGAAACAGAAAAAGGAACGATCGCTAATAACCAGTTATGGGTCGAATTTGTTCCATTTCGCTTTGCTTTAAAATTAGCGAAACGCATTGATGTCATTGCGCGTCAAAATTATTTTGATGGGCGTCACCCACAACAAGTGATGGGCGAATAAATTTGCCAGGCACGAATTTGCGGTGAATTTCCAAGTTTTGGAAATTGCTGTGAAAATTCTGCTGCATCACAAAATTTCGGATGCGCATCGGAAAAGTCATTCGTGTCAAATCCATCTCGGGTCAACATTATTCGGACGCCCATTGACTTCAACAATATCGTCAGAATTGACGCTGGCGTTAAAATTCACATGAAATTCGCTAATTTTTCTTATTTTGTAAAAAAACTCGATTTCATCGGACCGGGGAAAAACCCGATAAAATCGAATGAAAACTCGAATCATGGTTATTTTCATCGTTTTTTTCCCGAACTGTACGTTTTTTTCTGGCTTTTTCCCCGAAAAGTCCCAATTTTTCGGATTTTAGCCTGAAATAGTCAGTCTAATTCAAGCACAGACCACAGAAACGTTTAAGTAGGATAGGGATCTCTCTCATTGATTTATATACAACCTCGATAGGTCTGAGATGGTGGATTGACTTTTTGCATCCTTGGGGTATAATAAATCTCATATTTTTTTTAAAACGTTTTTAGCATTCGGACTTAATAAATAAATAACCCCCTAAAACATTGAGCTTTGTTATAGGGATTGTTCACCTTTAAATAAACTGTTAGTATGATGTATGATGAGAGGGATATTCTGAGACAATTTGTATTTGGTTTACATTTATTATTATTTGTGGTTTTTATTTAGCTTTTTATTCAGCAGCTCTCCAGTTTGCAATTTCAGCAATCTAGTTGCTAGGGTCCAAATTCCCCTAGCAACCATGCATTGATTTGAATAAGAGACTGGAAAATGAATAGGAGAGGCATGAATAAAAAGATCAGTAATAAAAAGTAGCAATAATAATACATTTGTACTCATACAGAGCATTTGTTTTGGATGGGGTCAGTGACCCCCATTTGAAAATCGAAAAGAGTCATAAGAAGGCAAATAATTAAAAAACTAAATTAATGAAGGCCAATTGAAAAGTTGTTTAGAATTAGCCATTCTATAATATACTAAGCGTTAACTCGAAGGTGAACCACCCCTTTAAACAATAAAATTAAAATTAGATCCTATTGGACCTTTCTTTAAGTCATTCAGACTTTTGTATTTTTTAGCGCATCATTCAGTTTTTTGTTTTGTACTTTTTATATTCGGATCGTTTAATAAATGACATGGCATTTATAGTTTTAGAGAAATTGATTTTTATTCAGGGTTCCGAAAACCTCTAAACCCACTAAAATGAGAATGTTGATAAATGGGCCTCTATGGGGTTATGTAATTAAAGGTACTAAGTTTGCCCAGGACAGGAGCAGTAACCCATAGCAACCAATCAGCAGGCAACATTAACTGGTCACCTATAAAAGCAAGCATCTCATTGGTTACTATGGGTTACTGCTCCTGGGCAAACTTAGTGCCTCTTATTACATATGAGGGTTTGTGTATTGAGGAATTATTTATGAATACAGGCTGTGCTACTAATTGCACTATTTGGGCTTTTCCAGAACTCCAGAACTCGCCGCCAGAGAATAAATTCGCGAAACGCCCGCAAAAATTCGCTGCAAAAATACGCCGGCTTTTTTTTTAGAAAAAACTGACGCCGGCGCCAAAAACGGGCGCCGGCGTCGAAAAAACGGGTGCCGGTGTCAAAAATGGGCGCCGGCATCAAAAACGAGACGCCGGCGCTGTTTCGCTAATTTTTCGCCGTTTCGCGAATTTCGCCCATCACTACTTGACATGACATTGTTGTGTGATTTGTTTAGTGCAAGTCCAGGGCACCTATAGATGCTTTGCACTAGTGGAACCCTGTAACTACCCAACGTATAGGCTTTCCGTGTATCAATGAGTGTGTTTCTATTCACCAGATCAAGCTGGCCGGGGGCAGTCTTAGTAAATACTCAAGCAGGGCCACCATCAGAAATAACGGGGCCCCGTACAGCAAAATTTTCTCCTCCGGTCTTTTCGAAGCAGCTTGAGTTCTTTTCAGAATGGCTTCAGGTCTTTTTTGGAACGGCTTTGGGTCTTTTTCGGAACGGCTTTGGGTCTTTTCGGAGCAGCTTCGGGCCTTTGGTGCAGCAGGAACTTTAGAGCACAGCTGGGCCCCCCATTTAGCCCTGGGCCTGGTATGGCTGTACCCCTGATGGCGACACTGCTCACAAGTGGAAAGGGCAACTACAGGCACAAGTACCATTTAGGAATGGCGTCAGTATACTTGCTTTTATGATCTTACATAACATATACTTATTGTTCTCCGCTGTTTGATGATTTCCTCTAGGTGCTGTGGTTTCATCCCACAGTCCAAAAACAGTCCATTGTATGGGTGACCTTAAAGGGGTTGTTAGTGTGACGTAGAGAATGATATTCTGAGGCAATTTGTAATTGGTTTTCCTTTTGTATTATTTCTGGGTTTTGAGTTCTTTAGATTTTATTCAGCAGCTCTCCGGTTTGCAGTTTCAGCCATCTGGATGCTAGGGTCCAAATTCCCCTAGCAACCATGCACTGATTTGAATAAGAGACTGGAATATGAATAGGAGAGGCCTGAATAGAAAGATCAGTAATAAAAAGTAACAATAACAATACATTTGTAGCCTTACAGAGCATTTGTTTTTTTGAAAGCTGGAAAGAGTCAGAAGAGGAAAGCAAATAAAGAAATCTATAAAAAACAAATAATGAAAACCAATTGAAAAGTTGCTTAGAATTGGCCAATCTATAACATACTAATCACCCCTTTAATTCCGTTACATCTCCAATGTCAAAAGCCGATATAATAAACAATGTATTGCTGGTTAAATACAGACACAGCTCTAGGACAATGTATTATGGCTTATCCATCATTTTACCTGTTTCAATGAAGCAGTTTGGTACCTTCCAATCATAATATAGGGAGGAGGTTATCCAGAAACCTGTTATCCAGAAAGCTCCGAATTATGGGTCATTTCCCACAGATTCTGTTTTAATCAAATAATTAAAAATTTCAAAACTGATTTCCTTTTTCTGTATGATAATAAAACAGTAGTTGTACTTGATCCCAACTAAGATATAATTAATCCTTATTGGAAGCAAAACCAGCCTATTGGGTTTATTTCATGTTTATATGATTTTCTAGTAGATTTAAGGTATGGGGATTCTATTTACAGAAATCTGCAAAACCCCAGGTATCGAGCATTCTGGTTAACAGCTCCCATGCCTGTAATAAATATCACCAATTTACTGATTGTCCATCCAAAACAGGGTCAGACTGGCCTGACGCAGCACTGGAAGAGAACCCAGTGGAAAGGTCTGGACTGGGATTCAATATAGGCCCTGGCATTTCCAGTACACAGAGGCCAAAACAGCCTCCCCCAGACTAATAAATAGTGATTGTCAATGGAAACTTAAAGCAGCATTTGCCAGAACCTACAGATTGCCAGTCCTGGCCTGTGGGTGGGCCCTAGCCCTGTTGGGCCCCACAGGTCCTGGCAGATTGGTAGGCTCTACGGTGCAGCATGAGGGTCAAAAGGTGATAGTGCCAATGGTAATTATTGTGAAGGGACTTTGGGATGGTGTGCCAGAGCATTGTCCCTTCCTTAGATTGGGTTGTGCTGGTTGGAGCTGGAGTGGTGGGCCTATAGCTCGGACTTGCTGATGGACCCCACCTCCCCGAGTCCGACACTGATTATCAATGTATTGATTCCATATAGATGCTATCCTGAATCAGAACAGTTTATCATATCTATAGACTGTGTCTTCTCCTGGGTAGTAACCCTTTATCTTACTGTTGGCCAGGTTGGTTGTGTCTTCCTCAGGTCTCAGGATTAACTGGCTGCTGCCTTTTTTCATTTTGGAACCCTCCCGTGATGAGGAACCTTGTGATCTAATCAAGGGGGGCAAACTTTGGCTTTAAGTTGCTCCATCACATTGCATGTGGTGTAACATGAGTTATGCCTGGAAGGCCAAGCCCCAAGATTCCTCAGAACACAGTTCTGTTCTGTACGCAGTAACTTGTGGATCGCATTATCTTACCTTCACCATTATATCACCTTTATTATCTTGTTAACAGATGTGCCGCACATTCTGGGTATTTTGTCTGTCGTTTGATGTGTATAGTGTACGGGGCCCTGAGCTTGAGCAGCCCAATATATTATACAATGGATCGATTGGCTCAAATGTTTTACATATTCCTATTAGCAAGTAAACTTTCATGTATTCAATATTGTCATCAGAATCCTATTAAACCTTGGGTGTTTAAATCCCGCCGCCCCCTATGGGAGATAACTGCCCCGAAACGCCAACGTAGATTGAGTCCAGCCATGTTGTTTCCCAGCGGGGAATTTATCCTTCTTAACGTCCTTGGAAGACTTGATGAGATTCTTAAATTCTACTTTGTCTTCATCAGACTGAGAATTTGTTTCTTTCCTTTTTCTGCTGAATTCTTGGCCTTCGCATGTATTTTCATTGGCATGCGCCGGTGTCTGGATTGTTTTAATTTGCAAAAGGCTTCAGTAAATCAGGGAGTAGAGATGTCACGAACTGTTCGCCGGCGAACTTGTTCGCGCGAACATCGGGTGTTCGCGCTCGCCGGAAGTTCGCGAACGTCGCGCGACGTTCGCCATTTTGGGTTCGCCATTGTTGGCGCTTTTTTTTGCCCTCTCACCCCAGACCAGCAGGTACATGGCAGCCAATCAGGAAGCTCTCCCCTGGACCACTCCCCTTCCCTATAAAAACCGAAGCCCTGCAGCGTTTTTTCACTCTGCCTGTGTGTGCTGAAGAGATAGTGTAGGGAGAGAGCTGCTGCCTGTTAGTGATTTCAGGGACAGTTGAAAGTTTGCTGGCTAGTAATCGTTTTGATACTGCTCTGTTATTGGAGGGACAGAAGTCTGCAGGGGTTTGAGGGACATTTAAGCTTAGGTAGCTTTGCTGGCTAGTAATCTACCTTCTACTGCAGTGCTCTGTATGTAGCTGCAGTGGGCAGCTGTCCTGCTTCTGATCTCATCTGCTGACTGCTGCAATAACAGTAGTCCTTGTAAGGACTGCTTTTATTTATTTTTTTTGTTGTTTTACTACTACTACTACTACTACTACTATAAGAGCCCAGTGCTATTAGTCTAGCAGTGTTGGGGAGTGGGACTGGTGTGCTAATCTGCTGCTCCTAGTAGTTCAGCAGCACCAACTTTAATTTTTTTTTTTTAATATTCATTTTTTTTATTTTACTTTTTTTATTTTACTACCGCTGTAGTAGTGTATAAGTTGACCTTTTAGGCATTATTTGCCCTGTAGGCATTATTTGCACACTGTTTTCTTCAACCCGCCATCGAGCTGTGTGACCTTGTTCACATTCTGTCTAAATATCCATAATATTACCGTCTCCAGAAAAAACACCGGAGTCACTTTTTTCAAGCAGCCATAATATATTTTACGTAATCCGTATCCACCGCTGTAGTAGTGTATACGTTGGCCTTGTAGGCATTATTTGCACACTGTTTTCTTCAACCCGCCATCGAGCTGTGTGACCTTGTTCACATTCTGTCTAAATATCCATAATATTACCGTCTCCAGAAAACACCGGAGTCACTTTTTTCAAGCAGCCATAATATATTTTACGTAATCCGTATCCACCGCTGTAGTAGTGTATACGTTGGCCTTGTAGGCATTATTTGCACACTGTTTTCTTCAACCCGCCATCGAGCTGTGTGACCTTGTTCCATTCTGTCTAAATATCCATAATATTACCGTCTCCAGAAAAAACACCGGAGTCACTTTTTTCAAGCAGCATTCATATATTTTACGTAATCCGTATCCACCGCTGTAGTAGTGTATACGTTGGCCTTGTAGGCATTATTTGCACAGTGTTTTCTTCAACCCGCCATCGAGCTGTGTGACCTTGTTCACATTCTGTCTAAATATCCATAATATTACCGTCTCCAGAAAAAAACACCGGAGTCACTTTTTTCAAGCAGCCATAATATATTTTACGTAATCCGTATCCACCGCTGTAGTAGTGTATACGTTGGCCTTGTAGGCATTATTTGCACACTGTTTTCTTTCAACCCGCCATCAAGCTGTGTGACCTTGTTCCCATTCTGTCTAAATATCCATAATATTACCGTCTCCAGAAAAAACACCGGAGTCACTTTTTTCAAGCAGCATTCATATATTTTACGTAATCCGTATCCACCGCTGTAGTAGTGTATACGTTGGCCTTGTAGGCATTATTTGCACACTGTTTTCTTCAACCCGCCATCGAGCTGTGTGACCTTGTTCACATTCTGTCTAAATATCCATAATATTACCGTCTCCAGAAAAAACACCGGAGTCACTTTTTTCAAGCAGCCATAATATATTTTACGTAATCCGTATCCACCGCTGTAGTAGTGTATACGTTGGCCTTGTAGGCATTATTTGCACACTGTTTTCTTCAACCCGCCATCGAGCTGTGTGAGCTTGTTCACATTTTGTCTAAATATTGATAATATTATCGTCTCTAGAAAAACCACTTGAGTTACTTTTTTTCAAGCAGCATTCATATATTTTACGTAATCCGTATCCACCGCTGTAGTAGTGTATACGTTGACCTTGTAGGCATTATTTGCACAGTGTTTTCTTCAACCCGCCATCGAGCTGTGTGAGCTTATTCACATTTTGTCTAAATATTGATAATATTATCGTCTCTAGAAAAACCACTTGAGTTACTTTTTTTCAAGCAGCATTCATATATTTTACGTAATCCGTATCCACCGCTGTAGTAGTGTATACGTTGACCTTGTAGGCATTATTTGCACACTGTTTTCTTCAACCGCCATCGAGCTGTGTGACCTTGTTCACATTTTGTCTAAATATTGATAATATTATCGTCTCTAGAAAAACCACTTGAGTTACTTTTTTTCAAGCAGCATTCATATATTTTACGTAATCCGTATCCACCGCTGTAGTAGTGTATACGTTGACTTTGTAGGCATTATTTGCACAGTGTTTTCTTCAACCCGCCATCTAGCTGTGTGTATTATCGTTTCCAGAAAAACCAACTGAGTTTTTGTTGTTGTTGTTGTTTTTTTAAAAATAATGCCAGGCAAAGGCAGGCCGCCACGCAGAGGCCGTGCTAGGGCCGTGCTGCTATGCAATCCTGTGGCCCTAGCAAATTGCCCAGTTTTAAAAAGCCAATGACCCTGAACTCCCAAAATGCTGAAGAGGTAGTTGAACTGGCTTACACAGCACACCCCATCCTCTACCGTTTCTAACTTTACCACAACATCCTCCTCATCCTCCACTGCTATGGCCACCCCACGTAACACTTCCTCCACCACCGGTGCCCCTTCTTCACTGGGGTCAGAGGAGTTATTTTCCATGAGTTTCTTGAACTGAGTAATGCGCAACCATTATTGCCAGAAGAAGATGAAGGAGATGAGGACCTTACACCAGATTTAATTCTGGCAGAGAACACGATAAGATGGACATAATGAGTGATGAGGAGGAGGTCCCCGCTGCTGCTTCCTTCTGTGATGTGTCAGAAGAAATTGATGCATCTGAGGAGAATGATGATGAGGAGATTGATGTTTGTGGGTGCCTAGTAGAAGAGAGCAAGAGGAGGGTAGTTCAGATGGAGAGACGGAGAGTCAGAGAGGCAGTAGGAGAATAAGACTTAGAAGAAGCAGGGAGGACAGCCCGCAGGGATCAGTTAGGGCAACAACATGTATCGGCACCTGTGTTCAGCCGGCCAACGCAACCCGCCAATTGCCGCCAATACCGCCAACTCCGCCAACTTCTACTGTTATCCGCCAGATCGCACACTTCCAAAAAGTCAGCAGTGTGGATTTTTTTAATGTGTGTGCCTCTGACAAAAGCATTGTAATTTGCAATGAGTGCAGTCAGAAACTGAGCCTTGGTAAGCCCAACAGCCACATAGGTACAACTTCTATGCGAAGGCACATGAGCGGCAAGCACAAAGCACTTTGGGAGCAACACCTCAAAGGCAACAGGCAAACTAAAAGCCACACTCCTTCTGGTCCAGCATCTTACTGCTCTACCTCTGCTCTCCTTGACCCGTCTGAACCACCCTCCACTCCGCCTTCCACCTTGACCACCTGTTCCATTCCCAGTCATCTGCCACCAGCCAAGTTTCTGTGAAGGCCATGTTTGAGCGTAAGAAGCCAATGTCTGACTGTCACCCCTTGCCCGGCGTCTGACAGCTGGCTTGTCTGCACTCTTAGCCCGCCAGCTTTTACCATACCAGCTGGTGGACTCTGAGGCCTTCCGCAAATTTGTAGCAATTGGGACACCGCAGTGGAAGGTACCCAGCCGCAATTTTTTTTTCTAAAAAGGGAATACCACACCTGTACCAACATGTGCAGAGCCAAGTTACCGCATCTCTGTCACTTAGTGTTGGGCCAAAGGTCCATATGACTACTGACGCATGGTCCTCCAAGCATGGTCAGGGCAGGTATGTCACCTACACTGCCCACTGGGTGAACTTGGTAATGGCTGGGAAGCAGGGAATGGGTAGCTCAACAACAACAGTGGAGTTGGTGTCACCGCCACGGATTGCACGCGGTTCTGCCACCACCTCTACTCCTCCATCGCTCTCTACCTCGTCTTCTTCTTCTTCTTACTCTGCTGCTGGTCCTCCTTCTCCTCCTCCACACCTGTGCACCCCAGCTCCCCCTAGGCTATTCGACGTGCCAGGTACGCCGTTGTCACGTTGTCTTGGGGATGACGTGCCTGGAAAGCAAAAACCATACCGGATCTGTACTCCTGTCATCTCTGCAGTCACAGGCCGATCGTGGCTGACCCCACACCAACTGCAGATCGGAAAAGTGGTGTGTGACAATGGAAGCAATCTGTTGGCAGCGTTGAGACTAGGCAATTTAACACATGTGCCCTGCATGGCACATGTGTTAAATTTAATAGTCCAACGTTTTGTCTCCAAGTACCCAGGATTCCAGGACGTTCTCACCCAGTCCAGAAAGGTGTCGGCCCATTTCAGACGTTCCTACACAGCCATGGCACGCCTTGCTGACATTCAGCAGCGCTACAACATGCAGTCAGGCGTTTGATTTCTGACAGCCAGACTCGCTGGAATTCAACGCTCCTTATGTTGGAACGTCTGCTGCAACAACAAAGGGCCGTCAACGAGTACCTTTTTGAACTGGGTGGTAGGACTGGATCTGCACAGCTGGGATTTTTTTCCCCGTTACTGGGTGCTTATGCGCGATGCCTGCAGGCTCATGCGACCTTTTGAAGAGGTGACAAATATGGTCAGTCGCACCGAAGGCACCATCAGCGACCTAATACCCTTCGCTTTATTCCTGGAGCGTGCCGTGCGACGAGTGACAGATGAGGCTGTAGACCAGCGTGACGAGGAGCTGGAAGCGCACGATTTCTGGTCGGAATCACCAGAACGAACCCAGGCACCTGCTGCAACGCAGGGAGAGGTGCCAGAAGTGGAGTCAGAGGAGGAAGGTGGCTTTGTGGAGGAGGAGGAGGAGGACCAACAGGAGCAGGCTTCCCAGGGGGCTAGTGGTGACCTTTTGGGGACCCCTGGTCTTGTACGTGGCTGGGGGGAGGAGACCGTGGATGATGCAGTCCTTGATAATGAGGAAGCGGAGATGGATAGCTCTGCATCCAACCTTGTGAGAATGGGGTCTTTCATGCTGTCATGCCTGTTGAAGGACCCCCGTATCAAGAGGCTTAAGGAGAAGGACCTGTACTGGGTCGCAACGCTACTAGACCCTCGGTACAAGCATAAAGTGTCAGAAATGTTACCAACATACCACAAGTCCGAAAAGATGCGGCATTTACAACCAGCCTGCAAAACATGTTGTACAATGCTTTTAAGGGTGATGTCACTTCAGGGAAATCATCAACATTCCAGGGGCAGAGGTGCCAGTAATCCTGCCACGAGCACACCTGCAAGGACAAAGCCCTTTGCCAGTCTGTAACGTCAGACATGCAAATGTTTTTCTGTCCAAGGCAGCGCCACAACCCTTCTGGATCCACCCTCAAAGAACGCCTCGACCGGCAGGTAGCGGACTACCTGGCATTAACTGCAGATTATCGACACTTCTGAGGAGCGATGAACCCCTGGACTACTGGTGCGCAGGCTTGATCTGTGGCCAGAGCTGTCACAATTTGCCATGAACCTCTTGTCTTGCCCAGCCTCAAGTGTGCTCTCAGAAAGGACCTTCAGTGCAGCAGGAGGGATTGTAACTGAGAGAGAGAACTCGCCTAGGTCACAAAAGTGTCGATTACCTGACCTTTATTAAAATGAATGAGGGGTGGATCTCGGAGGGTTACTGCACGCCGGAAGACTTGTTCTGACTTCTATGCAGCTGTCCTTCTCTTCAAGCCTCATGACTCCACACACAGCTGTCCTTTAGCGTCCTCCTCCTCCCCCCGCCACCGTTACAAACTAGGGTGCAAACCCTACTGGTTTAATTTTTTCTGGCCTCTGTGCTTCAGTGGCTGCGACCAAAAAAATGCCTATTTTCTGCATTTATATGACATAATTTTTCTGGCCTCTGTGCTTCAGTGGCTGCAACCAAAAAAATTTATATTTTCAGCATTTATATGGCATAATTTTTCTGTCAACTGTGCTTCAGTGGCTGCGACCAAAAAAATGCATATTTTCTGCATTTATATGGCATAATTTTTCTGGCCTCTGTGCTTCAGTGGCTGCAACCAAAAAAATTTATATTTTCAGCATTTATATGGCATAATTTTTCTGGCAACTGTGCTTCAGTGGCTGCGACCAAAAAAATGACTATTTTCAGCATTTATATGGCATATTTTTTCTGGCCTCTGTGCTTCAGTGGCTGTGGCCAAAAAAACTGGGCAAACAATGCCTACAAGGTCAACGTATGGCAGTTGTTTAAAGAGAACAGTAGATTACTAGCCAGCAAAGCTACCTAAGCTAAAATGTCCCTCAAATCCCTGCAGACTTCTGTCCCTTCCAATACAGAGCAGTATCAAGCAGATTACTAGCCAGCAAACTTACTATCATCTGTCCCTGAAATCACTAACAGCTCTCCCCTACACTATCTCTTCCAAGCACACACAGGCAGATTTTTCAGATACATTTTTGCCCTTGATCCCCCTCTGGCATGCCACTGTCCAGGTCGTTGCACCCTTTAAACAACTTTAAAATCATTTTTCTGGCCAGAAATGTCTTTTCTAGATGTTAAAGTTCGCCTTCCCATTGAAGTCTATGGGGTTCGCGAACCGTTCGCGAACCGCTCGCATTTTTGCGCAAGTTCGCGAATATGTTCGCGAACTTTTTTTCCGACGTTCGCTACATCCCTATCAGGGAGTAACAAGAAGCAAGAAGCCCCCGGGTTATAAACAAGGGAGGGAGGCAGCACTGGGTCTACACGTGAAATTGGCTCTCATAATTAGAAGTGAGAGCAGTCCAATTGTCAAATTTCTGTGGTGAAAGGTAAGAGATACAAAGAAACCTTCAAAGTGGTGGTTCACCTTTAATTTCACTTTTAGGGGGGTTATTTATTAAAGTCCGAATGCCAAAAACTTGTAAAACGTGAGTTTTTTTTTTTTTACTATAAAATCCAAATTTTTAGTGGGAAAAAAACCTGGAATTTTTCAAGATTTATTATAACCCGAGGATGGAAAAAGTCAAAATCCGAAAATCGTCCATCTCAGACCTGCCGAGGTTGTATAAAAGCCAATGGGAGAGATCCCTATCCAATTTGGAAGTTTCTGTGGTCTGCGCTGGAATTAGCCCAAAAATCCGACTATTTCTGGCTTTTTGGGCAAAAATCTGAAATAATCTGACTTTGCGGTAAAAAGCCCCAAAAAATGTACGATATGGATTTTCGCTCGATTTTATTGAGTTTTTCCCCAATCCGATTAAATTTTGCTTTTTAAGGTCTAATCGTAGATTCTAGTTTGGTCACACTTTTTTAATTTAAAAAAATCAGATAAATTCCGATTTTGTTAAATACCCACCTTAGTATGTTATAGAATGGCGCATTCTAAGCAACTTTTCAATTTCTCTTCATTATTTCTTTTTTATATTTTTTGGATTATTTTTCCTTCTGACTCTTTCCAGCTTTCAAATGGGGGTCATTGAACCCATGTAAAAAAGCAAATGCTCTGTAAGGCTACAAATGTATTGCATTATTACTCATCTTTCTATTCAGTCCTCTCCTATTCATATTCCAGTCTCTTATTCAGATCAGTGCATGGTTGCTAGGGGAATTTGGACCATAGCAACCAGCTGAAATTACAAACTGTATATGCTGAATAAAAAGCTAAATAAGTCAAAAACCATAAATAATAAAATATGTAAACCTATTGCAAATTTTCTTAGAATATCACTCTCTACATCACACTGAAATAAATTTAAAGGTGAACAACCCCTTACCCCTTTAAAATATCATTGCCCAACTTATTGAGCTGCTGCTACAAATTGCACTTACCAATCAGTGCTTATTCAAGTTAATTAGTATAAAACCTGAACTCGATGCAACCCCCTTATGATTGATATCACAAGTGCATAGTGCACCACTGGAAGAGGCAGGGTCGGACTGGGTCGGCGGGATACCGGGAAAAACCCCCCGGATCTTATGGGTTGGCCCAGACCCGCTCTCTGCCTCAAACAGGTTCCGCTGCTGCTGCCCTCCCTCCCTGTCCCCAGTCACTGCTGTAAAGAAAAAAAAGGAACATGTGGGTGCAGGAGGGGAGTTGCGACTGGGGCAGAGGGGGCTTTGGTTCCCTGTCGGGGGGTGTGGGCCCCCTGAGGCAGCAGCCCCGTGGGCCTTATGGAACCCCAGTCTGACGCTGTGAAGAGGGTTGGTACAAGTGCATTACCAATGGGGAAGAATTCTGCCTGCCACCAAGGACCAATACTTGTGGGGTCACATATATGGCTAGGAATTGTCACTAGTCTAGTAGTCAGTGAAAAAGAATTGTCATCTCCTAAATTATCAGTTAGTTGTGGACATGTTTAGACTGGAATTTAATATAGGCCTTGGCATTCCAAGTACATAGAGTATCATTTGAACCCAAGAGCTAAGACTCCAAGAGCACCAGGATCATTGACAGATGAACCTCTGCGTCAAAGAACTTTTTGGTGACAAATAAAAAGTGACATCTGGCCAACAAATGCCATCCCCTGGAAACCAGCAGCCGCCCAGTGCCCCTCTATGCTGTAGCCCTTACAGTTTCTTGACCTTGGTCTCCGTTCTATGAACCACTCAATAATTAAAATTACCATCTGAAAGATGAAAAGGAAACCACCTGAATAGTAGAGGCTTAGAACAAGATGTATGAGTGTGTATTTGTGTTTAGTTGTGCAGTGCGGCTCCATGATCTTGTCAAGTTGTAGTATGTCAGTGATCCCCAACCAGTGGTTCAGGAACAACATGTCACTCACCAACCTCTTGGATGTTGCTCCCAGTGGCCTCAAGGCAGGTGCTTATTTTTGAATTCCAGGCTTGAAGGCAAGTTTTGGTTGTATAAAAAACAGATGTACTGCCAAACAGAACCTCCTGTAACTTCCAGTCCACATAGGGGCTACCAAATAGCCAATCACAGCCCTTATTTGGCACCCCAGGAACTTTTTTCCTGCTTGTGTTGCTCCCCAACTCTAATTAAATTTGAAAGTGGCTCATGGGTAAGAAAGGTTGGGGATCCAAGTAACATGCAATACTACAGCTTGTAAGCCAGGAATTCAAAAACAAGCACCTGCTTTGGGGACACTGGGAGCAACATCAAAGGGGTCAGTGAGAAACATGTTACTCGTGAGCCACTGGTTGGGGATCTCTGCTCTACAACTCAGGTCCGGACTGAAAATTAAAATAGGCCCTGGCATTTCAGGTACACAGAGGCCCAATCAGCCCACATAGAGGCCAAATCAGCCCACACCAGCCCATTAAATAGTGACTTTCTATGGCACCTTATAGCAGCCCCTCTGGCATTTGCCAGAACCCACAGATTGCCAGTCCCGGCCTGCTACGACTTGACAAGACCATAGAACTGCACTGCACAAATAGACACAAATGCAGTTTTGATCTCCAACGCTCAAACAGGACATTATTGTATTAGAGAGGGTACAGAGAAGGGCAGCAAAAGGTTGTGAGTTTTCTCCAAAAGTAAAGAGTTATAATTAAAAACTCAAATCTTTTATTAGGACATACAGATGACCGCCTAACACATTTCATGCCTACTGGGGCACTTACTCACAGAGAAGGGCAACTAAGCTGGTAAAGGGAAAATCTTAGCTATGAGGAAAGACTGGCCAAATTGGGGATGTTCACACTGGAGAAGAGGCGCTTAAGGGGTGATATGATAACTATGTATAAATATATAAGGGGATCATATAATAATCTCTCTAATGATTTATTTACCAGTAAGTCTTTCCAGCTGACACAAGGTCACCCATTCCGATTAGAAGAAAAGAGGTTCCAGCTAAATATTGGGAAGGCGTTTGTTACAGTGAGAGCTGTGAAGATGTGGAATTGTCTCCCTGAATCAGTGGTACAGGCTGATACATTAGATAGGTACAAGGAAGGGTCGGATGCTTTATTCACCAGTAGCTCCTCCCAGCAGACAGGAGGGAGCCAATGAGATTAGAGGAGGGAAAGGGGTGTTACAGGGAGAGCTGGGAAGTGAATCAGTGGTACAGGCTGATACATTAGATAGGTACAAGGAAGGGTCGGATGCTTTATTCACCAGTAGCTCCTCCCAGCAGACAGGAGGGAGCCAATGAGATTAGAGGAGGGAAAGGGGTGTTACAGGGAGAGCTGGGAAGTGAATCAGTGGTACAGGCTGATACATTAGATAGGTATAAGAAGGGGTTGGATGGTGTTTAGCAAGTGAGGGAATACAGGGATATGGGAGATAGCTCATAGTACAAGTTGATCCAGGGACTGGTCCATCTTGGAGGCAAGAAATTATTTTTCCCCCTCTGAGACAAATTGGCTAGTGTTCAGAGGGTTTTTCCTTCCTCTGGATCAACTGGCAGTTAGGCAGGTTATATATAGACTTAAGGTTGAACTTGATGGACTTGTGTCTTTATTCAACCAAACTTACTATTTATCAACCATGTATTTGTAATTAATAATATGAGCAATGACACTAATAGAAATAATAAAATAATGACACATGCTCCTAACAAGTTAAATAAAAATATGTTATTTTTATTTTTATTATTATAATTATTATTATTATTATTATTATTATTATTATTATTAATATAAGCCATAACAGATCAAAATATGTTATTATAATTAGTGTTATTTTTATCAACCATGTATTGGTAATTAATAATATGAGCAATGACACTCATAGAAATGATAAAATAATAACATACACCCTAACAAATCAAATAAAATTTTTATTTTTCTTAATGTTTAAAAGAAACGTTTACTAAAACTCAGATTAATCAAATTTTTTTATGAAAACAAATCTAACCAAACTCCTTTCCACGATTTTAATACATTTATCAATAATTTTTCTCGAAAAAATCAGAGCAACAAATATCGTGCGTCAATTCGTATCATAGGAATGACGCTCCAAAAAACTTGATTTTTAGAGTTTTCGCTGCAAAGACTGGACTTTATCGGACGAAAACCCCGAATTTTACAGATTATCCAGTACAGATTATGATGTCAAGAAACAACTTCAGGGACATCTGGCAATGACCTCGACAGGTTTTTGATTTTTGATGGTTTTTTTGATTTGATGTATAACAAATCTCTATTAAAAAAAAATTCCATGAAAAATTTGAGTTTTCACCCTTAAAACCTCAATCAGAAAAAAATCGAGGTTTAATAAATGGACAAAAATACATTTTTTAAGAGGCATTCAATGTTGGAAACACAGGAAAAGTGAGGGGGGTCCAGGTGCTCAAGCGCCGGACCTTCAGTTCGGGGAGGCAGTCAATACGCTTGTATTTAGTTATTGGCTGACACAAACCGGACTTCACTCCAATACTTGATGCAGTTAAAATAATGTCCATTTAGCTGAAAAACAGCTAAAAAA
Organism: Xenopus laevis; assembly: GCF_017654675.1. Lineage (NCBI taxonomy): Eukaryota > Metazoa > Chordata > Amphibia > Anura > Pipidae > Xenopus > Xenopus laevis. The sequence goes on from NC_054373.1 coordinate 185,090,364, forward strand.
ATAGACTCTAAATAGCTGGTGGGTTGGCACTCGGGGGCAAATTTACTAAAGGACGAAGTGACTAACGCTGGTGAAAATTCGCCAGCGAGACGTCATTTCGGGACTTGGCCGATTTACTAACCTGGCGCTGGCGTAAATTCAGTAGCAAAGGAAATAGACTGTAGCGCTACTTCTCACTCTAATGCCAGGCAAAGTTGCGTTCTGGGAATGGACGTAACTACGCAAATTCACGAAGATGCGGATTTTACTGAACGTTAGCTCTTGCGCCAGACTTGCCTTCGCCACCTCAGACCAGGCAAAGTGCAATAGAGTAGATAGGAGGAGTTCCACAAAAAAAATGTTTTAAAATAAATATTCCAATAAAGTCTCAAAAAACGCTGGCGACTTTTCAGTTTTTCAGGGTGATAGGCTGCAAAAGATCGTAAATTTTTTTAAGGGTAACCGGCTTCCCCCCTACATTTCTGAATATATGGCACATAAACTATACACTGGGCTCATGTGTAGGGCAATATAACAACTTTATTTTATTTTATTAAGGATCCCTGGACTTGTGTAATGTAATGTATTTGCTGCAATTACACGTCCATTGAAATGTAACTTCCCGCCATATGCAAATTAGCCAACGCTAGCGCAACTTCGCTTTGCTTGCCGAATTAACGCAAGTGAAACTTCGCCATCGTTCGGCGCCCTGGGCGCAATTTTGCATTTTAGTGAATTAGCAGTGTCCTGGCGAATTTTCACTGGGGAAGTGCGGCGATGTGAGCGAAGTTATCGCTGGCAAATTTCCGCAGGTTAGTGAATTTGCCCCTCAGAGCGCTTTGTTTTCTGAAGTCGCCTCACGAGGAATCTTCAGGCGACTAAATCTCCCCAAATCTTAGCGTGTGCCCTTACCCTAAAAGTATGAAGATCCGAATTACAGAATATCTGTTAAGACCCCAGGTCCCAAGCATTCTGGATAACAGGTCCCATTCCTGTACCTTGTACTTGATCCCAACTAAGATATAATTAATCCTTATTGGAGGCAAAACCAGCCCATTGGGTTTATTTAATGTTTATATGATTTTCTAGTAGATTTAAGGTATGGAGATCAGTTATCTAAAAAAAACCCCAGGTCCCGAGCATTCTGGATAACAGGTCCCATACCTGTATATATATAAATATAAATATATTTTTATATATATATATATTTATATATATATATATATATATATATATATATAATATATATTATATTTATATATAATATAATATTATATATAATATAATTTATATATAATATAATATTTATATATTTTATATGTATATATATATATATATATTTTTTTTTTATATTTTTTAAAGCCTTCCATGTGTAGCATAAACTATCACCACATTGTCTTTCCCTGAAATGAAGTTCAAAAATCTTGAAACATTGATCAATATTCTTGGAAACCCATAAAAATGTCTTTGAACCTCTATTGTGCCCTCTGGTCTTTGATAGGATTTAGAAAAAAAACAATCCAATCATAACGGTCCAACATCAAAGATATTTCCAGATAAGGCAATACCATCCCATGTGATCTACTGAAAGGTTATTATTATTATGATTATTATGATTATCAGCTGCAATTTGGAAAATATGTATCATCCATCACATGTAAATGTATCTCTTCAAATTGATTTCATATGGGTAAGGCAGAAGCGTTATATTGATTGTTATAGGGCAAATCTGGCCAATCAACCGGCTTTAAAACTTTCCTATTGAAGTGGTAAGAAAATATAGTATAGATTTAGTTCTAAAAAGAAGGGGCTGATGAATATAAAGTTGACATTGTGTTTTTTCTGTGATTTGAGTTTCTTGCTCAGGTATAGGACCTGTTATCCAGAATGCTCGGGGTTTTCCGGATAACAGATCTTTCCTTAATTTGGATATTCATACCTTAAGTCTACTAGAAAATCTTTTAAACATTACGGGACCTAATTATTAAAACTTAAATTTTTCTGGTCGAGTTTTTAAATGGGAAAACTCAATTTTTTCTTAGAGATTTCTTATACCCCAAAGCTGCTAAAAATCTCAAAGCTGTCGAGGTCACGTAGAAGTCAAGGGCAAAAGTCCCTGAAGTTGTTTCTTGACATCGTGAGCCGCGTTGGTTTTCATCCAATAATCAGAATAAAGTTGAGTTTTCGGGGGAGTCAAATGATGGTTAAATTCTTAAATGGAAGTTAGTTCGACTTTGTTCAAATAAAAAAATGACATACATTTGAGTTTTAGTAAATAACTCCCTAAATAAACCCAATAGCAGAATGTGATTTTAGGGTGATTTCCACATGCTTTTTCAATTTCCACAAAAAAAACTGTTTCATTTAATCCTATTTTTTTTTATTGAAATTTTTTTTTTAACATTTTGAAATGTTTTACACTTTGAGCTTTTACACCAGGAAATTGCTGTTAGTATTTTCCATCTAGAGATGAGCAGATGATTCATAAATCCTTTTGCGGAGATAATTGGTTTGACTCTACGCTGACTTTACTGGGGTCTGGACACTCCCAACAAAGCAGCAGTTGTAAGAGTGGGGGTTTCAGATGCAGTAGACCAAGATGGCAGCAGTAGGGTAAGATGGGCAGGGCCGGATTTGGAGCGTGGTTGTCCCTAGGCAGCGTCACCCGCACACACCCCCTGCGATAGTGCATGCGCCGGTGCTCCTCAGAAAGCGGTGGGCGGCATGCCACCCCTAATATTTTGCCGCCCTTGGCCCAGGCCCTTTTTGGCCTCACCACAGATCTGAGCCTGAAGATGGCAGCAGGAGAGCAAGATGACAGTAGCAGGGCAATATGACCGAAGCAGGGTAAGATGGCAGCAGCAGAGAAAGAGAAAGATGGCAGTAGGAGAGCAAGATGACAGCAGCAGGGTAAGAGAAAGATGGCAGCAAGAGAGCAAGATGACAGCAGCAGGGTAAGATGGCAGTAGTAGAGCAAGATGGCAGCTGGAGAGCAAGATGGAAGTAGGAGAGCAAGATGACAACAGCAGGGTAAGATGGCGGCAGCAGAGAAAGAGAAAGATGGCAGCTGGAGAGCAAGTTGACAACAGCAGAGTAAGAGAAAGATGGCAGCAAGAGAGCAAGATGACAGCAGCAGGGTAAGATGGCAGCAGTAGAGAAAGATGGCAGCTGGAGAGCAAGATGGAAGTAGGAGAGCAAGATGACAACAGCAGGGTAAGATGGCGGCAGCAGAGAAAGAGAAAGATGGCAGCTGGAGAGCAAGTTGACAACAGCAGAGTAAGAGAAAGATGGCAGCAAGAGAGCAAGATGACAGCAGCAGGGTAAGATGGCAGCAGTAGAGAAAGATGGCAGCTGGAGAGCAAGATGGAAGTAGGAGAGCAAGATGACAACAGCAGGGTAAGATGGCGGCAGCAGAGAAAGAGAAAGATGGCAGCTGGAGAGCAAGTTGACAACAGCAGAGTAAGAGAAAGATGGCAGCAAGAGAGCAAGATGACGGCAGCAGGGTAAGATGGCAGTAGTAGAGCAAGATGGCAGCTGGAGAGCAAGATGACAGCAGCAGGGTAAGATGGCGGCAGCAGAGAAAGAGAAAGATGGCAGTAGGAGAGCAAGATGACAGCAGCAGGGTAAATTGGCAGCAGCAGAGAAACATGACGGCAGGAGAACGAGGTGAAATCATCAGAGTAAGATGACCGCATCATTGTAAGATGGCAGCACGAGAGCGAGATGGCAGCAGCATGGTAAGATGGCAGCAGTAGACGAAGAGAAAGATGGCAGCAGTTGCCTTTTGCAAGAGTTGCCCAATCTTTATTTGTGAGGCAGGGATGAAGACTAAGGGGCCAGATGTTATTTGCCCTTCAAAACTAAAGACTAACCTGAGCTTCTCACAGAAACAGCAGATTCCTTTCTTTAATCAGTTTATACTGATACTTTCCTATAATGGAATTTCTCCCCCCGGCTATTGAGTTAGTAGCATCCACTCAAAAATGTCAGATTCCATCAGCCAGGAATGCCTTTCTGCTTATCTGCCGCGCATTTACCCTGGGCCCATGAACAGACCTATCAAATTGACCTCGTATGTTAGAAAGAAGACAGTGGAAAGGTTTTAAAAACAAAGTCCTACAGATGTTCTGCTTGGTGCCCACCTTTCCAGGTCTCCCTAACCCAGACATTGAGTTTCCTCATCAAAAGAATATATGGAATCTGGAAGCCATTACCTTGACCCCTGAGGTATAGGGCTGTACGAGAAAAGGTGGAGAGGGGCCAAGGATCAAGCTGAACGTTGTATAAACATGAGCCGTGATATGGAATATGGGACCGGACAGCACATGTGGCCCAACATATTATGGAGAAAATGAATGAAAAATTCTTCTATAGCCGGAGAGTTGTGCATCGCAGATGGAGGTTATTCTGTTTATTGAAAAATTCCTATAATTTCTCCAATGCGGAATCCACAGTGGGACAGGCATGAATTTAGCTTTTTCATGGAAGATTGTAGGAAGATGGAAAGTAGCATTATTTGCAAAGAAAAAAATAATTTCTGGGATTTGGGGTTTCTTGACAAGATGAATTATAATGTAAATATGTCCAAGTAAAACACGGCAGCGCAGGAACATGTGCTACTAATAATTCTATGGCCAAGGCTTAGCGATAAGGAAGTTCTACAGGTTGGAGATATTAATCATGGGGAGAGAATTTTGTTTTATCTGTAAAAAAAAAAAGACTTATGTCTGTGAATAGAAACAGTAATATTACTTTATTCCTCCTGCTTTAGTGAAAATAGTGTGGTTATCCACCTATACAGTCTGTTTAGAGTTCAGCACTCGGATAGTAATGTCTGGACTGTTACTTGCTGCACAGCTCCTCCCCATAGCATGGACTCTTTACTCCTTTTGATTCAAACATCAACATTATTAGCTGCAAGGCGAGAGAGAGGGATTCATTGAGGGGGAGGAAAGGAGATTTTAATATCAGCATAGGAAGGGGTTCTTTACTGTAAGGACAGTCAGGTTATGAGTAGGGTTGCCACCTTTTACAAAATTTGTTTTCGGCTGGTGGGGGGTGGGTACAAAAAGGGGCATGGTTTGAAGTCTAAGGGGGTGGGGTTGTGACGCAAAGGGGCGGGGGCCACGGCGCTGCCAAGGACAAAAACCGAAGGACAAGATACGTTTACAGGGGATGGGGGGCGGCCGAGGGGTCTTTTTAAGGGTATTACAAATTTACCGGCAGCTACATTGCCGGTAAATTTGTAATACCGTCCCCGGCCTTGGCAGGTGTTTTACCGGCTAGGCCGGTAAAATACCGGCCGGGTGGCAACCCTAGTTATGAGGTTTCCTACCAAGAGAGGGGGGGATGTAATTAATTATTAATTAAAGAGGGATAAAAGGAGATCTCACCATCAGCTTTGGAAGGGGTTCTTTACTGTAAGGGCAGTCAGGTTATGGGATTCCCTACCAAGAGAGGGGGAATGAGTGATTCATTGGTAGGGAGGAAAGGAGATTTCACCATCAGCATAGGAAGGGGTTCTTTACTGTAAGGACAGTCAGGTTATGGGATTTCCTACCAAGAGAGGGGGAACAACCCCATGAGGGGCAAATTCACAAAGATGCGAAGTTGCGCCAGGCGCAACTTCACCGCACTTTGCCGCACTTCGCCAGGCGTAGTTTCGCCAGGGCTCCGCAAATTCACTAAAATCCGAAGTTGCGCACAGGGGTAGCGTAAGGTTGCGGAGTTGCGCTAGCGTTGATTCGCTATATAAAGCGAAGTTACGCTAGCGAAGGCTAATTTGCATACGGCGCAAAATTCAAATTTCAATGGAGGAATACGTAGAATCACTACAAATGCCTGGGAAACCTTCAAATCTGCAAATAAAAATTTTATTTTGCCCTACACATGTGCCCACCGTCTAGGTAAGTTGCCATGAGTCAGGAAATGTAGGGGGGAGGAAGGGGAGCCCCAAAAAATTTTCGATCTTTTTCAGCCTATCAGCCATCATGTAGAAAACATGCCAGCGTTTTTTGGGACTTTTTTTAAACAATCCCTATCTACTCTATTGCGCTTCGCCAGGTCTGAGGTGGCGAAGGGAGTCTAGCGTAAAAGGTAGCGTTCAGTACACTGCGCAAGTTAGGGAATTTGCGTAGTTACGTCGCTAGCGAAACTTCGCCTGGCGTAAGGTTGCGAAGTAACACTAGCGAAACTACTCCAGCGTTCGTTAGTGAATTTGCGCAGTAGCGAAAATGCCAAACGCTAGCGAATTAACGATAGCGTTCTGCGCTTCGCGGCTTAGTGAATTTGCCCCTAAGTGTTTTGGAAAGTTTGACCTTTATGGACCTTGATGGTAGAGCATTTTCTACCTCTCGTACTACAGTAAGCACCTAGGGAACACTGAATCCCCTTCCAGGCTGCTTGGTTCACTTACAATATACTAATAAAATATATTCAAGTTAAACATCCCTTTCTACACTGTTCCCACCCCTTTGGTTTTTTTCCTTCTTTCTCTCACTCACGTCACTAAATAACCATGTTGCCCAAGTGGCCTCCTATGTCCGTCCCAACACGACCCCCCCCAGTCTGTATATAACGGGGTCACGAGCAGTTCAGTATTTTCCCTGTATTCCCATAAGGTGAGAATGTCAATTATGATGAATTATGGTACAAAGGGAAGAATTTGTAATATCGACATTTAAATGGGAGTAAATGAGAGGAGGGGTTGGACAAGCAGCACACGTTGACCTCTCCATGTCGGGGTCTGTCTCCAACACAATTTCTGTGATGTACAAAGAGTCTGAGAGGGAAAGAACATAAACATTCCCAAGCGGCAGGAAATCTCAGGAAAAGTCATTGGCATTTTTTTTAGGCATTGTCGACTCTCATTAACATTAATGGGGAACTAACCACTGTTTCTGAATCAGGGCCACCATTAGAAATCATGGAGCCCCAAACAACCACATTTTCAAGGCCCCCTAAACATAAAAAAAAATGTTGACGCCAGGGCCCTCCACAAAAGTTTTTTTTTTAAAAAACATTGGCGCCAGGGCTCCCCCTTACAGGTTAAAAAGTTAAAAATAAATATTTGGGCCCTAGAGAATATTTTTTAAAAAAACATTGGTGGCAGGGGCCTATAGAGTATTAATGGACCAGTAACATCAAATTTTTTTTTTTTTTTAAAAATTCATTAGTAATCAACGTAAAAAAAAACACAAAGACAAATTAAACTTTGAAATCGCAAAGTCATTATTAAAAAATAACTTACCGAAACTCCGCTTGTGCTCTCCGCTTGATTTCTCCTCCCTGCCTTCCTTATAGGAGATAGTCAGGGAGGAGAAATCGAACACCGCACGATGGATCATTGCCCTGGCGCCTTTTTTGAAGAGGAGCGCAAGCGGGGTTTCGGTAAGTTATTTCTTAAAAAAAGACAGTGATTTCAAAGTTAATTTGTCTTTGTGTTTTTTCATGTATACTAATGAATTAAAAAAAATTGATGTAACTGGTCCTTTAAAATAATACATTGGTGGCCAGGGGTTACATAAAATAAAAACACACATTTGTGTTCAGTAGAATTGAACTCGTGGCTTCAGGACTTCAACTGTGGCTCCTGTAGTGACTTTAGGGCCTTTTCGCGGCTTTGGAACTTTAAAGGGCATGTAAAGGCAAAAAAATAAAATCCCATTTTTACTTTCTTTAATGAAAAAATAACCTATCTCCAATATACTTTAATTAAACAATGTGCACTGTTTTTATCAGAAACCTGACTGTATGCAGTGAAATTCTCCCTTCATTTACTGCTGTGGATAGGAATTGTCAGAAAGTCCCTAACTGCTCTGCAGGGAAACAATCCTACTTATGAACAGCAGGGGGAGCCCCCGTCTTACTTCCCAGCCATGCAGAACTCAAGCAGCTTTGTTTATGACGATCCCTAAGCAGCCCAGACCTCACTGAGCATGTGCACAGTCTTGGTCTAACAAAGATATTTAACAAAGTTACAAGATGGTGACCCCCTGTGGCCAACTTTGAAAGCATAAATCATTTGTTTGATTAGGCTTGTGGTGCAGTAAGTTCATGTTTATATTTAGTATACAAAATACAGCATTTCTAGCCTATTTTAGAAAACTTTCCCTTTAACTTTGACTCTTCGGGACTTCGGCGGTTCGGGATTACGGAAGATGCGGCATGGCTTCGGTGCTGTAAATGGGGCCCCGATATTTATATATATATATATATATATAAAAGTGCAGCACAGCCGAGCCCCCCTTTAGGCCCGGGTCCAGTACAGTAGTACCCCCTGACGGCGGCCATAGTCTGAATTTCAAGATAACATATTACTGAAGGTTACAATAATCTCTTAATGGAAAATAACAGAAAGATGCTCGGCATAGACCTGGGAAGGCGTATTCTCATAGGTGAACTCTTGCATCCTTATTTGTGGTTTTTGAGTTATTTAGCTTTTTATTCATCTGATTGCTAGGTTCCAAATTCCCCTAGACAATTTGTATTTGGTTTACATTTATTATTATTTGTGGTTTTTATTTAGCTTTTTATTCAGCAGCTCTCCAGTTTGCAACTTCAGAAATCTGGTTGCTAGGGTCCAAACTCCCCTAGCAACCATGCACTGATTTGAATAAGAGACTGGAATATGAATAGAAGAGGTTGGAATAGAAAGATGAGGAATAAAAAGCAGCAATAACAATACATTTGTAGAATTACAGAGCATTTGTTTTTTTGATGAGGTCAGTGACCCCCACATTTGAAAGCTGGAAAAAGTCAGAAGAAAAAGGAAAATAAATATAAAAATGTTAAAACTTAATAATGAAGACGAATTGAAAAATGTATCTACTGAGACCAAAGTCTCACCCATAATGCTCAGTTACTTCTCCTTCCTGCAACTCACTGGGATAAAACAAGAAAGGAACAAATAACTCTCTGTGATATAGCAGGCTCCTAATTGTAAGCTCCACTGGGGCAAGGACTGATGGGAATGTGGTAGGGAGCTTAGATTGTAAGCTCCACTGGAGCAGGGACTGATGGGAATGTGATAGGGACCTTAGATTGTAAGCTCACTGGGGCAGGGACTGGTGGTAATGTGATAGGGACCTTAGATTGTAAGCTCACTGGGGCAAGGACTGATGGGAATGTGATAGGGACCTTAGATTGTAAGCTCACTGGGGCAGGGACTGGTGGTAATGTGATAGGGACCTTAGATTGTAAGCTCACTGGGGCAGGGACTGGTGGGAATGTGATAGGGACCTTAGATTGTAAGCTCACTGGTGCAGGGACTGAAGGGAATGTGATGGGGACCTTAGATTGTAAGCTCACTGGGGCAAGGACTGATGGGAATGTGATAGGGACCTTAGATTGTAAGCTCCACTGGGGCAGGGACTGATGGGAATGTGATAGGGACCTTAGATTGTAAGCTCACTGGGGCAGGGACTGATGGGAATGTGATGGGGACCTTAGATTGTAAGCTCCACTGGGGCAAGGACTGATGGGAATGTGGTAGGGAGCTTAGATTGTAAGCTCACTGGTGCAGAGGCTGATGGGAATGTGATAGGGACATTAGATTGTAAGCTCACTGGTGCAGGGAGTGATGGGAATGTGATAGGGACCTGAGATTGTAAACTCACTGGTGCAGGGACTGATGGAAATGTGATGGGGACCTTAGATTGTAAGCTCACTGGGGCAGGGACTGATGGGAATGTGACAGTTATAATAGCCATATAATACACAAGAGACATGAATATCCTGTAAATTATATCATTATAAACGATGCTTAGTGATCGATTATAATTAGGAGCTTAGTGATGTCATTTCTGTCACCTGTATATATGGTCATGGAACTCCTCGGTAACTTATAATATCCTTATATTTTACAAGAGGGGGCACTTTATTCACTATATAATAACAGCAGGGATATAATATAGTGAATAAAGTACCCCCTCTTGTAAAATATAAGGATATTATAAGTTAACGAGGAGTTTCATGACCATATAAAAGTATGAGGCCGAAGGCCGAGTGTTTTTATACAGGTCATGGAACTCCGAGGTAATTTATAATATCCTTATATTTTACAACTGGGGGTACTTTATTTATTATAATACACAAGTTTCAGTGAGTCATGTGACTGAAATTACATCACTACTCACCGTTTATAACTGATGACATCAGAACTCACCGTTTATAACTGATGACATCACTACTCACCGTTTATAAGGATATAATTTACAAGATATTCACGGCTTTTGTGTATTATATAGAAGTATTATCATTCAGTGCAGTCACTGAGAAATTGTTTTGGGATTGTTACAGTTTGGGATAATTCTGATGTAATACTCAGTGTAAGGGGCGATGAGTGGAAAATAACTGTATGAAACAGAAAGCTCACGTTTATGAGGATTTATTTCAGGTAAAGACGTCACTGTGGATCTCTCTCTCTCTCTTTGTCACACTCAGTTTTTCTCATCCAACCAGAAGCTGCTGGAACCCATTAACCCTTTCACCCCCTTCATACAATTCCTTTGTGTTCCATGCGCCTCCAGAGCAGAATATTCCCAAACTGTGAATCTGATCATTTCTTGTTTTCCTCATCTTGTCTCTCACTTCCATTTCCTCTTTTGCTCCCCCCTCAAATACAGAGAGAAGTGGATCCATTCCTCAATAGTGATGAGCGAATTTATTCGCCAGCCATGGATTTGTGGCGAAATTCTGAATTTCCTCATGTGAATATTTTTTTTTTTATAAAACTGCAGTGAAAATTCGCTGCGGGAAAATTTGCAGAGAAAAAACGCATTGACTTTATTAATGCATTGGGACAAAAAATTCACCATAAGAAGAAACGCCCATTGACTTTAAGGGCAGAAACACACGCTGCTATTTCGGGAGATTAGTCGCCCAACGACAAATCGCTTCTTCTTTGGACAACTCATCTTCCCTTTCCGCTGGTTAGAATGTAAATTTAGATTTTAGCCGGTGGGAAGGCATTGCGGGGAGATTAGTCGCCCAAAGAAGAGACGGTTTGGCGCTGGGCGACTGAATCTCCCCAAATCTCCACGTGTGTCTCTGCCCTAATGTATTGGGACAAAAAAAGTCGCCATAAGAAAAAAGCCCATTGACTTTAATGCATTAGGACAAAAAAAAGTCGCCATAAGAATAAACGCCCATTGCTTTAATGCATTTGGAGAGAGAAAAAATCATAAATTGCTTGAAAATTGTTGCGTGTAAAAATGCCCATTGACTTCTCTACGTTTTCAATGAAATTTCGCAGTTTGGCTAATTTTTTCAGCAAAGCGTAACGGGACAGATTTGCTCATCACTATTCCTGAGTGACAGCTAGCAGTACATGGGGCGACACTTTGTCCCCACAATGGCACCCACATTCCTTCCTATCATGGTCAAACGGGGGGCCCCGGTGGCGCGCTGCGAACGCTCACAAAGCTTTTATTCTTATTAAGAAGCTTCCGTCGCGGATGTGGGTGCGGATCTGGGCCGGCGGGATCCACAAGAACCGGTGGCCCACCAGGTTTTTTCCCGTGTCAGCCCAGTCTGACCCTGCCTCCTATACAGCACTGCTTGCGCCTGGAGTAAAATAATAAGACGGATTCAATTCCATGGGAAAAACTTATCTCATGGTTTATCACTTGAAAACATAACGGATGAGATTCAATGCGAGGATAAAAAAACTTTTCTCCTGATTCAGTTCCAGTTTTTTCCCCATAAACCTTCCATAGAGTTTTCACACGATAAACCATTGAATTGAATGGCTTCTCAAATTGAATCTCATCCACGAGTTTTCACGTGATAAACCTTTTCCTCACTGAATTGAATTTCTCCCTATATCTGAGATCTCAAATTAAACAGATACAATTATTGAAATGATCTAAAATGAATCCTTTAGGGCTCTTACTCACGCACGTTTTTACCTGCGCTCCCCTGCGTTCCGTTTATCGACGTTCAGCCGCAGGGGAGCGCAGGAATAGACGCATGTCATTATTTCAAATGGGGCTGTACTCACTTAGGCGCGTGTAGGCGCCGAACGCAGGTTGAGACGCAACATTCTGCATTTTTCCTGCGTTCGGCGCCTACATGCGCCTGTGTGAGTACAGCCCCATTTGAAATAATGAAATGCGTCTATTCCTGCGCTCCCCTGCGGCTGAACGTCGAAAAACGGAACGCAGGGGAGCGCAGGTAAAAACGTGCGTGAGTAAGAGCCCTACGGATCTTGCAGACAGAAGCAAAGTCACTTAAAAGGGCTTGTTCACTGTTACACTTTTTTCAGTTCAATTGTTTTCAGATTGTTCCCCAAGAATAAAGACTTTTTTACTCAATTACTTTCCATTATTTATTTTAGGGATGCGCCAAATCCAGGATTCGGTTCGGGATTCGGCCAGAATTTGGCCTTTTTCAGCAGGATTCAGATTCGGCCGAATCCTTCTGCCCAGCAGAACCGAATCCGAATCCTAATTTGCATATGCAAATTAGGGGCAGAGAGGGAAATCGTGTGACTTTTGTCAGAAAACAAGGAAGTAAAAAATGTTTCCCCCTTCCCACCCCGGATTCGGTTCGGTATTCGGCCGAATCTTTTACAAAGGATTCGGGGGTTCGGCCGAATCCAAAATAGTGGTGCATCCCTAATTTATTTTTTTACTGTTTTTCCAAAATCTGTTTAAAGTTGAATGTCCCAATCTCTGGAGTTTCAGTCTGGCAGCTCAGTGATTCAGGTGCAGGTTCTGTTACAATTTGCTTCATTAGTTGATCCATTTCTCAGTAGGATCTATGGGGAATATCAGTAACTATTGTATCAAGTCTAACAGCTGCCTGTAATGAAACTCAGGGGTTCTGCTCAGCAGGGACAAAGATAAGAAATGGATCAACTAAATGTATCAATTTAGATCAGTTTACAGGGTCGGCGACCCCCCTGAACTGTTTCAAAAAGACCCAAGAAGGTTTCACATTTTAATATTGGAAAAAACGGTCAGAAACAGAAAAATAAAAGTAATTGGGAAAAGTCTTTATTTCTGGTAAATTGTCTGGTAAATTGTCTGAAACCAACTGAACTGAAAAAAAATGTTGGAAGGTGAACATCCCCTTTATTAACTTTTCAGCAAGGGCTGTAAGGACTTTCAGTTCTTGGATCTGAGACAAATAAAACTAATTTTCAGTAATTAAATAAGTGATAGGTGTGCGTATGGGTTTAGCCGGGGCTGATCCAACCCAGATCTGGGGAGACTCAGGAATTATGACCTTGTTTTTTTCATTTTGCGACATGTTGGCTCGAATTACTGTTTTATTTCCCTTATGTCTGCGACTCATTGGCACCCGGGCATTTCTGCTTTGTGTCACAGTAATTGGGCAACAACACAGAACATTCCATCACCTTTGCAAAAAATGAGGTGGTGTTACCTGGGGAGGTTTATTATCTAAGTGTCTGAAATCACCTTTGGTAAAATGGAAATGGAATACATTGGCATATATACAAGTCTGTACAGAGAGATCCCATAAAACTATGACAGTATAGGTATTCCCTGTACTAAGCACAATTCAGCAGGAACAGTCCCATAGATTTGCTCATAGTCTGTACAGAGAGATCCCATAAAACTATGGCAGCATAGGTATTCCCTGTACTAAGCACAATTCAGCAGGAACAGTCCCCTAAGTTTGCTCATAGTCTGTGCAGAGAGATCCCATAAAACTATGGCAGCATAGGTATTCCCTGTACTAAGCACAATTCAGCAGGAACAGCCCCTAAGTTTGCTCATAGTCTGTACAGAGAGATCCCATAAAACTATGGCAGCATAGGTATTCCCTGTACTAAGCACAATTCAGCAGGAACAGCCCCTAAGTTTGCTCATAGTCTGTACAGAGAGATCCCATAAAACTATGGGAGCATAGGTATTCCCTGTACTAAGCACAATTCAGCAGGAACAGCCCCTAAGTTTGTTCATAGTCTGTACAGAGAGATCCCATATAACTATGGCAGCATAGGTATTCCCTGTACTAAGCACAATTCAGCAGGAACAGTCCCCTAAGTTTGCTCATAGTCTGTACAGAGAGATCCCATAAAACTAAGGCAGCATAGGTATTCCCTGTACTAAGCCCAATTCAGCAGGAACAGCCCCTAAGTTTGCTCATAGTCTGTACAGAGAGATCCCATAAAACTTTGACAGCATAGGTATTCCCTGTACTAAGCACAATTCAGCAGGAACAGCCCCTAAGTTTGCTCATAGTCTATACAGAGAGATCCCATAAAACTATGGCAGCATAGGTATTCCCTGTACTAAGTACAATTCAGCAGGAACAGCCCCTAAGTTTACTCATAGTCTGTACAGAGAGATCCCATAAAACTATGGCAGCATAGGTATTCCCAGTACTAAGCACAATTCAGCAGGAACAGTCCCCTAAGTTTGCTCATAGTCTGTACAGAGAGATCCCATAAAACTATGGCAGCATAGGTATTCCCTGTACTAAGCACAATTCAGCAGGAACAGTCCCTAAGTTTGCTCATAGTCTGTACAGAGACATCCCATAAAACTATGGCAGCATAGGTATTCCCTGTACTAAGCACAATTCAGCAGGAACAGCCCCTAAGTTTGCTCATAGTCTATACAGAGAGATCCCATAAAACTATGGCAGCATAGGTATTCCCTGTACTAAGCACAATTCAGCAGGAACAGTCCCTAAGTTTGCTCATAGTCTGTACAGAGAGATCCCATAAAACTACAGATATTTCCTAGTACTAAGCATAACTTAACAGGAAAATTTTGGAATAAAGTTTCTCTTTAAAGTTCTAAACATTGTCAATACAGAGGCTGTGGAATACTGATAAAGGATAAAAGGGGAAAGTAACCCTGACAATGTTCTATGACTTTAAATACATAAAGCAGCAATAATCTCCCCCGGGAGGCAGGAGGGATGTTGCTTCTTGCTTTGTTCATATCTCTTTGAGCCTGATTAGAAGCAGCTTCCTAAATACACACACACAGCCTCACGCATGTCACTAGCGTGTCAGTCACATACAAGTACACACGCAGCACAATGTACAATTAACCTTCACCCCCGGCACCAGCGTAACAACTGCTCAGTGCTGAATTCTGTGCAGACTCAGACTTGCCTATGTCATGGGGGGGGGGGATAACAGAAATCAGGGAAGTTCAAACTGGGGTAATTGGGGTAATTATTGGACCCCAAGCAGTAAATACATTTTTGGAACCCCTTAAAGCAAAAGGAAAGGTTAAAACTAAGTAAGCCTTATCAGAAAGGTTTATATAAATACACCAGTAACCCCTCAAAGTAATGTTGCTCTGAGTCCTCTGTCAAAAGAAACAGCACATTTCTTTCCTTCTATTGTGTACTCATGGGCTTCTGTATCAGACTTCCTGTTTTCAGCTTAAACCTCCAGGGCTAGGGCTTGAGCATGCTCAGTTTGCTCCCCTCCCCCTCCCTCCCTTCTCCCCTCCCTGCTGTAATCTGAGCTCAGAGCTATGAGTGAGCAGAGAGAGACTCAGGCAGGAAGTGATGTCACACCAAGCTAATATGGCAGCTGCTATCCTAAACAAACAGAGAGCTTCTAGAGCTGTTACTCAGGTATGGTAAAGCATTCTGCAGAATAAATATAGTCTCATAGCTTGTGCTATTGTGGCTAATCTATTGGCAATAAAATGCCTCAGTAGTTTTCCTTCTCCTTCAAAATGTTAAAATATTACATAAAAATATCCTGAAACTGCTTATGAATTAGTGTCCCTCTGGGTCCCTATACCTCCTGTCCCCCCCTCCTCAGTCGCAGGTTCGGCTTCTACTATTTTCTAATATATTCTCCTGTCTACTGTGTCAGAAATTATTTCTGGGAACTAGAGGATCCCCAGTATGTCTCATAAAATATATAAAATATGTCTCTCATATTGGCAATATGTGCCATATGGTGTCAAACAGTGAATCCTACCAATTCCAGCTCACAGTGCAAATTATCTTTCATTTAGAGGGGTTGTTCTCCTTTAAATTAGCTTTTAGTATGATATAGGGAGTAATATTCTGAGACAGTTTGCTATTGGTTCTTATTTTTTATTATGTGATTTTTTTTATTGATTTTTGAATAATTTAACTTTTTCATCAGCAAATCTGAATTTCAGCAGCTACCTGGTCGCTAGGGTCCAAATTACCATAGCAACCGAGCATTGGTGTTCGGGAGACATTGGAATATGAATAGGAGAGGCCGGAATAGAGAGAGAGAGATAATAAAATATAACAATATCAATAACTGTATAGTGTCATAGACAGTGGCGTTAAAAATAGAGGAATCAGACCCCACAGTCGTAGGGGGGTGCGGAAAGGCCGGGCCCCTTTGAAGATTTTTTTGCAGGGGGGGCCCAGCAAACTATAGTTAGGCCACTGGTCATAGAGCAATAGTTTTTTTTTTCGTTCTGGCTTCAGTTACCCCTTTTTGAAAGCTGGAAAGAGTCAGAGGAAGTAGGCAAATAATTAAAAAACTAGAAAAAAATGTAAAAAATGAAGACCAATTAAAAAGGCAGAATTTTTCTAAAATCACGAATGCCATGAGAGTTATTAAAAGATCCATGAGAGTTATTAAAAGATCCAAATATAAAAAGTATGAACAGAAAAAAATGCTGAACGATTTGGAAAAAAAATATGAGTATCTCTTAAACCTTTAGAAATTCTAGTTTTTCATTTATAACAAGCAAAATAAAATCTTAAAACCTCTAAAAGTCTACCTAATAAAATGTCTGATAGGGTCAACGCAGTTCCCATTGACTCCCATGAGACCTTATTTTACTTGGAGAAGTTTTGAATTCGATTTTTTCGTGGGTTTTTTTGTTTTCCAGTTTTAGAGATATAAAAAAAACCCTTCACTACATTTTAGAGAAAAAATATAATCAGTGAAAAAAAATCGGCGAACTATACTTTGAAATGACATTTTCTATATCCAGCTCAAGTTGCATACACGTCTAAGGGCAGAGACACGCTCAGATTCGGGGAGATTCAGTCGCCCGGCGATAAATCGCATTATATTCGGGGCGACTGAACTGCCTCCCGATGGCTAGAATCTAAATCACCAGCGGAATGGCACTTGGAGTGATTTGTTTTCTGAAGTCGCCCGAAGTTTCCTCGTTAGGCAACTTCAGGCCACTTCGGAAAATGAAGCGCACCAATTGCCATCCCACTGTCAATTTACATTCTAGCCGGCGGGAGGCAGTTTGGGGAGATTAGTCGCCCCGATGGAGAGGAGATTTGTCGCTGGGCGACTAATCTCCCAAAATCTGTGTCTCTGCCCTAAACAGGAGAAATCAGGAACATCACTATGTGAAAAAATTAGATATTTTTAAAGGAAACTGCTTAAAAAAACATTTTTATTTAGGTCCTGTAAACAAGAAAAGGCAGAGAAAAAACTAGGATAATTTTTTTTTTCAATGTACAGGTATGGGACCTGTTATCCAGAATGCTCTTAACCTGTGGGTTCCTGGATAAGGGATCCCTTCATTATTTGGATCTTCATATCTTAAATCTACTAGAAAATCATGTAAACATTAAATAAACCCAATAGGCTGGTTTTGCTTCCAATAAGGATTAATTATATCTTAGTTGGGATCAAGTACAAACTACTGTTTTATTATTACACAGAAAAAGGAAATCAGTTTTTAACATTTGGATTATTTGAATAAAATGGAGTCTATGGGGGATAGCAATCAGAGCTGTCTGGATAATGGGTTTCTGGATAACGGATCCCATACCTGTACAGACTAGTGAGGGGTAAAACATATAAAAAGATCTATTTTTTTTAAAGACATCCCATTGAATGCAAAGAGGGGACCCGCAAGTATTAATGGAATAAAGTTCCAGTAATGAATCCGGGGAGATTGTGAGACACCGGGGGGATCGGGCAGAGTTTCCACATCTAATAAAGCCGCAGAGACTGAACAACTCGCTACATGTTTTACAATTCGAACAGAAAATGAGATTCCTGGGTGGGCTAAATATCCGCTACTTCATAATCCTGGGGAAAGGGATTTTGTGAGATGTGTATCTCTGCTCTGACCAGTAAAACAGAAAAGAAAACTGGGATCAACATGAAATAGACGTTGTTTAAAGGAAGAAAAGAAGGAAATGAAGTTTGAGCTATAAATCACCGCAGCGAAGGCATCCGATTTCTGTTTGCATTTCAACTTATTCCGCTGTTTCTTTTCTAAGGAATAATAACCCTCGCTTTGCTTTTAAACTTCCTCTCCAAGCAAACGGCAGCTTTAGAGCCCCATTATCTGAGCTCCTGGTGACAGACGCAGAGCAGCCCCCCAGCACCAGCACAACTCAATACAAAAGAACAGCAGAAATAAATCCGTTTGGTCTTGTACTATTGTGCACTAATGGAAATATTATTATTATTTTTTTCAAGTTAGGGAGAGGCCTTTTTAAGCTTTTGCTAATGTCATTCCATCAGAACAGTGAAAGCCCCTCGGTCATATTATATAGGATCAAAGTGGGACTCCAAATACTCCAAAATATGTAATTGTAAGCAAAATTCCCAGCACGTGTTAATCAAATATTTTCCATAATCATAACATTATTTTTAAATGGAACTGTGATTAAAAGAAATCTCTTTCTATTGTCTGTACTACTGGTTCTGGGAAGGGAGTGTGACTGTGGGATAGCAGGTATAGTAGGGAGAGATGGTGCCTATAGTAACAGTGGATAATAGTCTCTGGGAAGGGAGTGTGACTGTGGGATAGCAGGTATAGTAGGGAGAGATGGTGCCTATAGTAACAGTGGGATAATAGTCTCTGGGAAGGGAGTGTGACTGTGGGATAGCAGGTATAGTAGGGAGAGATGGTGCCTATAGTAACAGTGGGATAATAGTCTCTGGGAAGGGAGTGTGACTGTGGGATAGCAGGTATAGTAGGGAGAGATGGTGCCTATAGTAACAGTGGATAATAGTCTCTGGGAAGGGAGTGTGACTGTGGGATAGCAGGTATAGCAGGGAGAGATGGTGCCTATAGTAACAGTGGATAATAGTCTCTGGGAAGGGAGTGTGACTGTGGGATAGCAGGTATAGTAGGAAGAGATGGTGTCTATAGTAACAGTGGATAATAGTCTCTGGGAAGGGAGTGTGACTGTGGGATAGCAGGTATAGTAGGGAGAGATGTGTCTATAGTAACAGTGGATAATAGTCTCTGGGAAGGGAGTGTGACTGGGATAGCAGGTATAGTAGGGAGAGATGGTGCCTATAGTAACAGTGGATAATAGTCTCTGGGAAGGGAGTGTGACTGTGGGATAGCAGGTATAGTAGGGAGAGATGGTGTCTATAGTAACAGTGGATAATAGTCTCTGGGAAGGGACTGTGACTGTGGGATAGCAGGTATAGTAGGGAGAGATGGTGCCTATAGTAACAGTGGATAATAGTCTCTGGGAAGGGAGTGTGACTGTGGGATAGCAGGTATAGTAGGGAGAGATGGTGCCTATAGTAACAGTGGATAATAGTCTCTGGGAAGGGAGTGTGACTGTGGGATAGCAGGTATAGTAGGGAGAGATGGTGACTATAGTAACGGTGGATAATAGTCTCTGGGAAGGGAGTGTGACTGTGGGATAGCAGGTATAGTAGGGAGAGATGGTGTCTATAGTAACAGTGGATAATAGTCTCTGGGAAGGGAGTGTGACTGTGGGATAGCAGGTATAGTAGGGAGAGATGGTGACTATAGTAACAGTGGATAATAGTCTCTGGGAAGGGAGTGTGACTGTGGGATAGCAGGTATAGTAGGGAGAAGTGGTGCCTATAGTAACAGTGGATAATAGTCTCTGGGAAGGGAGTGTGACTGTGGGATAGCAGGTATAGTAGGGAGAGATGGTGCCTATAGTAACAGTGGATAAAGTCTCTGGGAAGGGAGTGTGACTGTGGGATAGCAGGTATAGTAGGGAGAGATGGTGCCTATAGTAACAGTGGATAATAGTCTCTGGGAAGGGAGTGTGACTGTGGGATAGCAGGTATAGCAGGGAGAGATGGTGCCTATAGTAACAGTGGATAATAGTCTCTGGGAAGGGAGTGTGACTGTGGGATAGCAGGTATAGTAGGAAGAGATGGTGTCTATAGTAACAGTGGATAATAGTCTCTGGGAAGGGAGTGTGACTGTGGGATAGCAGGTATAGTAGGGAGAGATGTGTCTATAGTAACAGTGGATAATAGTCTCTGGGAAGGGAGTGTGACTGGGATAGCAGGTATAGTAGGGAGAGATGGTGCCTATAGTAACAGTGGATAATAGTCTCTGGGAAGGGAGTGTGACTGTGGGATAGCAGGTATAGTAGGGAGAGATGGTGTCTATAGTAACAGTGGATAATAGTCTCTGGGAAGGGACTGTGACTGTGGGATAGCAGGTATAGTAGGGAGAGATGGTGCCTATAGTAACAGTGGATAATAGTCTCTGGGAAGGGAGTGTGACTGTGGGATAGCAGGTATAGTAGGGAGAGATGGTGCCTATAGTAACGGTGGATAATAGTCTCTGGGAAGGGAGTGTGACTGTGGGATAGCAGGTATAGTAGGGAGAGATGGTGACTATAGTAACGGTGGATAATAGTCTCTGGGAAGGGAGTGTGACTGTGGGATAGCAGGTATAGTAGGGAGAGATGGTGTCTATAGTAACAGTGGATAATAGTCTCTGGGAAGGGAGTGTGACTGTGGGATAGCAGGTATAGTAGGGAGAGATGGTGACTATAGTAACAGTGGATAATAGTCTCTGGGAAGGGAGTGTGACTGTGGGATAGCAGGTATAGTAGGGAGAAGTGGTGCCTATAGTAACAGTGGATAAAGTCTCTGGGAAGGGAGTGTGACTGTGGGATAGCAGGTATAGTAGGGAGAGATGGTGCCTATAGTAACAGTGGATAATAGTCTCTGGGAAGGGAGTGTGACTGTGGGATAGCAGGTATAGCAGGGAGAGATGGTGCCTATAGTAACAGTGGATAATAGTCTCTGGGAAGGGAGTGTGACTGTGGGATAGCAGGTATAGTAGGAAGAGATGGTGTCTATAGTAACAGTGGATAATAGTCTCTGGGAAGGGAGTGTGACTGTGGGATAGCAGGTATAGTAGGGAGAGATGTGTCTATAGTAACAGTGGATAATAGTCTCTGGAAGGGAGTGTGACTGGGATAGCAGGTATAGTAGGGAGAGATGGTGCCTATAGTAACAGTGGATAATAGTCTCTGGGAAGGGAGTGTGACTGTGGGATAGCAGGTATAGCAGGGAGAGATGGTGCCTATAGTAACAGTGGATAATAGTCTCTGGGAAGGGAGTGTGACTGTGGGATAGCAGGTATAGTAGGAAGAGATGGTGTCTATAGTAACAGTGGATAATAGTCTCTGGGAAGGGAGTGTGACTGTGGGATAGCAGGTATAGTAGGGAGAGATGTGTCTATAGTAACAGTGGATAATAGTCTCTGGGAAGGGAGTGTGACTGGGATAGCAGGTATAGTAGGGAGAGATGGTGCCTATAGTAACAGTGGATAATAGTCTCTGGGAAGGGAGTGTGACTGTGGGATAGCAGGTATAGCAGGGAGAGATGGTGCCTATAGTAACAGTGGATAATAGTCTCTGGGAAGGGAGTGTGACTGTGGGATAGCAGGTATAGTAGGGAGAGATGGTGTCTATAGTAACAGTGGATAATAGTCTCTGGGAAGGGAGTGTGACTGTGGGATAGCAGGTATAGTAGGGAGAGATGGTGCCTATAGTAACAGTGGATAATAGTCTCTTGGAAGGGAGTGTGACTGTGGGATAGCAGGTATAGTAGGGAGAGATGGTGCCTATAGTAACAATGGATAATAGTCTCTGGGAAGGGAGTGTGACTGTGGGATAGCAGGTATAGTAGGGAGAGATGGTGTCTATAGTAACAGTGGATAATAGTCTCTGGGAAGGGAGTGTGACTGTGGGATAGCAGGTATAGTAGGGAGAGATGGTGTCTATAGTAACAGTGGGATAATAGTCTCTGGGAAGGGAGTGTGACTGTGGGATAGCAGGTATAGTAGGGAGAGATGGTGTCTATAGTAACAGTGGATAATAGTCTCTCGGAAGGGAGTGTGACTGTGGGATAGCAGGTATAGTAGGGAGAGATGGTGTCTATAGTTACAGTCGATAATAGTCTCTGGGAAGGGAGTGTGACTGTGGGATAGCAGGTATAGTAGGGAGAGATGGTGTCTATAGTAACAGTGTATAATAGTCTCTGGGAAGGGAGTGTGACTGTGGGATAGCAGGTATAGTAGGGAGAGATGGTGCCTATAGTAACAGTGGATAATAGTCTCTGGGAAGGGAGTGTGACTGTGGGATAGCAGGTATAGTAGGGAGAGATGGTGCCTATAGTAACAGTGGATAATAGTCTCTGGGAAGGGAGTGTGACTGTGGGATAGCAGGTATAGTAGGGAGAGATGGTGTCTATAGTAACAGTGGATAATAGTCTCTGGGAAGGGAGTGTGACTGTGGGATAGCAGGTATAGTAGGGAGAGATGGTGCCTATAGTAACAGTGGATAATAGTCTCTGGGAAGGGAGTGTGACTGTGGGATAGCAGGTATAGTAGGGAGAGATGGTGTCTATAGTAACAGTGGATAATAGTCTCTGGGAAGGGAGTGTGACTGTGGGATAGCAGGTATAGTAGGGAGAGATGGTGCCTATAGTAACAGTGGATAATAGTCTCTGGGAAGGGAGTGTGACTGTGGGATAGCAGGTATAGTAGGGAGAGATGGTGCCTATAGTAACAGTGGATAATAGTCTCTGGGAAGGGAGTGTGACTGTGGGATAGCAGGTATAGTAGGGAGAGATGGTGCCTATAGTAACAGTGGATAATAGTCTCTGGGAAGGGAGTGTGACTGTGGGATAGCAGGTATAGTAGGGAGAGATGGTGCCTATAGTAACAGTGGATAATAGTCTCTGGGAAGGGAGTGTGACTGTGGGATAGCAGGTATAGTAGGGAGAGATGGTGCCTATAGTAACAGTGGATAATAGTCTCTGGGAAGGGAGTGTGACTGTGGGATAGCAGGTATAGTAGGGAGAGATGGTGCCTATAGTAAAAGTGGATAATAGTCTCTGGGAAGGGAGTGTGACTGTGGGATAGCAGGTATAGTAGGGAGAGATGGTGTCTATAGTAACAGTGGATAATAGTCTCTGGGAAGGGAGTGTGACTGTGGGATAGCAGGTATAGTAGGGAGAGATGGTGCCTATAGTAACAGTGGATAATAGTCTCTGGGAAGGGAGTGTGACTGTGGGATAGCAGGTATAGTAGGGAGAGATGGTGCCTATAGTAACAGTGGATAATAGTCTCTGGGAAGGGAGTGTGACTGTGGGATAGCAGGTATAGTAGGGAGAGATGGTGCCTATAGTAACAGTGGATAATAGTCTCTGGGAATGGAGTGTGACTGTGGGATAGCAGGTATAGTAGGAAGAGATGGTGTCTATAGTAACAGTGGATAATAGTCTCTGGGAAGGGAGTGTGACTGTGGGATAGCAGGTATAGTAGGGAGAGATGGTGCCTATAGTAACAGTGGATAATAGTCTCTGGGAAGGGAGTGTGACTGTGGGATAGCAGGTATAGTAGGAAGAGATGGTGTCTATAGTAACGGTGGATAATAGTCTCTGGGAAGGGAGTGTGACTGTGGGATAGCAGGTATAGTAGGGAGAGATGGTGCCTATAGTAACAGTGGGATAATAGTCTCTGGGAAGGGAGTGTGACTGTGGGATAGCAGGTATAGTAGGGAGAGATGGTGCCTATAGTAACAGTGGATAATAGTCTCTGGGAAGGGAGTGTGACTGTGGGATAGCAGGTATAGTAGGGAGTAGGGATGTAGCGAACGTCGGAAAAAAAGTTTGCGAACATATTCGCGAACTTGCGCAAAAACGCGAGCGGTTCGCGAACGGTTCGCGAACCCCATAGACTTCAATGGGAAGGCGAACTTTAACATCTAGAAAAGACATTTCTGGCCAGAAAAATGATTTTAAAGTTGTTTAAAGGGTGCAACGACCTGGACAGTGGCATGCCAGAGGGGGATCAAGGGCAAAAATGTATCTGAAAAATCTGCCTGTGTGTGCTTGGAAGAGATAGTGTAGGGGGAGAGCTGTTAGTGATTTCAGGGACAGATGATAGTAAGCTTGCTGGCTAGTAATCTGCTTGATACTGCTCTGTATTGGAGGGACAGAAGTCTGCAGGGATTTGAGGGACATTTTAGCTTAGGTAGCTTTGCTGGCTAGTAATCTACTGTTCTCTTTAAACAACTGCCATACGTTGACCTTGTAGGCATTGTTTGCCCAGTTTTTTTGGACGCAGCCACTGAAGCACAGTTGCCATAAAAAATATGCCATATAAATGCTGAAAATAGTCATTTTTCGCCATACGTTGACCTTGTAGACATTGTTTGCCCAGTTTTTTTGGTTGCAGCCACTGAAGCACAGTTGCCAGAAAAAATATGCCATATAAATGCTGAAAATAGTCATTTTTTGCCATACGTTGACCTTGTAGGCATTGTTTGCCCAGTTTTTTTGGTCGCAGCCACTGAAGCACAGTTGCCAGAAAAAATATGCCATATAAATGCTGAAAATAGTCATTTTTTGCCATATACGTTGAGTCAACGTATGGCAAAAAATTACTATTTTCAGCATTTATATGGCATATTTTTTCTGGCCTCTGTGCTTCAGTGGCTGCGGCCAAAAAAACTGGGCAAACAATGCCTACAAGGTCAACGTATACACTACTACAGCGGTGGATACGGATTACGTAAAATATATTATGGCTGCTTGAAAAAAGTCACTCCGGTGTTTTTTCTGGAGACGGTAATATTATGGATATTTAGACAGAATGTGAACAAGGTCACACAGCTAGATGGCGGGTTGAAGAAAACAGTGTGCAAATAATGCCTACAGGGCAAATAATGCCTAAAAGGTCAACTTATACACTACTACAGCGGTAGTAAAATAAAAAAAAGTAAAATAAAAAAAAATGAATATTAAAAAAAAAAAAATTAAAGTTGGTGCTGCTGAACTACTAGGAGCAGCAGATTAGCACACCAGTCCCACTCCCCAACACTGCTAGACTAATAGCACTGGGCTCTTATAGTAGTAGTAGTAGTAGTAGTAAAACAACAAAAAAATAAATAAAAGCAGTCCTTACAAGGACTACTGTTATTGCAGCAGTCAGCAGATGAGATCAGAAGCAGGACAGCTGCCCACTGCAGCTACATACAGAGCACTGCAGTAGAAGGTAGATTACTAGCCAGCAAAGCTACCTAAGCTTAAATGTCCCTCAAACCCCTGCAGACTTCTGTCCCTCCAATAACAGAGCAGTATCAAAACGATTACTAGCCAGCAAACTTTCAACTGTCCCTGAAATCACTAACAGGCAGCAGCTCTCTCCCTACACTATCTCTTCAGCACACACAGGCAGAGTGAAAAAACGCTGCAGGGCTTCGGTTTTTATAGGGAAGGGGAGTGGTCCAGGGGAGAGCTTCCTGATTGGCTGCCATGTACCTGCTGGTCTGGGGTGAGAGGGCAAAAAAAAGCGCCAACAATGGCGAACCCAAAATGGCGAACGTCGCGCGACGTTCGCGAACTTCCGGCGAGCGCGAACACCCGATGTTCGCGCGAACAAGTTCGCCGGCGAACAGTTCGCGACATCTCTAGTAGGGAGAGATGGTGCCTATAGTAACAGTGGATAAAGTCTCTGGGAAGGGAGTGTGACTGTGGGATAGCAGGTATAGTAGGGAGAGATGGTGTCTGTAGTAACAGTGGGATAATAGTCTCTGGGAAGGGAGTGTGACTGTGGGATAGCAGGTATAGTAGGGAGAGATGGTGCCTATAGTAACAGTGGATAATAGTCTCTGGGAAGGGAGTGTGACTGTGGGATAGCAGGTATAGTAGGAAGAGATGGTGTCTATAGTAACAGTGGATAATAGTCTCTGGGAAGGGAGTGTGACTGTGGGATAGCAGGTATAGTAGGGAGAGATGTGTCTATAGTAACAGTGGATAATAGTCTCTGGGAAGGGAGTGTGACTGGGATAGCAGGTATAGTAGGGAGAGATGGTGCCTATAGTAACAGTGGATAATAGTCTCTGGGAAGGGAGTGTGACTGTGGGATAGCAGGTATAGTAGGGAGAGATGGTGCCTATAGTAACAATGGATAATAGTCTCTGGGAAGGGAGTGTGACTGTGGGATAGCAGGTATAGTAGGGAGAGATGGTGTCTATAGTAACAGTGGATAATAGTCTCTGGGAAGGGAGTGTGACTGTGGGATAGCAGGTATAGTAGGGAGAGATGGTGTCTATAGTAACAGTGGATAATAGTCTCTGGGAAGGGAGTGTGACTGTGGGATAGCAGGTATAGTAGGGAGAGATGGTGCCTATAGTAACAGTGGGATAATAGTCTCTGGGAAGGGAGTGTGACTGTGGGATAGCAGGTATAGTAGGGAGAGATGGTGCCTATAGTAAAAGTGGATAATAGTCTCTGGGAAGGGAGTGTGACTGTGGGATAGCAGGTATAGTAGGGAGAGATGGTGCCTATAGTAACAGTGGATAATAGTCTCTGGGAAGGGAGTGTGACTGTGGGATAGCAGGTATAGTAGGGAGAGATGGTGCCTATAGTAACAGTGGATAATAGTCTCTGGGAAGGGAGTGTGACTGTGGGATAGCAGGTATAGTAGGGAGAGATGGTGTCTATAGTAACAGTGGATAATAGTCTCTGGGAAGGGAGTGTGGCTGTGGGATAGCAGGTATAGTAGGGAGAGATGGTGCCTATAGTAACAGTGGATAATAGTCTCTGGGAAGGGAGTGTGACTGTGGGATAGCAGGTATAGTAGGGAGAGATGGTGTCTATAGTAACAGTGGATAATAGTCTCTGGGAAGGGAGTGTGACTGTGGGATAGCAGGTATAGTAGGGAGAGATGGTGCCTGTTATCTAAGTATTTTGATCTTTTAGTCTTAATTTCATCACATTCCACAATCCAGCAGGGGAACTATGGAGTAGAAGGCTGTTAGAGGGGGTAAAGTCTTAGGGCCCTTTTTTCCTACACCATGGAATAAAATATTAGACTCTCTCAGCGGGATGACGGGGTCTGAGCACATATAATACATTGTGTAAGTGGACACAAGCCAGCGGGGACATCAAAGGGAGCCCATGAAAGCGAAGCTGCTTCGGATTTGTTCCTCTTGTTTTACAGCTTCCGTAGCCGTTTCACAGAAAATCATTCACCTGCAACTGTTATCAAGATGTGACTCCTACCGAGAGATCTTTCTTATTTGTGACTCACAAGCCCCTTGGTATGTTCCCGAAATCTGCTGATATATAAAATGGATCTGTCTGCAGCGAAACCCATGGCTTGAGTTAATGAAATTCCCCAACCTCTAATTCCACTGTAAATCTGTCATTATGGGGTCCAACTGCTTGTAAAGTGATTATTCTCTTTCATCTTCTTCTAGTTGGCATTAAGGTTGCCTAGCAACCAGAATTGGGTATGAAAGCCAGAATAATGATTTCACACACTTCTGATCTGCCTGGTCTGTTCTCTCTACTTCTTGCCTGTATTGTAATTTAATCTGAGTGTTTAAAGGGAAATCCATCCCCAAATATTTCCTAACGTACATTCGTTAAAAATGTTCAGTGATCTTGAAGTGAAGTGTAAATGTATTTGTTATTTAAAGCACTATCCAGGTGCAATTACACTTGCAAGTAACTCTGATAATGAACGGATATTGGGAAGATGCTTAGAATTCCATTATCTTTCATCATCCAAAAATAGTGTATGAGTGGAGAGCCCCTTTAAGTGATTTAAAGTGACACTGACGCATGGAAGAGGTTTCTACTGGCATGTGTCCGTATTACTTGTTTTTGGGCAGTAACTGGAAAATTTAGATTTGTCATTTACTGGGTAACGAAGAGCTTCATATAATTCTATAATAGAAGAAACATGGGCCTTTGGTTGACTTATAAGTCAAAGCAAGCGTCATTGGTTTATTTCGAAGTTTAACTAGGGTGCTGTTTGACCTTCAATCTTAAACAGGGGCCATTGGATTACCAAAAAGTTTAAATAAGGGCATTTCTATGACCTAGAAGCTGAAACAAGGGTCATTGGTTTACCAAGAAGCTTAAATTAGGGCATTTGGGTGACCTAGATGAAACAATTGTCATTGGTTGACCTAGAAACTTAAACAAAGGTCTTTGGTTGACCAAGTGGCTGAGACAAGGGTCATTGGTTGACTTAGATGTTTAAACAAGAGCTTTTGATTGACCTTAAAACTGAAACCAGGGTCACTGGTTGACCTAGCGAAGTAATGGAAGGCGCACTAGGAAGTTGCTGGCTCAATGGTAGGGTAGATTCGTACAAATGTGTAGGTTAAAATCCATGTTTATTAGATGCAATTTTTTGCGATTAACCTAGAAGTTTAAACTGTACAGCTACAGAAGCTGTAACAAAGGAAGACCATTGGTTGACCTAGATGTTTGAACAATGGGCTTTCGGAAGCTGAAATAAGAGTCATTCGTTGACCTACATGTTTACACAAGGACTTTAATGTGACCTAGAAGCTAAAGCAAAGGCTATTGGTTGGCCTAGACGGTTTAACAAGGCCTTAAACTTTAATTAGAAACTGAAACCAGGGGCATTGGTTGACCTAGAAGTTGAAACAAGGGCCATTGGTTGACCTAGATGTTTAGTCAAGGGATCTTGTGTGACCTAGAGGCTGAAACAAAGGCATGTGATTGGCTTAGAAGCTGAAAACCAGGGTCACTGCTTGACCTAGAAGTTGAAACAAGGGCCATTGGTTAACCTAGATGTTTAAACAAGGAATTTTGTGTGACCTAGAAGCTGAAACAAGGGCCTTTGATTGACCTAAAAGCTGAAACAAGGGCCTTTGATTGACCTAAAAGC
The DNA here is from genome assembly GCF_017654675.1 of Xenopus laevis. Lineage (NCBI taxonomy): Eukaryota > Metazoa > Chordata > Amphibia > Anura > Pipidae > Xenopus > Xenopus laevis. Next base: position 185,119,214 of record NC_054373.1, read on the forward strand.
TGAAACAAGGGCCATTGGTTGACCTAAAAGCTGAAACAAGGGCCATTGGTTGGCCTAGATGTTGAAATGAGAGCCATTGGTTAACTTAGAAGCTTAAACAATGGTCTTTCAGAAGCTGAAATAAGGGACATTGGTTGACCAAGATGTTTACACAAGGACTTTAATGTGACCTAGAAGCTAAAGCAAAGGCCATTGGTTGACCTAAATGGTTAAACAAGGGCTTAAATTAGAAACTGAAACCAGGGTATTTGGTTGACCTAGAAGTTGAATCAAGGACCATTGGTTGACCTAGAAGTTGAAACAAGGGCCATTGGTTGACCTATATGTTTAATCAAGGGATTATGTGTGACTAGGGATGTAGCGAACTGCCGAGTATGTGTTCGCGAACGCCGTTCGCGAACACCGGCAAAAAATGCGAACAGTTCGCGAACTTCGAACATCCGAAAATCGTTCGATTCGAACGATCGAAGGATTTTAATCGTTCGATCGGACGATTTTCGTTCGAATCGAACGATCGAAGCCATTCGATCGAATGATTTCATTCAATCCAATGGCTTCGATCGTTCGATTCGAACGAAAATCGTTTGATTTTAGCGATCGAATGGTCGAATTGTCGAACGATTTTGACGCGAACGCCTATTGGCGAACGTCGCGCGACGTTCGCGAACTTGCGGCGGACGCGAACAGTCGAAGTTCGCGCGAACAGTTCGCTACATCCCTATGTGTGACCTAGAGGCTGAAACAAGGGCCTTTGATTGACCTAAAAATTTAAACATAGTTTGATCTAGGAATTTTTAACACTTTTGACTAATATGCAGTTACCTGATCACCTGAAAAAGTGGTGGCATGTCTAGAAAATCCAGACGGCAGGGCTGATTTTTAAAATGGTCTTACAACCTTATCCCATTGTTACACGAGTTTCTTAAAAAAAAAAAATGGAAAACCAGTGTTTTAAATGGTCAGTTTAGTGTAAAGTCTAAATTCACTAAAGGACGAAGCGCCTAACGCTAGCGTTAATTCGCTAGCGTAGCGCATTTTTGTTAATTCGCCGATTCACTAACGGACGCTGGCGTAAATTCGCTAGTGTTACTTCGCACCCTTACGCCTGGCGAATTTGCGCAATGGACAAAACTACGCAAATTCACTGACGTGCAAATTTTTCTGAACGCTACCTTTTACGCCAGACTTCCTTCGCCACCTCAGACCAGGCAAAGTGCAATAGAGTAGATAGGGATTGCTTCAAAAAAAATTAACATTTTTTTCTAAGTCCCAAAAAACGCTAGCGGTTTTTCTTTTTTTATGGGTGATAGGCTGAAAAAGATCAAAAATTTTTTTGGGGCTCCCCTCCTTCCCCCCTACATTTCCTAACTCATGGCACCTTAACTATACAGTGGGCACATGTGTATGGCAAAATAAAAATTTTATTTGCTGTTTTGAAGGTTTCCCAGGCTTGTGTAGTGCTGCTACATATTCCTCCATTGTAACTTCAATTTGGCGCCGTATGCAAATTAAGCATCGCTAGCGTAACTTCGCTTTGCTTGGCGAATTAACGCTAGCGCAACTTCATAACCTTACGCTTCCCCTGAGCGCAACTTCGGATTTTAGTGAATTTGCGTAGCACTGGCGAAAATACGCCTGGCAAAGTGCAGTGAAGCGGACGCTGGCGCAACTACGAATCTTAGTGAATTTGCCCCAAGGAATGTGACCCGTAAATGGAGCCTGATTAATCAGAAATGTCAGCAGATCAGGTGGGCTCTTAGGTTCAGGTCTGGCAGATTAACAGCCTCGATGTTGCTGCAGAAACCATTGAAAGTGCTGGAATTTAAACACATTAAAAAAATACTATTGGCTCGAATACATAATATGTATTTTTATAATTATGATTAATTTCAGGATCATTGCTGTGTAAACCCCCTGATTGGATTTAATGAGTAATAACATGGGAATAGTCATTTCTTATAGGGAAGGATCATTTCCAGTGGCTCATAGTCCTTATTAGTCTGTATAATCTCCCTTAAATGATCTGAAGTATTTTTATTGAGTAGACAAGGAACACCTACAATGTGCCCTTTATAGAGCTGCTTTCATTTCTCTAATAGGCATCACAGTATAAACAGCGGCTGAATAATGTCCCACATGGGCAGCATAAATATTGTTTTTAGGAAATGTTCCAGCTCTGAGATATTTACATGCCAGTCTGAGTTTATTGCTGGGAGTTCTCCTAAGAGGGCTTTTATGCAAAATTTATCATCCCTGCCCTTACGTAAGACCTGATATTTTAGAGAGATCAAGACATTTTCTATGTATGACCATTTTTCTAATAAATAAAAATAATTTAAAAATTATTTTTCACCTTCTAAAGCAACTCTGGGAGGGGGGGTCACCGACCCTGTAAACTAAATTGATACATTAAGTTGATATATTTCTTATCTTTGTCCCTGCTGAGCAGAATCCCTGAGTTTCATTACAGGCAGCTGTTAGACTTGATACAATAGTTGCTGATACTCCAGAGATGCTGCTGAGAAATGGATCAACTAATGGAGCAAATTGTAATAGTTTAGAATCTGCACCTGAATTACTGAGCTGTCAGACTCAAACACCAGAGACACCAACATTCAACTTTACACTTAGATTTTGTAAAAACAATAAAAAATAAATAATGGAAAATAATTGAAAAGAATTAAAAAATAATATATAAAAGTGTTTGGAAGGTGAACAACCCCTCTAAATGGTCACCGAATTTGCTCTAAACTGTGCTTTGTATGGGATTGCATAGCTGTATAGTGGGATCTCTGTACAGACTATGAGCAAACTTAGGGGCTGTTCCTGCTGAATTGTGCTTAGTACAGGGAATATCTATGCTGCCATAGTTTTATGGGATCTCTCTGTACAGACTATGAGCAAATTTAGGGGCTGTTCCTGCTGAATTGTGCTTAGTACAGGGAATACCTATGCTGCCATAGTTTTATGGGATCTCTCTGTACAGACTATGAGCAAACTTAGGGGCTGTTCCTGCTGAATTGTGCTTAGTACAGGGAATACCTATGGGCCATAGTTTTATGGGATCTCTCTGTACAGACTATGAGCAAACTTAGGGACTGTTCCTGCTGAATTTGCTTAGTACAGGGAATACCTATGCTGCCATAGTTTTATGGGATCTGTCTGTACAGACTATGAGCAAACTTAGGGACTGTTCCTGCTGAATTTGCTTAGTACAGGGAATACCTATGCTGCCATAGTTTTATGGGATCTCTCTGTACAGACTATGAGCAAACTTAGGGGCTGTTCCTGCTGAATTGTGCTTAGTACAGGGAATACCTATGCTGCCATAGTTTTATGGGATCTCTCTGTACAGATAAGGAGCAAACTTAGGGGCTGTTCCTGCTGAATTGTGCTTAGTACAGGGAATACCTATGCTGCCATAGTTTTATGGGATCTCTCTGTACAGATAAGGAGCAAACTTAGGGGCTGTTCCTGCTGAATTGTGCTTAGTACAGGGAATACCTATGCTGCCATAGTTTTATGGGATCTCTCTGTACAGACTATGAGCAAACTTAGGGGACTGTTCCTGCTGAATTGTGCTTAGTACAGGGAATACCTATGCTGCCATAGTTTTATGGGATCTCTCCTGTACAGATAAGGAGCAAACTTAGGGGGCTGTTCCTGCTGAATTGTGCTTAGTACAGGGAATACCTATGCTGCCATAGTTTTATGGGATCTCTCTGTACAATAAGGAGCAAACTTAGGGCTGTTCCTGCTGAATTGTGCTTAGTACAGGGAATACCTATGCTGCCATATTTTATGGGATCTCTCTGTACAGACTATGAGCAAACTTAGGGGACTTGTTCCTCTGAATTGTCTATAGTACAGTGGAATACCTATGCCTGCCAAGTTTTATGGGATCTTCTCTGTACCAGATAAGGAGGCAAACTTAGGGGCTGGTTCCTGCTGAATTGTGCTTAGTACAGGGGAATTACTATGCCTGCCATATGTTTTATGGGATCTCTCTGTACAGACTAATGATCAAACTTAGGACTGTTCCTGCTGATTGCTTATAAACAGGGAATACCTTGCTGCAAGTTTATGGGATCTCTCTGTAGATAAGGAGCAACTTAGGGCTGTTCCTGCTGATTGCTTAGTAGTTTTATGGATCTCTACAGACTAGCAAACTTAGGGACTGCTGCCTTATGTTTTATGATGTTACTCTGTCTGGCGAGAGTCATAGTTTTATGGGATCTTCTCTGTAGACTTGAGCAAACTTAGGGGAAAATTGTGCTTAGTACAGGGCTGCCTAGTTTTATGCTCTGTACAGATAGGAAATTAGGGCTGTTCTTTGTGCTTAGTACAGGGAATACCTATGCTGCCATAGTTTTGGGATCTCCTCTGTACAGACTATGAGCAAACTTAGGGACTGTGTTACCTTGGCCATAGCTGCAATTAGTAGTACAGGGTTTTTATGGGATCTCTCTGTACAGATAAGGAGCAAACTTAGGGGCTGTTCCTGCTGAATTGTGCTTAGTACAGGGAATACCTATGCTGCCATAGTTTTATGGGATCTCTCTGTACAAGATAAGGAGCAAACTTAGGGGCTGTTCCTGCTGAATTGTGCTTAGTACAGGGAATACCTATGCTGCCATAGTTTTATGGATCTCTCTGTACAGACTATGAGCAAACTTAGGGGACTGTTCCTGCTGAATTGTGCTTAGTACAGGGAATACCTATGCTGCCATAGTTTTATGGGATCTCTCTGTACAGATAAGGAGCAAACTTAGGGGCTGTTCCTGCTGAATTGTGCTTAGTACAGGGAATACCTATGCTGCCATAGTTTTATGGGATCTCTCTGTACAGACTATGAGCAACTTAGGGACTGTTCCTGCTGAATTGTGCTTAGTACAGGGAATACCTATGCTGCCATAGTTTTATGGGATCTCTCTGTACAGATAAGGAGCAAACTTAGGGGCTGTTCCTGCTGAATTGTGCTTAGTACAGGGAATACCTATGCTGCCATAGTTTTATGGGATCTCTCTGTCCAGACTATGAGCAAACTTAGGGACTGTTCCTGCTGAATTTGCTTAGTACAGGGAATACCTATGCTGCCATAGTTTTATGGGATCTGTCTGTAAAGACTATGAGCAAACTTAGGGACTGTTCCTGCTGAATTGTGCTTAGTACAGGGAATACCTATGCTGCCATAGTTTTATGGGATCTCTCTGTACAGACTATGAGCAAACTTAGGGGACTGTTCCTGCTGAATTGTGCTTAGTACAGGGAATACCTATGCTGCCATAGTTTTATGGGATCTCTCTGTACAGATAAGGAGCAAACTTAGGGGCTGTTCCTGCTGAATTGTGCTTAGTACAGGGAATACCTATGCTGCCATAGTTTTATGGATCTCTCTGTACAGACTATGAGCAAACTTAGGGCTGTTCCTGCTGAATTGTGCTTAGTACAGGGAATACCTATGCTGCCATAGTTTTATGGGATCTCTCTGTACAGATAAGGAGCAAACTTAGGGGCTGTTCCTGCTGAATTGTGCTTAGTACAGGGAATACCTATGCTGCCATAGTTTTATGGGATCTCTCTGTACAGATAAGGAGCAAACTTAGGGGCTGTTCCTGCTGAATTGTGCTTAGTACAGGGAATACCTATGCTGCCATAGTTTTATGGGATCTCTCTGTACAGACTATGAGCAAACTTAGGGGACTGTTCCTGCTGAATTGTGCTTAGTACAGGGAATACCTATGCTGCCATAGTTTTATGGGATCTCTCTGTACAGATAAGGAGCAAACTTAGGGGCTGTTCCTGCTGAATTGTGCTTAGTACAGGGAATACCTATGCTGCCATAGTTTTATGGGATCTCTCTGTACAGACTATGAGCAAACTTAGGGACTGTTCCTGCTGAATTTGCTTAGTACAGGGAATACCTATGCTGCCATAGTTTTATGGGATCTGTCTGTACAGACTATGAGCAAACTTAGGGACTGTTCCTGCTGAATTGTGCTTAGTACAGAGGAATACCTATGCTGCCATAGTTTTATGGGATCTCTCTGTACAGACTATGAGCAAACTTAGGGGACTGTTCCTGCTGAATTGTGCTTAGTACAGGGAATACCTATGCTGCCATAGTTTTATGGGATCTCTCTGTACAGACTATGAGCAAACTTAGGGACTGTTCCTGCTGAATTGTGCTTAGTACAGGGAATACCTATGTGCCATAGTTTTATGGGATATCTCTGTACAGACTATGAGCAAACTTAGGGACTGTTCCTGCTGAATTGTGCTTAGTACAGGGAATACCTATGCTGCCATAGTTTTATGGGATCTCTCTGTACAGACTATGAGCAATTTTAAAACATATTTTCTAGTAGCTTCTTTCTGTCCACTTAAAAGGGCAACCGATTGCCTAGCAGAGAAATTGACACTGTTACATGGGTATCTCTATGGATCGCCGAATCCAGGGTTCCGTGTGCTAAGTCTGTACCTACTTCAATGTAACACAATAGGAAGACAATGGGAGATGATGAAGAAGTTTGTGCTCAGCTCGGCTGAGACAATGGAATCTTAGGTAAGACTGAATCTACAAGCTGAGCCAATAACACTCAGAGGAACAGGGAGAATGTAAAAGCGATTATAATATTTCTGTTACACAAACACTGGAGGATAATTATACGCAACGACCCTTTGGCTGGAGCTTTGGAATCCCTCCCTGGGCCACTGTCTGTCAGCGCTGGGCTGGGTCATGTCCTTAATATACATATTAGTATTGAGAGCCATAATAAGCATTGCCGATAACTCCACGGGCTAATCACACTATGTGCTCTATTGCCTTTATCCTCCATTTATTTGTTTTGTCTCACGTTCCCTCCCTGTAATTGTAACAAGTTCATATCATGATACTTTGTCTCTTCTGATAACGCTACTGCCCTATTAGAGGCCAACTCCACCTGTATCAATTAATTCTTATCAAAATCACTCGAATGGGGGTCACTGACCCCATCTAAAAACAAATGCTCTGTAAGGCTACACATGTATTGTTATTGCTACTTTTTATTCCTCATCTTTCTATTTAGGCCTCTCCTATTCATATTCCAGTCTCTTATTCAAATCAGTGCATGGTTGCTAGGGGAATTTGGATCCTAGCAACCAGATGGCTGAAATTGCAAACTGAAGAGCTGCTGAATAAAAAGCTAAATAACTCAAAAACCACAAATAATAAAAAATGAAAACCAATTGCAAATTGTCTCAGAAGGTGAACAGCCCGTTTAAAACCAATGAAAATGTACATATAATTCACATTAATTTATGTATTTTTTTCATTATGCCAAATAGATATGCCATAATTCAGTGTATAATAAACCAGCCCCTATGCATTATCTAACTGAGCTCAGAGACAGGAAGTGCAGCCTCTATTCTATTACAGAACAACTCCAGCTAAATCCCAGCACTATTCCAGTTCCACTCTGCAGGGGGAGCTCCAAGGAATTCTTTCCCTGACCCATAGAGCTCACATCCTAGATTTTACTCTGGATCATCCTGTTCTATAGATTCTATGTCCCTTTAAGGATACTCATTTGCTCGTATTTACAGTGCAGACTCCTACAAACTTCCCTTTCAATTAACACTTTATTCAGGCTCTATTTTGCTTTCCATTTTAATAAACTCTGTCTAGACAGAACCTTTTTATTTTTTTATTTTACTCATTTCCAACTATTTGCTGTTGCTCAGTGATTTGACATTGCACAAATGAGCTTTTTGCAAACAATGTTATATATTATGTCAAAAACTCTGTTATTCTTCCTTAAAAATTAGCAAATCCCATCTCTCTCCCCTCCACCTCTTGCTCTCTCTGTCTCCACCTCTCTCTTTCTCCACCTTTCTCTTTTATATCTCCCCCCCTCTCTCTCTCTCTCTCTCTCTCTCTCCCTCTCTCCCTCCCTCCCTCTCTCTCTCTGTCTCTCCCTCGCTTCCTCTCTCTCCCTCCCTCCCTCTCTCTCTCTGTCTCTCCCTCGCTTCCTCTCTCTCCCTCCCTCCCTCCCTCTTTCTCTCTCTCTCTCTCTCTGTCTCTGCCTTCCTCTCTCTCTCTCTCTCTCTCTCTCTCTCTCTCTCTTTTCTCTGGGGCTGATATATTATGGCACTTTATGGGTTAAGAGCTGCTGTAAGTATTCCGACCATTTGGAAAAACAAATAGTTTCTTCTGGGGGAACCCAAACAGTCCGAGGGCATACAGGAATGTGATACAGGGAACACAGAGGCACTTGTTTCCATGTGAGCAACAGCAATCCATCACTCTGGAATTAATGTGTTAGACTGGATTTAAAGGCATAATTACTCAGATCACTTTATTAGAGTCTGTCCATCAGCCGTTGAGTGTGAACAAATAACACAGGGTAAAAGTGAAATCTTTATAGGGCCACAAACCCCTCAGAAAGGTCCGTCTGTCTGTATCTCTGGGCAGAGCTGGGCGTCCGGTTGACTCGCAGGTGCCAAACATGTGGTTTGGTTGAAACAACATGGAAAACATTAGAACTAACCAGGAGTAATTGACTCCGAAATTGACTTTCCAAGTCGTCTCCTTTTCTAATCCCCAGGGGAAGGGGGGCCCTGAAGAGAAGCCATTATAGAAAATGCCCCGGACTAAAGTGGATGTTTAATGAATCTGTTCCTTCTATTGGTTTATGATTTATTTCTCCAAATGTTTGAGATATTTTGTTATTATTACATTTTCATCGCAGTCTGTGCACCTGTGGGGAAAGACTAAAGGCCTGAAAAACTGAAGCCGTGAAAAGTCCTGAAGCCGCAAAAGGAGCCGAAGTTGAAGTCCTGAAGCCGAAGTTGAAGTCCTGAAGTCGCGAAAGGAGCCGAAGTTGAAGTACTGAAGCTGCGAAGGAGCCGAAGTTGAAGTCCTGAAGCCTTGAAAGGAGCCGAAGTTGAAGTCCTGAAGCTGCGAAAGGAGCCAAAGTTGAAGTCCTGAAGCCACGAAGGAGCCGAAGTTGAAGTCCTGAAGCCACAAAAGGAGTCAAAGTTGAAGTCCTGAAGCCGAAGTTGAAGTCCTGAAGTCGCGAAAGGAGCCGAAGTTGAAGTACTGAAGCTGCGAAGGAGCCGAAGTTGAAGTCCTGAAGCCTTGAAAGGAGCCGAAGTTGAAGTCCTGAAGCTGCGAAAGGAGCCAAAGTTGAAGTCCTGAAGCCACGAAGGAGCCGAAGTTGAAGTCCTGAAGCCGCGAAAGGAGCTGAAGTTAAAGTCCTGAAGCCGCGAAAGGAGCCGAAGTTGAAGTCCCGATGCTGCGAATGGAGCCAAAGTTGAAGTCCTGAAGCCGAAGTTGAAGTCCTGAAACCGCGAAAGGAGCCGAAGTTGAAGTCCCAAGTTGAAACCGTGAAAAGACCCAAAGCCACGAAAGGAGCCGAAGTTGAAGTCCTGAAGCCGCGAAAGGAGCCGAAGTTGAAGTACTGAAGCTGCAAAAGGAGCAAAAGTTTAAGTCCCGAAGCCACAAAAGGCGCTGAAGTTGAAGTCCCGAAACCGTGAAAGGAGCCAAAGTTGAAGTCCTGAAGCCGAAGTTGAAGTCCAGAAGCCGCGAAAGGAGCCGAAGTTGAAGTCCTGAAGCCACAACTTCAATTCTATTGAACACAGATGTGTTTTTTTTTTACATTTTATTAAACTCCTAGCCACCAGTGTATTATTTTGATATTCTATAGGCCACTGCCACCAATGTTTTTTTAAAAAAATATTTTCCGGGCCCCAATGTTTCTTTTTAACTTATGAGGGGGCCCTCACCATTAACTTGTGTGTGGGGGGGTTTACCTTTTTAGTGCTAATATCTGTGTGGTCTTTTAACTGTGGTATGTGGTGGGCGGGATCTGAGGCGGTTCTTGGGGCCCAGAAATTTTTGTTGTAAAGGGATCTGTGATTTCTAATGGTGGCCCTGGCCATATATACAGACTCATGGTCATATAAATAATATTTCCCAGGCAATAACCATCCCTCCCTGCCAATCCCAACCCAGCACAATGCACCTTGTATTTTGCATTTTGACTTAATGTACAATTGAAATAACGTGGCCATACTCAGTATTCCTCCTGCCAAGACTCCAGTTCCCACAATGCCTTGCACGCTCTCTCATTAACTTGTCAAGGAGAATCACGTTTTTGTGGTATACAGAGTCCAGTGTAGTGAGGAGAGCACAGATCTATACATTGGGGAGACAAAACAACTGCTCACCAAGCGAATGGCTCAGCAAAGGAGGGCGAACTCTACAGGGCAACACTCAGCTGTCTTTCTACACCTAAAAGACAAGGGACACTCCTTTGAAGATAGCAAGGTCCAAATCTTGGATAAAGAAGACACTGGTTTGAACGAGACGTGAAGGAGGCGATTCATGTCAAGGTGGAGAAACCATCCCTGAACAGAGGCGGGGGCCTTCGACACCAACTGTCTGCTACACAGGGCCGCCATTATAAATCACTAAAAAAGGTAACCCCCCCACACACACACAAGTTATAAAAAGCTATTGATGGTCAGGGCTCCCCATAAGTTAAAAAAAACTGTGGTGCCAGGGCCCCCCTTAAAAGTTTTTTAAAAAAATTGGTGGTCAGGGCCCCCCTACAAGTTAAAAAAAATAATTGGTGACCAGGGTCCCCCTATAAGTTAAAAAAAAACATTGGCACCAGTTTTCGTGACTTCTGGTCTTTTCGCCGATTCGGGACTTTAATTTCATCTGTTTTCATGACTTTGGGTCTTTTCGCTGATTCGGGACTTCATCTTTTTTCGTGGCTTCCGGTCTTTTCGCCGCTTCGGGACTTCAATTTCAGCTGTTTTCGTGACTTCTGGTCTTTTGGGTCTTTTTGCCGCTTCAGGACTTCAATTTTGTCTGTTTTCGTGACTTTGGGTCTTTTCACCGATTCAGGACTTCAATTTCGGCTGTTTTCGTGGCTTCTGGTCTTTTCGCCTCTTCAGGACTTCAATTCCGCCTGTTTTCGTGACTTTGGGTCTTTTCGCCGATTCGGGACATCAATTTCGGCTGTTTTCGTGACTTTGGGTCTTTTCGCCGATTCAGGACTTCAATTTCGGCTGTTTTCGTGACTTCTGGTCTTTTCGCCTCTTCAGGACTTCAATTTTGGCTGTTTTCGTGATTTTGGGTCTTTTCGCCGCTTCCGGACTTCAATTTCATCTGTTTTCGTGACTTTGGGTTTTTCGCCGCTTCCGGACTTCAATTTCATATGTTTTCGTGACTATGGGTCTTTTCACCGCTTCCGGACTTCAATTCCGCCTGTTTTCGTGACTTTGTGTCTTATCACCGCTTCCGGACTTCAATTTCATATGTTTTCGTGACTTTGGGTCTTTTTGCCGCTTCCGGACTTCAATTCCACCTGTTTTTGTGACTTTGGGTCTTTTTGCCACTTCCGGACTTCAATTTCGTCTGTTTTCGTGACTTTGGGTCTTTTTGCTGCTTACGGACTTCAATTTCGGCTGTTTTTGTGACTTCGGGTCTTTACGCCGCTTCGGGACTTCGGCTTCGGCTACATTTTTGGCTTCGGGTCTTTTCACCGCTTCAGGACTTCAGCTGTTCGGAACTTTGGAAGTGCGGTGCGGCTTTGGCACTGTCAAGGGGGGCCAGCTCTTTTGAAAAGTTCAGCACTGCTGGGCCCCCCTTCAGGCTTGGGTCCGGTACACTTGTACCCCCTGTGCCCCCCTGGCGGCCCTGTTTCTACATACAATGCTGAACTAACATCTGTACCCCGGCGGATTCAGAACACTTCACACATCCATTCATGTAACTCTCACAAGTAACAGCTGTATCTAGGAGTCACATGACACATTGGATAATCCTATCACAGTAACTACACAGAATCTACACCTCTGTGAATTTCTTCAGATGTCACCTCTCTGAAGAGTTACAATGTGCCATTGTGATTGGATTAGTGGAAGAGATTATATGCCGAGAATTTCCCACACCAGTCAGTTGTACTGAAGAAACTGCTCGGATGAGTAGTGAAACGTCTCTTCAATAGCTACTCAGCGAGTCCAGTTGTTTTATAATTACTTATACTAGACACAAGTTAGGAAATAAAAGGAGACTTCTGATCGGTTGCTATGGATGCAATTCAGCATTGATATTAGTTAATGAATCCCGCAAGCCGACAATGAACAAGTAGTGGGTGTAAAAGATCGGAGATGGGAAAAACAGCCGACCACTTTCCTCCATTTCTAATAAAAAGGCCCCAGAAAAGCTTGTTTGTAGAATATGTTGCGACTTTTATTGTATACTCCCATAGGGGTTTTTTATAGTGTCTATGAAAACTGCATATACATACATTTAGATTGCAAGCTCTTGTGGCACATGTTTCCTGCGTGTCTGTGGCCACTCATTGCCATACTGTACAAAGCTGGGGGAGATGCTGGCACTTGTGTGTGTTTAATGAATATCAGGCATGAAGGGAACAGGCGGAACGATACATATTTATTCAGTATTCCGCTGTGTGTGGCCAGAGCCTGATGTTAATGAAAGATGAGATTGATCCTCGTCCTCAGACAACAAAACAGCCCCCCAGCCCCTGCCTGTTACATATTAACTATCTGATACATTTTTGGATGACAGCACAAGGTTTCAATAACAGTAAATAAGCGGCGCTGCTAATCTGGCTGGAGCGGATGGGCGATGCTAACAAGAATAACATTGTATCTAGTTAGTGGGATTAAACACATACAAATATGTCAATCAGGTTAAACCTCCGGAAACTCCCTTTGAAGTGATTCAGAATTAAAGTTTTGGGCTTCTTCAGTGGAAGCCTCTCTTTGTGTATAAAATACATGAAATAATGTCATAATAGTGACTCTATCTGGTATTCATCCCATATCCCATCTTAATTGCCATTCAGAATCAGATAAGATCTGTGCAGCCACTGGGACAGAATGTTCTGTTATACAGATAGCTAGAATCTCAGCTGCCATAAAGCAGGACAGGACTGCTGCTTACAATGGGGATCAGATAGGATCTGTGCAGCCACTGGGACAGAATGTTCTGTTATACAGATAGCTAGAATCTCAGCTGCCATAAAGCAGGACAGGACTGTTGCTTACAATGGGGATCAGAGAGGATCTGTGCAGCCACTGGGACAGAATGTTCTGTTATACAGATAGCTAGAATCTCAGCTGCCATAAAGCAGGACAGGACTGCTGCTTACAATGGGGATCAGATAGGATCTGTGCAGCCCACTGGGACAGAATGTTCTGTTATACAGATAGCTAGAATCTCAGCTGCCATAAAGCAGGACAGGACTGTTGCTTACAATGGGGATCAGAGAGGATCTGTGCAGCCACTGGACAGAATGTTCTGTTATACAGATAGCTAGAATCTCAGCTGCCATAAAGCAGGACAGGACTGCTGCTTACAATGGGGATCAGATAGGATCTGTGCAGCCACTGGGACAGAATGTTCTGTTAATACAGATAGCTAGAATCTCAGCTGCCATAAAGCAGGACAGGACTGCTGCTTACAATGGGGATCAGATAGGATCTGTGCAGCCACTAGGACAGAATGTTCTGTTATACAGATAGCTACAATCTCAGCTGCCATAAAGCAGGACAGGACTGCTGCTTACAATGGGGATCAGATAGGATCTGTGCAGCCACTGGGACAGAATGTTCTGTTATACAGATAGCTAGAATCTCAGCTGCCATAAAGCAGGACAGGACTGCTGCTTACAATGGGGATCAGATTGGATCTGTGCAGCCACTGGGACAGAATTTTCTGTTATACAGATAGCTAGAATCTCAGCTGCCATAAAGCAGGACAGGACTGCTGCTTACAATGGGGATCAGATAGGATCTGTGCAGCCACTGGGACAGAATGTTCTGTTATACAGATAGCTAGAATCTCAGCTGCCATAAAGCAGGACAGGACTGCTGCTTACAATGGGGATCAGATAGGATCTGTGCAGCCACTGGGACAGAATGTTCTGTTATACAGATAGCTAGAATCTCAGCTGCCATAAAGCAGGACAGGACTGTTGCTTACAATGGGGATCAGAGAGGATCTGTGCAGCCACTGGGACAGAATGTTCTGTTATACAGATAGCTAGAATCTCAGCTGCCATAAAGCAGGACAGGACTGCTGCTTACAATGGGGATCAGATAGGATCTGTGCAGCCACTGGGACAGAATGTTCTGTTATACAGATAGCTAGAATCTCAGCTGCCATAAAGCAGGACAGGACTGCTGCTTACAATGGGGATCAGATAGGATCTGTGCAGCCACTAGGACAGAATGTTCTGTTATACAGATAGCTACAATCTCAGCTGCCATAAAGCAGGACAGGACTGCTGCTTACAATGGGGATCAGATAGGATCTGTGCAGCCACTGGGACAGAATGTTCTGTTATACAGATAGCTAGAATCTCAGCTGCCATAAAGCAGGACAGGACTGCTGCTTACAATGGGGATCAGATTGGATCTGTGCAGCCACTGGGACAGAATTTTCTGTTTATACAGATAGCTAGAATCTCAGCTGCCATAAAGCAGGACAGGACTGCTGCTTACAATGGGGATCAGATAGGATCTGTGCAGCCACTGGGACAGAATGTTCTGTTATACAGATAGCTAGAATCTCAGCTGCCATAAAGCAGGACAGGACTGCTGCTTACAATGGGGATCAGATAGGATCTGTGCAGCCACTGGGACAGAATGCTCTGTTATACAGATAGCTAGAATCTCAGCTGCCATAAAGCAGGACAGGACTGCTGCTTACAATGGGGATCAGATAGGATCTGTGCAGCCACTGGGACAGAATGTTCTGTTATACAGATAGCTAGAATCTCAGCTGCCATAAAGCAGGACAGGACTGCTGCTTACAATGGGGATCAGATAGGATCTGTGCAGCCACTAGGACAGAATGTTCTGTTATACAGATAGCTACAATCTCAGCTGCCATAAAGCAGGACAGGACTGCTGCTTACAATGGGGATCAGATAGGATCTGTGCAGCCACTGGGACAGAATGTTCTGTTATACAGATAGCTAGAATCTCAGCTGCCATAAAGCAGGACAGGACTGCTGCTTACAATGGGGATCAGATTGGATCTGTGCAGCCACTGGGACAGAATTTTCTGTTATACAGATAGCTAGAATCTCAGCTGCCATAAAGCAGGACAGGACTGCTGCTTACAATGGGGATCAGATAGGATCTGTGCAGCCACTGGGACAGAATGTTCTGTTATACAGATAGCTAGAATCTCAGCTGCCATAAAGCAGGACAGGACTGCTGCTTACAATGGGGATCAGATAGGATCTGTGCAGCCACTGGGACAGAATGCTCTGTTATACAGATAGCTAGAATCTCAGCTGCCATAAAGCAGGGCAGGACTGCTGCTTACAATGGGGATCAGATAGGATCTGTGCAGCCACTGGGACAGAATGTTCTGTTATACAGATAGCTAGAATCTCAGCTGCCATAAAGCAGGACAGGACTGCTGCTTACAATGGGGATCAGATAGGATCTGTGCAGCCACTGGGACAGAATGCTCTGTTATACAGATAGCTAGAATCTCAGCTGCCATAAAGCAGGACAGGACTGCTGCTCACAATGGGGATCAGATAGGATCTGTGCAGCCACTGGGACAGAATGCTCTGTTATACAGATAGCTAGAATCTCAGCTGCCATAAAGCAGGACAGGACTGTTGCTTACAATGGGGATCAGATAGGATCTGTGCAGCCACTGGGACACAATGTTCTGTTATACAGATAGCTAGAATCTCAGCTGCCATAAAGCAGGACAAGAAAAACAAATACTGTATACCTTTTAACAAATCAACATGCTCATCTTTACTAAATGTTATAGACACAAACATAAACTTAATTTTTGATGAACTGGCTCTTTTAAAATATTTGCTGAGTAGCTCATGATTTGTAACTACCGTATACAAAAAACAAACAAAGCAGCCAATTCAAGTTCATATTTACACAAGGCTACGAAGCAACCAGTTTAGATGGCAGGCTTTGATCAGCTTTGAAAAATGAGAATTTTTTGTCTATGTGAAAAATAAAAGACGATGACTGATATTATAACCCTGTAGAACTGGATGTTTTAAGTGTGGAAACAGCAAACTATTTGCTTTCTATTTAACTGTTATTAGAGAGCATTTGCTTAGTACAAGGAAATAGCAATGCTGGTATAGATATGTTCCTTTACAGGCTTTGAGCAAACGTAGGGGACTGTTCCTGCTGAATTGTGCTTAGTACAGGGGAATACCTATGCTGCCATAGTTTTATGCGATTCGTCTCTTGTACAGACTATGAGCAAATTTAGGGACTGTTCTGCTGAATTGTGCTTAGTACAAGGGAATACCTATGCTGCCAATAGTTTCTATGGGGATCTCTCTGTACAGACTATGAGCAAACTTAAGGGACTGTTCCTGCTGAATTGTGCTTAGTACAGAGGAAATAACCTATGCTGCCATAGTTTTATGGGATCTCTCTGTACAGACTAGGAGCAAACTTGGGGACTATTCCTGCTGAATTGTGCTTAGTACCAGGAATACCTATGCTGCCATAGTTTTATGGGATCTCTCTGTACAGACTATGAGCAAACTTAGGGGACTGTTCCTGCTGAATTGTGCTTAGTACAGGGAATACCTATGCTTGCCATAGTTTTATGGGATCTCTCTGTACAGACTATGAGCAATTTAGGGGACTGTTCCTGCTGAATTGTGCTTAGTACAAGGGAATACCTATGCTGCCCATAGTTTTATGGGATCTCTCTGTACAGACTATGAGCAACTTAGGGGACTGTTCCTGCTGAATTGTGCTTAGTACAGGGAATACCTCTCCTGCAAGTTTTATGGTCTCTCTGTCAGACTCATGAGCAAACCTTGAGGGGGACCTGGTTCCGTGCTGAATTGTGGCTTTAGTAATAGGGGAATACCTATGCTGCCGAATAGTTTTATGGATTTCTCCTGTACAGCCTATGAGCAAACTTAGGGGACTGTTCCTGCTGAATTGTGCTTAGTACGGAGAATACCTTATTGCTGCCATAGTTCTTATGGGATTTCTCTGTACCATGACTATGCGCAACTTAGGGGGCCTATTCCGCTGCAGTTGTGGCTTAGTACAGGGAATACCTATGTTTGCGCATAGTTTTTATGGGATCTCTCTGTACAGACTATGAGGCAACTTAGGGGACTGTTCCTGCTGAATTGGTGCTTAGTACAGGGGATAACCTATGCGTGCCATGAGTATTTATGGATCGGTGCCACAGGACCCTATCAGTATATTGTTGGAATGACAAAGAACATCAAAAAAAACACACAGTCTTTACACTAATGTTGTAAGTTTCATAAGAAGCTATTTCACCTAAACCCTAGGCCAGCCTACATTGTTTTTTATATTGTTTTCAGTGAGTGACTTGAACTGTTTAAAATTATTAAATACTTAAATGTCTGGAAGAGGGTAAAAGTTTCAGTGAATAAATACACAACCTGAGGCTAAAAATGTACATTTAGATAATCCATATACAGTGCATGAGTAAAGGCGGCCATAGACGCACAGATAATATCGATATTTAGTGCGTCTATGGTGGGAAATGAGCCGACCGATATCTTGGGCTGGACGGAATATATTGATCACCTGAACATCGGCCATTGTTAGTGCTGAATCGTCAGATACAGGTAGAATTCTATTGTTTCTCTCTGTATATCTGACAAATCAGCTCTACACGTGTGTATTGAAACGAAAGGTCTTTTCCAAGAAAGATCATAATTGTTACATCTATGGCCATAGAGACTATGCATTTGCTAAATGAGCAGAATATTGGCACCAGGAGGACTAATCTGGGTTTCTCCTGCCAACAAAAAACTGTGGCCTGATGTCATTCTTTCCAATGGAAATTTCAAGTCTATTTGATGGACCAATAAAACGAAAGGCCCCCATACATGGGGCGATAAAAGCTGCCAACAGACCAAGTCAGCAGCTTATTGGCCCGTGTGTGGGGCCCTCCGACGGGCTTCCCCGATCGATATCTGGCCGAAAGTCAGCACAATCTTGATCGGGCAGGTTAAAAAATCCCATTGGATCATGGCCGCATATGCGCGTTTATACTATCCCACCGCCCATATCGGATGCATTATAATCCAATCGTTGGGCTCTAGGGCCCATGATCAGATCAGCCCAATATCCCACACTTCAATGTGAGCATTTCGGGGAGAGATCCACTCATTTGGCGACATTGCCGAACGAGCAGATCTCTACGTCTATGGCCACCTTAAAGGAAAACTATACCCCCCAAACAACGTAGGTCTCTTTAAAAAGATATTGCATAAAACAGCTCATATGTAAAACCCTGCTTCATGTAAATAAACCATTATCATAATAATATACTTTTCTAGTAGTATGTGCCATTGGGTAATCCTAAATAGAAAACTGCTATTTTAAAAAATAAGGGCCGCCCCCTGGGATTGTAGGATTCACGCTGCACACAAATAAACTATACATGTGAGGTCACATGAGCCAATTAACAGACAGAGTTGTGTCTTTTGCTTCCACACTTCTTCCTGTTACAGTTAGAGCTGCAGTATTTCTGGTCAGGTGATCTCTTCCTGTTACAGTTAGAGCTGCAGTATTTCTGGTCAGGTGATCTCTTCCTGTTACAGTTAGAGCTGTAGTATTTCTGGTCAGGTGATTTCTACCTGTTACAGTTAGAGTTGCAGTATTTCTGTTCAGGTGATCTCTTCCTGTTACAGTTAGAGCTGCAGTATTTCTGGTCAGGTGATCTCTTCATGTTACAGTTAGAGCTGCAGTATTTCTGGTCAGGTGATCTCTGAGACAGCACACAGACCATCACAAAATGGTGGTTCAAGGCAAGAGATGTAAAAGCACAATATTTACTTAAATATATATTCCAATTTGGTAAGAATCTTTAATATGTCACTTAAAGGAAAACTATACCCCCAAACAATATAAGTCTCTATAAAAAGATATTGCATTAAACAGCTCACATGTAAAATCCTGCTTCATGTAAATAAACCATTTTCATAATAATACTTTTCTAGTAGTATGTGCCATTGGGTAATCATAAATAGAAAATTGCCATTTTAAAAAATAAGGGCCGCCCCCTGGGATCGTAGGATTCACTGTACTCACAAACACACCAACAAACCATACATGTAAGGTCACATGAGCCAATTAACAGACAGAGTTCTGCCTTTTGCTTCCTCACTTCTTCCTGTTACAGTTAGAGCTGCAGTATTTCTGGTCAGGTGATCTCTGAGGCAGCACACAGACCATCACGAAATGGTGGCTCAAGGCAAGAGATGTAAAAGGGCAATATTTACTTAAATATATATTCCAGTTTGGTAAGATTCTTTAATATGCCATTTAATTTGATATTAACTATCTGTTGCTTAAGTGTTCATTTTGGGGGTATAGTTTTCCTTTAATATGATATAAATAAATAAAATCTGTTGCTTAAGTAATCATTTTGGGGGTATAGTTGTCCTTTAAGAATAAATCTGCATTCTGGTAATTCGGGAAGAATATCACTGATTGCAATATTTTCAGCATCTGACAGGGATTTTGCAGTTGTAGTGATTCTACCTGCATTTTATTTCCACTACCATTAGAGCTAAGTGTCTGGACCTGTTAGAGTCGACATATCAGATAAAATATTCTGGTGGGAGTTAAAAAGGTCTATAATGTCCTAAGGAATGAGACCCTATGATAGTCAGGATGAAGCTTTTGCTATATGCATCGTCGGGCTGGGGGTCCGGGGCCAACCAGGGCTGCCTTTATTGGGCTCATGCCTCAGCCATGAGGTCCACCTGGTGCCTCAATTCCCCTCCATCGTATACCTGATTTTCACTTTTTGTTTGGGGGGGGCACAGAGAGGTCAGCGACCCAGTCCAACTCTGCTACATGGGATGTTGGTAGGAACAGTTCAGCAACAGTTACAGAGCACAAGTTGAAACCACTGTTCCATAATATATTACCTTTGAGACAGTATTATTATTATTATTATTATTATTATTATTAACATGTATTTATATAGCGCCAACATATTGTGTAACACTGTAAGTATGTTACCCACAACAGGTATGGGGCCCTTTTAATTGCATTTATGGAATAATTATCGCCCATTTTCTCCATAATGAAAAACAAAACACAGAACCAAAATGTTACTGTTGCCAGGGGAAGCCAAAAGCAGGTGCACATTGGTTGGATTGTTGGCTTAGAGCAGTGATCTTCAACCAGTTGCTTGTGAGCAGTCCTGCGCCCTTTGCCTATTTGCTGCAGCTCACAATGTAGCCTCCTCCTTTTTAAAAATTCCTTGGTTGGTGGCAAGTTGTGGAGGTACAATTAGGGTTGCCACCCGGCCGGTATTTTACCGGACTAGCCGGTAAAACACCTGGCAAGGCCGGGGCCGGTAATACAAATTTACTGGCAATGTAGCTGCCGGTAAATTTGTAATACTCCTAACAAAAGCCCTCGGCCCGCCCCAAACCCTCTCCAAATTTACAGATTTTGCTGTCTTCTGGGCAATCGCGCAGGCCCCGCCCCTTTACGTCACGGCATGCCACTTTCTATGTCACGCCCCACCCCCTTTTACATCACGCCCCACCCATTTGCTCCCGCCCCCACCACAAGCCAGTGCGTATTTTATCAAAAGGTGGCAACCCTAGGTACAATTGATACTAGTGATAAGCAAATTTATTTGCAAGCCATGGATTTGCAGTGAAATTTACCCATTGACTTTAATGCACTTGGAGAAAAAAAGTCGCCATAAGAAAAAACACCCATTGACTTTAAGTGTCTGGCCACACAAGCAGATTCGGGGAGATTAGTTGCCCCAGTGACAAATCTCCTCTTCTTTGGGGCGACAATCTCCCTGGATGAAAATCGCCTGGGGGTGGTGCTTTGTTTTCCAAAGTTGGCCGAAGTTTCCTCGTGAGGCATCTTTGGGCGACTTTGGAAAACAAAGCGCTGTGTGTGCCTTCCCCCAGGCGATTTTCATTTTAGCTGGCGGAGGGCAGGAGAGGCAATTCGGGGAGATTAGTCGCCCCCAAAGAAGAGGAGATTTGTCGCCAGGAGACTAATCTCCCTGAATCTGCCTGTGTGTCCTGACCCCAAAGCTGACCATAGACAATCAGATAAATCCTTATGTATAATGAATGATCGGATGTTGCAATCTCCCAATCTACCACCTAGGGATGGGCCAATTTTTTCGCCTTGTTTCGCCGCAGAAATGACGCCCATAGACTTGTATGGCTTTGTGTGTCCAAAAAAAAATGACGCGCGTCAAAAAAAATTCTTTCTCCCCCTTTTATCCCTAAGTTCTCTTTCATCTTTGAGTGTCATGTCTCCTCCATCAGTAGTTTTTGTTTCTTCCCCACTTCTCTCTTCTTTGTTCTTAGTGTTGTTTTCTTCATCTCTCCCTTTTTTATGTTCTTGTCCTTTAACACTTTAAAGGGGCCGATTCATCAAGCTCGAGTGAAGGATTCGAAGTAAAAAAACTTCGAATTTCGAAGTGTTTTTTGGGCTACTTCGACCATCGAATGGGCTACTTCGACCTTCGACTACGACTTCGAATCGAAGGATTCGAACTAAAAATCGTTCGACTATTCGACCATTCGATAGTCGAAGTACTGCCTCTTTAAAAAAAACTTCGACCCCCTAGTTCGCCATCTAAAAGCTACCGAAGTCAATGTTAGCCTATGGGGAAGGTCCCCATAGGCTTGCCTAAGTTTTTTTGATCGAAGGATATTCCTTCGATCGTTGGATTTAAATCCTTCGAATCGTTCGATCGTAGCATTTGCGCTAAATCCTTCGACTTCGATATTCGAAGTCGAAGGATTTTAGTTCCTAGTCGAATATCGAGGGTTAATTAACCCTCGATATTCGACCCTTGATGAATCGGCCCCTTTGTGTCCCACACTCCTATCAATTTGCTTTTTGACATTTTCTCTTTCTTCTTCTTTGCCCCATTTCTCCCTCTCTCTCTTCAGTGCCTTCTGTATCACCCCATTTACCCCCCTTGTTACCCTAATCCGTGTTTGTCTCTTACTCCTTCATATACTCCATCTCTCCATCCCTCCATACTTCCACTATTTTCTCCTCAATCTCTTCTTTTGTTTTATCCTCTTTCCTGTTGCCTCTCCTCTCTGATCCCACTTTTTCTCTGTCTATTTCTACTTTTGCCCCTTTTCAATTTCTCTGTATTTTCCTTACCCCCTCCAATCCTGTCCTCTGCCTTATTTCTTCCTCCCGGTCCTTGACCTGTCTGAATTGAGTTCCTTTATCTTAAACCCAGTTTTATTTTATTTCTACTTATGTTATACCATTTTCCCCATTCCTATATTCTTTTCTATATTCTTCACACTCTTCTGCTGTGAGCAAAATCATTTTGAGCTCCTAGTATTTGGGTTGGATTACAGTAGTTTTCATCATATGAATTAACATTGAATCATATTTTTATTTATTTATTACTCACCACTATACAGTCGTAGCCCCCTGAAACTATGAAACTAAAATCAAGTGCATCCAGAAAGCTACAAATAGACCCATTACAAAGAGAGAACTGGCCTGATATGATCTATTCCTAAACACTTCTTATACTGTATATTCAAAAGAAATCTAAAACAAGACCATATGAAATAAAGGTCATATCTATCCAAAAACATTTTTTGCCTAATAAAAGAAAATGTAATTCTAAGCAAATTTCCCATATACATTCATTATACATGTTCATTACTTTTAAAGCTATTTTAAGGGGCCAATTCATTAACTTCGAGTGAAGGATTCGAAGTACAAAAACTTCAAATTTCGAAGTGTTTTTTTGGCTACTTCGACCATTGAATGGGCTACTTTGACCTTCAACTACGACTTCGACTTTGAATCGAATGGTTCAAACTAAAAATCGTTTGACTATTCGACCATTCGATAGTCGAAGTACTGTCTCTTTAAGAAAAAACTTCGACCCCCTAGTTCGCCACCTAAAAGCTACCGAACCCAATGTTAGCCTATGGGGAAGGTCCCCATAGGCTTTCCTAAGTTTTTGTGGTCGAAGGATAAACCTTCGATCGTTGGATTAAAATCCTTCAAATCGTTCGATTCGAAGGATTTAATCGCTCGAACGATTATTCCTTCGATCGTTCGATCTAAGTATTTGCGCAAAATCCTTCGACTTCGACATTCGAAGTGGAAGGATTTTCAATCCCCAGTCGAATATTGAGGGTTAATTAACCCTCGATATTCGACCCTTGATGAATTTGCCCCAAAATGTAATTGCTATTGAAAGCAATGTTACTTTATATCATGTATAGGGAAATGTTCCTTTGACGGTTTCTTACACTGTGCAATGTATTATGGGTGGACTTCCCCTTTAAATCAGCACTAATGAAATAATCCTTTGATGAAAACAGAGAGAATTTTAGCAGATTGTTTGTGCTGCAGAATAATGTTGGGAAATGCGTTTGTACATAGCAATGTGTTGTTGCCCAGCTGAGAGTCATAAATAGCCCCTGTGATGCTGAGTGACCCTCTCAGGGAAGGGGCTTCAAAGGTGTGAAATGACATGATTTTTGGTACCCACTGTGCGAGCTGCAATTATTTTGTAGCTGTCACTGAGATTAATGGATCCATCTGACGAGGAATTTTTTAAAGCAAGTCTTAGAAGCAGAGACCCCTGATCCTTAATGTTCCATTAAACCTGCTGGGAGGGGGGTGCCAGGCTGGAAAAACAAAACAGTTGCGTATTCCTCGGGGCATATTCATGAATCTCCATTTATATACACAAAGAAAAAGGAAATACATTAATCTGCTATTAAGGACATTATATAATAAGGGAGAGCCAGTTTTGTTCTCAGGATTTACTGATTCCCTGTGTTGTCTGTATAAAGAAAAGACCATCTGCAATGTTGCTTAGCCCAGGGGTCCCCAACCGCCGGGGCCAGTACTGGGCTGTGGACAGTCTTGAACTGGGTCTACGAGCCTAGGGGACAATTAACGTGGTGCGCCGAATTGTAGGATGACCCCTCCGACCCCCTCCCCCGGTACTTGTAAAATAATTTGGCTCTACACCGGTCCCCGGGCCAAAAAAGGTTGGGGACCACTGGCTTAGCCCATATAAAAGTTTCTACAAAGACAACCATGTACTGATTGTGGGTAAACATTATTTACTCGGTGTAATTAAATGTATTTTAGAAATCCAAGACCAGATCACAGAATTGTGTAAAAGCCTGGAGGCACTTCAGCAGTTCCAGAACTAGTGCTGTTCGACGATCGTTCTGAGGACGATCGTTCATACAAAAGCACCGACCTCAAACTAACGTAATGATTTACATTGATGGATTAAAGTCGGAGAAATGATAAGTCGGACGATGTTCTGATCATTATTCGACAGACATATATCGCCCGAAATCGCCCGAAACAGTAGTGACGTATGTTAGATGACGCTCACGGAAATGACGTCCTTGTTTATATGGAAACTAGGTATTCAAACGGACGAACGCACCAGGTATTCAAACGAACGTATTGCGAGCGATTGTGCGCACAATTCATCGGTGTCCTTTTTATTTAAAAAAAATTAGTCTGGTATTTATAAATGCCAAATACAGAGTCATGGATATCGTTAGAGGTCATGGATATCGTTAGAGGTCATGGATATCGTCAGATCGGTAATACATGCAGAGAAATTATCAGCAGCCTACAGAAGTCTTCTAACCTGTCCGATCATCTGAACGACCGATCGGCATGGCACGATAAATAATGGGATACTCCACACACGGTACGAAAATCGTACAAAAATCATACGAATCCTCGATTCGTAAGATCTGATCTTTGCTTCTATGGCCAGTTTAATAGCAGCCTCCCTTTAGCATAACAACTGTATAAAACTGCCCATACACTGACCAATAAAACTGCCCATACACTAACCAATAAAAGCTGCCCATACACTGACCAATAAAAGCTGCCCATACACTGACCAATAAAACTGCCCATATACTGACCAATAAAACTGCCCATATACTGACCAATAAAACTGCCCATACACTGACCAATAAAACTGCCCATACACTGACCAATAAAAGCTGCCCATACACTGACCAATAAAACTGCCCATATACTGACCAATAGAAGCTGCCCATACACTGACCAATAAAACTGCCCATACACTGACCAATAAAACTGCCCATACACTGACCAATAAAACTGCCCATACACTGACCAATAGAAGCTGCCTATACACTGCCCAATAAAACTGCCCATAAACTGCCCAATAAAACTGCCCATACACTGACCAATAAAACTGCCCATAAACTGCCCAATAAAGCTGCCCATACACTGACCAATAGAAGCTGCCTATACACTGACCAATAAAACTGCCCATACACTGACCAATAAAACTGCCCATACACTGACCAATAGAAGCTGCCTATACACTGACCAATAAAACTGCCCATAAACTGACCAATAAAAGATGCAGAGTTGGTTAATCCAGAACTAGTTTGCAGATTGCTGCCTGGTAGGGATCCTAGGATGCCATGAGCAGTGTCTCATAGAAACCAAGGCCAATACAGTGGTTGTTGGATCAGAAAAAACCTAGGATATTGAATTTAGTCTTCATGGCATTGAGTAATAACTATAGAGGGTATAACTATTAGGGTATAGGCCCAGGGTGCAAACAGAAGTTAAGGGGTTTCCTGTGATTTTCTATGGGCAGGGTGTTACCTGGCAAGTGGAGGAGAAGGTGAGGGTACCATAAGGGTTGAATTGTTTGCCAATGTAAGATCTTTATTCCTGATTCCAGACTACATTTTTTTTTTAGGATTTTATTTTGCATGTTTTTATAATTTACAAAATAGTAATAAAGGAGAGAGAAAGGAAAGGAAGGAAAGAGGAAAGCAATACAAAGTGATAATTCAAAGAAAGAGATGTTAAACAATCAAACATTTTGCAGTTCAAGCCAAGTACCCCAATACAGCATTACATTTGTCTGGACAACCTCTTGCTAGGTGAGTAAATTTTCACTTATAAGAGAATCATCTACCAAGAGGATTCCAGCGCATTAGACTAATCTTTTTGGCATAATATAGAAACTGTACGTGGCATATTCTGGAGTAGGACCAAAGTCACCTATTACTCCCAATAAACACAATTCTGGAGAGCAGATATCTTCTCATTCAGAAATTGTAGCAGCTCGCTCCAGAATCTCTGAGTTGCCGGGGCAAGTCCGGAAGACACGAAACATATATATATATATAGATATATCTCCTAGAGATTGATAAGTCAGGAACCAATTTAAGGGCCTCAGTCCACATTTGATCATCCAGCAAGGGAATATCTCTCAGAGGAGAGGGACCTGCTGAAGACCAAGACAGATCTTGTCTATGAAGGTAGGTCCCAAGTGTTGTTTCAGCTGTGGTTATAAGTCTTGTAGGGAATTGTATATTAAAGGCCTAGGCTACATACATGTTGGGGTCCCTGTTTCAATGGAAACCTTCAGTACCCCATCTGTACCCCCCTCCCCCCATGGAAGTCCTGCCAACATAAATGTTTCTCACAGTCGCCACCCTTATAGTCAGCAACACTATTTCTATAAACATCATCATCCTATCCACTGTCATTGATTCACAGAGTCCCGGGTTCAATCCTCCTGAAAGCTCCTTGTGACCTCGACATGTCTCAGCTGCGCCAAACAAATCCCTGTACGTCTCACTGTTTCTATAGTTCCAGTCGCTTACTCAACACTTTACAATTCACTTTACAACAAGGTCTTACAGTAAATACACAAACAAGGCTTCCAGAGTGAAACAGTAGAATCAGAGGTCCCACAAGAGCTTACACATACAGTATTTCTGTAGATTCAAGTCGATCATCTGGTCAACTCCTACAGTTTCTGGACCTGGGGGTTTATGCACCTTTACCCTTCTGTTTGTTTTATCTCACTTCATTAGTTCATAATAGGGGATTTCTGTATTTCAGCCCCATTCCCTGCAGATTCCTGTTACATTTCTATATATTGTCTCTTCCTTTTTACTTAAAGTTTCTCTGTCCCCAGAGGATCTGCCTCACTGACTCTGCTAATGATACGGAATCTCATATCAGAATTAGAGTAAAAGTAAATCTGCCCAAGGCTGCACCAAATCTTTGCTCAACTAAACTCTCGCTGGACTACAAATCCCAGCATTGTTCTACCTAGAATGAAGGATTAAAGTATTCTGGAAACTAAAGTCCAGCACATAAAGTCTATATTCTTAGGGTCAGGGCACACAAAGCTACTGGGGGAGATTTAGTTGCCCCGGCAACAAATCTCCTCTTCTTCGGGGCGACTAATCTCCCTGAACTGCCTCCCGTTGGCTAGAATGTAAATCGCCGGCGGGATGGCACTCAGAGAACTTCATTTTCCGAAATCGCCTGAAGTTTCCTCAGAGGCAACTTCAGGCGAATTTGGAAAACGAAGCACACCATTTGCCATCCCACGTTTCGATTTACATTGTAGCCGGCAGGAAGTTTGGGGGGGGTTTGGCGCCCCGAAGAAGAGGAGATTTGTCGCTAGGCGACTAATCTCAAACAGTTCAATAGTGCACAAAGCCAAAATGTTGGTACAACCAAGGAAAAATGTAGTAGGAAATTAATGTGAATAATGTTCACAGTTCACCCCAGTCCCAGGGTGCAAGTCCACAAAAAACATTCCAATGATTGTGAGTGCCTCCAAAAAATAAAGGGCCAATCAATTAAAAAAATACAAAATTTGTTTTTGTTAGACAAAAACCTAACGCGTTTCATGCCTGTTGGGGCACTTACTCATAGGCTCAGCTTATGAGTAAGTGCCACAACAGGCACGAAATGCAAAAAGCCTAACACACATGTCCTAATAAATATTTTGTATTTTTTTTTAATTGATTGGCCCTTTATATTTTGGAGGCACTCACAATCATTGGAATGGTATTGGACAACTAATCTCCCTGAAACTGAGCGTGTGTCTGCCCTTAAGGTTATTTTCCAATGATACATTTAACCAGGTCCCTATTAAAATGCAAAACAATCCTCCAATGAGAATGGCAGGTGCTCTGTGCCCTGATCTTTGTTCCTGCAACTGGAGCTGTGGTTTTTTTGCTGTTATATCTAGGGATGTGTCTAGGTCCAGACTGAGAATCAAAATAGGCCCTGGCATTTCAGGTACACAGAGGCCCAATCAGCCCACACAGAGGCCCAAACAGCCCCCACCAGCCCACTAAATACTGACTTTCTATGGCACCTTATAGCAGCCCCTCTGGCATTTGCCAGAACCCACAGATTGCCAGTCCGGGCCTGGATCATGCGTCAAATCCAGGATTTGGTTCAGACTGTTTTGGCCAAATCCTTGTGCCTGTCTGAAATTGAAACAGAATCCTAATTTGCATATGTAAATTAGGGGCGATAAGGGAAATCCCACGATTCTTCATCGCAAAACCCCCCAACTTTTTATTTACTTACACCTAATTTGCATATGCAAATTAGGATTCAGATTTGGTTTGGTGTGTGGTTGAATCTTTCACAAAGGGATTCGGCCGAATCCCAAATAGTTGATTGAGTGCATCCCTAGTTATATCCCCTATAATTGATTTGCTCCTGGAAATGCTGCAAGAAGGGCAGCGCTTGGCATTTATGAGCTGTTGGTCAGCCCTGTAACATGTGTATTTTATATGCGCCAGTAGCAGAAGGGTGAGGAGACAGCCCCAAATGAATGGCATTTATCTACTTCCTTATGGGGGAACAGCAGGAATATTTTCACACTGAGAGGCCCTTTATTCTCACATATTTGCGGTGCATTTGAAGAGAGAGGAGATACCTAAATGCCAACCAGCGGGGGTCCCAGGCTGCTCATCAATCAGCAGAGGCAGAGCACAGCTGTACAAGCATTGGACATTGGGAATCACATGGTGTCCTGCTCTGCACTCGCCTCTTCCCCACTCATCCATTATTAGCTGTCTGTCTGTCTTTCCTTCAAAGCCTCTCCTGCTGACTTCTACACCTCCCCTTCCATTGGCTGCAGTTCTACAATCAGGGACAGGGCAAAGAGGCCATTCATTCTGGGCCCAGAGCCTCAGAGGCCTCCCTATTGAATGGCATTGTTTTAGATATTTAAACACTTTATAGCGGTGATTCTAGGAATGCTGGGAGTTGTAGTTAAAGAGGGGGAGGGTACACCTTCAAGTTAACGTTTAGTATGTCATGGAATATCTAATTCTAAGCGACTTTTCCATTGGACTTATTTATTTTATTTATTTTTTTATAGTTTTTAAATAATTTGCCTTCTTCTTCTGACTCTTTCCAGGTTTCAAAATGGGGGTCACTGACCCCATCTAGAAAAAAAAATGCTCTGTAAGGCTACAAATGTATTGTTATTGCTATTTTTTAATACTCGTCTTTCTGTTTAAAGCCTCGTCTATTCATGATCCAGTCTCGTATTGGAGTCAGTGCATGGTTGCTAGGGGAATTTGGATCCTAGCAACCAGATTGCTGGAGAGAGCGGCTGGATAAAAAAAGCCAAATAACAAAATGAAAACCGATTACATATTGTCTCCGAATATCACTCTCTTTGTCATATTAAAAGTTAATTTAAAGGTGAACAACCCCTTTAACAGCAGAAGTAGAGCTGTGAGTTGGAAATTCCTAATTTATGTAATATCCCCCCACTCTATATTAAGGTCTTCCAGCCTCCCTTGCCAGATATTTCCCATTATTCCCCTATAAATCTAAGGGACATATTTATTATCACTAGAGACAAATATCACTGAGGGTGTTGCGCATAGCATCCAATCAGCAATTAGATTACAACGGTCACCTACAAGCAGTAGCAAAGATCTGATTGGTTGCTACGGGCAACATCACCAACATTTAAAAAATGACCATAGGGGAACACAGGGTGAAACAGTACAAGCAAGATATTATAAAACTGATTGTAGTGTAGATATCAGTGTAGATTAGTGATGGGCGAATTTATTCGCCAGATGTGAATTCGCGGGAATTCCTGTGATTCGCAAAACCGCTGCGAAAATTCGCCGGCAAAAAAAATTGCAGTTTCTAAAAATTTTTGCCATTTTGCGAATTTGCGCAGGGAAATTCGCGAATTTTTCAGCGAAGCGTATCGCCCCAAATTCGCACATCACTAGTGTAGACACATGTCTCCAACTGTATTCATTGAATGTTACTTAATCAGTAGTCATTAACCCCATACATCCCAATTTGGAAAAACCTTTTTGGACCACGCCGGTTTTATGGCCAAACCCCCTAAGTACAACATTCAATTTACACAATTTGGCAGGTTATGGAAAGTTTGAACACATTTCTGGGAGTTTTAGGGTCAGGTTTTATGTGTTATTACAGTTTTGTTAATGAAGGTGAATTGACCTTTAAGCTGCAAGTCACAGTTTCCCCAAAAGACCTGCTTATCTTTAATAGTTACAATTGTATCTTTGATTATCTTAAATAGTAACAAATGTATCTAAGTGCAGGTGCTGGGTATTCTGGGCTCTCTGCCAATAGCCTTGGGACTGTTCTGTGAAAAACGGGACAGTTGGGAGGTATGATTTACCCCTACTTTATTATATAATCATAACCAAAGAGTTCCATTACTTACAAAAAATATCTCACCAGCCCTGTGCCTTTATATGGTCACAGAACAACCCCTCAGTGACTTCTAATATCCTTATCATTTACAGTAGGGGGTACATTATCCCTTATAATACATGAGTGATACTCAGAGTTCCCTGTATAACTCAGCCTGCAGCCTTGTGTCTTTATATGGTCACAGAACAACCCCTCAGTGACTTCTAATATCCTTATCATTTACAGTAGGGGGTACATTATCCCTTATAATACATGAGTGATACTCAGAGTTCCTGTATAACTCAGCCTGCAGCCTTGTGTCTTTATATGGTCACAGAACAACCCCTCAGTGACTTCTAATATCCTTATCATTTACAGTAGGGGGTACATTATCCCTAATAATACATGAGTGATACTCAGAGTTCCCTGTATATCTCAGCCTGCAGCCTTGTGTCTTTATATGGTCACAGAACAACCCCTCAGTGACTTCTAATATCCTTATCATTTACAGTAGGGGGTACATTATCCCTTATAATACATGAGTGATACTCAGAGTTCCCTGTATAACTCAGCCTGCAGCCTTGTGTCTTTATATGGTCACAGAACAACCCCTCAGTGACTTCTAATATCCTTATCATTTACAGTAGGGGGTACATTATACCTTATAATACATGAGTGATACTCAGAGTTCCCTGTATAACTCAGCCTGCAGCCTTGTGTCTTTATATGGTCACAGAACAACCCCTCAGTGACTTCTAATATCCTTATCATTTACAGTAGGGGGTACATTATCCCTAATAATACATGAGTGATACTCAGAGTTCCCTGTATATCTCAGCCTGCAGCCTTGTGCCTTTATATGGTCACAGAACAACCCCTCAGTGACTTCTAATATCCTTATTATTTACAGTAGGGGGTACATTATACCTTATAATACATGAGTGATACTCAGAGTTCCCTGTATAACTCAGCCTGCAGCCTTGTGCCTTTATATGGTCACAGAACAACCCCTCAGTGACTTCTAATATCCTTATCATTTACAGTAGGGGGTACATTATACCTTATAATACATGAGTGATACTCAGAGTTCCCTGTATAACTCAGCCTGCAGCCTTGTGTCTTTATATGGTCACAGAACAACCCCTCAGTGACTTCTAATATCCTTATCATTTACAGTAGGGGGTACATTATACCTTATAATACATGAGTGATACTCAGAGTTCCCTGTATAACTCAGCCTGCAGCCTTGTGTCTTTATATGGTCACAGAACAACCCCTCAGTGACTTCTAATATCCTTATCATTTACAGTAGGGGGTACATTATCCCTAATAATACATGAGTGATACTCAGAGTTCCCTGTATATCTCAGCCTGCAGCCTTGTGTCTTTATATGGTCACAGAACAACCCCTCAGTGACTTCTAATATCCTTATCATTTACAGTAGGGGGTACATTATCCCTTATAATACATGAGTGATACTCAGAGTTCCCTGTATAACTCAGCCTGCAGCCTTGTGCCTTTATATGGTCACAGAACAACCCCTCAGTGACTTCTAATATCCTTATCATTTACAGTAGGGGGTACATTATCCCTTATAATACATGAGTGATACTCAGAGTTCCCTGGTCATTCTTATATAATATGCATTCCATGCAGTAAAAAAGTGTTTGTTTTTTTACCACATTGAATCAGCTGATCGTAAAGCATAAATGACTGCTGCTTACAATGGGGATCAGATAGGATCTGTGCAGCCACTGGGACAGAATGTTCTGTTATACAGATAGCTAGAATCTCAGCTGCCATAAAGCAGGGCAGGACTGCTGCTTACAATGGGGATCAGATAGGATCTGTGCAGCCACTGGGACAGAATGCTCTGTTATACAGATAGCTAGAATCTCAGCTGCCATAAAGCAGGACAGGACTGCTGCTTACAATGGGGATCAGATAGGATCTGTGCAGCCACTGGGACAGAATGTTCTGTTATACAGATAGCTAGAATCTCAGCTGCCATAAAGCAGGACAGGACTGCTGCTTACAATGGGGATCAGATAGGATCTGTGCAGCCACTGGGACAGAATGTTCTGTTATACAGATAGCTAGAATCTCAGCTGCCATAAAGCAGGGCAGGACTGCTGCTTACAATGGGGATCAGATAGGATCTGTGCAGCCACTGGGACAGAATGCTCTGTTATACAGATAGCTAGAATCTCAGCTGCCATAAAGCAGGACAGGACTGCTGCTTACAATGGGGATCAGATAGGATCTGTGCAGCCACTGGGACAGAATGTTCTGTTATACAGATAGCTAGAATCTCAGCTGCCATAAAGCAGGACAGGACTGCTGCTTACAATGGGGATCAGATAGGATCTGTGCAGCCACTGGGACAGAATGTTCTGTATAAAGCAAGAGAGAGGGGAGAAAGGGAATAATTATGGGATCACTGACTGAGCAATACATAGTGACAACGTTAAATCTCATGTTTATAAAATAAAATCTTTAATAACTCTCATATTCGCTGGTTTTTACAGCTCTGCTTTTCGAGAATATTAAGCTTTTTTGACTGGGTTGTTGAAATTATTTGACCGTTTGCGGTTTCTGACTAACGCCGCCTCAGATATATCCACCACATCAGTATTATGGATGGCAGAGATCCAAATGCAGAAAAATAAAAATTGCACTCGAGCCGTTGCCAACTCCAGGGCAGAATAAGCCATCGGCATTGGTGGAGCAGGAAATCAAATGAAAAGGTCATGAAAAGGGAAATGTGTCATGTGGGTTCATGTCTGTCCGTTACACATGGGATGCCACTCAATGGACACAATTTAATCAATGTTCCTCCATAGACTTTGTATTAAAATACAGATTTTAGGGGCAGATTTATCAAGGGTCGAATTTCGAGTTTAT
Source organism: Xenopus laevis (assembly GCF_017654675.1). Taxonomy (NCBI): domain Eukaryota; kingdom Metazoa; phylum Chordata; class Amphibia; order Anura; family Pipidae; genus Xenopus; species Xenopus laevis. The sequence continues at coordinate 185,152,686 of NC_054373.1, forward strand.
GGGAGTTTCTAAAAACTTCCATCAACTCGAAATTCGAAAAAAAATTACCAATCAAGATTCATTAAAAAAATAAAATTTTTTAAAAACAGGTGAATAGGATAGAGCTGCAAATTTTAATTGAATTCAATCGAATTCGATTAGTGGCTTTTCACCCCAAAAAAATATATTTTTTCTTCAAAAGTCCTTCAAATGACACCAAATTGATTGTAGAAGGTCCCCCATAGGCTAAAACACCAATTTGGCAGGTTTTACATGGCGAATAGTCAAATTTGAATTCTTAAAGGGACAGTACATGATAAATTTTGAAATTCGAATTTGGACTATTCCCTAGTCTAAGTACACAAAAATAACTCAAAATTCGAATTTTTTAAATTCGAAAATTCACCTCGACCTTTGATAAATCTGCCCCTTAGTGTTTTTGTGCATTTTGAGTTCATGTGGACCCCTAAAGGATCATGTTGTGCCCTTGTGCTGAAGGTCAGTAAAGGATGCTATGTGGGTCATGTGGTAGGACCTTTCCAAAATCAGTTTACACACTTTAAAGTTCCCCATATCAGGCCTGTTCTACAGTTTTGGTGTTATTCTTGACTGTCAATTAACAGTGGCTAGTACCTTTTTTTCCACATAAGAAACATCTGATACCACCATAAGTCTTACCAACCTATTGGAATCTTCTGTTCATGAGTAAAATATTGCTTTAATACCAGACAGGTTTAATCTTATCAACAAAGGTCTTCTTCTCATCTACAGAATCCACCAACGGTCAAACTTTCAGCTTTACTTCACTAAGTCTACGGAATTTCCACCACTTTATCTAGTAGAAGTAAATCTTGAGCAACTGGACTTGTTGAGTGATCATTGAAGACTTTCACTACTCGTACGAGCAGCTTTTTCAGTTCAACTGCTCAGATGAGTAGTGAAACGTCTTCAATGATAACTCAGCAAGTCCAGTTGCTCAAGATTTACTTCTACTAGATATTCCATTACCTGGATGAATGAAAACCTTTCACAACTGTAGTTTTTTAAGCATTTCTTGACCTATTTTTGCCCCATATCAGAAAATTTGTGGCCCTCTTTAGGTTTTTCCTTCCACATGGTTGGATCTTGACTTGCTATTGGTTAACAAGGTTTTTTTGAGTTGACAGGTCTAAGGTTATCAACAAAGGGTCTTCTTATCATCTCCAGAATCCACCAAACCATCACTGGTCAAACTTTTAACTCTACTTCGCTAAGTCTTTGGAACTTCCTACACTTTTTTAACATCTTTGCCTCATCTTGGAAAACATGTGGCCCTCTGTGCGTTTTTCCTACGACATGGTTGGATCTTGACTTGCTATTGGTTGACAAGGGTTCTTTGACTTGCTTTAGATATGCTAAAAGCCAGAAGAAGAGATAGAAGGGTTGAACTTGATGAATGGGTAAAGACAGGCTAGATTTTAGAATTAAGGTTTCTCTTGAACGGGCCCTGCTATTAATCACATACAGTTGGACCACATACTGTTTCAGTTAGCAAATCCATCAGAAGGGAGGTATGTGCTCATTTTTGGAACAAGCGCTGATTTTCTTTTATTTTTTGTTTGAAAGCACTTTAATTTGTTGCAAAGCATTCCAATAATTCTACGGAAAAGGAAAAAGAAATTACCAATTTTTACATTCTCTGGCAAGAAAGTGTATTCCAAAGAGCGAGTATGTTCTAAATCAGTCCTGATCTCAGTCATTTTTCTTAAGACCCTTTTTCTTGACTCATTTAGGTGTGGTCTTCAGCGCAGAATGAATAGCATTTATTGTACTGTGTATTTAACAAGAGGCTCATTGAGCTATGCTGAAAATAAAAGTGCAATTATCTTAAGCAATAAATGAGGCTTGGAAGTCAATGCAGGGGGGATTAGGTTGGAAGACAATACGTTAGTCCCAGACTTATTCATTGCATTAAAGATTTAGCATATGGTTAGAGGGATTTGCCAATTGAAGGAAATAGAAGCATTCTGGTCTCTGACATCTCTGTGTATCCCCCGTTTTATCCCCCCAAATGCCTAAAACTCAAGCAAGACACAACAGGATCTCAGTTCATCAATTATTTGTCCAACAATAAAGGGTTTGAGAAAGAAGCTGGTGGCAAACATAATCAACAATTATATTGGCGTAGGAGGTTAGATGCTAAATGGAGACGACAATTATAGTTTAATTATTCATGTTTATTGTATAGTGTTAGCATTTCCAATGCAAATGTGGGGAAACAGTCCATCCACATTCCCATGGATTTGCCTGGGATTTTCATCCTAGTTGGACATGCACAGAATGTTTACAATGAGAAAACGACCAGAAAGTATCCTTCTAAGATGGGGGTCCCCAACCTTTTATACCTGTGAGCCACATTCAAATGTAAAAAAAGTTGGGGAGCAACACAGGCATGGAAAAAGTAGCCTGGGGTCCAAATAAGGGCTGTGATTGGTAGCCCCTATGTGAACTGGCAGCCTATAGGAGGCTCTGTTTGGCAGTACACCATGTTTTTATGCAACCAGAACTTGCATCAGGCTGGGGGGCCGGGACTACCCACCCCAGATGCAAACCACCCTCTGCCCCCCAGCTCTTAACTTTTTCCTCTTGAGGCTGCGCTCTGGGTCAGGGGGAGGTTGGAAGCTGCATCAAAGGCTTCATTCAGGGAGTGGGTCTAAGATAGTGGGTCCCCCTAAGTTTTTTCCAGGTGTCCTGCAGGCCCTGTCTGACCCTGCTGGAATTCAAAAATAAGCAACTGCTTTGAGGCCACTGGGAGCAACATCCACAGGGTTGGGGAGCAACATGTTACTCACGAGCTACTGTTGGGGTCACTGTTCTAAGATGTGCAAGTAGCCTCCACTGACTGTACTTGTAGGCAGGGCCGGAACTAGGGGTAGGCAGAGTAGGCACGTGCCTAGGGTGCAAAGCTGGGGGCTCCGGCAGAATATCCGAAAAAAAATCATACGATTCAAACTTTCGTACAATGTTCGATATGTTTTATAGTTTTTTCCTGCACAGCAAATTATCGGAAAATGTATTGATAAATAAGGGGAAATAACTTGTGCGGATTTGGTGAGACTAGATTTCAGAAAATAATAATTTTCCGATTTTGATAAATAACCCCCCTTAGTGTAGTCTGTGCTCTTCTAAAAACATAATGCACTTGGTTTGTACTCTTTACTCTTCCCAGTCGTTGTTTTGCAGTCCCCCAGCTTGGAATTTAAACTGTCATCTAGTTACGAGGGTTGCACTTACCTTAACATATAAGAAGTAGTTTTAAAAAAATGTAGCCTCATAATGATTCTGGTTGCCAGGGTCACTGACCCCAGAGACAGAGCTCTTTGCAAAAGAAGTTTCCAGAGTCTTTAGATTCAAATCCAGGCATTTCTACATGTGCACATATATATACCTGGCATGAGCCACATACATTTGTTGACTTGAATCACCCACTTAAAGGATCAGTAACATACATTTTTTTATTAAAAAATGCGTTAATGTAGAACGAAAAAACCCACAAAGACATATTAAACTTTAAAATCGCTAAGTCTTTATTAAGAAATAACTTCGCTTGTGCTCCTCTTCAGAAAAGGTGACAGGGAGACGATCCATCATGCGGGACTCGATTTCTCTTCCCTGGCTATCTCCTATAAGGAAGGCAGGGAGGAGAAATCGAGCACCGCACGATGGATCGCCTTTTCCGAAGAGAAGCACAAGCAGAGTTTTGGTCAGTTATTTTTTAATAAAGACTTAGCAATTTAAAAGTTTAATATGTCTTTGTGGTTTTTTTCCGTTCTACACTATTTTTTAATAAAAAAAAATGATGTTACTGGTCCTTTAAGAGGGTATTTTTAAGAACCTAGGCTGGAAAAAAGGTGATAACTGCTACATTGATTCAGTGGTACAAGGAGAATCCACTTCCCGAAACTTTTTAATTAAAGGGGTTGTTCACCTTTAAATTAACTGTTAGTATGATGTAGAGAGTGATATTCTGAGACAATTTGCAATTTAGTTTTAATTTTTTAATTTTTTGTATTTTGCTTTTTATTCAGCAGCTCTCCAGTTTTCAATTGAATTCATCTGGTTGCTAGGGTCCAAATTCCCCTAGCAACCATGCATTGATTTGAATAAGAGACTGGAATATGAATAGGAGAAGCCTGAATAGAAAGAGGAGTAATAAAAAGTAATAATAACAATACATTTGTAGCCTTACAGAGCATTTGTTTTTAGATGGGGTCAGTGACCCTCCCCCCATTTGAAAGCCAGGAAAAGTCAGAAGCAGGCAAATAATTAAAAAATGATTAAAAAGGCCAGTCGAAATGTTGCTTAGTAGCCATTCTATAAGAAGTTAACTTTTAATTTTTAATTTTGACAACTTTTCATTTCATTTATGTAGGCACAGGTTTATATCCAGGTTGGTTTCTGCTTTAATTGATCTTTACACCCCCAACCACAGCTTTGGACACCCCTAAAGGGGCAAACCTGCAGTGTAGTTGCCCCAGTGGCTCCTCTATCTCTATTTATATGGGCAAGTCAGATAAAAGAATGGGGTGCTCTTGTTTAACCGCTGCCAATGTGCAAAGTATTCTCCATGTTTTGGCCAAAAAACTCCCAGAGAATCCCTGTGACCCCAACGCCCGGCCCCAGACAAAGGAGCTCAGTTATAAAACAACCCTGTACGTAATTAATATCCAAGCTGTTTCCCCGAGTGTTTCTTTATCTCTATATCGCACCTGTTAGAGCAGGAGGACATGCCGGGGGCCCTGATCGACTCCAGGTTTTTATAGGCACAAGTGAGAGCCAATGTTGCTCCTTCCAGAGCTCCTGTCACTTCTATAAATGTCAGAGCAAAGTCAGCACGAGACAAAGGAACAACGGATTTCTTGTATTCCCAATAAAAAAAAAAGTCAGGCTTCTCCGTGAACTCAGGATTTCTTGTCAAAAATATATGTGTTTCCACTAAAATGAAAAGAATAGCAATGTTCCCAGTGCAGCGCTCAGTCATTCTACTGAAGGGGCTCCAAGAATAACACTCACTGGGCCGGTGTCAAGGACTTTCCTGACCCGTCTTATGCTAACAGTCACTTTCTGACCCTCGCTCAGTAACTGACAAGGCTGACAATCCATTGCTGCTCAGATGCTTCATACATCTGTACTGTTATACAGATAGCTAGAATCTCAGCTGCCATAAAGCAGGACAGGACTGCTGCTTACAATGGGGATCAGATATGATCTGTGCAGCCACTGGGACAGAATGCTCTGTTATACAGATAGCTAGAATCTCAGCTGCCATAAAGCAGGACAGGACTGCTGCTTACAATGGGGATCAGATAGGATCTGTGCAGCCACTGGGACAGAATGTTCTGTTATACAGATAGCTAGAATCTCAGCTGCCATAAAGCAGGACAGGACTGCTGCTTACAATGGGGATCAGATAGGATCTGTGCAGCCACTGGGACAGAATGTTCTGTTATACAGATAGCTAGAATCTCAGCTGCCATAAAGCAGGACAGGACTGCTGCTTACAATGGGGATCAGATAGGATCTGTGCAGCCACTGGGACAGAATGCTCTGTTATACAGATAGCTAGAATCTCAGCTGCCATAAAGCAGGACAGGACTGCTGCTTACAATGGGGATGAGATAGGATCTGTGCAGCCACTGGGACAGAATGCTCTGTTATACAGATAGCTAGAATCTCAGCTGCCATAAAGCAGGACAGGACTGTTGCTTACAATGGGGATCAGATAGGATCTGTGCAGCCACTGGGACAGAATGATCTGTTATACAGATAGCTAGAATCTCAGCTGCCATAAAGCAGGACAGGACTGTTGCTTACAATGGGGATCAGATAGGATCTGTGCAGCCACTGGGACAGAATGCTCTGTTATACAGATAGCTAGAATCTCAGCTGCCATAAAGCAGGACAGGACTGTTGCTTACAATGGGGATCAGATAGGATCTGTGCAGCCACTGGGACAGAATGATCTGTTATACAGATAGCTAGAATCTCAGCTGCCATAAAGCAGGACAGGACTGTTGCTTACAATGGGGATCAGATAGGATCTGTGCAGCCACTGGGACAGAATGCTCTGTTATACAGATAGCTAGAATCTCAGCTGCCATAAAGCAGGACAGGACTGCTGCTTACAATGGGGATCAGATAGGATCTGTGCAGCCACTGGGACAGAATGTTCTGTTATACAGATAGCTAGACTATTGCTTGATGTTATTGGGCAGAGGCTGGGCATTCATTAAAACCAGTTGTTATACTCACCAGAGTTAAAGACTTGCCCAATGGTGATCTTCTATATTTCTGAGCCGAACCACTTGAGTCCCTATGTTGGCTGACACCCAGGGTACTTACTCTCCTGGTCTCCTGGAGTCTTGACTCTCACTCCTAACCTCATGCTGAGATTCTACCTCTACTTACCCTTTCTCCGCTTGTACTGCTGGGCTTCATATATACTGTATCCTATCAGAGAGGCCTAATCCAAAGCTTCGTGCAACAAGTAAGAGCTGAATAGGATTGTCTCAGACCATTATATCATGATCTTGTGCCAATTGTGGGTGTAACACGTCCCCCGAGATTTGGATGTATTTGCGAGTAGCTGGAGGGGCCAGTTAAGCTGAACACACACTGCAGTTTTAGAACTTTATTTAGAATATTGGCTTAATGGCTCTCTATTTCCTAAACACAGGGACACAACTGTATTTCTGGATTTAGCACGTTGACTTGCATGAGTGGGAATGATAATGAATTCTCTATCTAAAACAGGGCCCCTTCCCTTTCAGTAGGAAATGAGGGTTTTGATGTGGTGCAGCTGATTGGCCAATATGAGTTTTCATAAAAAAAGAATCAAGTATTTAAAAGAAATAAAAAAAGGGAAAATTCATTTTTATTTAAAAGTCAGCTTAAGTCATAGGACTGATGCACAGAAGGGGAATATAGCTGCAAAATGGCACTCAAAGTTCCTTCTAAACTCTTCAGTATCATTCCATCCATAAACCTGTACCTTCAGGGCTAGTTTTAGGCTAAGGGAGACATGGACAACCAATTAGAGTGACAGCTTTTGACCCAGACCCGGTCTCTAGCTGAAACTATGAGCATCTCCGTCCTCCTCCCCAGCCCAGATCGTGACTGTGAATAATGAATGGAGGGGGTTGAGGCTGGAGTGGGGGGCCGGGGGGAAGGTTGCAGCTGGGGAGGGAGGTTTGGGGGGGGGGTGTTTGGGGTAGGGATGCACCAAATCCCAAATCCAGGATTCTGTTTGGGATTCAGCCAGGATTTGTCCTTTTTTGAGCAGAATTCAGATTTGGTTGAAATCTTGTACCTAGCCGAACTGAATCCTAATTTGCATATGTAAATTAGGAGTGGGAACGAAAATCCCGTGACTTTTCGTCATAATACAAGGAAGTAAAAAAATGTTTTTCCACATTTTCCTTTCCTGCTCCTAATTGCTTATGCAAATTACAATTCAGTTCGGCCAAATCTTTCACTAAGGATTCAGGGATTTGTCCGGATCCCAAATAGTGGATTCGGTGCATCCCTAGTTTGTGGGGGCCCCTGAGTCATCAACCTCGTCGGGCCCCAGATCCCCCAGTCTTCTGAACTGCCACATTCAGCATTGACAATAGTGGGATTCTGGGTATTGTAGTTCTGCAACAGCTCCCCTCTCCTATTTGAGGCCCCTCCGACTCCAGCCAGATAACAAGCGATATATAACATATATATGTAGACCAATGGAGAGGCTGACTTGCTGCTGCCGGTGGTGTTCACTCTGCTGTACCTATTGCTGCTTACAGCAGCCCTATTACAAGAATCATTTTTGGTTCACTTTATCTAAAATCTGTAACTATGACCTGTAGCAGCTCCTGTACCATGTGACTTCACTTTTTGCTGTTGCTTTGATGATTTCCTATGACCCCTAAGCATAGTCTAGAGCACACTGAGCATGTGCAGTGCCACTGACACACAAAAGATGGCGATCCAAGATGGCGATCTCCGGTATCATTACTGTTATAGGGCTCCTGAACATCTGAGCTGCTACTATAGGCTCTGTATATACAATAAAGCATTTCTAGCCACATTTCCTTACGGATTTAGTTCTCCTTGAAAGGAAACCCAAGAGAAGATATTAGCCAGGGAAGGCTGATATTCCCATTATATTGTTGCAGATCCGTCTGGCGTTCCAGCAGCGAGCAGCCTTGCGTTTGGTGGTTCTCTTTAAAGCGTTCCCAGGGGGGGTTGCATTTTAAATGCTTTTCCATTACTTACGCTTATTTTTTGATGAGCAGCTGCTGGTTTGGATTACACAGAATATGAGGATATTTATTGGTTCTACAGTTGGACCTTTTTGTGGTTATCGGGGGGGGGGGTTCTGTTTGTGGTACAGGCAATAGAAATAATAGTTAAATGGATGCTGGTCTGTGTTAGTAACAAATGGTAGGATTCTCCCACCTGGTGCCAGGCAAGTTGTATTGACCATAATATCAAAGGATAAGCTGGAGCGTTTTATTGATGTGGAATGTTCTGGCCTGGGATCAATCACATAACAAGTGTTCAATACAGAAGTAAAGCAGCAACAACATTCTCCTCCCATTGCCGAAATGGTAGAAATCCCCCAGACCAGTAGCTGATGTAGGTTTTTAGATCAAGCCTGTCTTGTAGGTACAACATTGGGTCAGGGCTACTCTTAGCTCCTAACAAAGATATAGATATCTCAAAGGTCAACATAACTGACCTTCAATACTAAGCTTTAAGATGTATCTAGGAGAGAAAATAGGCATTTTTCACAAATTTCACCCTAAATAACGTTTTGAGCCCCGTGTAAACCTGTCTGGGGGGAAAGTCCATGGTTTGGGAACTGCGGCCCTGGACAAACTGTCAAAGAGGGACCATGTTTAGTATAAGTAGGATTATGTTGAGTATATATATATATATATATATATATATATATATATATATATATATATATATATATATATACATGCTATATAAAGTACAGAGTAAAAATAATTCTTATTAATAGGGCATATGCCCTTTGTAAAAGAGCTGAAAGCAAAAGAAATAAAAGTAGGGATTTTGGATTGGAAAGACAAAATGTCCAGAAACTTGATGTCCAGAAAATTAGGCCGACAGCAAAATTTATAGTCCAGTAAGGAAGGTATGTAGCAAAATACTGTATATAGTCCTTGAAATATGGTAGGAAGCAAAATGTAGAGTCTAGGAAATGATTCAGGCAGCAAAATGTATATTCCAGGAAATAAATCCAGAAACAAGATGGATCTTCCAGGAAATGAGGCAGGCAGCAAAATGTATAGTCCAGGAAATTATTCAGGCAGCAAAATGTAAAGTCTATGAAATGATTCAGGCAGCAAAATGTATATTCCAGCAAATAAATTCAGAAACAAGATTTATCTTCCAGGAAATGATTCAGGCAGCAAAATGTATATTCCAGGAAATGAAACAGGCAGCAAAATGTAAAGTCTAGGAAATGAGGCAGACAGCAAAACATATAGTTCAGGTAATGTATAGTGTAGGAAATGTAAGCCATGTAATTCATATGGGGCTAGAATATATTTATTGGGAATACCCCAAACAATGTAATGATATTCATATATTCCAGGAAGTTATTCAGGCAGCAAAAGGAATAGTCCAGTTAATGAAGCAGGCAGCAAAAAGTACAGTATAGGAAACAAGACAGGCAGCAAGGCATGTAAGTCATATAGGGCTAGATTCAACTTAATGAGAATACCCAATATACTTTGATAGTATTCTTATATTCCAGAAAACAAGGCAGGCAGCAAAATGTATAGTCCATGTATTGAAACAAGCAGCAAAATGTAGAGTCCCAGCAGCACCCAAAACATTTAATTCATATAGGGCTGGATTCAATTCAGTGAGGACCCTTCCTACACGTTGATGGTGTAAGACAAGTTCATCTCATGCAAATGAATCAGTATGGTAGAATAGATGTTATCATTCAGGAGAGCTTCATTTTGGGGATGGTATTATATTCCACTTGGCTTTGCTTATTATCTCTCGTTAGCAAACATTCTGCATGCTTGATTACACTTGGCACCAAATCGCTGCATCCAATCATGTTCTCTTTTCTCAGTCTTGACCGTTGACTGTCAAAAGTCTCAAGCAATGTGCAATCAATCCCTCGGCATGCATAACATCTAGAGATATTCTCAAAAATATCTTTGCTTTTCGTTTTATGTTGTTTCTGTGCTCAAATGTGGTTCTTATTACAATTAGTGATGCCGAGTCAACAGTGATTAAAGTTGATGTTCTACCATGATTCTGGTGGGTTCCAAAGTTTTGTATGAAGAACTAAGCTGGACGTGTTCCCCACTCACTGTTAGCCAATTCCATGGGCACTGTAACATCATAACACTATTTACCATTATTCTGCTTATTTTTTGGGTAAGTCTCAAAGATATTAGGATAAAAAAACTGCATTCCAGTTGTTTTTAGCTAAACATTGCCTGAATGCATAACAATTTGTTGAGGTGGAATAATGTTTTGAGACTGTTTCCATTGTTTGGGCTCCAGTGAAACCTTAAGGCTACAGGGCACAAGGACATTCCTAATTTTTAAAACCATTAGGGGGGGGGGGTGTAATGAGGCTGTGACCACAAAACAAATACAAGAGATTCCTCTGCACTCAACCCATTATCAATATATTTAAGACAGAGACATTTTGTGCATACAGCTACTAAAAATGCCTTACCCTTTAAACAAAACAGGGATTGTTTCTCCATATATTACAATATATTTAAGCTGGCCAACTACGTCAAAGTCATCCCATATCTGGCCAGTCCTACACTCAATTTTATCTGATTCATTAAGAATTCTATTGCTTCATTATACATTATACATTTTACAAAGGGACTAAGTTTTACCTGCAACTTACTTGCTGCTTTCAAAGTAAAACTCCCAAACAATGACATTCCTGACATTTCTGTGCTTTCTATTTTGGGGTTCAATAGAAGCGTTGGTGTTGAGGTGGGTAAGAAAAGACCTGCTTTTAAGGCTTTCAAGTTAGCTGGTACAGCCGAAACATTTATAAGGTACAAGGAGGCCAATAAATCATGCAAAGAAGCTATAAGGCAAGCTAAAATTGCTATAGAAAAGGATATTGCAGCAAGCAGTAAAAAAAATCCAAAATTATTTTTTAAATATGTTAATAGTAAAAAAATGAAGCAGGAAGGGATGGGACCCTTACTATCAGAGGGGGGTCAGCTGGTTGATGAAAACAAAATAAAAGTGCAGATTCTGAACTCATATTTTTCATCTGTCTACACAAATGAGGAACCAGTAAGTGAAGGTTTCCTTCTTAATAGTCCCAATTCTAGTAATACAACTAATGATGCATGGTTCACACATGAAGAAATTCAAAAGAGACTAGAACATGTTAAGATTAACAAAGGTCCAGGGCCAGATGGTATTCATCCCAGGGTACTTAGTGAGTTTAGCTCTGTGATTGCCAAACCTCTTTACTTAATTTTTCAGGATTCATTGAGATCTGGCATAGTGCTGAGAGACTGGCGAATTGCTAATGTGGTGCCTCTATTCAAAAAAGGATCCCGTTCTCAGCCTCAAAACTATAGGCCAGTTAGTCTAACGTCAGTGGTAGGAAAGCTTTTCGAAGGGTTAATAAAGGATAAGATACTGGACTTCATAGCAAATCATAATACTATGAGTTTGTGCCAGCATGGTTTTATGCGTAATAGATCTTGCCAGACTAACTTAATTTCTTTTTATGAGAAGGTAAGTAGAGACCTCGATTCTGGGATGGCAGTGGATGTGATTTACTTAGACTTTGCTAAAGCATTTGATACAGTGCCACACAGAAGGTTACTGGTTAAATGAAGGAATGTTGGCCTGGAACATATTATTTGTACCTGGATAGAGAACTGGCTAAAAGATAGACTACAAAGAGTGGTGGTAAATGGAACATTTTCTAATTGGACCAGTGTTGTTAGTGGAGTACCGCAGGGCTCTGTACTAGGTCCCTTGCTTTTCAACTTGTTTATTAATGACCTGGAGGTGGCCATTGAAAGTACTGTTTCTATTTTTGCAGATGATACTAAATTGTGCAGAACTATAGGTTCCATGCAGGATGCTGCCACTTTGCACAGTGATTTGTCTAAACTGGGAAACTGGGCAGCAAACTGGAAAATGAGGTTCAATGTTGATAAATGCAGGTTATGCACTTTGGCAAAAATAATATAAATGCAAGTTATACACTAAATGGCAGTGTGTTGGGAGTTTCCTTAAATGAGAAGGATCTTGGGGTCTTTGTAGATAACAAGTTGTCTAATTCTGGGCAGTGTCATTCTGTGGCTACTAAAGCAAATAAAGTTCTGTCTTGTATAAAAAAGGGCATTAACTCAAGGGATGAAAACATAATTCTGCCTCTTTATAGGTCCCTGGTGAGGTCTCATCTGGAGTATGGGGGCAGTTTTGGACTCCAGTCCTTAAGAGGGATATAAATGAGCTGGAGAGAGTGCAGAGACTAAGTGCAACTAAACTGGTTAGAGGGACAGAAGAGTTAAATTATGAGGGGAGACTGACAAGGTTGGGGTTGTTTTCTCTGGAAAAAAGGCGCTTGTGAGGGGACATGATTAGACTTTACAAGTACATTAGAGGACATCATAGACAAATAGCAGGGGACCTTTTTACCCATAAAGAGAATCACGTACCAGAGGCCTCCCCTTCAGACTAGAGGAAAAGAAGTTTCATTTAAAGGAACAGAGTAGGGGGTTCATCACAGTGAGGACAGTGAGGTTGGGGAATGCACTGCCGGGTGATGATTCAGTTAATGACTATAAGAGGGACTTGGATGATTTCTTGGACAGACATAATACAAAGGCTATTGTGATACTAAGCTCTATAGCTAGTATAGATATGGGTATATAGAATTTAATTAAAAGTAAGGAGGGGTGTGTGTATGGATGCTGGGTTTTCATTTGGAGGGGTTAAACTTGAAGGACTTTGTCTTTTTTCAACCCAATTTAACTATGTAACTAACTAACTATGTAACCATGTACAGTTTGGGGAAGGTCCTTTCCTGTTTCAGCACAATAATGTCCCCATGTGCAGAACCAGGTCCATACAGAATGAGTTTGCTGTGATAGAAAGAACCTGACTGCACAGAGCTCTGACCTCAACCTAAATGAACCCCTGCGGGGTGAATTAGAACCCCAACTGTGATCCTGATCCCCAACATCATTACCCAACCTCCCTTATGTTCTTGTGGCTGAATGGAAGCATCTCTCAGCAACAATGTTCTAGTAGGAACCTTCCCAGAAGAGTAGGGGCTGTTATCTCATAGGAAGACTAGGGGGGGAACACAAGTGTAGTGGCTGTATACATTCGGCAACATTCGGCAACCATACTGTAGAACTGCAGAACAGATCTGGACCTTCTTGGTCTCACCAATGGCAGTGTGCAAGAAAAAGGCACAATGCACTCTTGCACTCTCTTGCAATTCTTCCCCTGGTCTTTGCAAAGGACCCCTTATGATTCAATATCACATGGCCAATAATCTTATTCAATATCTGATCTGCTACTCAGCGGAAGTTGGATACCACTATGGTAAACACACAGGGTGGAGCCCTGTTGGGTTGTTTATAGCTCTGATTGATTATGGAAATTATGGAGTGCCGTTTAGGGATCGGAGAATGTAATCGGAGAACATCTTAAAGACGTGTTAATCAGGCAAAAAAAAAAAAATTAATTTACTGAAGCAGCAAAATATATTTCATATTTTGAGAACATCTGGGCAAGTCAATTGGAAACAGTTCTGCAGCACAAGAGTTGTGTAACGTACCAATTTATCAAGGCCCTGATGTGCATATGGCCAGGAGAATTAGGGAGGTGTGACCACTTGTATGTATAGATTGGCGTATTAGACTGTGCCTTGGAGCATCATTTATTTTCTATGTTTTCTCCTTCAGTGGCTGAACCTTCTGTTTCTAATAAACCCGCCAGATGTAATAAGCTGTTTTTGTACATCTACTCAATTCTACCATGACCCTTCTCCATTAAATCATCCGAATGGTTAGGTTTCATAAGTGGCAAAATTTGCTGGGGCTCAAGCAGACAAAGATGCCATCGCTCTCTGCCCAGAAGTGTTTGCTTTATAGTCTGCAATTGGCTCACACTTCCTTCTGAAAGGACCGGTCTTCTATTCAAGCTCTCAACTGAATGTATAGACTAAATAGCTGTACTAGTCAGGTTGAACTGATCCTGATCCAAGAAGTTGCTGTTTTTGTCAGAGTACTTGGTCACCTGAATTCTCCACCAGACACTAGTCTGGACTATCAGAATTAACATATTCTAGATGACCCCTTTAGTCATTTCCAATTTTACAGTTTTCATTACAACTAGCTGGGTGGAATGTGTTTCCTTTTTAAAAAGAATACACTGACAAGATATTAAGTAGAGGCTCCTGTGCTAATGTTATTGGTTTGCAGAAGATGAAGTAGAAAGGGCTGAAGGTTTCATGCAGTGGTAATGAATTAGAAATTCAGGAGTGAGTTTAGGCGAGACAACAAATGATCAGAGTCTTTCCCAGACTAGCTACAACTCCAGTAACTGTTGAAACATCGAAAGGTTATCTACTTCAATATCAACCTTCAACCAGAATATATGGTTGCATAGCTGTTTATATTTTAAACTACTACTGCTCGGCTAGGCTCAAAGTGACTAATGTACCCATTACTGGAAAAACTACAGTGATGTAGGGCTTGGTACTAGTTAAATTCCTGCTGAGGACAACTGACAACACTTTTAGTTAGGATGTGAGATGTAGTTTCCAACAATATGAGCAAGAGAGAGAGAGAGTAGGGTGACAGATGGAGGTAGAATGACAGTACACAATATGAGGACAGGATGTGACAATAAGACAATTACTATTATTAACATTTATTTATATAGCGCCAGCATATTTCGCAGCGATGTGACAAGACAAGATGGAGATAGTAGGGCAAGATGATGACTGTAAGATACGTTGAGAAAAGTATGGAAAGATGGAGACAGTAGTTAAATATATGGACAATATAGTAATATGTTCAATATTATCACAGTAGGTCAAGGTAGTAATACTAGTACCAAATAGAGACAGTAGGACAAGATGGAAACAGTAAGACAAGATTGAGGAAGTAGAACAATATGGAGACAGTAGGGCAAGATGGAGATAATATGGCAAAATGGAGACAGTGGGACAGGATGGAGACAGTAGGGCAAGATGGAGACAGTAAGGCAAGATGAAGACAGTAGGGCAAGATAGAGACAGTAGGGCAAGATGGAGACAGTAAGGCAAGATGGAGACAGTAGGACAGGATGGAGGCATTAGGGCAAGATGGAGACAGTAAGGACAGAAGAAGACAGTAGGGGAAGATGGAGACAGTAAGGCAAGATGGAGACAGTAGGACGAGAATGAAACAGGTGGATAAGATGAATATATAGGGCAAGGGGGGTAGTAGAACATAATAGAGACAGAAGAGCAAGATATAGACAGTAAGAAAAGATGGAGACAGTAAGAAAAGATAGTGAAAGTACAAGAAGGTGATGATAGTGGGGCAAGACTGTAATACTAGGACAAGATAGAGACAGTTAGACAAGTTGAAGATAATAAAAGGTTGGGCAACATAGAGCAGGACTGGAACTAGGTGTAGGCAGAAGTCCTGCTTAGGAAACAATGGTGGGTGGGAGGCACATACCTCTCCTGCCTCCTCTAACTCCAGCCCTGTACATCAGCAGTGGTGAGTTTCAAGTATGGGGGGGAGAGAGAAGCTGCCAAGCAGGGAGTTGCACCAGCATGGTGATAGGATAAAGAGGAGTTTTCTCTGAGCCAAGGGGTGGATGAGGTTGGGGGCTTGTCTGTTGAAGAATTTCTTTGTTGGCCTGGCCCTAAGATGAAGACAATTGGACAAGATCATGACAGAAGTACAAGATGGCCACAGTAACAAAATATGTACCAGTGTTGGCCAACCTCATGCCACTCAGCTTTTGTTGGAGTGTTAGTAGTTGTGGCTGAACGACAGCTAAAGGTCTATAACCCAGACAGTACTCTTTTGTTTACCGTTAATAACTGGGCCCTAATTTGTCTCTTTTGCCCTTGCACCACTACAGACAGCCCTGACTGGACAACACAACAGGCAGTTTGCTGTTTCTGGTCAGTCGCCAGTCTATTATATTCATTTCTATATAACCAGCAGGAGAAGTGTGTCATCTAATTGCACATCTGCTTTTCATTTGCTCTCCACGAATGGTATTACATACATAATTATTTATGTGTTGTCGCTGGTGTGTCATTTGGCCATTTACAACTGACATTTTCCATTGTTTCTTACATCCATAAACTTTAGACCAGTATTTAGGGCCAGTGGCAAGAAGCAGACAAAACATTGTTGGGGGTGGGGGGGATATACAAACATTTACACTGTTTTTTTGCCATCTTGACATGATTCCCCATTGGTATGAGCTAAAAAAAAGACACATTTTGTACATTTTGGTGACATTATAGGTTGATATTTGAGTATGACGCAATTAAGAGCTAGAAGGAGGTTGGGGGTCATTTACAGACATGTAAGTGCATGAGCACTAAGGGGTGCAAAAGCAAATCACTTTTAAAAGCACTTGCATTTGTGATTTGGTTGATAAAATCCTGGGGATGAGGTGCCAACAGCAGCTCCCCCTGTTCTCACTGTCTGCCATAGGTCTGCATGATGCTCAACTTAGGGCACAGATAGGGGGCAGGAGGGATGATGTATATATGCCTACAGCAATTTTTCTTTGCACGGGGTAGGGCTTAGAGTGCAAAAAAATACATGGTGGATTGCATTTATGATTTGCACCCCCCTGCCCTGCACATTATTGTAAATTACCACAATTATGTTTACATCACATGCAAGTAATATAGTATATTTAGGCAGAACCTCTTTTCTTCTAATCGGAATGGGTGACCTTGTGTCAGCTGGAAAGACCTACTGGTAAATAAATCGTTAGAGAGATTATTATATGATCCCCTTATATATTTATACATAGTCATCATATCACCCCTTAAGCGCCTCTTCTCCAGCGTGAACATCTCCAATTTGGCCAGTCTTTCCTCATAGCTAAGATTTTCCCTTTACCAGCTTAGTTGCCCTTCTCTGTCCCCTCTCTAATACAATATGTCCTGTTTGAGTGATGGAGACCAAAACTGTACGGCATATTCTAGATGGGGCCTTACCAGTGCTCTATACAGTGGGACCCCCTCCTCCCGTGACTCTCTGCCCCATTTAATACAAGTCAAGACCTTATTTGCCCTTGATGCTGCTGACTGGCATTGCTTGCTACAGACAAGTTTATCATCTACAAGGACTCCAAGCTCCGTCTCCATTATGGATTTGCGTAGTGCAGTCCCATTAAGGGTATAAGTGGATATTGTTACATCCCAGGTGCAGGACTTTACATTTATCAACATTGAATCTCATTTGCCACTTAGCTGCCCAGATTGCCAGTTTGTCAAGATCCTGTTGCAAGTGCCACATCCTGGATGGAATTAATTGGGCTGGATAGATCCTGTAGCCAGTTTCCTATCCATGTGCAAACGACTTCATTAAGCCCAACAGACCTTAGTTTAGAAAGCAGTCGTTTGTGGGGCACAGTATCAAACGCTTTGGCAAAATCCAAATAGATCACCTCTACTGCCCCCCCACTGTCCAGAATCTTACTTACCTCATCATAAAATGCAATCAGATTAGTCTGACATGACCTATCCTTTATAAAGCCATGCTGATTGTTGCTCATAATGACATTCACTAGGACATTTTGAATGTGATCCCTTAACAAGCCTTCAAATAATTTGCCCACCACAGATGTCAAGCTTACTGGCCTATAATTGCCAGGCTGAGATCGTAATCCATTTTTTAAATATTGGAATAACATCATCTTTTCTCCAATCCGTAGGTACCACACCAGATGAAAGCGAATCTGAGACAATCAGTTTTAGCCGGTCTAAAACTGAACTAAGCTCTCTTAGAACCCGAGGTGTATTTTGTTAATAAACTTGTTCCCATTAACTGATCTGGCAGTACCGTTGCTCCAGTCAATATCTGGGTAATTAAAATCTCCCATTATCATTACTTTACCCAAACTAGCAGCCTTTTCTATTTGCATCAGGAGCTTCACCTCCTCCTCGTCACTTACATTAGGGGGTCTATAGCGACGCCTACAATTAATTTGCTGGACTCTTTACAATTGGTGAAGAACTCCCCCCATAAGACTTCTGGCCCCTCATTTTCTAACATAACCTCCTCCTTTATATGAGCTTTTAAATCCTGCCTAACAAACAGACATACCCCTCCTCATTTTCTATTGCCTCTGTCCCTCTGAAACAAAGTATAGCCAGGGCCGGATTTGAGTGGCGGGTAGTGATGGGTCGAATTCGTGAAATGGTGTCAGTGTCTCGTTTTTGATGCCGGCGTCCGTTTTTTCAACGCCGGCGTTCGTTTTTTTTGAAGCGGGCGAATTTTCATGGGCCTTTCACAAATTTATTCGCCGGCGGCGAATCAGGCAAATTTGCAGCGAATTCGCGCCTGGCGAATAAATTCGCCCATCACTAGTGGCGGGTGCCCCTAGGCCGTGCGGTCCTAGCGCCTGCAGCAATCTAGTGAGCGCACTTCCACCGGAGCACTGGGGAGCTGCGCATATAGTGCGGCTGGGCGGCATTCCGCACCCTAGGGATTTGCCACCCTGAGCCCCTTCTTCACCACTCACTCCACTAGCCCCTGCCAGTCGTTACTCTGTGACCCCCCTTTCCTCCCCACGTTTGTGGCCCCCTTAGTCCTGCAAATTCCCCCATTAGCGTCTTAGATTCCAAGATGAAAACCCACTGACATCTCTCACATGTAAATACTGCCTGGAACTGCTGCTCCAACACCACATACATGTGACACTGAGTGATACCAGCAAACGCACTTACTCTCATATTTACACTGGTACTTACAGTCTCCCAAGTGCAATTCCTCACAATTCCTTTTTAGTTTTCAACACCTTTAGGTTTTTACCTCTGCTTAACACTTAATTCACATGGGACAGTTAGATCAGGTGGAATGTTCATGCTCCAATAGACAAGGTGGGCCCAGGGGACCTTACTAGTGATGGTGCGAACTTCTTTTGCTTCGCCGAAAAATTTGCGAATTTCCAGCAAAATTCACGAAATGGTGAAAAATTTGCGAAAAATCGTGAAATTGGAAAGTTCACGAAAAAATCGTGAAATGCGAACGATTTCACAAAAAAATCTTGATATTCGCTATAGAATAGCGGCTCAATAGAGTGTGAGTTGATAGTACAGGTATAGGACCTATTATCCAGAATGTTTGGGACCTGGGGTTTTCCTGATAATGGATCTTACTAGTGATGGGCGAATTTGCGCCGTTTCGCTTCGCCGAAAAAATTCGCAAATTTCGCGCGAAATTCGCGAAACGGCGAAAAATTCGCGAAACTGCGCCAGCGTCTCGTTTTTGATGCCGGTGCCCGTTTTTGACGCCGGTGCCCGTTTTTCGACGCCGGCGCCCGTTTTTTTCCGTGAATTTTCGCGGGCGTTTCGCGAATTTATTCGCGGGCGTTTCACGAATTTATTCGCTGGCGGCGAATTGCGCAAATTTTCCGCGAAATCACGCCTGCCGAATAAATTCGCCCATCACTAGATCTTACCATAAATTAAAGGGGAATTAGCTATATAAGCTATGAAACCTTCCAAATCTAACCCCCAAATCCTTGAAATCCTCACATGTGACATGGACCTTATGGACTTTATGGACCTATGTATCGCCAATGACAGCAAAGAGCATGGAGAACTGATGAAGTTGCTATGGGATCTTAGAAACCCAAGTTGACGTAATGTTGCTCTTCCTTTAAACATAACCGGGGTCTCATTGTGCAGATGATCTGTGTAACTCATCACGTGGGATTTATCTCGGGGCTGAAATGTTCATTCTGTCCAAGTGAAACATGAGCCTCTCATCCTAGCGGAATCACTCTCAAGCCTGGAGATAACTGCAACAGTTGTGGTTAAGCTGAGCATGGTTCAATCAATAGGGGACATTACTAAGTGTTACAATGGATAAAAAAGGCCCAGTCTTCGCTCCTCTGAGAGTTCTGTGCCACCCAGTGTCGGGCCACTGATATATGATCCTGGTAACAGTTGCAAATTGTTGTCTCGTCCCGTTGCTCAGTGATGGTTGCCCAGTTACTCATGTTGTTATTGGGGCTTAATCAGTTAACTAACCAGCTGGAGTCCAGTTTATGTCCCTCCTAATGACATTATAGGCCCTTAAATCTACAAACAAGGAAGCCAATTGCATTTCGTCCACTGATCCACTGAATAGAGTAATAGGACTCGGCATGACGGTCTTCTTTTGGCTTCCTTAAGGCAGGATCAGCCTAAAAATAAATTAAAAAATGTTTTTCAATGGGAAAATGAATGGATGGATGGGTAAATGTGACAATCAGCCAGTTCTTCTGGTTTCTTAACTGATGTTTTGCCATTCCATTGAAATTTGTATTCGATGATGCATTGCAGTTGGTCTTTTTATAGTTCAAATATAGATTTTTTTTGCAGTTCTGAACAATATGATGACAGAGCATGGAAGTGCCGATTGTGCCTATGGGGATCCCTATATATATCAGTACAATGAATAATATGACATTGGGAAAGCAATACCTTTGTCTACATTGGAACAATACAAAGGTGGCCATATTGTATGTGACCCTTGTATGCCCCCCCATCCAGGGCCAGGGGGTAAAAAGCAACCCTGGCAAAATAATCAAAGCAGCCACATATTAATGTATACTCTCCCTCATAATAGTAAAAAAAACAAAAAACCATGGAGGTCAGGGTTCTCCCCTATAATATATATAAAAAAAAAAACAATGGAAGTCAGGACTCTCCCCCATAATAGTAAAAAAAACAAAAAACAATGGAGGTCAGAGCTCTCCCCCATAATAGTAAAAAAAAGCAAAAAACCATGGAGGTCAGGGCTCTTCCCCATAATATTAAAAAAAACAATGGAGGTCAGGGCTCTCCCCCATAATATTAAAAAAAACAATGGAAGTCAGGCCTCTCCCCCATAATAGTAAAAAAACAAAAAACAATGGAGGTCAGAGCTCTCCCCCATAATAGTAAAAAAAAGCAAAAAACCATGGAGGTCAGGGCTCTTCCCATAATATTAAAAAAAACAATGGAGGTCAGGGCTCTCCCCCATAATATTAAAAAAAACAAAAAACAATGGAAGTCAGGCCTCTCCCCCATAAGAAGTAAAAAAACAAAAAACAATGGAAGTCAGAGCTCTCTCCCATAATATTAGAAAAAAAAAAACATGGAGGTCAGGGCTCTTCCCCATAATATTAAAAAAAACAATAGAGGTCAGGGCTCTCCCCCATAATATTAAAAAAAACAAAAACAATGGAAGTCAGGCCTCTCCCCCATAATAGCAAAAAAACAAAAAACAATGGAGGTCAGAGCTCTCCCCCATAATAGTAAAAAAAAGCAAAAAACCATGGAGGTCAAGGCTCTCCATCATAATATTTAAAAAAACAAAAAACAATGGAAGTCAGGACTCTCCCCCATAATAGTAAAAAAAACAAAAAAAAAACAATGGAGGTCAAGGCTCTCCCTCATAATAGTAAAAAAACAAAAAAAATAATGGAGGTCATAGCTCTTCCCCATAATAGTAAAAAAAATCCAAAAAACAATGGAAGTTAGAACTCTCCCCCATAATAGTAAAAAAACATGGAGGTTAGGGCTCTCCCTCATAATGGTAGAAAAAATCCAAAAAACAATGGAAGTCAGAGCTCTTTCCCATAATAGTAAAAAAACAAAACAAAATACAATGGAGGTCAGGGCTCTCCCCATAATGGTAAAAATTCTTTCTCGGTGGATTTGTTCTTTTTTGGCAACTTTAGCTCCCATTTGGCGACTTCCACTTCAGCCCCAATTCAGCTTCGACTCCATTCAGCGGCTTCTCTTCCCAAGGCATTTAATAGAGTGGCCCACTGGGCTCAATGGCCAATCTGGGCCCTGCCCCCATCCATTCAGCTCATGGGCTGACCAAAGTCCAATGTATGGCCACCTAAAGATTTACTTATAGGGGAGGTTCACCATTACGTTAACTTTTAGTCTGTTATAGAATGGCAAATTCTAACCAACTTTTCTATTGGATTTCATCATTTTGTTTTTCATAGTTTTTTGCCTTTGCCTTTTTCTTCTGACTCTTTCCAGCTTTCAAATGGGGGTCACTGACCCCATCTTAAAAACAAATGCTCTTTAAGGCTACAAATGTATTGTTATTGTTACTTTTTATTCCTCCTCTTTCTTTTCAGGTCTCTCCTATTCATATTCCAGACTCTTATTCATATCAATGCATGGTTGCTAGGGGAATTTGGACCCTAGCAACCAGATGGCCGAAATTGCAAACTGGAGAGCTGCTGAATAAAAGGCTAAATAACTTAAAAACCACAAATTATAAAAAATTAAAAACAATTACAAATTGTCTCAGAATATTACTTTTTACTTAAAGTTAACTGTAGCTAAATGCAAGCCGAAGGCATCTAAACCCTACATGGCGGGACGGTGCCACATTATTGAATTATTCATTTCAATGACTCAATGTCATGTTATTTGGCTATAACTAATCCCACTAGGTCTGAGCTTTCTATATCCATGTGGCGTTCTTGGCCTTTAAATGAGTCTCACTTGCCAGGAAGCATTAGTGGCCCATTGCTCTTCGACGGCCAATTGACTTTTTTAATTAGACTTTTATTTTTTTCTAGATTTGCTGAAATATTGGTGCCTGCGCCGCCATATGGAAGTCGTTATTTATTTATGTATTTACATTTTCATAGTCGGCCCACAGAGATGTGATTAATCAATGTCTCCCTACAAAAAATGCAATAAAAAAAAAAAAGGAGAAGTTAAACTCTTAAAAACTTCCAACTCTTTTTAATAGGATTCCCGTAAATTGCAAGGCCAGTGGCAGTTTCCATCTGTCATGAGTCTTTGCAGGGAGGGTTGGGGAGAGATGATATTGGCCCTAAGCCTCCAGCACCAGAGGGCCACTGTATGGACTTTTATAAAGTCATAGAGAAAGTGCCTGAGCCTATATTTCTTGCACCGATCCTTCTATATATTCATGTGAATTAGTCTGGTATGTTACTCCATTACCTACTGAATTGGGCACCACTGGAAGGCCTGAAATGCCACCCCCCACCCTCTTCTCTCAGATCTCATAACCCAGCAGACAAACAGTTGCAACTCATGTACAGGTATAGGATCCGTTATCTGGAAACCCATTGTCCGAATTACATAAAGGCCGTCTCCCATAGACTCCATTTTATCCAAATAATCCAAATGTTTAAAACATTTTCTGTGTAATAATAAAACAGCCGCTTGTACTTGATCCCAACTAAGATATAATTAATCCTTATTGGAGGCAAAACCAGCCTATTGGGTTTATTTCATGTTTACATGATTTTCTAGTAGACTTAAGGTATGAAGATCCAAATTACGGAAAGATCTGTTATCCGGAAAAACCCAGGTCCCGAGCATTCGGGATAACAGGTCCCATACTATATACTATATACATTGGCGATGCCCAACCTACAGTGCTGGATCCAGATCTGTCAGCCCTAGTGATGGGCGAATTTATTCGCCAGGCGTGAATTCGCTGCGAACTTCCACGTTTCCATGACTCTCTACATGCAGGACTTATGCAAAAGGCAGTCATTTTGTTAGATTTTGTTTGTATTGGAATAAGTTATTTGAGTGAACTGCTGAAATCAAGTTTATCTTCACTATTCCTCTCTCAGCATCTGTTTCTCTTCATTCTGTCTTCATGCAGCAGTTGGGTGTCAGATATTCATTGACAGTTAGATCCAATATATCTTATAGGGGGGCTCCTTTTGCCTAGAAGATGTATTAGAGCTCACTCTATTAAATCACCAGACATCATGTCTCTCTACATGAAGGATTTGTGCAAAAGGCAGTTATTTTGTTAGATTTTGTTTGTACTGGAATCAGTTATTTGAGTGAGTTCTAATTCATCTGCTAGGAAAGGAGCCCCCTATAAGATATATTGGATCTAACTGTCAATGAATATCTGACATGAAACTTCTGGATGGATGGCAAATGTTAGCCGACATGACATGAGTCATTTCTCACAGGCTCCTGTCTCACAGCAGTTGGATGTCAGATAATCATTGACAGTTAGATCCAATATATCTTATAGGGAGGCTCCTTTCCTAGCAGATGTATTAGAGCTCACTCAAATAACTTATTCCAGTACAAACAAAATCTAACAAAATAACTGCCTTTTGCACAAATCCTGCATGTAGAGAGACATGATGTCTGGTGAGTTTAATAGAGTGAGTTCTAATACATCTTCTAGGCAAAAGGAGCCCCCCTATAAGATATATTGGATCTAACTGTCAGTGAATATCTGACACCCAACTGCTGCATGAAGAGAGAATGAAGAGAAACAGATGCTGAGAGAGGGATAGTGAAGATAAACTTGATTATTTCAGAAAGTATAATGTCAATTAAATTTTAATTAATTGTATTGATTTAGAAAGTTTCATATTTCATTATGATGAATCTTATATTCATTTTTCATTTTCGAGATAGTTCCCCTTTAATACAGCCAGTGCAGAATGACAAAGTGCTGCACATAAGTCATGATTAGCCGTAGACCTTTCCCCAAGGCGGTGGGACTTAACAAGGTGTTCAGCTGTTGGAGCTGTAACCAGGGGGCAGGGGCTGGGGCTTCTTAGGTTACTAACACATAATCCCCCTGCTGAGGAATGGGATTATCCCTTAAATTCTTGATATAAAAAGGGCTGCGACATAAAAGTGCCATAATTGCCCTCCGTGCTGTTTATTTCGTCTGTAGTCTGCGCTCCACTTCCTACACCCAACTATGCCCAGATGTGCGCCGGGACTTCCAGAAATGGGGGCCAGCCCTGTATGTGTGGGAGTTAGATGAGTCGGGGCCTGTGAGAAATGGCTCCTGTCACGTGGGCTAACGTTTGCCATCCATCTGACATTTCTCCCTTGTGCCGATGGTGTGGAAATACTTGATGCTGGGGGAATGTTTGGAGCTGATGAAATGTAATGAAAAGAAATTCCCACTGTGGGCTCTGTGTGTATTTGTTTTGTGCCTCCGACACAGATATTGTACAATATGGAAGTGCGGCCCGGGGGTCCAGTTCCAAAGGCTGAATGGGTCGGCTCTGAATAGTGATGGACGAATTTGTCCCGTTTTGCTTCCCCGAAAAAAACGCAAATTTCCTGTGAAATTCACGAAACGGCGAATAATTCAAGAAACGCAGCCGGAGTCTCGTTTTTGACGCCAGCGTAAAAAAAGGATGCCGGCGTGGTACCTTTAAGAGACGAATTTCCGGGTTTTAAACCGGAAATTCGGCTTTACTAATGCTAGAGAGCGCAATTACGCTCTCCACATTAGAGTTCCTGCCTCCCCTCCCGACTGGTAAACCGGGAAGGGGGGTGGCACTGCAGGAGCCGCCTCAGACGGCATTTTCCCCTGAATCGGCGCTGCCCTTAGTGCTCATTGGACTTGTGGCATAAGGCGAAGAATGTACCTAAACTGCCCCCCCCCCCAAAAAAATCTTTTATTAGAGGGTCTCAGTACCACTTAAATTACTACCTGCCCTCACTCCTGCAGTCCAGGCCCCCCTGTTCCCTGGACCCCCCTCACAACTGGAGGGTCTGCTTGCTCTATAGTGGCCCCTGATCTCTTACATGTGCGTCATCTACAGAGACAAGTTCGGCAGCTCCAAAAAGAGACCCTGTACCTACATCCGGCCCGACAGAGGCAGATATTGATGGTGGCGGATGTAGGTCTCTTTGCTCTTTTTTGAAGCCCAGGGACCTGAGGCAATTCATTTAGCATGTGGGGCAGGGTGCAAAGTGCAAAAACATGATGGATTGTGCCCATTCTTTGCACTTTGCACCCGGTATTACAAGCACTGAATGACCCCCTGTTGGACCAGCTGGGAGTTCTGAATTAGAAGGCTGTTGGAATGATGTTCCCTGGATACTCCGTCGTGGCATCCACCAATCATGTAAATGTATCATAGAGGTTGGGAATCATATAACAGGCAGAATAACTGCTATTTGGCTTTTCTTTTGTGCCCACACGACACGTTTCGGGCTCAAGTGTGAGAAAGGGCCATAAAAAAACGAAACATGTTGTGTGGGCACAAAATAAAAGCCTATTAGCAGTTATTCTGCCTGCTGTATGATTCCCAACCTCTATGATACCCCTGTTGGACCTATTGATCTAACGATGATTTAAAAGGGATCTTTTTAGACGCATGGCACATGGGCACACTCCATGTTATGTCTCTTCTGCGACTGTCGGCCACTGAATTAAATGGAAACACCTCCCTGGTTTCACGACTTTGTCTGCTATGACCCTGATGCTACACCACGGCTGATATTGGGGATGGTTTTTATTAGGGATGCACCGAATCCACTATTTTGGATTCAGCCAAACTCCCGAATCCTTCGTGAAAGATTCGTCTGAATAACAAACCGAATCCGAACCCTAATTTGCATACGCAATTTCCCTCCCGCCCCTTGTTTGTATATGCAAATTAGGATTCGGATTCAGTTCGGCCGTGCAGAAGGATTTGGCCGAATCCTGGCCGAATCCCGAACCGAATCCTGGATTCGTTGCATCCCTAGTTTTTATGGAAGGAAAAGGAAGCTGACCCCCCCCAGGCCCTCCTATTGCTTGCACCCCCCCTGCCTCTCGCACCTGTTACCCCCACCACTCGCACCCCTTTAAACCACCTGATAGTCTCTCCTGCACCACTTGTCCCAGCATGTGAGCACCTCTTCTGGGTAATGGGCAGGAGATTAAACCAGCTCCCAAAATCTCCAGCCCTGGTGAAGAGGTGGTCAGTGGGTGGTATGCCGCCCCCCAATATTTTCCACCCTAGGCCTGGGCTTTTGTGCCCTGCCCACAAATCTGGGCCTGCATCTGTATAGTGCTTAGTGCACCCAGAACTATTCCATAGTACACGCCCCTTGGGACCCTGTCATTTAAAGGGGGAACTCAATCCAAAAACAGGTTTTGCCTAATGAAAGAACATATTACTCTAAGCAACTTCCAAATGTTCACTGTAAATTTTCAACATTTTTTGTAAATGTAATTGATATAGAAAGAACTGTCTTTATCTTACAATTCCTGCCTCTATTTCCTGGATTGTATCAGTATCTTACACTCCTACAGCCACGGCTCCCCGTCCCACAATGCACTGCGCACTTCTGTTATTCTCCTTCTTTGCAGAACATGGAAGACATTGGTCACAGAAAATCTCGCTACTGATACTGATACAATGTTACAGTGGGGGCGAGTCTAGTAAAGGTGAAGAAGGAAGTGTAAAAGAAAAAGACACGTTCAATTGCAATTTAATTAAAAAATAACACAAAATCTGTAAAAATGTACAATGAATATTGAGAAGTGGCTTAGAATGATATTTTCTTTCGTTATCTTTTCATTCGTTTTTATCCCGGAGAATGCCTTTAAGGGTGGTGGCAAACCGGGAGATTAGTCACCCAGTGACTTTTAGTATGTTATAAAATTTCTAATTCTAAGCAACTTTCTAATTGGCCTTCATTTTTTAAATTTTTTTTATAGTTTTTGAATAATTTGCCTTCTTTTTGACTTTCAAATGGGGGTCATTGACCCCATCTTAAAACAAATGCTCTGTAAGGCTACACATTTACTGTTTTTGCTCCTTTTAATCACTCATCTTTCTCCTATTCTTATTCAAATCAGTGCATGGTTGCTAGGGGTAATGTGGACCCTAGCAACCAGATGGCGGGAAGGCAGTTCGGGGAGATTAGTCGCCCGCAGTAGAGATGATTTGTCGCTGGGCAACTATTCTCCCCCTCTGCCACCACGCTTAGGGACCTTAGTCCCTTAACGTGGTTGTTCACCTTTCAGTTAACTTTTAATATTATGTAGAGAGGGATATTCTGAGAGAATTTGTAATTGGTTTTCATTTTTAATTATTTGTGGTTTTTGACTTATTTAGCTTTTTATTCCGCAGCTCTGCAGTTTGAAAATTTCTTCCATCTGGTTGCTAGGGTCCAAATTCCCCTAGCAACCATGCACTGATTTGAATAAGAGACTGGAATATGAATAGCAGAGGACTGAATAGAAAGATGAGAAATAAAAAGTAGCAATAACAATACATGTGTAGCCTTACAGAGCATTTGTTTTTTTAGATGGGGTCAGTGACCCCTATTTGAAAGTCAAAAGAGTAAAAAAATGAAGGCCAATTGGAAAGTTGCTTAGAATTAACCATTCTATAACATATTCAATGTTAACTTAAAAGTGAACCCTTTGAATAACAGGGTCCAAATAAACTCAGTTGGCTCCACTCTGTGTTGATAAACAGAAGCCAAACCCATGAAAAGACTGTGTTTTGCCTAATTTTGCCCAATAGCTATAACTACAGAGTAAAGCTGCCTTTCTATTTGACCTAGTTTGACCAGGTCACGTCGGGACCCTGCCTCGTGTATAAAGGGCCAATTCCTATTCTAAACCATAGAAAACTTTAACCTCTCCTTTCAGCTCCTCTGGGTTCAGGAAGTCAATTGAGTAGATAAGAAAGGTCACAGAAGGCAAAGAAAAGACTGAGTACGAGATACTTTGAGAACAGGTGTCTAGGCCCCCCCCCATAGAGAGACAAAAGTATTGGTCATAGCAATGTGTCTGTCAAGGAGTGACGGTGGCCAATACATCACGAAATGGGGGCTCCTCGGAGCACAAAGGGAACAGATGGTTCTTCAGATTGTGGGAGAAAAGGAGCCTCAATGGGACTGATCCTGTTTCTTAAGTATTTCTTATATATTTAAGAAGAGGGTATTTATATTTATATTCAACTTCATTTAGTTTTGAATCTAAATAGCCAATAAAAAAAATACATTTTTACAATGGAGAGGGGGGGGGGTCAAAATCTCTTTTTCACTATTGACCACATGATGTAGGTGTTGGGGGCCTAAGCAAAAACCTTTTTTTATTGGTTACTTTTTCATCCCCTAACCCAGGTGTTAGGAAGATGTAGTTGGAGCTTTTTAACTAAGGCCTCAACTCCAGATTTTTCAGACATATTGTGATCTCTTACATGTAGCCACCACCACAGAGCCCTAATTTAACAGTGTCACTTACCCTGTAGACATTGCACAAATCACGCACCCTTGTCTAAACTTGTACCATTCCAGTGCTTACAACTAAGTCCAAGACATTGACCTTACAATATAATAAACAGACCCCAGTGCCCCCTTACATTTTATACTGTGAAACCTGACAATGACATTAATAGATTGCACAGCTTCCACGTGTCCTCACGGCCTTATGTAAAGCCTGATACTATGCTCAGCCTCCAGTATTATTGCATTGGACCACCACAGACCACCAGTGTCCAGAATACTAACAATATCTACTTGTCCCATTACTTAATTAAGCATAATTAAGTGCACCGTCAACTTACATCCCTCAAATGGAGTCACCACATTATGTAGGAGGCATTGTTCTCAGTTTTATTGTTTCTACAATTACTCAGTGGACACTTATTGGGGAATTTTACTTTTGGTTGCTGTACTTAGTTCCCAGACATTAGCTCATCCAGTAGTCCCTCAAACAGTCTTTGCCACCTTCAGCTCAGATGGTCCATGGAACTGCATGGGGCTCATGATTCAGCGCCTTGACCTGAGGACTTTCAGATGTTCCTTCCTTCTATCCAGGATGGTGCCATGCATCAAATCGGCTGGTCAATGTTCTTGTACAATAGACCTACTTAGCAGCCAACCTGATTTATTGGCATTTACTCTGGCTTTCATCATTTTTCCCACTGCATCACCTCCAGAACAAAACCAAGGACAAAACTCCATTACAGGCAGGAAGATGCGTTGAGAGACAAACAGGACTCATCATGACCTGCTTAGTCTTGCCAAGTCTCATCCATCAAATTCTCTATAATAATATATATATATTTCCTTTCACTCCACTTAAAGTTCTGGCCTCTGTCCAGGGTCCCCGTTAAGGTTCAATCTTTGCGCAAGGACCCTCCCTTAGCTTGTGTAAAGAATACAGATATCAGTTCGGTATATCAATGGGAGAAAATACATATTCACCCCAAATCTCACCCTAAGTGACCTTCAAGCTGATCATTAAGGTGCAGCATATGACCTTTCTCCTCAATGCTCAACCTAATTTGTCTTCTGGCTGAGCCCCCTACTAATAACCCATGTTCCCCTCAAGGGGGCATCCCCACAGCTTGGAAACCACTAATATAGATAGTGTTTCCCCTCTTCTCATTATTATTCTTATATTTTGTTTACCAACTTCTAAGTTTCCTTGAATTTTTGAGATATCTTATACTTTTATGAACTGAAAGTCTTATGTTGTCTACTTATTCTTATTTCAGCCAGCAGACTAATATCTTAATTTCATTACAAAATGCAGCAAATCTATATGCTTTTGAATTGTAAATTGAATTGTAACAATATTATTTTTATTATTCAAGAAGAATATAAAGCGTCTACATTGAGTGGTTGCTAATAAGCCATGCTGGGAGAGGGCACCAGGATTAAATGGTTGTGCTGCTTTAACCTCATGCCCTGATATATTTGTAATGTTTGCCTCATCAGATTGATATGGGGCAGTGAGTAAGGGATAGTGAGTATGGGGCAGTGAGTATGGGGTAGTGAGTATGGGATAGTGAGTATGGGATAGTGAGTATGGGGCAGTGAGTATGGGGCAGTGAGTATGGGGCTGCTCTACTCAGTGATGATGTCTTTTGTCCCCCAAAGGTCAGTGTTGAACATCTTCAGTAAAACCATTCGACTCCAGTGTGGATATTACCAGCCATTAAATCTCCTGTTGTGTTTCTATTATAGTCATGTGAATGGATCTTCCTGATGTTTTATTGATGTCATTGTGACCTTGGCAGCGCCTCATACAGAGCCGGGCTGTACAGTCTCAGGCCCATGCTGGGTGAGCCAAGAGAAGGGGTCAGATTTTTGACCCCAAAAACAACTTTTGGAAATTTTTCACAAGGGCACGGGGCAAACTTAACAGTTGGGGGCGTATGAGTGTAAAAAATGTGCCATAAACTCCTTCCCCTCCTTGGCTCCTATTTGTCTACTCATAGTAGTGCACCAAAGGGATCATATTTGTGGGCCTGAAACCTTATCTCTGGAAAGCCCTAGCAGGACCAGATGGAGGAATCACCAAAAACTATCTTACATCTATCTATCTATCTATCTATCTATCTATCTATCTATCTATCTATCTATCTATCTATCTATCTATCTATCTATTTATCTATCTATCTATCTATCACTCTATCTATCTATCTATCTATCTATCTATCTATCTATCTATCTATCTATCTATCTATCTATCTATCTATCTATTATCTATCTATCTATCTATTGATCATCTATCTATCATCTATCTATCTATCTATCTATCTATCTATCTATCTATCTATCTATCTATTGACCATCTGTCTATCTATCTATCAATCTATCTGTCTATCTATCTATCTATCTATCTATCTATCTATCTATCTATCTGTCTGTCTGTCTGTCTGTCTGTCTGTCTGTCAGTCTGTCTGTCTGTCTGTCTGTCTGTCTGTCTGTCTGTCTGTCTGTCTGTCTGTCTGTCTGTCTGTCTGTCTGTCTGTCTGTCTATCTATCTATCTATCTATCTATCTATCTATCAGTCTGTCTGTCTGTCTGTCTGTCTGTCTGTCTGTCTGTCTGTCTGTCTGTCTGTCTGTCTGTCTATCTATCTATCTATCTATTGATCATCTATCTATCTATCTATCTATCTATCTATCTATCTATCTATCTATCTATATCTATCTATCAGGGCGATTTCAGGTTAATCTGAAAATTCGGCCCTAGGGCTGAATGATCGGATTACAACAAACAGAATGGTCACCTACAGATTGTAGGATCAACTAGCCGATACGCTCCTCGATCGCAGGGAAAATCAAAACTGACCAGGGTTGGACTGCAGCATTTGGGGACCACCAGGTTCCAAACCTCAGGGGCCCCCCAAATACATGCACAAAAGCTGGTGCACCTCTTGCATTCATGAAATCCTGCACTCCACGCCATACAGACCTTTCTTTAAATTCCGGAAAGCGGGTGTAGGCTGGTGGGGGCCCATGAGGGCCCACCGGGTTTTTTCCCGGTTTCCCATCGGCCCAGTTCAACCCTTAACCTGCCAGATCGATATCAGGCCAATTTTTGGCCAGATATGGATCGGGAGACCAATTGGAAGCCCCACACACGGGCAGATAACTTGTTGAATTGGACTAAACGGATCAATATTTGAGGCTTTAATCTACCTGTGTGTCTTTACCTATTTTCCATCAATATAGTTGGAGGGCATTAAAATGAGTGTGTGGTCACAGTGCCATGGGAATCAGCTGTAAATACAAGGTGGTTCTTGCCCCAAAATCAATAGCCGGGATGGACACTGCATTGGCCTGTTGGGTCCTTTAATGGTTACAAATGTGTGATTTTTTGTGCCCCAATTACCAGCTATTAGTACTGAACATAGTCAGACTGGGCCAGCGGGACAAAAAACCCAGTGGGTAGTGATGGGTGAATTTATTTGCCAAGCGCGAATTTGTGCGTTTCGCCCCTGGCGAATAAATTCGCAAAATTGCAGCGAAAATTCACCGGCAAAAGGTTCTTTGATTCCGATGACAATCCTGACAATTTAAACGCCGGCGTCAATTAAAGGTCGCCCATTGGCCAATTTTTTGCAAATTTCGCTGGAAAGTCATGAATTTCATGGCAAACTGAAACGGGACAAATTCTCCCATCACTACCAGTGGGTTCCAGCGACCCAGACCTGTCCCCTGGTCGTCCCCTCCACCCACCAGTAGAGTAAGGTACATGCTGGGGGGCAGAGGGGCCTGGAGGTGGTGCGGCTCAGGCAGGGGAGCCTGGGGGTTTGGGGCCCCTGAAGCTTCAGCCCCGGAGGGTCCCGGATCCCCCAGTCCCATGCTGGGTTTAATTGTAAAGGCTGAATAGTTTCTTGATTCTGCTGATGTGAGAGTCTGAGCCCAGTAAATCTGAGCAGATTAGTGAAGACTCAGAGGCAGCGGCTAATGAACAGTATCACGTTTGTTTTGCTCTCACTTTTCCACTTGTTCTTCTCCACAAGGTAACTGAGAAGTTTCACCACCTTTTCTTAAATCAAATTTGTTCCATAATTTTCCCACTTTTCTTTGGGTAGAAAAAACGAATTGTTTAGCAAATCTTATTCCCTGATTTTTTTTTTAATTCTAGAGCACAAATTGCCTGTCTGTGAGGCCTGCCAATGGCATCAG
Organism: Xenopus laevis; assembly: GCF_017654675.1. Taxonomy (NCBI): domain Eukaryota; kingdom Metazoa; phylum Chordata; class Amphibia; order Anura; family Pipidae; genus Xenopus; species Xenopus laevis. Next base: position 185,186,130 of record NC_054373.1, read on the forward strand.
TTTACTCGCTCTGATTGAGCCGAGACTCTTATGTTGGCTGCTTACTCACCCGCAGCTGAACTATACACTACTATACACAGAATAACCTGCTTCACTGCTCAGGAAACCATTGCCCTTCCATCAGATATTTCATGCTTTTGGCTTTGTTTTGATTCAAGAAAAATGAAACTTAGATATGATTATGTGCCGCACCTTAGTTACACAATTCTCTGCCCGTCTCATTTATGTTGGAAAGACTTGAGGGTGAGGAGGGTAATAAGATGGGCAAAATTCATATTCTGTTACTCAAATCATCTCTCCCTACTATACCTGCTATCCCACAGTCACACTCCCTTCCCAGAGACTATTATCCACTGTTACTATAGGCACCATCTCTCCCTACTATACCTGCTATCCCACAGTCACACTCCCTTCCCAGAGACTATTATACACTGTTACTATAGACACCATCTCTCCCTACTATACCTGCTATCCCACAGTCACACTCCCTTCTCAGAGACTATTATCCCACTGTTACTATAGACACCATCTCTCCCTACTATACCTGCTATCCCACAGTCACACTCCCTTCCCAGAGACTATTATCCACTGTTACTATAGGCACCATCTCTCCCTACTATAAGTGCTATCCAACAGTCACACTCCCTTCCCAGAGACTATTATCCCACTGTTACTATAGGCACCATCTCTCCCTACTATACCTGCTATCCCACAGTCACACTCCCTTCCCAGAGACTATTATCCACTGTTACTATAGACACCCATCTCTCCCTACTATACTGCCTATCCCACAGTCACACTCCCTTCCCAGAACTATTATCACTGTTACTATAGACACATCTCTTCCTTACTATACCTGCTATCCCACAGTCACACTCCCTTCCCAGAGAATATTATCCACTGTTACTATAGACACATCTCTCCCTACTATACCTGCTATCCCACAGTCGCACTCCCTTCCCAGAGACTATTATCCACTGTTACTATAGACACCATCTCTCTCCTACTATACCTGCTATCCACAGTCACACTCCCTTCCCAGAGACTATTATCCACTGTTACTATAGGCACCATCTCTCCCTACTAATACCTGCTATCCCACAGTCACACTCCCTTCCCAGAGACTATTATCCCCCTGTTACTATAGACACCATCTCTCCCTACTATACCTGCTATCCCACAGTCACACTCCCTTCCCAGAGACTATTATCCACTGTTACTATAGACACCATCTCTCCCTACTATACCTGCTATCCACAGTCACACTCCCTTCCCAGAGACTATTATCCACTGTTACTATAGCACCATCCTTCCTACTATTATCCTGCTATCCCACAGTCACACTCCCTTCCCAGAGACTATTATCCACTGTTACTATAGACACATTCTCTTCCTACTATACCTTGCTATCCCACAGTCACACTCCCTTCCAGAGACATTATCCACTGTTACTATAGGCACATTCTCCCTACTATACCTGCTATCCCACAGTCACACTCCCTTCCCAGAGACTATTATCCACTGTTACTATAGGCACCATCTCTCCCTACTATACTGCTATCCCACAGTCACACTCCCTTCCCAGAGACTAATCCCACTGTTACTATAGACACCATCTCTCCCTACTATACCTGCTATCCCACAGTCACACTCCCTTCCCAGAGACTATTATCCACTGTTACTATAGGCTCCATCTCTCCCTACTATACCTGCTATCCCACAGTCCACTCCCTTCCCAGAGACTATTATCCACTGTTACTATGACACATCTCTCCTACTATACCTGCTATCCCACAGTCACACTCCCTTCCCAGAGACTATTATCCCACTGTTACTATAGACACCATCTCTCCCTACTATACCTGCTATCCCACAGTCACACTCCCTTCCCAGAGACTATTATCCACTGTTACTATAGGCACCATCTTCCCTACTATACCTGCTATCCCACAGTCACACTCCCTTCCCAGAGACTATTATCCCACTGTTACTATTGACACATCTCTCCTACTATACCTGCTATCCCACAGTCACACTCCCTTCCCAGAGACTATTATCCCACTGTTACTATAGACACCATCTCTCCCTACTATACCTGCTATCCCACAGTCACACTCCCTTCCCAGAGACTATTATCCACTGTTACTATAGACACCATCTCTCCCTACTATACCTGCTATCCCACAGTCACACTCCCTTCCCAGAGACTATTATCCACTGTTACTATAGACACATCTCTTCCTACTATACCTGCTATCCCACAGTCACACTCCCTTCCCAGGACTATTATCCACTGTTACTATAGACACATCTCTCCCTACTATACCTGCTATCCCACAGTCGCACTCCCTTCCCAGGACTTTTTATCCACTGTTACTATAGGCACCATCTCTCCCTACTATACTGCTTATCCCACAGTCACACTCCCTTCCAGAGACTATTATCCACTGTTACTATAGGCACATCTCTCTCCTACTATCTGCTATCCCACAGTCACACTCCCTTCCCAGAGACTATATCCCACTGTACTATAGACAACCATCTCTCCTACTATACCTGCTATCCACAGTCACACTCCTTCCCAGAGACTATTATCCACTGTTACTATAGTCCATCTCTCCCTACTATACCTGCTATCCCACAGTCACACTCCCTTCCCAGAGACTATTATCCACTGTTACTATAGACACCATCTCTCCCTACTATACCTGCTATCCCACAGTCACACTCCCTTCCCAGAGACTATTATCCCACTGTTACTATAGGCACCATCTCTCCCTACTATACCTGCTATCCACAGTCACACTCCTTCCCAGAGACTATTATCCACTGTTACTATAGCTCCATCTTCCCTACTATACCTGCTATCCCCACAGTCACACTCCCTTCCCAGAGACTATATCCACTGTTACTATAGACACCATCTCTCCTACTATACCTGCTATCCCACAGTCACACTCCTTCTCAGAGACTATTATCCACTGTTACTATAGACACCACTCTTCCCTACTATACTGCTATCCCACAGTCACACTCCCTTCCCAGAGACTATTATCCACTGTTACTATAGCACCATCTCTCCCTAATATACCTGCTATCCCACAGTCACACTCCTTCCAGAGACTATTATCCACTGTTACTATAGGCACCATCTCTCCCTACTATACCTGCTATCCCACAGTCACACTCCCTTCCCAGAGACTATTATCCACTGTTACTATAGGACCATCTCTCCCTACTATACCTGCTATCCCACAGTCACCTCCCTTCCCAGAGACTATTATCCACTGTTACTATAGACACCATCTCTCCCTACTATACCTGCTATCCCACAGTCACACTCCCTTCCCAGAGACTATTATCCCACTGTTACTATAGCACCATCTCTCCCTACTATACCTGCTATCCCACAGTCACACTCCCTTCCCAGAGACTATTATCCCACTGTTACTATAGGCACCATCTCTCCCTACTATACCTGCTATCCCACAGTCACACTCCCTTCCCAGAGACTATTATCCACTGTTACTATAGACACCATCTCTCCCTACTATACCTGCTATCCCACAGTCACACTCCCTTCCCAGAGACTATTATCCACTGTTACTATAGACACATCTCTCCTACTATACCTGCTATCCCACAGTCACACTCCCTTCCCAGAGACTATTATCCACTGTTACTATAGGCACCATCTCTCCCTACTATACCTGCTATCCCACAGTCACACTCCTTCCCAGAGACTATTATCCACTGTTACTATAGGCACCATCTCTCCCTACTATACCTGCTATCCCACAGTCACACTCCCTTCCCAGAGACTATTATCCCACTGTTACTATAGCACCATCTCTCCCTACTATACCTGCCTATCCCACGTCACACTCCCTTCCCAGAGACTATTATCCACTGTTACTATAGACACCATCTCTCCCTACTATACCTGCTATCCCACAGTCACACTCCCTTCCCAGAGACTATTATCCACTGTTACTATAGACACATCTCTCCTACTATACCTGCTATCCCACAGTCACACTCCCTTCCCAGAGACTATTATCCACTGTTACTATAGACACATCTCTCCCTACTAACCTGCTATCCACAGTCCACTCCCTTCCCAGAGACTATTATCCACTGTTACTATAGACCATCTCTCCCTACTATACCTGCTATCCCACAGTCACACTCCTTCCAGAGACTATTATCCCACTGTTACTATAGACACATCTCTCCCTACTATACCTGCTATCCCACAGTCACACTCCCTTCCCAGAGACTATTATCCACTGTTACTAATAGGCACCATCTCTCCCTACTATACCTGCTATCCCACAGTCACACTCCCTTCCCAGAGACTATTATCCACTGTTACTATAGACAACATCTCTCCCTACTATCCTGTTATCCCACAGTCACACTCCCTTCCCAGAGACTATTATCACTGTTACTATAGACACATCTCTCGCCTACTATACCTGCTATCCCACAGTCCACTCCTTCCCAGAGACTATTATCCATGTTACTATAGGCACCATCTCCCCTACTATACCTGCTATCCACAGTCACACTCCCTTCCCAGAGACTATTATCCCACTGTTACGTATAGACACCATCTTCTCCCTACTATAACCTGCTATCCCACAGTCACACTCCCTTCCCAGAGACTATTATCCCACTGTTACTATAGGCACACATCTCTCCTACTATACCTGCTATCCCACAGTCACACTCCCTTCCCAGAGACTATTATCCACTGTTACTATAGGCACCATCTCTCCCTACTATACCTGCTATCCCACAGTCACACTCCCTTCCCAGAGACTATTATCCACTGTTACTATAGACACCATCTCTCCCTACTATACCTGCTATCCCACAGTCACACTCCCTTCCCAGAGACTATTATCCACTGTTACTATAGACACCATCTCTCCCTACTATACCTGCTATCCCACAGTCACACTCCCTTCCCAGAGACTATTATCCACTGTTACTATAGGCACCATCTCTCCCTACTATACCTGCTATCCCACAGTCACACTCCCTTCCCAGACTCTACTATCCCCACTGCACGTATAGGCCACAGTTAATGTTACATTTGTACAGAGAATATATTTTCTGTGTTGGGCAGTTTTGCATCTCTTACAATGTGTCTGTATATCTGTGACCTTGATATAAGGTGAGGGGGGCCCTATGAAATATTACACTTCAAAGTGGGTTTGAACTGGTAAAGTATAAAAGCCACTGCCCGGGGCATTCTCAGCCGACTGACTGCCGTGGAACCAGCGTTCATCTTAATATAATGAAAAGAAAAATGTATTTTCCCAGTTATGATTGTGATTGAACAGCTCAGTATTTGCTCAGCTGCACACACAGCTCCTCTATGATGACAAAAATTGTATAAAAGGTATGAACGTGTGAAATGCCAGAGTCAGGATTGATTGCTGCTCTTTCTTTGGAACACAATGGCCGAGAAGGATCAGTGAAAAGAGGAATATTCGGCTTTCAGACAGCGCAGACTTTAACCCATACATTACAATTTACATTTAACCCATACTTTACAATTTACATTTAACCCATAGGGTCCAAATTCCCCTAGCAACCATGCATTGATTTGAATATATATATATACAGTGTATATATATATATATATATATATATGTATATATATATATATATAAAATAAGAGACTGGAATATGAATAGGAGAGGCCTAAATAGAAGGAGGAGTAATAAAAAGTAGCAATAACAATACATTTGTAGCCTTAGAGAGTATTTGTGTTTTTAAGATGGGGCCAGTGGAAAGAGTCTGAAGAAGAAGGCAAATAATTCAAAAACTATAAAAAATAAAAATAATGAAGACCAATTGAAAGGTTGCTTAGAATTAGTCATTCTATAAGATTCGAGAAGTGAACCACCTCTATAATGCATACTGGAAAGTTACTTAGAATTCCTTTTATCCCAATGTAATTGGACAGTCAGGGCCTTTCGGATAAAAATCTGAATTTCTCTGAGTGTAACTAGAATCCACGACTGGACCGTATTTATTATTAAAAAAATCATGATTTTATCGGATCGGGACAAACTCGATAAAATCAAGTGAAAAGCTGAATTGTGCGATTTTTTGTTGGATTTTTTTCTAGAATCACTCGATTGTCTCCTGCTTTCCCCTGAATTGTTTGGATTTTTGCCTGTAGCGCAGACCAAAGAAACTTCCAAATAGGATAGGGACCTCTCCCATTGACTTATACACAACCTCGGCAGGTCTGAGATGCCAGATATTCTGATTCTGACTTCTTCCATCCTTGGGGTATAGTTAATCTCGAAAAAAACATTTACTAAAAATTCAGATTTTCTAGTGAAAAAAAAAAAATTTTTTTTGGAGTTTTTGGCATTCGGACTTAAATAAACAACCCCCTAAGTGATAAGGAACGGGAATGGGGCACTCAGCTTTTATTTGTCACAATGAAACACTTGAGTTCTCTAGTCAGAACGTGCAGGTGTGCGGAAGAGATTTTCGAGAGACAGAGATATATCTTCCCCGTCAGTCAATGGCCTTGCGTGATAATGAAAGTCGCTACGTGTCGAGGCAGTTGGACTCGTCTCTAGCAATTTCTCTGCTTGTTTAACATACAATAAGTGGCGAAAATATTTTTATAGTGTTCAGGGAAAAAAAAGACTTTCCCTCAAGTGCTGATAAACCGGCATAACCCCCTCTGTAAGTGGCTCCGTTGTAGCTGGAATGTTGCTCCTAATATGGACTGGGGGTGTGGAGCAGGGATAGGCTGCGGGGGATCAACCTGTGCTGCTTCATGGGGCGCCATACAGAAAGATGGGGGGCAGACTTACCATCTACTTCTCTATTCCCATCAATCTCAGCCATAAAGCAAGGCTGGACTGCAGCTTACATGAGATACCTGCCTTTTAGAAACAGTGTCATTTTAAGAGCAATTACTCTGGATTAGGGATGAGAAAAGTATTTAGTCATATTTTGCCATAGAAAAATGCCCATAGGCTCAAAGGTATAGTAAAAAAAATTATTTTGTGCCTTGAAAAATGTTGCACGAAAAAACCCATTGACTTCAAAGCGTTTGGTGAATTTTTTGCAGTTTGTCAAAGCGAAACAGGTCATATTTGCCCGTCACTACTCTGGAGCATGTGATGTTTTATAGGAGGTCATCACCAGGGTCGGACTGGGCTCTCAAGACACCCACCAACCCAGACCTGTTGCCCTAACTGGAACATGTGGGTGTCAGCCCTCCATTCCGACTGATCATGGGTCCACTCAGTGTGGTGCTGGGGGTGGCCGGCCAGTGCCGTTTGGAGGAGTTTCAGCTGCAGACTGGGGTAGGGGACCACCAGGTTGCAGCCCTGGACACCCCAGTCTAATAGTGGTCATCATCCCTCCACAAGCCCATACTTAGGCTGGGTTGGTTAATCCAATAGTGGGATATGGAGCAGTGGATATACATTCCCTAAAGCAGTGATCCCCAACCTTTTTACTTGTGATCCACATTCAAATAAAAGAAGCTGGAGAGCAACATAACCATGTGAAAGTTCTTGGGCTGCAAAATATGAGCTGTGATTGGCTACTTAGTAGCCCCTATATTGATTGATGACTAAAGGAGACTCTGGCAGCACTTGGTTTTTATACAACCAAAACTTGCCTCCAAGCCTGGAATTCAAAAATACTCTCCTGCTTTGAGGCCACTGGGAGGACCATGCCAAGGGGTTGGTGAGAAACATGTTGTTTTTGAGATACTTTTTGGGGATCACTGACCTAGTGATGAATTGTCACCAATTACCACTGTGATGGACAAGACTCAACTTGGTAGATACCAGGAAACAAACACCTGACTAGAGCTGGCCATAGATGCAAAGATCCGATCGTACGAATCCTCGAACGATCCGACTTCCCCATCCCCCGATCTGCCACTAACCATTCCGATCAAATAAAGTAGAAAAGAACAGATCAGCCGATGTTCTGCCCCTGACAGTAATCGTACGATAGTTGTGTCTGACCCAAGCCAGTGACAGTCTCCCACTGAAAATCGTACGATCGGCAATAAATGCAGAGATATTATCGGCAGCCGGCAGAAATCTTTTAACCGGTTCAATCGACCAAACGACCGATCTCCGCTGGACGAAAAATGACGGGACTCTCCACACACGTTCTGAATATCGTACGTATTCTATGGCCAACTTAAGTGTATTGTCAACTGTGAAGATTAGTGGAAGAGGAATAATGGACTGTTTACATGGTTCGGGGCACTGGTTCCAGTAAAACCTTAAGACAGAATACAGTGACATTCCTGCCATTTCCTGAGAAGGGAATAACTCGACTGCATAGAACCCTGATGCCAACTCAATTGATCCCCTGTGGAATTAATTGGAACCCTGACTGTGAGCCTGATCCCCAACATCAATGCTCAACCTTATTAATTCTTATGGCTGAATGGGAGCAACTCCCCGAACCACTGACATCTAGTGGGAACCTTCACAGAAGAGGATAACTTTAAGCAATTTATGAGGGATGGTAGTGTTATAGTGCACCTATTAACCAGTCATTAGTAACTTTATACTCTTCCTTCCCATTAATCAAACCTATGATTTCATTGGTTGGTTTGTTGATAGGACATCATACCTGCTGGTGGGCCCAGTTGGCCATGCTTGGTGCCACAGATCTATCCCTCCTGCTGCTCCAAACCTTTCCAAAGGTCCAGAATAATAGAAAGGTGACCCCTCATCTTGATACCAAAGAATATTGGCCAACTAACATCTCTAATATTTTTGGTCAATAAAACCCCCTTTAGATTTTGGGCCTGATCTAGAAATGTTTCCGTAAACAACTCCTCATTTCCCCTCTTTCAAGTAGTTTATTTCACTTTTTAGCAAAACAAATACGAAGACTTTCTTTCTCGGGATGGTGTGTTGCAGTCGACCTTGCTCCGCGGAATGCATGTACCAACATGGCTGGTTCCAATTTCTGCAACAAATCCACCTTTTGCATTGTTTGTAAAGCCACATGTTTGTACTTAGTATTATCAGTTCTTCTTGTGTTTACACGTCTCCTGCAGGCCTGAGAACCATTGCTCACTGTCACATTCACGGCTACTGGATCACACTCACTTGGTGCACCATTATGCTCAATACTGTACCTGAGCTTTAACTATAAGGACTGTGCCAGACACTAACACTTTCTAGTGGGCATCATGTGGGCTGCTTGGCTGACCAGTACCTGCCATGAAAATTAGAATTTTTTTAACATTCTAAAGTGACCCAAATCACACCTGCCCCCCATGTATGTTGCCTGCAGACCACCTGCACAAGTGTTTGAACTGGACTGGGAAAAAAACCTGTGGTCTCGGCCCTTGTGCACCCCAATGACCCAAATGTAGCTGTGAGAAGAAGAAGGTATGCACCAGGGGGTTGTGGCCGGGGCGGGGGCCTGGAGGGGTTGCAGCTGTGGCCCCTTCAGCGGCAGCCCAGGTAGGCCCCCAGTCTGATGCTAGAAATGTAGTTTTTCCACCCAAAAACATAATTGCTATGTGGATTATTCTGTGGGTTTCCAATGTAGGACTCATTCTGGAAATGTCTGTCTGGATTAGGGATGCACCGAATCCACTATTTTGGATTCGGCCGAACCCCCAAATCCTTCGCAAAAGATTTCGGCCGAATACTGAACCAAATCCGAATCCTAATTTGCATTTACAAATTAGGGGTGGGAAGGGGAAAACATTTTTACTTCCTTGTTTTGTGACAAAAAGTCACGTCATTTCCCTCCCCGCCCCTAATTTGCATATGCAAATTAGGATTCGGATATTGTTCAGACTTGCAGAAGGATTCAGCACAGGTACAGGTGCACAATCCAACAGGCAACACATGAAAGCTTCTGCCATCCCATCAAATAATGTTCTCACTGCTCTTAGACACTTGCAAGTGATCTCCATTGAGTTAGAGAATATCATGAGAACCAATTAAAGGAGAACAAACCCCTAAAAACGAATGTGGCTAAAAATGCCACATTTTATACAGTGAACTTATTGCACGAGGCTAAAGTTTGAGCTTGTCAATAGCAGCAATGATCCAGGACTTCAAACTTGTCACAGGGGGTCACCATCTTGGAAAGTGTCTGTGACACTCACATGCTCAGTGGGCTCTGATTGGCTGTTGAGAAGCTAAGCTTAGGGCTCGTCACTAATTATCCAGCAGAAAATGAGCTTCCCTGGCTGTAATATAAGCTGATGCTACAGGTTTGCTGATTATTCAATTCTGATGCTAATTGCACTGGTTTCTGTGCTGCCATGTAGTAATTATGTGTATTAATTACTAATCAGCCTTATATTGTGACATTTCTATTCTATGTGTACTGTATATTGTGAGTGGCTCCCTAAGCTCAGTAAGTGACAGCAGCACAGAGCATGTGAATCAGTGAATCAGCAGAAAAGAAGATGGGGAGCTACTGGGGCATCTTTGGAGACACAGATCTTTACTGCTAAAGGGCTGTGGTTGCCTTGGGCTGGTACATAAGCAAAAAACTACTACTTGAGTTAGGCTTTAGTTCTCCTTTAAGGGCTGAAAGCGTCTCCCCCGTCAGTCCTTTAAATTCTCATTCAGCAACCAACAACTACGGTGTGATAGAGAGGAAGCTGAAGGTCTACTAGAGGGTTGCAGGTTGGAGTTTGTTGGTTTGAGACTCTATATAAAAACCAAAGTGTATTCAGGCAGCTCAGAGCCCTTGGTGGAGCTTCGAAGGGGTTGGGACCCCAGGTTGTGAAAGAGAGTTAAGGGGCAGCTTTGTGCTCCAAGTGATAAGGAGGTCTTTGTGGCCAGTTGTAGCCAAGATGAATTGCTACTGATATCCTCCCCTATGGGCAGCTGAGTAATGAGACCATCTGTTCTGCTCCTTCTTTGTTCTACATCTTTGTTTCCCAGTAAATAGGAGCAGTGTGTGAAGGATTCCTGGAGCCTTTGCCTTGATTTGTTGTGGGTCTGTGCGCTCACTACTCCCATCCTCCTGAGTCCGGGCCTTGTTACTCTCTCACCTCCCATTATATCACAGTGACCCCAAACCTGCAAATCCCTCACCCTTCCCAGCGGCCGAGACAATTACATGTGAATCTGAATCTGCAGGGCTGGTTTTTGGGCATTGTCTGTGGGCCCCCAACAACAGAGGGTCCCCTTAGTGGGCCATGGATAAGAATCCAAAGGGCATTTTGTGTAACAATCAGTATTTGTAGCACGGACGGGAGAAGTAATTGATTTAGACAATATAATGGGTTTCATTGGTTTTGCTGCAGATTACTAACAGATTCTCCCCCCCGAGTTAACCTCCAGTGCTTACGATCTAGACAGGAGGGTGTTGAATAACAGACCCCAAAGAGGGGGTTATTGAAAAACAGGTGGATCGTGACTGTATACGGGTGTAAATGGACATTGTCACGGTGGATCAGGGGTATTTCCTTTATATATTGTGAGGTATGGAGCCCCAAAACATTTTAGGGGTCACCTACAAATGCAGTGAAGTTACTCTAAAATGGACAAAAAATGATTGCCGCTATTCACCGCGCTGCTTGCACTTCTGTATAGTTGTGCCAAGTGCTTCTGCTGTGAATCTATTGAAGCCTATTGACCCAAACTGCCACCTTGAATGTGACAGTCATTTCCCACAGCAGCTGGAATCAATGGACTCAGTGGATCATACTCTAATGCTAATCCTCAATATAAAAATGTATTTCATTTACCCACACGCAAACTGCGTTCATTTCGACACATGCAGCTCCCAATGTGGCCGCAATTACGCTGGAAAAAATGCTGCGTCCGGGGTAAATAACAGGGCGATTTTCTTCTTGTATTGGACTTTGCCGACTGCCTTGTGATTGTAAATTGCCCTTAGTCAGGGTTGGACTGGGAAAAATATGAATTGGCCCTGGCTCTTATTGGCCCCGCTGGCCCAGACCCAGTTCCTGCAGCAAATCTGTCGCCGCTCGACCTCCTTCTCCTGACTAGGGTTGCCGCCTTTTCATAAAATTTCTACCTGCCGGGGGAGGGAACAAAAGGGGCGGTTTGTGATGTAAAAGGGGGCGGGTCATGACATAAAAGGGGATGGGCCACTAGATGGGCAGAAGGCAGAGAAAAGTTAAGTTTTGTGCGGATTGGAGGAGGGCTGAGGGCTTTTGTTAAGGGTATTACAAATTTACTGGCAACTACATTGCTTGGGCTTGGCCAGTTAAATACCGGCTGGGTGGCAACCCTACTCCTGCCCCATTAAGATACACACGGGGCGGGGAGGCAGTTGGAGGAGGGTGCAGTATTAAAGGGAGGTCGTAGGGGGTTTAGCTTCAGGGACAGGAGGGATGGGGGGCCCTAAGGAAGAAGTTCCGGTGGGCCCTGGGCCCCCCAGTCCACCCCTTCCTTAGTTTGTTAAGAAAAAGGCCCCAGGTGTATGAAGAATGGGGCTTCAGTCTAAGGTGGAAATGACTTAAACTACAACTCCCACTATCCCCTGACAGCCTCCTGCTGGTTAGACATCATGTAGTAAAGGAAAAAATGTTTACTTTTGGGTTATCTTTTGTTTTCATGCCAGAGACCCAATGATATTGCCTCCGATACTGGGGAGCAGAGCAAATTCTCTCCCTGTCTGTGTCTGTCTATATGTGTCTGTCTATATGTGTCTGTCTATATGTGTATGTCTGTCTATATGTGTCTGTCTATATGTGTGTCTGTCTATATGTGTCTGTCTATATGTGTGTCTGTCTATATGTGTGTCTGTCTATATGTGTGTCTGTCTATATGTGTATGTCTGTCTATATGTGAGTCTGTCTATATGTGTCTGTCTATATGTGTCTGTCTATATGTGTGTCTGTCTATATGTGTGTCTGTCTATATGTGTGTCTGTCTATATGTGTATGTCTGTCTATATGTGAGTCTGTCTATATGTGTCTGTCTATATGTGTCTGTCTATATGTGAGTCTGTCTATATGTGTCTGTCTATATGTGTCTGTCTATATGTGAGTCTGTCTATATGTGTCTGTCTATATGTGTGTCTGTCTATATGTGTGTCTGTCTATATGTGTGTCTGTCTATATGTGTATGTCTGTCTATATGTGAGTCTGTCTATATATATGTGAGTCTGTCTATATGTGTGTCTGTCTATATGTGTGTGTCTGTCTATATGTGTGTCTGTCTATATGTGTGTCTGTCTATATGTGTGTCTGTCTCTGGGATGTTAGATTGTCAGTCCCACAAGGGCAGAGATGAATGTGCCACCCAACCCTTCTCTGTATAGGACATACCTCCCAATATTTTTGAAATAGAAAGAGAGACAAAAAATTTTTCCGTGAAATGCGCGGCAACGATTTTTTCACCACGCCCATTTTTGTGGCCACACCCTCAAGGACCATGTCCATTTTACAAAATTGGGCAGGTTATGAACGTTTGAACACATTTCTGTGGTTTTTATGTATTACAGTTTTGCTAATGAAGGTGAATTGCCCTTTTAAGCTGCAAGTCACAGTTTCCCCAAGAGACCTGCTTATCTTAAATTGCTTCAATTGTTTCTTTGCTTATCTTAAATAGTTACAATTGTATCTAAGTGCAAATGTATCTAACTTTGTATCTTTTTCTGGCTGGTCAGTGCAGGTGCCCAAAGAGAAAGTCGGGACATTTCAGTAACAATTGAGTTGAGCTGTCAAAATTTGGACTGTCCTGGGAAAAAGGGACAGTTGGGAGGTATGGTATAGGATAATTAGGGTCGACTGGCCTTCTGGGACGCTGGGAAAAAAACCCGGTGGGCCCTGCCGGCCAGACCCTATCCCTGGGCTGCTCCCTGATCTCCTCTACTGACCCCAATCACCTTGTGTGTAGAACGAAAAAAGGTACGTTAGGGGGCTGTTGGAGGGGGTCTATGTCTGGGGAGCCCTAATACAACAACCCAGTGGGCCCCAGACCCCCAGCCCAAAGCTGAGAATAATAATAATAATAATAATAATAATATCTGCATGGCGGACACGTATTTGAAGCTGTTTAGTACATTTCAGTTTTTTCATTTAGCATTTCTGGGTGGTGCGTCATCACTTTGTTTTGGGAAATGCTGATTTTCTTACATTTGCTCCAAAATCCCCTAATTATGGCCCCCCCCCCAAAAAAAAGAAGAGAATCAGGAAAAAACAGAAATGGAGTAATGGGCACATGTTGCACAATCAGTTACCGTCAGACACTTTGATGAGCCGTGGAATCAGCCCACTAATATCTTCCAGTCTGGAAGCTCCGGCGCTGATTCTTTTGATAAATCCGATGCTGTCTGGCTCTGATATTGCCTTGATTTGGGGTAACATTCCGCAGATGTCAAGGGGCCGGCGTCGTTTAACCTCTTCATTGGAAGGGGCCACATTCTTGCACTCACATAGTTTACATAGAATTTAGGGATAAAAAAAACCCAAAAAGATTGGCGCCCATCAAATTCACCTTCACGCAAATAATTTCCACCTGTTTCATAGCGAGTCCGGGGGAAAGTGGCAAAAGAAAACACAAGGCTGAAATTGTCTCCAGTTTGTCTCAGCAGGGGGGAGAGTTCTTGTTACACAAGGGCAATCAGACCAGTCCCTGGATCAATGTTTTACTCTCAATAACCATAAGCCTTGGAGTCATTCAGTCGTCTGGTGAGAGAGGTCATTGTGTTGCCCATTGCAGTCCCTTCAGGGAGAGAATACTCCAATTCTAACAGTAAAAAGCTCCTTAAGGTGAAGCCTCCTTTCTTGTGATCTCAGTGGGTGCCCTAAAGTCCCTATATAAAATGAACTTCTGCCTTTATGCATCCCCCTTATTAACTTAATTGCTTCTCCCTGTATTGAAACAACAAATCATCAAAGACATACTTACGCCCTATCCAAAATAATTTGCTTGTCAACCTCTATAAGGCAAAGCTGCTTGAATATATAGTATTTGTATTTCTTCTTTGTATGTCTCTTTTGCCCACATTGAGTTGGCATCATATCCTCCCTGCCCCCTCTACTATACATAGCAGACTTGACTAATCTGTAAATCACTGTCTCTTTACAAGAGATTAGTAGTGTCTGCTTGAACAAGTGCAGAGCAATGTCTTCCCCACCCTCCACTCCATTATCTTGTTGTCCAAAAAAAACAAGAGTAACATCATTATGTGGCATTAGATCTAAGCTTTGTATCCCATTCCCGGATTTGTCTCAGTGGCGTCATGTCACCAGAAAGAACCCCTTCCACCCCTGCCCTGTGGAATTAACTCTATTATGGATTAGTAACCCAATATGTGCTTCCTTTTTGTCCATTTAAGAGTATGTTGTTACAGTAAAATGTCTATAGGAAAATGCATCTATATGTACATCAGGCACTGGGGCAACTATAATAAATCAGGTATGGCTGTAGGATAGCAGATATAGTAGGGAGAGATGGTGTCTATAGTAACAGTGGATAATAGTCTCTGGGAAGGGAGTGTGACTGTGGGATAGCAGGTATAGTAGGGAGAGATGGTGTCTATAGTAACAGTGGGATAATAGTCTCTGGGAAGGGAGTGTGACTGTGGGATAGCAGGTATAGTAGGGAGAGATGGTGCCTATAGTAACAGTGGATAATAGTCTCTGGGAAGGGAGTGTGACTGTGGGACAGCAGGTATAGTAGGGAGAGATGGTGCCTATAGTAACAGTGGATAATAGTCTCTGGGAAGGGAGTGTGACTGTGGGATAGCAGGTATAGTAGGGAGAGATGGTGTCTATAGTAACAGTGGATAATAGTCTCTGGGAAGGGAGTGTGACTGTGGGATAGCAGGTATAGTAGGGAGAGATGGTGCCTATAGTAACAGTGGATAATAGTCTCTGGGAAGGGAGTGTGACTGTGGGACAGCAGGTATAGTAGGGAGAGATGGTGCCTATAGTAACAGTGGATAATAGTCTCTGGGAAGGGAGTGTGACTGTGGGATAGCAGGTATAGTAGGGAGAGATGGTGTCTATAGTAACAGTGGATAATAGTCTCTGGGAAGGGAGTGTGACTGTGGGATAGCAGGTATAGTAGGGAGAGATGGTGTCTATAGTAACAGTGGGATAATAGTCTCTGGGAAGGGAGTGTGACTGTGGGATAGCAGGTATAGTAGGGAGAGATGGTGTCTATAGTAACAGTGGGATAATAGTCTCTGGGAAGGGAGTGTGACTGTGGGATAGCAGGTATAGTAGGGAGAGATGGTGCCTATAGTAACAGTGGATAATAGTCTCTGGGAAGGGAGTGTGACTGTGGGATAGCAGGTATAGTAGGGAGAGATGGTGTCTATAGTAACAGTGGGATAATAGTCTCTGGGATGGGAGTGTGACTGTGGGATAGCAGGTATAGTAGAGAGAGATGGTGTCTATAGTAACAGTGGATAATAGTCTCTGGGAAGGGAGTGTGACTGTGGGATAGCAGGTATAGTAGTGAGAGATGGTGCCTATAGTAACAGTGGATAATAGTCTCTGGGAAGGGAGTGTGACTGTGGGATAGCAGGTATAGTAGGGAGAGATGGTGTCTATAGTAACAGTGGATAATAGTCTCTGGGAAGGGAGTGTGACTGTGGGATAGCAGGTATAGTAGGGAGAGATGGTGTCTATAGTAACAGTGGATAATAGTCTCTGGGAAGGGAGTGTGACTGTGGGATAGCAGGTATAGTAGGGAGAGATGGTGCCTATAGTAACAGTGATAATAGTCTCTGGGAAGGGAGTGTGACTGTGGGATAGCAGGTATAGTAGGGAGAGATGGTGTCTATAGTAACAGTGGATAATAGTCTCTGGGAAGGGAGTGTGACTGTGGGATAGCAGGTATAGTAGGGAGAGATGGTGTCTATAGTAACAGTGGATAATAGTCTCTGGGAAGGGAGTGTGACTGTGGGATAGCAGGTATAGTAGGGAGAGATGGTGCCTATAGTAACAGTGATAATAGTCTCTGGGAAGGGAGTGTGACTGTGGGATAGCAGGTATAGTAGGGAGAGATGGTGTCTATAGTAACAGTGGATAATAGTCTCTGGGAAGGGAGTGTGACTGTGGGATAGCAGGTATAGTAGGGAGAGATGGTGCCTATAGTAACAGTGGATAATAGTCTCTGGGAAGGGAGTGTGACTGTGGGATAGCAGGTATAGTAGGGAGAGATGGTGTCTATAGTAACAGTGTCGGGACACAGGGATACCAGGAAAAGTCCTGGTGGACCCAGGTGTCAGTGGCCCCTCATGCTGCTAAACATTTGGCCTATTTCATGGCCATTCCTTATTTCTATGAGAACAAAGAGGCTAAATAAATGGAATAATAGATTATAGTATGTAAACAAAAAAAACCAACCGAATAGCGGTTGAGAGAGGAGAGGAAGAATAATAGTACTGAGTGTGGGCCCCTAGCAGGGTCGGACTGGGCTGGGCCAGACCCAGTCATAGATTGGCCCCCGAACAAGAAAAAAATTTGTGCGGCAAAGTGTGCTCGCCGGTAGCGCATGCGTGTGGTGGGCCTGTTGTTTTCACATGCGTGTGGTGCGTCTGCCTTTCGCGCATGTGCACAACCCACTGGCATTTGCACATTCGTGCGGGGCCCCCCTTGGTTCAGAACCTGGTGGGCCCCGACAGCGCTAGTCCGACCCTGGCCCCTAGTCTATGATTTTGGGTGTCCCAGTCATACACTGTATAGTAGTGTATGATACTATGCACGCACTCTAGCTTCGAACTCTTAAGAAACATACAATGTGAGTTATTTGCCATCATTTTAATTTATTTCAAGGAAATATGATTTTATCTATGATGGAGGGTGCGCGGCGCGCACTTTCGGGTTTTACGCA
This sequence comes from Xenopus laevis, assembly GCF_017654675.1. Taxonomy (NCBI): domain Eukaryota; kingdom Metazoa; phylum Chordata; class Amphibia; order Anura; family Pipidae; genus Xenopus; species Xenopus laevis. The sequence continues at coordinate 185,203,949 of NC_054373.1, forward strand.
CCGGTGGATGACGTCATGGCGCATTGGCGCGAAATTCAAAGGTATTTAAAGGGATTTTTGAATTGAGGAAGTTGCCCGTTGTTAGGTTCTACTTGTTCGTTTCCTGGGTGTTTATTCTTCGTGAATTCTGCTTGATCTTCCTGATATTGACCCTTGCCTTCCTGCTGACTATTCTACGCTCTCCAATCCTGATCCCAGTCTGTCTGACCATTCCTTGAACTCATGCTGTACCGACCCAGCGTGTCTGACTATTCTTCTACTCTGCTTGTGCTGACCTGTCTGATCTCGCTTGTCTGTCTGGCCCGTCTTCTGAGCTGAGCTGCCTTCCTTCCAGTATCCTTAGTAACAGGGTCGGACTGGACTGGTGGGATACTGGGAAAAAACCCGGTGGGCCCAGGCCCTTATGACATGAGCCCCTGCCGGATAACCAGCTGTTGCAGCAAGTCTTTTGTGCATGTGTGTGGTGCCGTTGCATCTTTTGTGCATGCGTTCGTCACCGCAGAGTTCAGGAAGGGGCCCCTGGGGAGTGCCAGGAGGGCCCTTCATTTTGCAGTCCTGGTGGGCCCCCAATGCTCCAGTCCAACCCTGCTTAGTAGAATGATTGTGCCCCTTTGCTCATCCAGAACCTTCGCTTGGCTCCTCTCTTAATAAGATCTGGCGGCATCCAATTAGCCGAGGGCTCCTCCCGAGGTGAAAGGCGGCTGTTTTAGGCAGAAGCAAGAGCCCAGACCAGGGAGCCTAGCGCTGGTTCTGGATTTAGGGTCCCAATCGTGACAAATACGCTATGTGGGTGCAGTTTTCACATTTACATTCTTTTTCTGTTTATTTGTATTTATACACATGGGTGGGAGCAGGCCCGGACTGGCAATCTGTGGGTTCTGGCAAATGCCAGAGGGGCTGCTATAAGGTCCCATTGAAAGTCAGTATTTAGTGGGCTGGTGGGGGCTGTTTGGGCCTCTGTGTACCTGAAATGCCAGGGCCTATTTTAATTCTCAGTCCGGACCTGGGTGGGAGGTGCTGCTGGATTCCAACATTGTTTTGTAATAAAACTCCTATTGGTTATTTATTAAAAGTATCACTTTAATCCAAAGCCCCTTTCTCACCTCTATGTTGTACCCCTGTCCTGAGAGGTTCGTCAGAGGGCCCCAAGGCCTCACGGGGAGAGGCAGCAGCAGATGTGAGAGTGTTTGAGTCTCTCCTTTCCAGGCTTAGCCCATGATTTCCCTTCTGTGGATATACAATTAGGTTAATGGTTTCCAGACACAATGGGATCCTGTAACGGAATGTATTAATCAAACTCACTCTCAATAAGAGTAACACTTAACTATAAGCACAATGGGTGACTCCCCTTCAGTCTCAGAGGGAACACCAGCCTTGGGTCACGTAGAAACTAACCTAGATCTGAGGGACGGCTCGACAACCTGAGGAACGACATCCCACCAACAGCCAAAGGTTAGTCCTTCTAGTGGCCCCGCTGTGGAGGCCTATTCCATATTAGTTAGCGATGACTTGTTCCTCCATGGTCTTGTCCACCTTGTCTTGTAGCTTTAAGAGAGCTCCATGATAAGCCTCGTATGCTTCTCTCCCATAGGAACGGGCTGGAGGAGATGCAAATCTACTGGTGATTTCACATATTATAAATAACATTGGGAATTGATTATTCCAGGGGTTTTGTTTGAGAGAAAGACGACCATGCGCAATGAGTATATGACATTATTAAAAGAGAAACAAGGGATTCCTGGGATTCTCCTTATTGGTTGGCGTCAAGTCAAAGACAAAGCAATTATTTAGGAAGGTATTGGCTCTGACCTGGTCTCCCTTTCTCTCTACTTTCTTCATCATCTTGACGTCTTCCCAGATGTCTATGTCCTTTCCCCAATCATCTTCCAGATCTTTATGTATTTCTTCCCCCACTGCTTCCACCTTTCAAACAATGGGGATTTAGTTCTTCTGACTCTTTCCAGCTTTTAAATAGGGGGTCACTGACCCCATCTAAAAACAAATACTCATTAAACATATGGAGATTTGCTCATTTTGTGAAGTCGCCAAACGAGGAGATCTCTCCCCGAGAGGTGGGCGATATTAGGCTGATCCAATTGTGGGCCCTAGGAGAAAAACGATTGGTCGGATCGAGGAAAACATTAACGAACCAATGCGGTCCTCCATCCGAAGGGATTTTTAAGCCCAGCCAATTAACATTTTGCCACATTGATCAGGAAAGCCTGTTGCTGGCCCCCATCCAGTGCCCAAACCCTCTCCTATTCATATTCCAGTGTCTTATTCAAATCAATGCATGGTTGCTAGGGGAATTTGGCCAGGGTAATTTAACTTAGACTATTTCGGGTTTGTGGCTAAAATGCCATTTGTAATTTGTGGAACGGCAATGGGATGAAATCTCAGCGCATGATAAACTTTGCATTCAGGCTTGGAAGTGTACACAAACATTCAATACACACACCAGCCACTAATATATAATCATACAACTGTGCGTAATAGTGATGGGCGAATAGATTCACCAGTCGTGAATTTGTGGCGAATTTCCGTATTTCACCACGGGAAAATAAATTCATGCAGCAAAAATTCACCGACTTCAAAAAAATTTGGGCGCCGTCTGAAAAGTTGCTCGTGTCAAAACCGTCACGCGTCAACGTTATTCGGACACCCATTGACTGTAATGGTGGCAGCAAAATTGACGCGAGCATCAGAATTGCCGCAGGCGTCAAAATTGACTAGGGATGCACCAAATCCACATTTTGGGATTCAGTTGAATCCCCGAATCCTTCATAAAAGATTTGGCCCAATACCGAACCGAATCTGAATACTAATTTGCATATGCAAATTAGGGGAGGGAAAGGAAAAGGTGGTGAAAAAATTTTTACTTCCTTGTTTTGTATCAAAAAGTCACGTGATTTCCCTTTCCACACCTAATTTACATATGCAAATTATGATTCGGATGTGGTTCGGCCATGCAAAAGGATTTTTTTATCCCTAAAATTGACACAGGCGTCAAAATTCGTGTTTCGCAAATTTTCGGCGAACCGAAACCTGACAAATTCGCCCAACTAGAATGTAAAATTCACAGATAGCAAATACTGCTGGATTCCTATTGGACAGATTCTGTCTTTACAAATGTATTGTGTCCCCTAATTATACAGCAATAATGAGACTGTGACTGATATCTGCACAATACAGTGTTTAATGAGATGAATACAAAAGGGGAAACGACTGAATACAATGACATTATCCTTTTACTATTTCTTATCTGCCCAGACAGTAAAGTAATAATTACTGATTGAGATACGTCCCACTCACTGTGGCTAATGTTCTGCTCTACAGACAGTTCTGTGGGTGGAAGTGAGTAGAATGGAGTCTATTCCCTTGTTACATAGTTAGTTACATAGTTAAATTGGGTTGAAAAAAGACAAAGTCCATCAAGTTCAACCCCTCCAAATGAAAACCCAGCCCCATACACACACCCCTCCCTACTGTCACATAAATGATATATACCCATACCTATACTAACTATAGAGTTTAGTATCACAATAGCCTTTGTATTATGTCTGTCCAAAAAATCATCCAAGTCCCTCTTATAGTCATTAACTGAATCATCACCCGGCAGTGCATTCCCCAACCTCACTGTCCTCACTGTGATGAACCCCCTACTCTGTTCCTTTAAATGAAACTTCTTTTCCTCTAGTCTGAAGGGGAGGCCTCTGGTACGTGATTCACTTTATGGGTAAAAAGGTCCCCTGCTATTTGTCTATAATGTCCTCTAATGTACTTGTAAAGTCTAACCATGTCCCCTCACAAGCGCCTTTTTTCCCCCAGAGAAAACAACCCCAACCTTGTCAGTGTCCCCTCATAATTTAACTCTTCCCTCCCTCTAACCAGTTTAGTTGCACTTAGTCTCTGCACTCTCTCCAGCTCATTTATATCCCTCTTAAGGACTGGAGTCCAAAACTGCCCCCATACTCCAGATGAGGCCTCACCAGGGACCTATAAAGAGACACAATTATGTTTCATCCCTTGAGTTAATCCCCTTTTTTATATAAGAACTTTATTTGCTTTAGTAGCCACAGAATGACACTGCCCAGAATTAGACAACGTGTTATCTACAAAGACCCCAAGATCCTTCTCATTTAAGGAAACTCCCAACACACTGCCATTTAGTGTATAACTTGCATTTATATTATTTTTGCCAAAGTGCATAACCTGCATTTATCAACATTGAACCTCATTTTCCAGTTTGCTGCCCAGTTTTCCAGTTTAGACAAATCACTGTGCAAAGTGTCAGCATCCTGCATGGAACCTATAGTTCTGCACAATTTAGTCTCATCTGCACAAATAGAAACAGTACTTTCAATGGCCACCTCCAGGTCATTAATAAACAAGTTGAAAAGCAAGGGACCTAGTACAGAGCCCTGCGGTACTCCACTAACAACACTGGTCCAATTAGAAAATGTTCCATTTACCACCACTCTTTGTAGTCTATCTTTTAGCCAGTTCTCTATCCAGGTACAAGTACTATGTTCCAGGCCAACATTCCTTCATTTAACCAGTAACCTTCTGTGTGGCACTGTATCAAATGCTTTAGCAAAGTCTAAGTAAATCACATCCACTGCCATCCCAGAATCCAGGTCTCTACTTACATTCTCGTAAAAGGAAATTAAGTTAGTCTGGCAAGATCTATTACGCATAAAACCATGCTGGCACAAACTCATAGTATTATGATTTGCAATGACAGAAAGTGAAATATGAGTATGGGATCCATTATCCGGAAACCCTATTGCCCAGAAAGCTCCAAATTACTGATATCATTAATCCTTATTGGAAGCAAAATCAGCCTATTGTGTTTATTTAATGTTTATATGATTTTCTAGTAGACTTAAGGTATGAAGATCCAAATTAAGGAAAGACCAGTTATCCCGAAAACCCCAGGTCCCAAGCATTCTGGATAACAGGTCCCGTACCTGTACCTTGTACTTGATCGCAACTAAGATTAATCCTTATTGGAAGCAAAATCAGCCTATTGGGTTTATTTAATATTTTCATGATTTTCTAGTAGACTTTAAGGGGCCGATTCACTAACTTCGAGTGAAGGATACGAAGTAAAAAAACTTTGAATTTCAAAGTGTTTTTTGGGCTACTTCGACCATTGAATGGGCTACTACGACCTTCGACTACGATTTCGAATCGAACTATTCGAACTGAAAATCGTTCGACCATTCGACCATTCCATAGTCGAAGTACTGTCTCTTTAAGAAAAAACTTCGAGCCCCTAGTTCGCCATCTAAAAGCTACCGAACTCAATGTTAGCCTATGGGGAAGGTCCCCATAGGCTTTCCTAAGTTTTTTTGATCAAAGGATATTCCTTCGATCGTTGGATTAAAATCCTTCGAATCGTTCGATTCGAAGGATTTTCTTGTTCGATCGAAGGAATAATCCTTCGATCGTTCGATCGCACTATTTGCGCTAAAATCCTTCGACTTCGATATTCGAAGTCGAAGGATTTTAATTCCCAGTCGAATATCGAGGGTTAATTAACCCTCAATATTCGATCCTTTGTGAATCGACCCCTAGGTATGAAGGTCCAAATTAAGGAAAGATCCGTTATCCGGCATACCAAAGGTCCCAAGCATTCTGGATAAAAGGTCCCATACCTGTACCTTGTACTTGATCCCAACTAAGATTAATCCTCATTAGAAGTAAAACCAGCCTATTGGATTTTCATTATTTTCTAGTAGATTTTAGGGGGCAGATTTACTAAGGGTCGAATATCGAGGGTTAATTAACCCTCGATATTCGACCAGGAACTAAAATTTAAAAACGATTTAGCGCAAATCCTGCGATCGAACGATCGAAGGATTATTCGTTCGATCGAACGATTAAATCCTTCGAATCGAACGATTCGAAGGATTTTAATCCAACGATCGAACGAATATCCTTCGATCAAAAAAACGCAGGCAAGCCTATGGGGACCTTCCCCATAGGCTAACATTGACTTCGGTAGCTTTTAGCTGCCGAACTAGGGGGTCGAAGTTTTTCTTAAAGAGACAGTACTTCGATTATCGAATGGTCGAATAGTCGAACGATTTTTAGTTCGAATCGTTCGATTCGAAGTAGTAGTCGAAGGTCGAACTAGCCCATTCGATGGTCGAAGTAGCCAAAAAAACACTTCGAAATTCGAAGTTTTTTTAATTCGAATCCTTCACTCGAGCTTTGTAAATGTGCCCCTAGGTATGAAGATCCATATTAAGGAAAGATCCGTTATCCGACATACCAAAGATCTCAAGCCTTCTGGATAACAGGTCCCATACTTGTGTATACTGTATATACTGATCATCGATTTACACCAATACTACAAGACCCTTTCCCCCGACACTTCCAAACCCTGAATTCACAGCTAAATCTCCCATCCTTCATAATAATAATGAAATTATAACTGATAATAATAATAATAAAATAGAGACCAATCGCAAATTATAGTTGATTTTTCCACTTTTCCAATCTGTTTAAGGTTAATTTTGCCCAGAAATCAAGAGTATAAACAAATAAAATGAAATTGTACGTATTGCTGCTGTTATTACTATTATCTCCCAGGACAGAAAGGCATTTCAGGTCCAATTGTAATAAACAGAGCGGCGGTGGAGACGTAGACTTGCCCAGAGCAGGAATTTGCCCAGCGAGGTGCCAATATAATGAGATTCCAGCAGGGCACGTGCCCGTAGAGCTGGAGACATATCTGGGCACATTCCCATAGAGATGGATGAAGAGTCTAATCGGCCACTGGGCAGTTGGAGGGTCTCATTTAAATAGTGGGAGGTTTTGACTGTGGCAGGGAAATTGTGCTAAAAAGGCTGACACTCTCCTTCCCTGGTAGCCACACTTCACTAGCAGCCGTGCAATTGATTCCTCTGCAAGTCCAGTTGCTTTAGACTTATCACTAGTAGAGGCTGCAGCAGGGCAAAATGTGGATTGTACTCAATACATCAAACACTCATTTGCCCTGTTGGAAGCAGTAATTGTTATGCTAATTCAGGCTGACATCACTCCTCACATCAAAGGCCGGGGAGAGCAAATATAAGCAGGTTGTTCAGGCAGAGAGTCAAGGCAGCCTCTAGCAGGCAGTGTCCTCCAGTCTCTGCACCTTCCTCCCTACAACTCTCACAACTGCCACATCTGCTCTAGTGCCTCACACACTCTCTCTCTCTCTGCCTTATGTGTCTTATGGATCTCTAGCTGACACTTTGGTGTTCGGAAGAAAATCTTTTTGCACAAATCCGCCTGCCCTGACTACAAATCCAGGATCTTTTTTTTTTTTTTTAAAGGGAGCTATAAGGACATTTGAACATTTACTGGAAAAAGTTACTGGAGGGATTGACACAGCATAATGGTGAGTTACACACTGCAAAAGTGCTTCTTCCACTGAGCGACTGTTCAGATAAAATGATGATGAGTTTGGCACAAGTGTAGGAAAAGGCTTTTTTGAAAGAGAACCATTATCTTTACTACAAGGTAACCGGCTAAAGGGGTCAAGGGTTTTATCCAACACAGAGATACGAGCGTTTGTGCTGCACAATAAATGCAATAGAAACATGCATAGAAACTGCTTTCTTTTCTCACCTTTCCTCTCATTTATATTATGTTTCCTTGATTTTTAGTTTTGCTTTAAATTATAGTTTTACTTTGAGTTTTAGTTTTTATTTAGATTTTTAGTTTTACGTTGAGTTTTACGTTGAGTTTTACTTTGATTTATAGTTTTACTTTGAGCTTTAGTTTCAAGGAGCTGCAGTGTTGTTATTATTATGTAAAGAAATTGTTTCCTTATAAAATAATTCTGAGGTTTGCTTAAGGTTTTGCAGCTACAAAAGCTTTATTGCCTTTAACTCTTCCACTGTGTGTGTTTTATTTCTAAATTTACCCGCATATTAATGTAATAAATAACCCTAATCAATTCTAGTTATTTGTGGATTTGGATAGAGATTTGCTCCGGCACAGCAGCCAACGTGAGGCACCAGAGAAAATGAGAGGGTTGGAGGGGGGGGGTAGGTAAATGAAATAAGGAAAGCTAATAAAGGGGATAATACACCGAAGGACAATAGAAAGGGAACAATACAGGGAATCCCAAACAGAAAGGCAACTGTGCGGGAAGGAGGCAAAGACAGAGGCAGCTTGGAAAACAAAACTTCAGCGGAGAGTTGGGTAAAATACTGATCTGTAGAAGCATTTGCTGACTTTGTATCATCCGGAAACTGAAGTATGGCTGGGATAGACAAATAGATATATAGATAGATAATAGATAGATAAATAATAGATAGATAAATGAGAGAGAGCGAGAGGGAGAGAGGGAGAGAGAGAGAGAGAGAGAGAGAGAGAGAGAGAAGGAGAGAGAGAGAGAGATAATAGACAGAGAGAGAGAAAGATATATACTGTATATAGAGAGAGATTTAGATGATAGATAGATAGATAGATAATTGAGAGAGAGCGAGAGGGAGAGAGAGAGAGAGAAAGAGAGAGAGAGAGAGAGATAGATAGATAGATAGATAGATAGATAGATAGATAGATAGATAGATAGATAGATAGATAAATAGATAGATAGATGATAGATAGATAGATAGATAGATAGATAGATAAATAGATAGATAGATGATAGATAGATAGATAGATAGATAGATAATTGAGAGCGAGCGAGAGGGAGAGAGAGAGAGAGAAAGAGAGAGAGAGAGAGAGAGAGAGAGAGAGAGAGAGAGAGAGAGAGAGAGAGAGAGAGAGAGAGAGAGAGAGAGATAGGTAGATAGATAGAACGAACCCAATAGGCTGGTTTTACTTCCAATAAGGAATAATTATATCTTAGTTGGGATCAATTACAAGGTACAGGTATGGGACCTGTTATGCAGAATGCTTGGGACAAATAGATAGATAAAGTTATGTGCCCCCTATTATAAATGATAAGGATATTAAACAAAGGAGTTCTGTGACCATATAAAGGCACAGGGGTGTTCATGGAACTCAATGGTGACGTCTAATATCCTCTTGATGTACAACAGGGAGTCCATTATTTTATGTTTTAATGCACATGTTTCAGTCAGTCAGGTGATACAAATAAGCATGACTCTTGTGTAATATGTGTATATATATATATATATAATACACAAAAGCCATGAATATCCTGTAAATTATATCCTTATAAACGGTGAGTTCTGATGTCATCAGTTATAAACGGTGAGTTCTGATGTCATTTCCGTCACATGACTCACTGAAACTTGTGTATTATAATAAATAAAGTAACCCCAGTTGCAAAATATGAGGATATTAGAAGTTACCTCGGAGTTCCATGACCTGTATAAAAACACTCGGCCTTCGGCCTCGTGTTTTTATATGGTCATGAAACTCCTCGGTAACTTATAATATCCTTATATTTTACAAGAGGGGGTACTTTATTCACTATATAAATGTAGTTTCTGTGCATATCTAGTCCCCCCTTTTCTATGCCTGCCTTTCAGTTTATCTCATAGAGACCCCCCCCCCCTTAGCAGGTACAAGGAACGGGACAAGGTTCTGTCACCCCCTTCACAAAGAGGAGCTCACTGGGATCAGTCGGCCGTGTTTCAGGGGGGATTCGGGAGACCACTTGATAACGGCTTGAACTGTGACCTAGGTCCTCAACCTCCTGAAACAAGCCTTGTATTAATATAATTGCTTTCATCAAGTGGGACTGTGGGCTGAGCCCTAAGAATAGAGGGGTCATTGTGAAACCAAGCTGAGCCGACATGGTCCCGGGGAGGTGGAGGTTAATTGGAGTTGAAACTGATTAATTCCTAATTTTGTCTTCTGCCCACATGACCATTACCAGGTGCCAGATGTGTTACATAGTCTGTATATGGCAAAGAGAGGACTGGTCACAAGTTGCCCTGTATATACAGAACTATACAATCTAGAATAATGGTCAGTTCTTTGCACTTTTATCTTTAACCCACCCTAAAGAGCCCACTGGGTCTGTAAATTATAAAAAAAATTCCTCCTGCTTTAAGTTTATTGCACATTCATGGGCCCCTTAATTACACAATATGTTATTGATGCCTCCTTGGCATTGACGGCGTTAAACTTGAGGCCTTTCCTCCATCAGTCCCCGTTTTTTAGATAAAACTCCCGGAATAGTTCTGCACTCATTAACCGACTGTGTTTGAGACAAGACCTCTCACTCCACTGTGATAAATCTGGGGGTAGACCATTTAGAGATTACAAATTTCAGGCAACCCTTCAAGGCAATGTTTCTAATGGGTCGCGTAATCCCTTTTCCCTAAAAAATGCCCCAGTGTAAAACATTAAAAAAAGAGGTTAATCTCCCCGAGATAGGAGCGCAGAAAGCAGGCACCTTCCCTACTTGTACAGACACAGGGCAGGCCAAAGGAATGGGGGGTGTTGTTGTGTTGGTCAGAGTTTTCTAAAGGATTATTCTACTTAGCTCTTAGTTTTCTCTCTCTTTTTAAAGAAAAACTTAATCCCAGTTAAAAATATACTGGGAATCCTATCTAATCCCCTTCATCCCCCGGAGATAAGAATTTGTCTTGTTACTTTGTATCATCAGTAGAAATACAATGTATATTGTCTTGGGAAATGTGTGTGATCTGTTGTCGCATTGTTTTATTTAAACTTGTAATGTTCAATCACATTTTATGTTGATTATTGGTCCCTGGGGGTCCTGAAATAATCCCTAAGCACAGACGAATAATCGTATGTCCAATAATGAAGAAACATTGGTAGGTGCACTCAAAACGTTGGTCCTTTGCGATAAAGCATTTTCATTGTTTCTTAAGCCGGCCATAGACGCAAAGATCTGATCGTACAAATCGAGGATTCGTACGATATTCGGACTGTATACGGAGAGTCCCGATATTTTTTGTCCGGCGGAGATCGGACAGGTTAGAAAATTTCTGTCGGCTGTGGATAATATCTCTGCGTGTATTGCTGATCGTACGATTTTCAGAGGGAGACTGTCACCAGCTTTGTCGGACATAACTATCGTACAATTGCTGTCAGGGGCAGAACATTGCTGATCTGTTCTTACTACTTCTGAATGGTAAGACTTTGATCTTTATGGTTAGTGGCATAACTATTCGTATGATCGGATCTTTGCGTCTGTGGCCAGTTTAAGTCCCACAAAGTGCCAATCTCACGTCCATTTGGAAATTTCTTGCTATGTGGATTGCACCCAGATCCCATTAATACACAATTGCCGGTACATATATGATATATATCACCACATGATCCACCACTTTACAGTGTCATAATTCCAGATCTATTGATGACCACATGTTGGTAGTGATGGGCAAATTTATTCGGCAGGTGTAAATTTGCGGCAAGTGTACGCGATTCGCCATCGGTGAATAAATTCGTGAAACGGGCGCGAAAATTCGCTGGCGTAAAAAAAAAAATGTAATCAAAAACGAGACGCCTGCGCCATTTCGCAAATTTTCCATATATAATACCCCAGAACACACAGCAGATAAATACAGGGCCAATTCCATGTATAATACCCAGAACACACAGCTGATAAATACAGGGCCAATTCCATGTATAATACCCAGAACACACAGCAGATAAATACAGGGCCAATTCCATATATAATACCCAGAACACACAGCAGATAAATACAGTGCCAATTCCATGTATAATACCCCAGAACACACAGCAGATAAATACAGGGCCAATTCCATATATAATACCCAGAACACACAGCAGATAAATACAGTGCCAATTCCATGTATAATACCCCAGAACACACAGCAGATAAATACAGTGCCAATTCCATGTATAATACCCCAGAACACACAGCAGATAAATACAGAGCCAATTCCATGTATAATACCCCAGAACACACAGCAGATAAATACAGTGCCAATTCCATGTATAATACCCCAGAACACACAGCAGGATAAATACAGGGCCAATTCCATATATAATACCCCAGAACACACAGCAGATAAATACAGTGCCAATTCCATGTATAATACCCCAGAACACACAGCAGATAAATACAGTGCCAATTCCATGTATAAAACCCCAGAACACACAGCAGATAAATACAGGGCCAATTCCATGTATAATACCCCAGAACACACAGCAGATAAATACAGTGCCAATTCCATGTATAATACCCCAGAACACACAGCAGATAAATACAGTGCCAATTCCATGTATAATACCCCAGAACACACAGCAGATAAATACAGGGCCAATTCCATGTATAATACCCCAGAACACACAGCAGATAAATACAGTGCCAATTCCATGTATAATACCCCCAGAACACACAGCAGATAAATACAGGGCCAATTCCATGTATAATACCCCCAGAACACACAGCAGATAAATACAGGGCCAATTCCATGTATAATACCCCCAGAACACACAGCAGATAAATACAGGGCCAATTCCATGTATAATACCCCAGAACACACAGCAGATAAATACAGGGCCAATTCCATGTATAATACCCCAGAACACACAGCAGATAAATACAGTGCCAATTCCATGTATAATACCCCAGAACACACAGCAGATAAATACAGTGCCAATTCCATGTATAATACCCCAGAACACACAGCAGATAAATACAGTGCCAATTCCATGTATAATACCCCCAGAACACACAGCAGATAAATACAGGGCCAATTCCATGTATAATACCCCCAGAACACACAGCAGATAAATACAGGGCCAATTCCATGTATAATACCCCAGAACACACAGCAGATAAATACAGGGCCAATTCCATGTATAATACCCCAGAACACACAGCAGATAAATACAGTGCCAATTCCATGTATAATACCCCAGAACACACAGCAGATAAATACAGTGCCAATTCCATGTATAATACCCCAGAACACACAGCAGATAAATACAGTGCCAATTCCATGTATAATACCCCAGAACACACAGCAGATAAATACAGTGCCAATTCCATATATAATACCCCCAGAACACACAGCAGATAAATACAGGGCCAATTCCATGTATAATACCCCAGAACATACAGCAGATAAATACAGTGCCAATTCCATGTATAATACCCCAGAACACCACACTGGATAAAGTGTAATTTCAATGAATACTATGTTGTCCTGTTTGTAGGCAATTTATTTATGTTGTTATGGTGAAACGTGACCCCCTCCCAAGCCCCATTACAATCTGCCTATGATAAGGACTGAGTTGCTGAGTGAAGCCAGAAATGATATGGGGTTCATTTGTCTATCTGTTAAATATCGTTGGTTACATTGTAAATTGTGCATAGAGCTGTCTTTTTGGGGTTCTCTCTGAGCACTGGTGGTAGGTGGGAAGAACATGGAGAGGAAGTTGAGAGCAGGTTCTGGGGACAAAAGCAACACTTTTTATCCAATGTTTGTGAGAGTGTTATAGATTAACAGCAGCAAAACGTAGCAGTAAAATCAATGTGATTCTTGAAAATCTGGGGGTACTGTTTTTTAAAGTGATAGACTTGCGTTAAAAGCGATGGCGTTCATATAAAGCGCGTAGATATACCGGCCTGCAATACATTATAAAATCAGGCCTCTCCGAGACAATGGGCTTCACGCTGCACAGCAACATGTGGTATCATTTTAGAATAAAAAAAGAATTTTATTTTGAACATATTTTTGTTAGACAGCGGCAGATAAGCACATGGATCCAATGAGGGGAAATATGTATATGGAAGAAATTAGCATGGAGGCCACTGACGGCTTGGAAATGGCTTTAGTGTTAGTCACAGACCCTTTAACCCATGGAGACCTGCAATTCATTGCTGACACCCCAACCCCCGTGGAATGGCTTCCTATGGGGGGAAACAATCATTCTACTTGGGCCCCCCACTGGAGGAGGCAGGAATGGGATCTCCAACCAGCAGTGGTATAAACAGTAGAAACAAGGAGTCTTTCCAATAAACAAAGCGGCAGCTCCTTGATGGATTATGTAGTCGTATGGGGAAAAGTTTGTGCCACGCCAGGAAATCCCAACAACCAGGCGGTTTCTCAATGTAAAGGAGAACTAAACCCAATCCCTCAACATAAGACCCCGGCTCAAGATTAGATTGTTGTCTAACGTGCAGGCTCCTTTTAGGGGATCAGTGCCAGGGAGCAAGAGAGTGTCAGCGAAGGGCCAAACAAAGTGGCCCCCCAACTCTGCTGCTCATATCATATTGAGGCACTTTTGGCCTTGGCTGGCTTGAATTTCCATATCTCAATATAAGCCCCAAAAATATGGTTTTCCCCCATCATTATCATCTTGGATCAAGGGCCCCAAAACTGGGAATAGATGCCTGGAATGCTGGGAAATTCACTTAGCATATTAAGCTGTCCACTCGTACTCTACTGCATATGTAAAAAAATATGGCACCTCCTCCCATATGTATAAATACAAATATACAGAGAAGGAATGTTCTGGGCACACAATAAGCTATACCCTCATACTGTACTGTCTAAGGGAATCAATATGGCACCTCCCTCCTCCCATATGTATAAATACAAATATACAGAGAAGGAATGTTCTGGGCACACAATAAGCTATACCTCATACTGTACTGTCTAAGGGAATCAATATGGCACCTCCCTCCTCCCATATGTATAAATACAAATAAAGAGAAGGAATGTTCTGGGCACACAATAAGCTATACGCTCATACTGTACTGTCTAAGGGAATCAATATGGCACCTCCTCCTCCCATATGTATAAATACAAATATACAGAGAAGGAATGTTCTGGGCACACAATAAGCTATACCCTCATACTGTACTGTCTAAGGGAATCAATATGGCACCTCCCTCCTCCCATATGTATAAATACAAATATACAGAGAAGGAATGTTCTGGGCACACAATAAGCTATACCCTCATACTGTACTGTCTAAGGGAATCAATATGGCACCTCCTCCCATATGTATAAATATAAATATACAGAGAAGGAATGTTCTGGGCACACAATAAGCTATACCCTCATACTGTACTGTCTAAGGGAATCAATATGGCACCTCCTCCCATATGTATAAATATAAATATACAGAGAAGGAATGTTCTGGGCACACAATAAGCTATACCCTCATACTGTACTGTCTAAGGGAATCAATATGGCACCTCCCTCCTCCCATATGTATAAATACAAATAAAGAGAAGGAATGTTCTGGGCACACAATAAGCTATACGCTCATACTGTACTGTCTAAGGGAATCAATATGGCACCTCCTCCTCCCATATGTATAAATACAAATATACAGAGAAGGAATGTTCTGGGCACACAATAAGCTATACCCTCATACTGTACTGTCTAAGGGAATCAATATGGCACCTCCTCCCATATGTATAAATATAAATATACAGAGAAGGAATGTTCTGGGCACACAATAAGCTATACCCTCATACTGTACTGTCTAAGGGAATCAATATGGCACCTCCCTCCTCCCATATGTATAAATACAAATAAAGAGAAGGAATGTTCTGGGCACACAATAAGCTATACCCTCATACTGTACTGTCTAAGGGAATCAATATGACACCTCCTCCTCCCATATGTATAAATACAAATATACAGAGAAGGAATGTTCTGGGCACACAATAAGCTATACCCTCATACTGTACTGTCTAAGGGAATCAATATGGCACCTCCTCCTCCCATATGTATAAATATAAATATACAGAGAAGGAATGTTCTGGGCACACAATAAGCTATACCCTCATACTGTACTGTCTAAGGGAATCAATATGGCACCTCCTCCCATATGTATAAATACAAATATACAGAGAAGGAATGTTCTGGGCACACAATAAGCTATACCCTCATACTGTACTGTCTAAGGGAATCAATATGGCACCTTCCTCCTCCCATATGTATAAATACAAATATACAGAGAAGGAATGTTCTGGGCACACAATAAGCTATACCCTCATACTGTACTGTCTAAGGGAATCAATATGGCACCTCCCTCCTCCCATATGTATAAATATAAATATACAGAGAAGGAATGTTCTGGGCACACAATAAGCTATACCCTCATACTGTACTGTCTAAGGGAATCAATATGGCGGCTCCCTCTCCAGTGTTTGAACACAGAAAAGTAAAACTGTGAGCTTGTTGTTATCTGGGTTGTGCATTAGGAGCCATAATTAGTAGTAAATGAAGAGCAGATCACACAGCATTGCATGGGGGATACACTCACTGGCTTTAGATTAACACCTGCATATTAAAGGCTCTAAATGCAGTACAGTCTGTGACCCCCAGATGGGATCAGGACATAATGAGGAGTAATTAGTCCGGTTATCAAAGGCTCTTACATGGCCAGTGAGTAGGAGCTACTGAAGTGCACAGACTGTGGGAGGAGAAAGAAAACAGTTGAGGCCCTGTATGTGTTTGTACTTAATGAATTGCAATTGCCCCGGGGCACAACTCCCTGCATCTCCTTGCACAGGGCATGCTGCACCTCCGGAACTGCCCGGGTGGGACTCACGATGAGGGGAATCCTGCAGAACAGCAGTTATTAGCACTGGGGAAGAAATGACACTCAATCATGGTCTACAGCTCATTTACAAATAAGGGGTGAATCTATAGACTCAATAGATTCACCCCTTATTTGTAAATGAGCTGTGAACTGTGGAATGGGGTAAGACAAGTAAGGCAAGATGGTGACAGGAGAAGGGACTGGAACTGTGGAACAGTGTGTAGAACACAGGGAAAAAACCTGGGGGGCAGACCAAGACCTGCTCCCCACATGAAGTGATGCTGAGTATGTATAGTAAGACCACCTTGTGTCAGGAGAAGACATTGTAACAGTGGAATATTGTGTATAGTAAGGAAAGAATGTGTCAGGGAATGGACAGTAACCTAGTTGGTATCTAGGGTTGCCACCTATCCGTGGCCCACGATCGGGGTAGGGGGCAGAGCCATGACATCAGAGGGGCGGGCGAGTGATGTTGCGGACAGAGAGGCCGACATCACAGGGGCGGGACTAAGCGTGATTAGTGATTGGCTGATCACCATGTCAATCAAGGGAGATCCTGCCCGGTTTTCCTTATAAAACGAGGCAGACTGTGTTGACCTGGGCTGTCCTGGTCAAATCCGTATAGCCTACGAGTAAGTGTCCCAATAGGCATGAAACGCGTTAGGCCATGACTTAATATGCCGTAATAAATTTTTGTATTTTTTTTACTTGTTGCCTGAATACTTTTTGGAGGAACTCACATACTTGGTGTTGGTTTCCTAATCCGTATAGGTGGCAACCCTATTTGTATCTGAGCAAATATTCAGTAGGAAAGGTGATTGTTTTGGCCCCAAAAAGGAGCCAATAAGTTATATATTTAATGTACTAGCTCCTTCTGACGGTGGTTGGGGCAAAATAAAATTTGAACAAGGGTCTAGACACCCCCCTCTGTGTGTGCATGGGAGTGGGAGCGTGGACACTAATGAGGTGACAAGGAAGATAATGGGAGTCCCATAATGAATTGCATCACACTGTATCAGCCTCATTGTTCTACACTAGTATATCCCGGTGTACGGCACAACTTCCACACTCACAACCAGCCTGAGAAGGATCAAGAAGGGGTTTAAATGTAACTTTCACTTCCATGGCATGCACCCCCCCGGATAGTATTGAAAATAAACAGATACATGAGTACTGCCATATGGCCAGAGTTAATGCTACGCCCAATCGCAGGGATGTTGGCTATTGTGCTTAAAGGCAAGAACACACTGGAAAGCTCACCCGAGCTGGAAGCGATTGAGAGCAGGTACTAGAGCATCATGTGGGTGCTAGAGCATTCAGTGCTATTTTCCAAGCTCTTGTCTCCATGTCTTAGGGCAGGTTAAAACTACAGATGATGTGGGTAGGGGTGTAGGAGGGCCGATGCCTACGTTGGGGAAAGAATCTGTGCCTTTGGGAGATAACCCATGGGGCAGGCTGTGAGGTACTTCTATTTATGCCCCCGAGGGCCTTTCCCTATATGTGGTGCCTATATAACAAAAAAACTTTACAATACCCCCCCCCCATGCAGACCTCATCATGCTGGGCGCAAAGTATAGGAAGCGTGACAGTTTGCTCCTATTGACACTGGCGCATTTTGGAAATTTTCTCATTTACACATTCATTAATCAGTATTCGAGATTTATTAATTTATTCATTATTCATTTATTCATTTTTTACCATTTTTCTAACAAAAAAAACAAGCCTAAAAAACTCGAGTCAAGATTAATTTGAGAGGCCATTCAATGTTTTTTGGGGAAAAAAATGAAAAGGAGTTTGGTCTTGAATTTTTTTTGCCAGATGATCTTGAAAATTGCTAATCTCCTCCCTATAATATTGTTCTTGTCTTGCATGTATGGATGAGCGAAGAGAAATTAGACTTATTTTGCACTTTATTTTTTCACTAGGCACCAATTTATCACTTTTTTGGGTATTTAACATATTAACAATAACTTTTCACACCTGACACCCAAATATTTCTCGCTAGAGAAGAGCCTGCTGTAGACATCTGCTGGGAAAATATAGTAAAAATAAATTTTATTGACTAAAAAAATGCTAAATTTTTTGTCTGTCCCCATCACATGACAGTGGGATCACTGACCAATAACCACCTGAGTATATATCTGTACAAAATATATAGGCTAATGTCACACTTGGCTGTTTTTCCACCCAATACCACCTAATTTAATAAAAGCAAACAATCTTGAATTCAACTGTTTTTAAATTTGAACCACACTGACAAGTCATTGTCGATGTCACAATGTCATTGATGTCACAGTGGAAGCATATTCAGGTTAAAATATTCTATATTTGTGCAGTGACAGGCCAATACTATTAGGAGGTTATTTATTAAAGTCCTAATGCCAAAGTTTTATTTACTATAACCTCCAAATTTTTAGTGGAAAAAAAACTCAAATTTTTCATGATTTATTATACTTTCAGGCTGTCCAAATCCAAAAATACTCCATCTCCAAGCTGTCGGGGGCTTGTAGAAGTCAATAGCAAAGGTCCCATTTCAAATTTCAATGGTCTGCACTGAATTTCAGCCAAAAACACAAAAAAATCGGGGGATTTGAGGGACATAATGAAAAATGTGAGCGTTATGGGCGTTTTCTAGTGATGGGTTGAATTTGCGCCGTTTCGCTTCGCCGAAAAATTCGCGAAATTCGCGAAACGGCAAAAAATTCGCGACGCCCATTTTTGACGCCGGCGCCCGGTTTTTCGGAAAAATATTTTTTGCCGCGAATTTTCGCAGGTGTTTCGCGAATTTATTCGCAGGCGAATAAATTCGCCCATCACTGGCGTTTTCGCAAAATTTTTCATGTTTTTCCCCGAACCGATTTTATTGAGTTTTTCAATGATGAATAAGGTCGGATTGTGGATTGTAGTTTGGTCGGAGTTTTTTTACTTAAAAATCTGAAAAAAAAATGATTTTGATAAATAATGTACAGATGCAGGTAGTATCATCATTTTCTCCACTTGCCTTTTTGTACCAGAGTTCTTTCAAAACATAATTATAAAATTGTGAAAATGTCAGGAAACATAAATATAAGTTACTCTTCACTCCCCCCCCCCATCAGTCTGTCTCCCTTCATTCCGAATTCTGATTGACAGTTATGTCATATTGGTGTTTGGTCCCTTTGCCTGGACAATGTATTAGAACTAACTGTCTTTCAATATAAGTGACTGCGACACAAAGCTGCAGGATAAGAAACTTGCTGAGAGGCTTGTACAGAAGAATAACTTGACTACATTTTTGCAGCATTTTTAATTGATTATATTGATTAAACTTCCGTGAGAAGAAGGGCAAAGTTTCATTTTTGTGATATCTCTCCATTTATGATTGTTTTCTGCAAATTTTTAAACAATATTGACGTCGGAACACTGTATATAAGGGAGTAAACGAATTTGCCTTTACATTTATTTCTTATATTCATGAATTTTTTTCATTTCAGGCACGTTGCTTAAGGCCGTAACTCTAAAGGATTAATTTCAACAAAAAGACTGGAGATTTATCATCCCGGAACTCTCTTTGGATACATTTTTTTCCCATTTGATTTTTTTTTCTAAATAAATTTATTTTGTTATTGGGTTTTGAAGATGAAGATTTATTTTCTGCTTGGGACTTTTCTAACCTTTCTGCTGCACACGAGGATCTGCCAAGGAATTAAATGGTTGTAAGTATTTCACGCCTTCCGCTGTAACTTGAAACTATTTATAGCCTGAAATTTGTTGGAAAGCGATGAAAATAAGGAAAAAAATATACAAAATTCTGGGAAATTTTCAGGGATCTTAAAAAGAGCTGTCAGAAAGCAAGAAATATACCGAGAATCTTAAAAATGTGTTGACTTTTGTAGTTCTATTGTTGAATGCAGAGTTGTCTGGCGCATGAATACTCCCATTGTCGTTATTACTCTCCATTATCTCTCTGGCTTTATTTGGTCAGCTCAGTGATTTATACCCCATTGGGCTCCTGTACATTAATGGCTCTTTAGGCTCTTAAACACACTGGAAAGGGGACTGTCATTACAATGGGAGCGAGATTTTCTGAGGTTTTTCCGATTGATAAGATTCAAAAAATTTGAATTCAGAAAACTCAAATTCAAAAAGATTCAAATTTATGGGTTTTTTTTGCTGACATTGTCTTAAATTGTGACAGAAATTAAAATTCTGATAATTCATCCCTAAAATAATCCACTTTTGTGAGGCACAAATACGCCTGATAGTTCACCACCCACCTGTGATGGGGGAATAGGAAAGTTGGGTGCGGGGCACAGTAAGCAATTCCTCTTGTTCATCATGAGATCAATGAATAAAGGGGGCCATAGACACACAGATAATATTGTACAAAATTAATTTTCATACAATATTCGGCACGTGTATGGTGGGAAAAGAGCGGATCAATATCAGCAGAAGACTTGGACTCGGTTGGCTCAAAAAGAAAATTTTGATCGGGTGCCTTTGAAGCAGCGCCGTTTCTGGGGAAGGAGCCGCCTGAGGCGGCTCCTGCATTGCCGCCCCCGCACCGACTTACCTGTCGGCGAGGGGAGGCAGGAAAACGATTGCGGAGAGCGCAATTGCGCTCTCTCGCAATAGCGCAGCCGAATTTCCGGTTTAAAAACCGGAAATTCGGCTCTTAAAGGTACAGGAGCGGCTTTTTGCCGCCCCTGGAATCCTGTCTGGCGCTGCCGCCTGAGGCGAGCGGCTCAGCTCGCCTCATTGGCGGAGCGCCCCTGCTTTGAAGGCACCCAAACATCGGCCATTGTTAGTGCTGAATTATCAAAAACAGGTAGAATTCTATTTTTTCTCCCTCTATACCTGACGATTCAGCTCTACACGTGTATTGAAACAAACAATCTTTTCTAAGAAAGCTCGTAATTGTTATGTCTATGGCCACCTTAAGGCTGGTGCTGATAATTAGGTTAACAGTTTATATACCCCCTCCCTTTGTTGTGACTGTTTTGGCCTACAGATACATAGAGTTCCATTATGCGGGGGTGGGGGTTATCTGTGCACTGGGAATTTAATTATCTGCCTCACAAGGACCAAACTTGGAGGAGCTTCAATTTCTCTGTTTACTATCACCATAGAATTTTACTGATTGAAACATTAGGTAAAAACAAAGTTGAGTGCAAGCCCTATTAATTGCACTCATGTTGAACAAGGGCGTACGCTGGCCCTTTAGGAATGAAGTGAGTTTATGGTGTAACCCAACTTTCCTTTCTGCTTAAAGAGCATCCATGGCCATATGAACCAATGAAACTATGTTTCAGAAGTCGGTTTGCCTCCAGTCCAGATTCCAATTCCCACAATGTTCCTTGTTCTTCATGATTCTCCTTCTTTACAGGTATGTGCAAGGCATTATGGGAATTTGAGTCTTGGCTGTAGGAGAATTGAATACTCCTACCTTGCTTCATTGTCTTAATATCCTTTCCCTGGATATCCGGTGGTGATCAACGACCTGAAGCATGGACTTCATATGGTCCAAAACCCAGCAATGGACATGTTCCTAGAAATTATTTTCAAATGTTGGCAATAAAAAAAGTTTTGGGGAGCAGAAGCCTGAGATTCCCACTGCCTAAAAGAATCACAATCTGACCTTCTATTGGCCATATCAGCAACAACAATAAAAACCCTTTTCAACAGCATTCTGATGGGTCCAAGATATCAAAGCCCAAAATGTAAAAGTGTTTTACAGCTGAAAGTGCCTTTTTGTTTTCTTAAAGCGCTTTATGAAAGATAAATGAGCTCAGAAAATTCACTGAATATTAGCTATGATCATTTCTTGCAGGCCAACTTCAGAAATCTAATAGATCTCTCTATTGAGAAGCTGGAAAATTGTCAGAAGTTTTTGATTATGGGCAAAAACAGGTCAACAAGAAAATGTGAATAGATTCAAATTAACGCAGTGATATTATATGGAAGACATCAAGGGAGAGTAAAAATTAAAACTCGTCACCAAAGTATAAATGCACAGCTTAGTGAGGGGGAATAAAAACAAGACAAAATTCGTATTATATTCTACAACAATGCAATTAAATCTGGAATTCTTAATTCGAAGGGTTTTTTTATTAAAAATCGAGTTTGGGAGGTTTGTGACGTTTATGAGGTTGTTTCTACCTCGAATAAACTCAAATGTTTGATTATTTATGAAAAAATCTGAATGTAAAAAAACTCAATTGAATGCAATCGGTGAAAAAAAAAAAACTCGAAAATATATATATAGTTTATAGGCTGTAAAACACCCGAAAATCATGGAGGCAAAAAAACATCTTCAAATGGTTAAAGGGACCTTTTCCATTGACTTTTACATAAATTCAACAGGTTTTAGCAGCTTTGGGGCATAGTACGTAAATCTAATACATTTGAAGGTTTTTTAGCGAGTTTTTTTTTGTTTTTTAGTGAAACGTCCCTTGAAAAACTAGAATTTTTCAATAAAACGCAAGTCCGCCTTTAATAAATAACCCCCTTAATGTTAATATCTTATTAATATGACTGATAAAGTCAAGTATTCTATAGCAGGGGTTCCCAAAACTGGGGGCTAGCCCCCTAGGGCTAGTTTTTGGGAGAGATTTGGGAAGAATGCATAATTAATCTTTTAGATACCCCTGAAAGCCCAACTTGTAGATCAGTTTTAGGGAGAGATTTGAGAAGAATAATGAAATGCCCAAATTAAAGGCTAGTTTTAGGGAGGGATTTGAGAAGAATACTGAAATGCCCAAATTAAAGGCTAGTTTTAGGGAGGGATTTGGGAAGAATGCCGAATTAATCTTCTAGAAACCCCTGAAAGCTCAACATGAACATATGTGAGATTTTAGAAAAATGTGTAATTAATCCCCTAGATACCCCTAAAAATGACTTGATGGTCAGTTTTAGGGTGACTTGGACAGAATGTCTAATTACATTCCTAGATTCCCCTGAAAATGCCCAAATTGAATGTCAGTTTTAGGTTGACTTGGGCAGAATGTCTAATTACATTCCCCAGATAACTCCACCTGAAGGTCATTTACTTTCCTAGATCACCATCATGTATTTTTATATATTACTTAGCACTTTACATTAATATATAATAAACAGGGGTCTTTTTATAACCTGAAAACAAAGGGTTTAAACATAAAAATAGTACCAGAGGCCCTGCTCACAACTTGGAACAATGGGAGGAAAAGTTACTCCAGTCAGGGGTCCAATGGCGGAAAGGGGCCCCAAGAGAAGGTGGGATTTTAGAGTTGCAAGTGTGCTGTGGCTTACAGAAGTGGTACAGGTCACGTGGATTGTGGGTGGGGATTGGCTATAATGGGTATGGCTGGTCATGGGTGCATGGGACATTTTTTTTCATAGAGGGCCATATTGGCAAGGCCATAGCCCAGGTTTCAAGTCACTGCTGGGCTAATAACTTAGTTGCATGAGGTCCCATGATTACTGATGGTGGCCCAACTTGGAACTATGGTACACCGATGTTTTCCAATATCTGTTACGTTGCTAGTGGGGCCCTTTAAGGGAGGCTTGAAGTGAAAAGGAGGGGTTCAGACATAGGTGTCTGTCATTTTCTTGGCAGGGGAGCAGTAGTAGGAAGGAAAGGGGTTGCTAGTAGGTACAAGCAGACCAAGTGGCACCAACAAAACATGAAGGGGACAAGGAAGGGGGACAAGGAAAATAACTAATACTTCATACAAATAGTGGGGTTCTGGAAAAGTTTCCCCTGCCCCCCCAAGACAGCCCTGCTATGTAAAGGGCTCCATCTTCACCCTATTGGCTGTTTATATAAGGGTCCTTTACACCTCCATGAATTTCCTGAATTCCTCTCTCACCCTCTTTTTGTTAAAAAAAATTGCCTTTTTGTCTGTCCCTAAAGATGTTATTTGTGGGATTCCCTTTCAGTCTCAATAGATACAAAAGAAAAGGCTGCGCTTTCAGAGGAATTCAGCTATGAAGGAGAATGAAAAGGGACGATACGGGCGATGAATTTCGCACAAAGCGACGTAGCCAAAGCATTGTGTCTAATTCTTACCTACAAATGTTGGGTTTTTGAAAACATAGCAGGCGTACAATTGAGCGCCACTCATGCGAGTAATTATTGGAACATATCTCGGGAAAGAAATGTTTTTTTTAATTCTCTTTCTCTTTTTTACAAATAATTTCCCTTTGCTTGTTAAACATGTTGCCATTATTGCGGCTATCACTACATTCTCTTTCTGCTAATGGCATTTGCTAAATTTGACGTGTGCATAAGGGCCACCTTTGTCTTGTTCCCTCCCATCTGATAAAAGCTGCTCTCTAATAGTATTTGCATGGTCATGAGATTTAATTCACACTTAATGCTCAGTTGAAATAGCAGCAATTCATCACAGTGAAAAAGCTAATAGCAAATTGCTGTTAATATTGAGGTTATACTTGTTTATAAAGCATAATATTTTTTATTTGTATTTATGACCAGTCTCCAGTGTATTGTTAATTAGACTGATTGCTGAGTACTCACTGAATATTCTTTCTCTGCCTATTCATTGTGTTTGAGAGAAGATGCCATACTGCTTGTCTCAGCTCAGGCTTTCAGCAAACTATTATGGGTTGTACTCGTGGTCGGATGAGCCCCAGTCAGGTCTGGACTATGAATTAAAATAGACTAGGGTTGGACTGGGCCAACACAACACTCGGAAAAACCCAGTGGACCCCAGCCCAGACCTGATCCCTGCTTGCCCTCTGCCGTCGATCCCTGTTGCTGTCCCTCCCCCAATCATGGTACAATTAAGTGTAAGATGCACAGGGGCAGGGATTGGCAATGTCACCCTCTGCAGGCAGTGGGGGCCTCAGAGGGGGTGTTGGGGCCCCTGGGTTAGCAACCCCAGTGGGCCTCACACACGAATTTCTGCGTTTCACCGGCAGCGAATAAATTCGCAAATTTGCAGAAAAATTTGCCTGCGTCAATTCCAAAGCCGGCATCAATTTCGTCGCCGGTGACAACTAAGCGGACACCCATTGACTTCATTGCGCGTCAAATTGTCACCGGCATCAATTTTGACCCCCACGAATTGACGCTGGTGTCAAAAGTTGCATTTCGCTGCAGTTTTTCCGGCGAAGCGAAATGGGACAAATTCGCCCATCACTACAGTTAGTTTGAAACTGAATCCAAACACCGAAATATTTTTTTCCTCATAGGAATAAATATTAAAAATACTGAGCAACTTTCCAAAATAAATTCATTACAAACTGTCAGAGGTTTCAATACTATTTGTAAATGTTACTGAAAGCAGCTTCTGTTTATGTTCCCTGCACTGCTGGTTCTGACTCCTGAAGCAATGTAGCAGATGTCAGAACCAGCAGTACAGAAAGGGACATTAAAATGTTGCTTTCCGTAGAAATTTTCTTTTACTCCCTTAATATAGAAACTTCGACTATTAATTTTGGGATTTACATCCTCGTAAATCGGAATTTCTTATGAGAGTCACATGACATTGTTGCTCATATTGCAATAACAGGGCTGTGTCCTTACCCGACTGGGCGTTTGTACAGGGCTGCCATAAAATTCTTGCCTATCTCCGTACGAAACGCATTATCGACACAACACCTTCCAATCTCAGAGAGTTTATGGCTATTGGTTAGTCACCGACTGGTCAAAGTGCAGTCACAACTGCAATTGTAATGTCACTGGATCATTTTCTGATGATCAATAAATGCAGCTGTATATATATATATATATATATATATATATATATATATATATATATATATATATGTTTGTATATTATAAAGTCCTTATAATGGCCCTTGCTTGGGCGGCACGTGGCCTCAGAACGTAAAGGGGTTGTTCACCTTTAAATTGTAGAGTGCAGTGGTTAGCCCAAGTTGGTCTGGTTCAGGACAACACATGCCCAAGGATTTTGGGCCATGGGCTGGTTGAGGCTGAGCTCTTTCTTCTGCCCATTCCGCCTGCGACCTAAGTATGTGCCCCTTCCACTTCTGCCTGCCCTGTTCCTTCAGTGATGTCAGAGATGGGGGCGGGGCATGGGGAATATAAAGGGAAGCAGAGTGGCGGGTTAGGGTCAGGTTTGGGTCGACAATTTGTTGACCACACATCACTAGTAGTGAGGGATATTCTGAGACAATTTGCAATTGCTTTTCATTTTTTATTATTTGCGGTTTTTGGCTTATTTAGCTTTTAATTCAGCAGCTCTCCAGTTTGAAGTTTCAGCCATCTGGTTGCTAGGGTCCAAATTCCCCTAGCAACCATGCATTGGTTTGAATAAGAGACTGGAATATGAATAGGAGAGGCCTGACTAGAAAGAGGAGTAATAAAAAGTAACAATAACAATACATGTGTAGCCTTACAGAGCAGTTTTGTTTTTTAGATGGGGTAACACTCGAAAGAGTCAGAAAAAAAGGTAAATAATTAAAAAAACTATAAGAAAAAATAAAGGTCAATTAAAAAGAGATTTAGAATTAGCCATTCTATAACAGACTACAGATTAACGTAAAGGTGAACCTCCCCTTTACTAAAACAAACAATGTTTGCATCAAACTCATATTAACCAATCGTGTATTTGCCAGAGAGAAAAATGCTACCTGCTGATTGGCTGCTATGGGTTTATACATCAGTAGCAAAGGTGTATTAACTGACCCCCTCCTCCTTAGGCACTATGTTCAATGCGGTGTTAGAGTTCAGCTGTAGAACTGAACACTAACACTCCACCAATCCCACAATAATCACCCCCCCCAGCTAAAAGGTCTTTAGATTATCTTCCTCTCTTGTCTTCAAAGAGATGAAATATCACGATGTGCAGAAAAGATCATTAGACCCCAATTAAAACGAATAAATATATTGTGTATGAATATATATATATATATATTTAGCATTACTTACTGAGTTTCAGAAAAAGAATCCCCCCTAGCCCCACACCCCACTGCAGTTAAATCGTTGTGGGTGAAACTTAACTCTGACAGGGAGTTCTGAGCTGGTGTGTCTTGTCAGTTCCCAGTATCGACCTGATGAAGGATTGTGCTCAGTGTCAGAGCCGGGGCCTTTGTTCTGTTGTAGCAGCTTTGTCACCTGATACCCACCACCCTGATGTGTGAATTAAAAGGTGAAACCTGACGCGGGGAAGGCAGAGTATTTGCTCCAGAGAAATAACACTCATCACCCCCATTGTAAGCAGCAGTCCTGTCCTGCTTTATGGCAGCTGAGATTCTAGCTATCTGTATAACAGAACATTCTGTCCCAGTGGCTGCACAGATCCTATCTGATCCCCATTGTAAGCAGCAGTCCTGTCCTGCTTTATGGCAGCTGAGATTCTATCTGTATAACAGAACATTCTGTCCCAGTGGCTGCACAGATCCTATCTGATCCCCATTGTAAGCAACAGTCCTGTCCTGCTTTATGGCAGCTGAGATTCTAGCTATCTGTATAACAGAACATTCTGTCCCAGTGGCTGCACAGATCCTATCTGATCCCCATTGGAAGCAGCAGTCCTGTCCTGCTTTATGGCAGCTGAGATTCTAGCTATCTGTATAACAGAACATTCTGTCCCAGTGGCTGCACAGATCCTATCTGATCCCCATTGTAAGCAGCAGTCCTGTCCTGCTTTATGGCAGCTGAGATTCTAGCTATCTGTATAACAGAACATTCTGTCCCAGTGGCTGCACAGATCCTATCTGATCCCCATTGTAAGCAGCAGTCCTGTCCTGCTTTATGGCAGCTGAGATTCTAGCTATCTGTATAACAGAACATTCTGTCCCAGTGGCTGCACAGATCCTATCTGATCCCCATTGGAAGCAGCAGTCCTGTCCTGCTTTATGGCCAAGATATTATAGTTTGGTTTCCATCTTCAACATTCCATTGAGCGCAAGTCCCTGTTTGAAAAGATAAGGAATCAAACGTTCCCCTGTCCTGTGGGAAAGACAATTGGGGCACTATACTGAGGCCCATGTAGAGACTTATTCACCAGTTCATCCCTCTCTACTACAGATTTTTGTATTATACAATATAAAAAAAGGGATAAAGCTGTTGCGATTTAGGGTTCAGGTTAAGCATTTTCCGTAAGCGTTTCATGGTTTCCGCAGGATTCCGGATAGAGGAAAATAAAGATGTGACGGGCGTTTTTTCTACCCACGTAGCTGCTGAAGTAAAGTCTTTATTCAGTTCTCTTGTCTGAACAGACTATTAGTTACACAGAACTATAAACCCAGTGAGAATGAGGAATGAATGGATATTGGGAAGTTGTATCAGGAGTCAGAAGCAGCAGTGCAGAGAAAGGGACAGACACAATGACAGTTACACAGAACTCTAAACCCAGTGAGAATGAGGAATGAATGGATATTGGGAAGTTGTATCAGGAGTCAGATGCAGCAGTGCAGAGAAAGGGACAGACACAATGACAGTTACACAGAACTATAAACCCAGTGAGAATGAGGAATGAATGGATATTGGGAAGTTGTATCTGGAGTCAGAAGCAGCAGTGCAGAGAAAGGGACAGACACAATGACAGTTACACAGAACTATAAACCCAGTGAGAATGAGGAATGAATGGATATTGGGAAGTTGTATCAGGAGTCAGAAGCAGCAGTGCAGAGAAGAGAAAGGGACAGACACAATGACAGTTACACAGAACTATAAACCCAGTGAGAATGAGGAATGAATGGATATTGGGAAGTTGTATCAGGAGTCAGAAGCAGCAGTGCAGAGAAGAGAAAGGGACAGACACAATGACAGTTACACAGAACTATAAACCCAGTGAGAATGAGGAATGAATGGATATTGGGAAGTTGTATCAGGAGTCAGAAGCAGCAGTGCAGAGAAGAGAAAGGGACAGACACAATGACAGTTACACAGAACTATAAACCCAGTGAGAATGAGGAATGAATGGATATTGGGAAGTTGTATCAGGAGTCAGAAGCAGCAGTGCAGAGAAGAGAAAGGGACAGACACAATGACAGTTACACAGAACTATAAACCCAGTGAGAATGAGGAATGAATGGATATTACTATGAGGCCTGTCTGTCTCTGTTCTACTTTAAGCGTCAGGGCACAGGAAAAAAGTCCCGGCGTGTGCAATAAATCTGATGCTGTGCCCTCTTTACTGCTCTCCCCGAGTCTGTCGTGTTTACCCGACACTTCTGCCAGTGCCCAAACGGTAACTGGATACGGCCGCGCTTGGGCCAAAACTGGCTGCTAAAATATTTTCCATATTTTCCAAACGTTTGTGCGCGAGGGGAGCACGAGCTCCGAAGAAATAGTTCCATTTGTGCAAAGATATGAAAAGAAAGAGGTGGGGAGACGGTAAAAGAAGAGGGACACTTGGCTTCCATACAGTGTGCCCATTACTGTGCCATTTCTGAATCAATGTTGCCCCCTCTTAAATGGCCACTCTCTCTTCGTCATTATTATTCCTTTATGTTTGGATAATAGAAATGGCCAATGTACATTTATTTTCCTTTTATGGTGATTCCCTAGTTCCTATAAAGGTGGCACTGACTCTGCACATTCTGCCTTGCACAGTAACTTCATTGTTCCTTCCATGTTGGCACAAACTCCCTGTTGTCGTCCTCCTCTAGTTTTATGGTCCCATTACTAAAGGAAGTTAGAGGTCCTGGCCAAGTGTATCATTGGAAATGACATAAACCAATCATGGATGAGCATGAAAAAGAAGAAACAGCCCCAACCATTGCCAAAACGTTGCCAGCAACTAAAAAACCTTTTAAAGGACCCTTGCTATATACTGAAATGGTTTTCTGATACAGGGTCTTAAAGATGTCTAGGGACAAAAATAACTATGGGAAGACGGGAAGAAAGAAAAAGCAAGGGATGGTCCCCAAAACTGTATGAGGGGAATTCACAAAAGTGTCGGGAACGAAAAAATGTCTTTAAAATGTCGTAGAAAGTGTCGTAGCAACAGCCGACAAATTCACAGAGCATTTCTCCGCCAATTTTCCGACATGTACGACACTTTTGAATTAGTGTCGTTAAAAGTGGGCGTGGTTTTTTCAGCGCCACTTTTCCCGACATTTTTATGAATTACTCGTAAACTCATTTTTTTTACCGACAATTTTTCAGACACTTTAGGCTCTCCAAAACGAAAATGTCGGTCAAATTGTCTTTTGAAAAGTCTTGGTAAATGTCGTTTGTACGATGAAAAGATATACGACATTTTAGAAAATTGTCGGACTTACGAGACATTCAGAGATGGTAACATCTGCCTTTGTGAATTTGCCGTTCGTACGACATTTTACAAATTTGTCGACCGCCACTTCTGCGTTACTTATTTTACCGACACTTTTGTGAATTCCCCCCATGTGTTATAATGTTCCATCCATTAAGAGGCCTTAAAGGGGTGGTTCAATTTTAATTTAACCGTTAGTATGCTACAGAATGGCTAATTCTAAGCAACTTTTCAATTGGTCTTCATCATTTATAATTTATAGTTTTTGAATTATTTGCCTTTTTCTTTTGACTCTTTCCAGCTTTCAAATGGGGGGTCACTGACCCCATCTAAAAAAAACAAATGCTCTGTAAGGCTACAAATGTATTATTATTGCTACTTTTTATTTCTCATCTTTCTATTCAGTCCCTCTCCTATTCATATTCCAGTCTCTTATTCAAATCAATGCCTGGTTGCTAGGGGAATGTGGACCCTAGGAACAAGATGGCTGGAATTGCAAACTGGAGAGCTGCTGAATAAAAAGCGAAACATGTTATTTATATAGCGCCAACATTTTGCGTAGCACTGTAAAGAAATGTGATTATACAACTAAATCACATGTATGGTTACATACATCACAATCAATACCAGTACAAAAGGTGAGGAAGGCCCTATGCAGAAAGAGCTTACACTCTAAAGGGAAGGGAGTAATACACAAGGTGTGGGAGTGGGCAAGATCGAATTAAGTGGGTGAGAAATGTGGTACTGTATGTGGTGTTGCGTTTGGTAGTTAAGCAGAGTGAGGGGAGGCTTCTCGAAAGAAGTGCGTTTTCAGAGATTTCTTGAAAGCAGAAAGGTTTGGAGAAAGTCGGACAGACCGTGGGAGAGAGTTCCAGAGGAGGGGTGCAGCCCTTGCAAAGTCTTGAATGTGAGCATGTGAGGAGGTAATGAGAGAAGAGTTGAGTAGCAGGTCAGTAGAGGAGCGTAGTAAGCGAGTGGGTAAGTATATAGAGATGAGTTCAGAGATGTACATAGAGATGACAGCAGCCTTTCCAGATTGGAAAAGTTGCAAGTTGGCAAGTTGGAAGAGTGAGTATATGGAAGGTTTAGTTGGGTGAGATGGTGCCAGTAGGCAAAGATGGTGGCAACATGGTGAGATTCACAGTGGAGCAAAATGCTGAGAGTGGGAAATGATGGTGACAATGACAAAATTAGGGCATAGTGGTGACAGCAGAGAGAGATGGAGAAAGTAGAGCAAGATTGTGAGAATCCTACTCTGCTTCTCTTGTGTGGGTCTAAGTCTCCTGACCACATGGGATTGTGCCACTTCCAACCCCCCCGCCTGGTGCTATATTTACTAAAAGTATTACAGGTATGAGACCTGTTATTCAGAATGTTTGGGACCTGGGGTCTTCCAGATAACAGATCTTTCTGTAATTAGAATCTTTATACCTTAGGTCCACTAGAAAATCATATCATATAAATATTAAATAAACCCAATAGGCTGGTTTTGCCTCCAATAAGGATTAATTATATCTTAGTTGGGATCAAGTACAAGTTACTGATTTATTATTACACAGAAAAAGGAAATCATTTTTCAAAATTTTGATCATTTGGATAACATG
Organism: Xenopus laevis; assembly: GCF_017654675.1. Taxonomy (NCBI): domain Eukaryota; kingdom Metazoa; phylum Chordata; class Amphibia; order Anura; family Pipidae; genus Xenopus; species Xenopus laevis. The sequence continues at coordinate 185,236,203 of NC_054373.1, forward strand.
GCGTCAATGGGAGACGGCCATTCCATAATTCAGAACTTTCTGGATAACGGGATTCCGGATAACAAATCCCACACCTGTACAGCTATAGGATCCATTATCCGGAAACCCAACCCATCCATCATCCAGAAGTGTTTCTCCCTTAGACTCAGTTTTAATGAAATAATTTGCATAAAAAAAAAAATAACCTATTTCCTTCTTCTCTGTAATAATAAAACATTTTGTTATTTTAATTCTTTGTTTAAATATTGGCTGGCTTAATTTTAAAATTCAATAACATATCATTTTAAAAACCAATAATAATAATAATAATAATAAAACAGTAGTTGTACTTGATCCCAACTAAGATATAATTGATCCTTATTGGAAGCAAAACCAGCCTATTGGCTTTATTTAATGTTTTAATGTATTTTTAGTAGACTTAAGGTATGAAGAGCCAAATTACTAAAAGACCCCTTATCTGGAAACCCCCAGCTCCCGAGCATTCTGGATAACAGGTCCCATACCTGTACTAGCCAAGGGAAAAATGGAGGGATTGATTTTAGTGGGGTGCTATGATTTTGGCAACCCCTAATGAGCCAGTATTTTCCTTGTCCATAAATAAATTATAAGCAGAAAGGGAGTGATGAGCTCAGTGAGTCTTTCCCACTAGGACACTCTTAGGAACCAACACAAACCTTCCGGGGTTAATATATAGGGGCCCCTGGTTACTAGAAAAATCGGAGATATCTGAGGCTCAAAAATTCTCTCTTTTTTTCGTTTACACACTGATTATTGCTTCTCTAATTTCCCTCTAATTAAAATGTTTTTGTCCCAATACAGTAGACAGAAATGTCTCATTATAGTCAATGAGTCCCTTATAGTTAATGAGGAACAGCCTGTCTACTAATCCCAGTAGGGAAATTACTCTCCTCACTCATAATATACAACATTCCTTCATTCATTTCTTTGCAGGAAAGTTTCTGCCAATAATAACACTCACATAAATTGTACCCATTGTGTAACCTTCTTATTTATTGATTTTTCTAATCGTAAACCTCCTCCTTTGTGACTGTGAGGAGGAAGATTAACTGCTGCACTTATTATAGAACATCTCCAGGGTGTAATATTTGCTCTGAATCTTTTTGAATCAGTTATATAGGTCAGGGAACTCTGAGAACACTCGTGTATTAAAGGATAATGTACCCCCTACTGTAAATGATAAGGATATTAGAAGTCACTGAGGGGTTGTTCTGTGACCATATAAAGGCACAAGGCTGCAGGCTGAGTTATACAGGGAACTCTAAGTATCACTCATGTATTATAAGGGATAATGTACCCCCTACTGTAAATGATAAGGATATTAGAAGTCACTGAGGGGTTGTTCTGTGACCATATAAAGGCACAAGGCTGCAGGCTGAGTTATACAGGGAACTCTGAGTATCACTCATGTATTATAAGGGATAATGTACCCCCTACTGTAAATGATAAGGATATTAGAAGTCACTGAGGGGTTGTTCTGTGACCATATAAAGGCACAAGGCTGCAGGCTGAGTTATACAGGGAACTCTGAGTATCACTCATGTATTATAAGGGATAATGTACCCCCTACTGTAAATGATAAGGATATTAGAAGTCACTGAGGGGTTGTTCTGTGACCATTTAAAGGCACAAGGCTGCAGGCTGAGTTATACAGGGAACTCTGAGTATCACTCATGTATTATAAGGGATAATGTACCCCCTACTGTAAATGATAAGGATATCAGAAGTCACTGAGGGGTTGTTCTGTGACCATATAAAGACACAAGGCTGCAGGCTGAGTTATACAGGGAACTCTGAGTATCACTCATGTATTATAAGGGATAATGTACCCCCTACTGTAAATGATAAGGATATTAGAAGTCACTGAGGGGTTGTTCTGTGACCATATAAAGGCACAAGGCTGCAGGCTGAGTTATACAGGGAACTCTGAGTATCACTCATGTATTATAAGGGATAATGTACCCCCTACTGTAAATGATAAGGATATTAGAAGTCACTGAGGGGTTGTTCTGTGACCATATAAAGGCACAAGGCTGCAGGCTGAGTTATACAGGGAACTCTGAGTATCACTCATGTATTATAAGGGATAATGTACCCCCTACTGTAAATGATAAGGATATTAGAAGTCACTGAGGGGTTGTTCTGTGACCATATAAAGACACAAGGCTGCAGGCTGAGTTATACAGGGAACTCTGAGTATCACTCATGTATTATAAGGGATAATGTACCCCCTACTGTAAATGATAAGGGATAATGTATTCCTTGCTATTAAGAAGAGATCACACAGAATAACTTAATAATTGTTATTGTTACATTTTTATTTTGTTATGTGTATAAGGACTTTGGAAAATCACATTCTTTCGCTTCCTCATTAGCTCCAAATGAATTCCATTTTTTTTTTCTGGTGATTAATTACATGACGATTATGTGTAATTAGAATTAGTGCCCTATGGGAATTATCAGTTTTCCTTACTGAGATACATTTTTTCGTTGCGTTAGGCGAAATTTCAAAGCAAATATTCAACAAACTCCTCCAAAGTGGCGACTGGTATATGTCAGCTCTTAAGCAAAAGTCACTGACAAACCCAAGAACATTTGTTCAAAGCATTGAGAAAATACTTCTAGTAAGCGGGGAAACTGTGTAAATATAAAATATTGTTAAAGGTCTAGGAAAGTAAAAGGGAAATAGCAGTATTTGTTTATTTTTTTTTCTGTTTTAAAGTCTAGAACTATCCTGCCTTTCAGAGGACATTCTTGGGGGGACACGTCAGGACTGATTTAATTAGAGTTAAAATTATCGACTCGATTTTCTGTTAATTTTGCAAAAATAGTCTCACCATATTCACTGTGGAAGCGCTGGGAAAAAAAATTGTAGTTGCCATATTTTGTAATCACATTTTTCAGATTCTGAGTAAAATGTGATTATTTTAATTTCAAAACGTCAAAAAGATTTTTTCATTAAAAAGTTTTTTTTTTAATCCACATTCCATAATTTGTATACCACTTTAGGGGAGGGGAATATTTTAGGTGATAAAACAAATATTGAGAATAAAGAAGAAAATGCATTAGTAAATCCTGCAAAAAATAGTAATTCCCCCTCCCCCCAAATGAAAATTTTCTTAGAGTTAAAATTTTGGTATAGGATCCATTATCTGGAAACCAGTTATAATGTATCAAATAATCCACTTTTTTTATGAATAATTTCCTTTTTCTGTGTAATAATAAAACAGTAGCTTGTACTTGATCCCAACTAAGATATAATTAATCCTTATTGGAAGCAAAACCAGCCTATTGGGTTAATTTAATGTTTACATGATTTTCTAGTAGACATAAGGTATGAAGATCCAAATTACAAAAGGAAAGATCCTTTATCCAGAAAGCCACAGGTCACGAGCATTCTGGATAACAGGTCCCATACCTGTATTGGAACTGTTCAAATGTAATTGCGTTGTGATAGATAGGGAAAACATTCCTAATACAGGTATGGAATCCATTTTCCGGAAACCCGTTATCCAGAAAACTCAGAAGTATGGGAGACTCCATTTTATCCAAATAATTCATATTTTGAAAAACAATTTCCTTTTTCTCTGTAATAATAAAACAGTCGCTTGTACTTGATCCCAACTAAGATATAATTAATCCTTATTGGAAGCAAAACCAGCCTATTGGGTTTATTTAATGTTTAAATTATTTTTTACATCAATTTATTGTATTGTAATCTAAATTGCAGAAAGACCCCGATCCTGAGCATTCTGTATAACAGGTTCCATATCGGTCGCTACAAAGTGCATTTGCTCTCATCTATGTGGAATCAATGACATTGTTAGTAAATAGGTGCTTTAGTAAAGTGTTCCTGAGGTTCTCCTGGCTGAAGGATGAGGCACAGTAGACCAATTATCCTATCTCTTTATCTCCCCTTTAATTCAGTTTGGGTTCCCCTCCCCAGCAGTAGGTGTTTGTATGGAGGATGAAATATCCATGACGTGTCTGACACGCTTCTTTCTATTCCCTGTTTCTCCACGCAGAGCTTTATCCAAGACCCCCTTATCCCTGGCGTTGAATCAGACCCAGCACTGCAAGCAGCTAGAAGGCCTGGTCTCCTCTCAGATGCAGCTGTGCCGGAGTAATTTAGAGCTTATGCAAACCATCATTCATGCAGCCAAGGAGGTGAAGAAAACCTGCATTAAAGCTTTCACAGACATGCGGTGGAACTGCTCCTCCATCGAGCTGGCACCCACCTTCCACCAGGATTTAGAGAGAGGTAAAACCCAGCAATTACATATTAATCCCTCACCTCTTTCCAAATCTCTTAACATTTTAATGCACTTAATGGTCTCCCCATAAGGTGAAATATTCAGCGCTGAGCAACATGGCTTGTGGAGTGCAGGGCTGGGATTTGGGTTGGAGATGGGAGATCAAAGATATAAGAACAAAGCAGAGATGGATTAAGATCAAAAGGAGTCCCAAATGGAGGGATAAGTCCTGCCCCTGCCTCCTGAGACTCATAGATGTCACATAGTACTGACCAAAAATGTAGGCTCCACACTCCCATGGATAGGCACATCTATTTGGAGCCTAATGCACAATGCAGCTCTGTAGAAGAAGTCAGGGTGTGACTTCACCAGGGCCCCCCAAGCCCAAAGATGGTCCACTGCATATTTTTCAACTGAGCCCTTAGGGCTTTAGGTAGAATATTGCAGCTCTGAAAGAGAAGACCTATTGGGCCTCATTTATCAAACAAAATAGAAGTTACAGTACAAAAAACAGGGGCAGGTAGTAAGAACATGGCTGCTTTGGGCTGCACTTAGTTTTGGATTTCCATAATTCATAATGTGAATCACTGATGGTAAAACCCATGCGTCCCTTCAATTTTCCAAAATCGTTTGAAGTTTCCTCTTGAGGCAACTTCAAGCGATTTTGGGCAATTGAAGTGACACATGGGTTTTTCCACCATCGTTTCATATTATTGCTGTTGGGAAGGCTTTTACAGGAGATTTGTCACCCACAGAAGCAGAGATTTATCGTTTGCGTTTAATCTACTGGTGAGCCATTGCCCTTAAAGTTCACTTCAAGCCTGTCTTACCCCTCCACAGTTGGAGTCCTCATTCTGCTCTATTTCCAATGCTTGATGCAAGGCTCCCACAACATTAAGTACCTTGGCCCTCAAGGCAACTCACTATGAGTTTCATGGACATACGGACATTTGTAGATAATATTAGACCACTGTGCACCAAGCTAAATTCACTTTCAAGGCTTATGAAACAATAAGGTTTTTGGGTAGGGTAAGGGTAGGAAAAGAAGTGAACAAATCCAAATTACTTGGAACTACAGGAAGGAAGGAAGGAAGGAAGGAAGGAAGGAAGGAAAGACGGAAGGAAGGAAGGAAGGAAGGAAGGAAGGAAGGAAGGAAGGAAGGAAGGAAGGAAGGAAGGAAGGATTAAAGGAAGAAAGAAAAAAAAATTAAAGGGTGGAAGACAGAAAGAAAGAATTAAAGTAAGAAAGAATTAATGGAAGGAAGACAGAAAAAAAGAAATAAAGGAATAAAGAAAGAAAGCATTAAAGAAAGAACAACAGAAATATAGAATGAATTAAAGAAAGGCAAAAAGAAAGAATAAAAAGAACGAAAAAAAGAAAAGAAGAGAGAAAGAGAGAAAGAAAGAAAGAAAGAAAGAAAGAAAGAAAGAAAGAAAGAAAGAAAGAAAGAAAGAAAGAAAGAAAGAAAGAAAAGGAAAAATAAAGATTTCTGAATTATGTTTGTAAATGGATGTACTTTTGGAGTGCTGCAATATAAAATATAAAGTAACCAGAAAGAATTAAAGAAAGAAAGAATGAAAGAGAGACAGAAAGAAAAAAAAAGATTAAAAGAAGATGGAGTGAATTTAAGAAAGGAAGACAGAAAGAATGAAATAAAGGAAGAAAGACCAAAAGAATTAAAAGAAGAAAAACAGAGACATAATAAGAATATAAGATAAGACAGAATGAATTAAAGAAAGGCAAAAACAAAGAATAGAAAGAATGAAAAAAAGAAAGAAAGAGAGAAAGAAAGAAAGAAAGAAAAAGAAAGAAAGAAAGAAAGAAAGAAAGAAGTGATTTCTGAATTATGTTTATAAATGGATGTATTTTTGGAGTGCTGCAATATAAAATATAAAGTAACCACCTGCATTGGAAGTCGTCCCTTCTGTAGACCCAGTACATACCTAGAAGGAACACCATAAAACAAAGTGAGCTGTAGTGAGTTTATGAAACATCTGGTTTCATTAGAATGGAGCAGAACGGATTCAGGACAAAACGATTCCAGTTGTGGGCCGAGCTCTTTCTTGTTTTTAGCAGAATGAAATATTCCTGGATATCATATCTGATTTCATTTTTACCAGTCCAAAATGAAGAAATTCTTTCAGAAGGGAGCGGAGCTTATGGGATTTGCCAGAGGTCACAGTGTGTTGGCGCCAAGGTTAGCACCGGCACCTTCCAAATCAACTGAGGCATGACGTTGCTCCACAGCCCTCCATCTGAACTCATGACCCTCTCAATGCCTCTTCCAAGGCATTGTATAGTCATTGCACCTACTGATGGGGCAGTGAGAATAGGGAACATCTAGACACAATACAGATTATATCAATGAAGTGTTTCAAGGGAAGAAACCTTTCTATTTCTGCCTAAGAAGATATCACCCTTCCTCTGTTAGCTGCATTTAGAATGTTCTAGTCCCACTATCTGCTTTAGTTAGAGACTTTAACCCTATTACCCATATTGCCATGTTCTAGTGAGTTCTTTCTTCCTTTCAATTGCCTTCTACTGTTTGGATTACAGGTTCACTCCAAGATTTGTGGGCCAGTTCCATATTTCAGGTATATAGACTAACTGCTCCCTGCCATAATGGATTAATTTATTCATGAGATATATTATCATGAGTTGATATTATCCACCCAGGTGGTCCATTTGAGCAAATCTGAAGAGGGAATAGGTCTTCACCATGTCTCAATTATCCAGTGATGGCCCATTGATGAAGAGACATCAACAAAGAAGTCTTTCACTTTGGAAAGAGTAATAAGTTTCTAGATTGACCCACTAATTGTTATATATGCTCAACATGACTAAGATCTGTCACACTGCTAGTGACAACATCTGGACCTTTATAGATTCAACTTACTGTTATATTGCCCTCAGTGTCCTCCTCCATTCTTGTGGCGCTGCCATCATGGGATCAGGTAGAAGCTTAAAAACAAGGTACAGATTGTCAAGACTTGACCAAACATCTTAAAACAGAGTTAGATGTGACCTCTTTGAACCCTCCAGAGAACCAGACATTTGGAGGCTGGTAAAATGGAAGGTGAGTCCCACCAAATCATATAGGGTAGAAGAAGTCCATAGCTAAAGCAGTGGGAAGAGCTATTACTACTTGCACATGGTGTATTCTCTCTGTTGGCATAAATACAAAGATGCATTCTGTGCCAGTGCCTTAAATCAATGGGGGGCAGAATTTTTAAATGAAACAAGGAGCTCTACTGAAGCCTACAGAGGAAGGTGTGAGGACGTTGACAGCTTCCTCACACACCTTCCTTTGTTTGCTACTTATTTGTCCTATTTAGTTTTTTAACTCTGAGTTAAATCTATCCATCCATAAAGCTTAGTTACTAATAGTAGTGTGTGTGTGTGTGGGAGGGGGATGTGTAGTTTCACTGATTTATAGTAACAGGTGCAAAGAAAAACTGGATCATGTACAAAGTGACTGCCATTGACTTGATCCAGCAGTAATTTTACAGCCTTGTAAAGCAAGATTTTTGTTTGGATTTGGAGAGAGTCTTACGGGCAGTGAATGGCTGAATGCCATACGTCCAGTTTAACTGAGGGAGCTTTGAAAAAAATTGGCCAGCAATGTGATAGAGACCTTAGATTGTAAGCTCCACTGGTGAACTTCCCCTTTAAGGAGAACAAGATCTGTCATTATCAGAGCCAAATGTGAGAGTGTTCAGAACAGCAGTGCAACATATGTTCCAGGTGGATATGCTACAGGCCTCTGAAGTCTTGCCAGTCAAATACCCTTGTAGTGTGGGGTCATGAATCTTCTGCAAGAGGCTGTGCTGTACAGACCAGAAATTCTGCCAATGTCTCAACGGCATCTACTATACTGTCAACAAGCACAAACATATCAGCTCCATTTTCAAAGAAGTAGAGACATAGTTTACAAAACACTTTATCTTCTGGGCTCTATCTCTCCTCCAACTAACAAACTACGACTACAGTTGCTCATAATAGTCTCTGGGAAGGGAGTGTGACTGTGGGATAGCAGGTATAGTAGGGAGAGATGGTGTCTATAGTAACAGTGGATAATAGTCTCTGGGAAGGGAGTGTGACTGTGGGATAGCAGGTATAGTAGGGAGAGATGGTGTCTATAGTAACAGTGGATAATAGTCTCTGGGAAGGGAGTGTGACTGTGGATAGCAGGTATAGTAGGGAGAGATGGTGCCTATAGTAACAGTGGATAATAGTCTCTGGGAAGGGAGTGTGACTGTGGGATAGCAGGTATAGTAGGGAGAGATGGTGCCTATAGTAACAGTGGATAATAGTCTCTGGGAAGGGAGTGTGACTGTGGGATAGCAGGTATAGTAGGGAGAGATGGTGCCTATAGTAACAGTGGATAATAGTCTCTGGGAAGGGAGTGTGACTGTGGGATAGCAGGTATAGTAGGGGGAGATTGTGCCTATAGTAGGGATAACAGTTATTACTAAGCTCTAGTTAATGCAATAAACAAACCGTTTGCATTGTGTTATAGGTACTCGGGAATCTGCATTTGTGCATGCTCTCTCCGCGGCGGCCATCAGTCACACAATCGCTAGAGCCTGTACTACTGGTGACATCCCAGGGTGCTCGTGTGCTCCAATCCCAGGCGAGTCCCCAGGACCTGGATACCGGTGGGGAGGATGTGCGGACAACCTGAATTATGGAATTCTCATGGGCTCAAAATTCTCAGATGCCCCAATGAAAATGAAGAAGTCGGGATCACAAGCGAATAAGCTCATGCACCTGCATAACAGTGAAGTGGGGAGACAGGTAACTAGTTACAAAATAAGTATTATAGTAGCAGTAGTCCCTCTAGTAATTCACCTCCCATAATCATTGGACTGTAGGTTATATATATTTATAGTTGTGTACGGGTGGTGTAGGATATCTCTCCATAAGTATTATACCTTGGATTCCAACAAGAAAGGAGTTATTGGTAAATCAAGGATTTTAGTGGCAGGTGTAACAGTTGAGTATATTTTTTGCTTAGGTGCTGAAAGCCTCACTGGAGATGAAATGCAAGTGTCACGGTGTCTCTGGATCTTGCTCCATTAAAACCTGTTGGAGGGGGCTGCAGGAGCTCCGGGAGATTGCGCTGGACCTGAAAACCAAGTATCTGTCAGCGACCAAAGTGGTTCACAGGCCCATGGGCACCCGAAAACACCTGGTCCCCAAGGACATTGACATAAGGCCGGTGCAGGAAACAGAACTGATTTATCTTCAGGGATCTCCGGACTATTGCTTGAAGAACGAAAAGATGGGATCCCACGGGACCCACGAGAGGTGAGAGACGTGAGAGACGTGAGCAAAGGCTTTTGTTTTGGAAAGATTTGGGTTTTCATAGGGCTGCTTTAGAAATCACTGCACAGAGCAGAAACTAAAGTTGCTGAATTGTACTTAGTACAGAGGAATACCTATGCTGCCATAGTTTTATGGGATCTCTCTGTACAGACTATGAGCAAACTTAGGGACTGTTCCTGCTGAATTGTGCTTAGTACAGGGAATACCTATGCTGTCATAGTTTTATGGGATCTCTGTACAGACTATGAGCAAACTTAGGGGACTGTTCCTGCTGAATTGTGCTTAGTACAGGGGAATACCTATGCTGTCATAGTTTTATGGGATCTCTCTGTACAGACTATGAGCAAACTTAGGGACTGTTCCTGCTGAATTGTGCTTAGTACAGGGAAAACCTATGCTGCCATAGTTTTATGGGATCTCTCTGTACAGACTATGAGCAAACTTAGGGGACTGTTCCTGCTGAATTGTGCTTAGTACAGGGAATACCTATGCTGCCATAGTTTTATGGGATCTCTCTCTGTACAGACTATGAGCAAACTTAGGGACTGTTCCTGCTGAATTGTGCTTAGTACAGGGAATACCTATGCTGCCATAGTTTTATGGGATCTCTCTGTACAGACTATGAGCAAACTTAGGGACTGTTCCTGCTGAATTGTGCTTAGTTCAGGGAATACCTATGCTGCCATAGTTTTATGGGATCTCTCGTGCTTTTATATGCTCATGGAACTCCTTAGTGATGTCTAATATCCTTATATTTTACAATAGGGGGTACACTAGTGACAATATAATAAATATGGGTATGCTCTATCTATTGTGTTAGGGGGTTGAAGTATTAGTGCTAATGCCACTAGTAATAAATGAAGGTCCCTCATTATAACCCGACATGTAAATCTTTGTAATGGAAAATAAAGAGGACAATGTTAAGTTCCCTAATTCTCTGATTTAAAGCTCCGTGTTCCCGTCACGCTAAGCAATATATTTAACTCCCCTTTTTTCAATAAGTGAGAGGTGATTTCAAATGAATCCACCGAGGACCCGAGACAAGAAGCAGCCCCCTGGATTTATGAGGGTCTGTGAGTGAGGCAGAGATGTGCACTTCTATTCAGCTTTCCCAGTATGGAGAGTCTCTATAAGTTTCCTTTAATAATGTCTCACAGCCCTCCCGACCCTCGTCTTATTCTGCAAAACACATTATCAGTCCAGATAGAGGGAATACTGGGAGTTTTTAGCTTCCACTAAATCCATTACAGAGTCATATCCTGCAAGTGAGAAAGGCATAAAGCCGGGGGTTCTTAAGGGGTTTGTCGGCAGCTGTTGATTCACCCGTGATTGGCTGGAGACCTTGGGGAAGGTGTAATGCACTGCAGCCAATCAGATGCCTGGGACCTGGGTTTATTATTCTAACTGCACCATACTGTACCTGTACAAGACAATTGGTGTCTACTGCATATATCATATATGAGAATTGTTCTCCATTGGATTGGTTGCTGTGGGTAATTGCTGAGAATTGGTTGCTACAAGTCATTGCTGAATATCGGTTGCTATGGGTTGTAACTTAGCAATGGTTGTTACAAGTTGTAAGTGAGGATTGGTTGCTTGGGGTTATGGTTGAGGATAATACGTGTAAAATAGTTTCTCTTCCCTTTGGCTCAACAGTCATTTCTGAACTACATATCTCACCTTTGATGTATAAACGGGCCAACTGGGATCCCAGGAGATCTTCTGGTGGCCTCAAGCTTTAATCAGACCTTTAGGCTGTTCAGCTACAGATTCCCCATAATCATCATGGCAGCTTCCCTTGCTTAGGGGGGAACCTATCCAATCAAACTGAGATGATGGAACCAATGACGCTACATTAGTTCAGTTCTACCCCTGCCATAACAGTTGTTATTATCATTGGTATGACTCAAGAAAAAGTGAGACCTTAACCTCCTTCTGATCCAGAGAGACATTGGGGAGAGGGATGGGAAGCAGTGGTGTAACTAGATGTTACAGGGCCCCATAGCTAATTCAATTTAGGGCCCCAAAAATTTACAAGTTGTCCTATTTTACCAAGATATATTAAAATTGCTCATTAGAATATCATTGGGCCCACTACACTCCTGGGCCCCCCTTCAATCGTAGGGTCTGTTCCCGCTGTACTTAGGCTCCAGATGGGAAGGTAAATGGGGTTGGGAAAAGGAAAGAGAAAATCAGCGTTGGAATGATGGGACACGAGGTGGGTTCCAACTTTCATAGGCCCTGCTAACCCAACAAGGTACAGGACTTTACTCTACTCCACTCTATCCTCTCCTTGCCAAACCCAATAACATCGCTACATTAAAGTGGGAGACTGGTGGGAGATTTGGCTCTGGGAGGATGACCCTTCAGTTGGTATGGAGGGACCTTAGATCACACTTCCATTGGACCCAAGTCTGACGATGGAGAAAAGAAAAAGAGAGGGAACAAAAAAAAGAAAAGTGAGGGAAGGATGAATAAGAGAGAAGGAGAGGTGAGATGGGTTCAGAATAATAAGAGAAATGGAGAAGAAATGAGAAATGGAAAAGAGGAGATGAGATGAGAGAGAGTGAGTGAGGCTAAACATCTAAGGCAGGGGTCCCCAACCTTTTTTACCCGTGAGCCACATTCAAATGTAAAAAGAGTTGGGGAGCAACACAAGCATAAGAAAACCCTTTGGGGTGTCAAATAAGTGCTATAATTGGTTATTTGGTAGCTCCTATGTGGACTGGCAACTTACAGGAAGCTCTACTTGGCACTATACCTAATTTATATTAAAACTTGCTTACAAGCCTGGAATTCAAAAATAAGCACCTCCTTGGAGGACACTGAGAGCAACATTCTAGGGGTTGGAGAGCAACATGTTGCTCATGAGTTACTGGTTGGGGATCACTGATCTAAGGGAATAGCAAAGGAGAGAAATATAATAGATGGACAGACATAAAAAGGGGAATAAAAGCCAGAAAAGGAGGAAGGAAGGAGTAGCACATCCAGATAATCATTCCCCTTTCATTTATGCCGCACTTATTGTATTTAGATACCGGCAGATTCCATATTGGTGCCTAATGGATGAACCCCCGGATTCAACCCCCCCCTTGCGTGAGCAGTAAATCTGCTATGATGTAGCCCTTTGCTGCTTCTCCCTTGATGTGCCCGTATATATATATATATATATATCCTACTGCGAGATGTGAGAGACTTCGCTAATATAAGTCAATGCCCATAAAGAGTTGGTGAAATTTCTCACTTTGTAATCAGGTTTCTGATCCTTTTCTAGAAAACAAAAGTTTTATCATGAAATCCCCAGAATTTCCTGCACTTACAAATAACCAATGGGGGTAACGACAATTAAAGGCAAAACCATGGAATGTCCTCCCTCTAATGTTGCCTTTATACAGCCCTTAATCTGCCCATAGACGCAAAGATCCAATCATACGACTCGAGGATTCGCATGATTTTTTACGACCGTGTGTGGAGAGTCCCGAAATTTTTCGTCCGACAGAAATCAGCCGTTTGGTCGATCAGACAGGGTAAAATATTTCTGTCAGCTGCCGATAATTTCTCTGCGTGTATCGCCGATCATACGATTTTCACTGGGAGACTGTCACCATCTTTGTCGGACATAGTTACCGTACGATTACTGTCAGGGCCAGAACATCGGCTCATCTGTTCTTTTACTACTTTATTTGATCTGAATGGTAAGTGGCAGGTCGGGAGATGGGGAAATCCGATCATTCAAGGATTCGTACGTTCGGATCTTTGCGTCTATGGTCAGCTTTAGTGGGGAGTGATTTTGTGGTTTATTTGCTTTGTCTGCATCTCATCCCCTATATGCTGATATTATCCCTACTGCTACTATAGTGACCATCTCTCCCTTATCCTTACTATACCTGCTATCCCACAGTCACACTCCCTTCCCAGAGACTATTATCCACTGTTACTATAGGCACCATCTCTCCCTACTATACCTGCTATCCCACAGTCACACTCCCTTCCCAGAGACTATTATCCACTGTTACTATAGGCACCATCTCTCCCTAGTATACCTGCTATCCCACAGTCACACTCCCTTCCCAGAGACTATTATCCACTGTTACTATAGGCACCATCTCTCCCTACTATACCTGCTATCCCACAGTCACACTCCCTTCCCAGAGACTATTATCCACTGTTACTATAGGCACCATCTCTCCCTACTATACCTGCTATCCCACAGTCACACTCCCTTCCCAGAGACTATTATCCCACTGTTACTATAGGCACCATCTCTCCCTACTATACCTGCTATCCCACAGTCACACTCCCTTCCCAGAGACTGTTATCCACTGTTACTATAGGCACCATCTCTCCCTACTATACCTGCTATCCCACAGTCACACTCCCTTCCCAGAGACTATTATCCACTGTTACTATAGACACATCTCTCCCTACTATATCTGCTATCCCACAGTCACACTCCCTTCCCAGAGACTATTATCCCACTGTTACTATAGGCACCATCTCTCCCTACTATACCTGCTATCCCACAGTCACACTCCCTTCCCAGAGACTATTATCCACTGTTACTATAGGCACCATCTCTCCCTACTATACCTGCTATCCCACAGTCACACTCCCTTCCCAGAGACTATTATCCACTGTTACTATAGACACCATCTCTCCCTACTATACCTGCTATCCCACAGTCACACTCCCTTCCCAGAGACTATTATCCACTGTTACTATAGACACCATCTCTCCCTACTATACCTGCTATCCCACAGTCACACTCCCTTCCCAGAGACTATTATCCCACTGTTACTATAGGCACCATCTCTCCCTACTATACCTGCTATCCCACAGTCACACTCCCTTCCCAGAGACTATTATCCACTGTTACTATAGGCACCATCTCTCCCTACTATACCTGCTATCCCACAGTCACACTCCCTTCCCAGAGACTATTATCCACTGTTACTATAGACACATCTCTCCCTACTATACCAGCTATCCCACAGTCACACTCCCTTCCCAGAGACTATTATCCACTGTTACTATAGACACCATCTCTCCCTACTATACCTGCTATCCCACAGTCACACTCCCTTCCCAGAGACTATTATCCACTGTTACTTTAGGCACCATCTCTCCCTACTATACCTGCTATCCCACAGTCACACTCCCTTCCCAGAGACTATTATCCCACTGTTACTATAGACACATCTCTCCCCCTACTATACCTGCTATCCCACAGTCACACTCCCTTCACAGAGACTATTATCCCACTGTTACTATAGGCACCATCTCTCCCTACTATACCTGCTATCCCACAGTCACACTCCCTTCACAGAGACTATTATCCCACTGTTACTATAGGCACCATCTCTCCCTACTATACCTGCTATCCCACAGTCACACTCCCTTCCCAGAGACTATTATCCACTGTTACTATAGGCACCATCTCTCCCTACTATACCTGCTATCCCACAGTCACACTCCCTTCCCAGAGACTATTATCCACTGTTACTATAGACACATCTCTCCCTACTATATCTGCTATCCCACAGTCACACTCCCTTCCCAGAGACTATTATCCACTGTTACTATAGACACCATCTCTCCCTACTATACCTGCTATCCCACAGTCACACTCCCTTCCCAGAGACTATTATCCCACTGTTACTATAGGCACCATCTCTCCCTACTATACCTGCTATCCCACAGTCACACTCCCTTCCCAGAGACTATTATCCACTGTTACTATAGGCACCATCTCTCCCTACTATACCTGCTATCCCACAGTCACACTCCCTTCCCAGAGACTATTATCCACTGTTACTATAGACACCATCTCTCCCTACTATACCTGCTATCCCACAGTCACACTCCCTTCCCAGAGACTATTATCCACTGTTACTTTAGGCACCATCTCTCCCTACTATACCTGCTATCCCACAGTCACACTCCCTTCCCAGAGACTATTATCCACTGTTACTATAGGCACCATCTCTCCCTACTATACCTGCTATCCCACAGTCACACTCCCTTCCCAGAGACTATTATCCACTGTTACTTTAGGCACCATCTCTCCCTACTATACCTGCTATCCCACAGTCACACTCCCTTCCCAGAGACTATTATCCACTGTTACTATAGACACCATCTCTCCCTACTATACCTGCTATCCCACAGTCACACTCCCTTCCCAGAGACTATTATCCACTGTTACTATAGACACCATCTCTCCCTACTATACCTGCTATCCACAGTCACACTCCCTTCCCAGAGACTATTATCCCACTGTTACTATAGGCACCATCTCTCCCTACTATACCTGCTATCCCACAGTCACACTCCCTTCCCAGAGACTATTATCCACTGTTACTATAGGCACCATCTCTCCCTACTATACCTGCTATCCCACAGTCACACTCCCTTCCCAGAGACTATTATCCACTGTTACTATAGACACCATCTCTCCCTACTATACCTGCTATCCCACAGTCACACTCCCTTCCCAGAGACTATTATCCACTGTTA
The DNA here is from genome assembly GCF_017654675.1 of Xenopus laevis. Classification (NCBI taxonomy): domain Eukaryota; kingdom Metazoa; phylum Chordata; class Amphibia; order Anura; family Pipidae; genus Xenopus; species Xenopus laevis. The sequence goes on from NC_054373.1 coordinate 185,252,319, forward strand.
CTTTAGGCACCATCTCTCCCTACTATACCTGCTATCCCACAGTCACACTCCCTTCCCAGAGACTATTATCCACTGTTACTTTAGGCACCATCTCTCCCTACTATACCTGCTATCCCACAGTCACACTCCCTTCCCAGAGACTATTATCCACTGTTACTATAGACACCATCTCTCCCTACTATACCTGCTATCCCACAGTCACACTCCCTTCCCAGAGACTATTATCCCACTGTTACTATAGGCACCATCTCTCCCTACTATACCTGCTATCACACAGTCACACTCCCTTCCCAGAGACTATTATCCCACTGTTACTATAGACACATCTCTCCCTACTATACCTGCTATCCCACAGTCACACTCCCTTCACAGAGACTATCATGCCCATTGCTATGCTTTGAGTTAAAAGAACACTCTCTATAGTTTTTGTGGTATTAAATATCTCTTTCAATCTGTAACTACTGCTCTTCAGATCTCCCTCCAGCTCCTCGTTTATTAGACTGCCCCAATGGCATCTGATACTTAACACAGCACTACAATAAATTTCCCTTTCTCTGACAGCAGAGCTGCTATATTAATAAATACTACAAATAGTACTTAGTCGGTAACTATTTGCCAGCAGATCCCCTTTCGTGCCTTAATCAGGTTATCCATGTTTAAAATATTTTAATCATTTGCGTAGGAGATTTACCGTCGCGCTGTTTCATATCAAAGGGACTGTTTCCTTTCCCAAGAGTTACCCTAATGGAGAAATGAACTTGATATTCTCTTTGACAGCCAACTCTCCCCAGAGTCTACTAAATATAGCCCCCTCCGTAGGCCTGAAATGTCCCCCCCCCCATTGCTCCTTCCTTGTACATCTCAGGCTGAATTCATGTTAATCAATAGTGTAAGGGAAGATGCCAGAGGCACAGCGAGTGTGAAGTGCTGAGAGATTAGCCTTGTGCATAGCTTTCATTTTATCCCATCAATAAATCTGTGAATCAGCAAGTGAAAGATTAGCCTTCCCTGGCAATAGATTGAAGGACACCAGCGCCTGTGTGAAAGGGCATTGACTCTTCAAAGGAAATTGTTCCCAGTTAATAAGCTCTGGTTAAATTCCATTAATTGTGCTTAGTACAGGGAATACCTATGCTGCCATAGTTTTATGGGATCTCTCTGTACAGACTATGAGCAAACTTAGGGACTGTTCCTGCTGAATTGTGCTTAGTACAGGGAATACCTATGCTGCCATAGTTTTATGGGATCTCTCTGTACAGACTATGAGCAAACTTAGGGGCTGTTCCTGCTGAATTGTGCTTAGTACAGGGAATACCTATGCTGCCATAGTTTTATGGGATCTCTCTGTACAGACTATGAGCAAACTTAGGGGCTGTTCCTGCTGAATTGTGCTTAGTACAGGGAATACCTATGCTGCCATAGTTTTATGGGATCTCTCTGTACAGACTATGAACAAACTTAGGGACTGTTCCTGCTGAATTGTGCTTAGTACAGAGGAATACCTAAGCTGCCATAGTTTTATGGGATCTCTCTGTACAGACTATGAGCAAACTTAGGGGCTGTTCCTGCTGAATTGTGCTTAGTACAGGGAATACCTATGCTGCCATAGTTTTATGGGATCTCTCTGTACAGACTATGAGCAAACTTAGGGGACTGTTCCTGCTGAATTGTGCTTAGTACAGAGGAATACCTATGCTGCCATAGTTTTATGGGATCTCTCTGTACAGACTATGAGCAAACTTAGGGACTGTTCCTGCTGAATTGTGCTTAGTACAGGGGAATACCTATGCTGCCATAGTTTTATGGGATCTCTCTGTACAGACTATGAGCAAACTTAGGGGCTGTTCCTGCTGAATTGTGCTTAGTACAGGGAATACCTATGCTGCCATAGTTTTATGGGATCTCTCTGTACAGACTATGAACAAACTTAGGGACTGTTCCTGCTGAATTGTGCTTAGTACAGGGAATACCTATGCTGCCATAGTTTTATGGGATCTCTCTGTACAGACTATGAACAAACTTAGGGGCTGTTCCTGCTGAATTGTGCTTAGTACAGGGAATACCTATGCTGCCATAGTTTTATGGGATCTCTCTGTACAGACTATGAGCAAATTTAGGGGATTGTTCCTGCTGAATTGTGTTCAGTACAGGGAATACCTATGCTGGCTGTTAAACCCATTTTACAAATGCTTTGTCGTTGTCCATACAAACAGTAACACTTCACTGTAGCAGATATACATTATTACAATGACATAATGTTAAAAGATAAAAGGCATGGGTTCTTGTTTGCAAGAGCTTACATTCTAAAAAGGAAGGGGTGTGAAACATAAGGTGAAGATTAAATCATGATATTGTTGTTCTTGACTTCATCGCTCCCTTGTATGTTGGATCTGGTATAAGGCAGGGTCCAATATCGAGGGTTAATTAACCCTCGATATTCGACTAGGAATTAAAGTCCTTCGACTTCGAATATCGAAGTCGAAGGATTTAGCGCAGATAGTTCGATCGAACGATCGAAGGATAATTCCTTCGATCGAACAATAAAATCCTTCGAATCGAACGATTCGAAGGATTTTAATCCAACGATTGAAGGAATATCCTTCGATCAAAAAAAGTTAGCCAAGCCTATGGGGACCTTCCCCATAGGCTAACATTGACTTCGGTAGCTTTTAGATGCCGAACTAGGGGGTCGAAGTTTTTTTTAAAGAGACAGTACTTCGACTATCGAATGGTCGAATAGTCGAACGATTTTTACTTCGAATCCTTCGATTCGTAGTCAAAGGTCGAAGTAGCCCATTCGATGGTCGAAGTAGCCCAAAAAAAACTTTGAAATTCGAAGTTTTTTACCTTTGAATCCTTCACTCGAAGTTAGTGAATCGGCCACCACGAGCTTGGTAGTGCTAGGTTAAAACATAAAATAACATTCAAGGGAAAGAAAACAGCAGTGACCTTTGTCCATTTTTGCCTTAATAAATGCATTATAATTAATGTGCCAGACAGGTGGTAGCAATATTGTTGAAAATTAGAACAATGACAGAAGCAGCTGCACAACTGTTTGAGATGCTGCTTTTATGCACAATGTAGGAGAAATAAGAGCAGACAGTAACCCTTGCAACTCTTTCCCCCTGTTCTACCTAAGATAGAGATCCATTTGAAAGGTTTATTTCCCCTTGAAGCACAAGTTTGTAGTCATGTTATTGTACTTGAATATACTGGGATTGAATGTCTTGCTGGCAGGAGTTTTGTGCTCGATTGCTAGAATGTGTTACTGTATGTGAGGACTCGGGGAACATTGCAGGGAACGGCGGAGGGAAGGGGGAAATTGTTAAAAAGAGATGGGAGATAACGCTATTGAAATAAGAATGTTTTTGGAAACCGTACAAGGTCTAATAACATTTTGCTATTGAAAGTCAAGAATCTGACAGCTCTGCAGCATGTGCAAATATTCCCTTTCCCCCCAAGGCTCCCAATGGGGCTGCGATTGAGAAAAGAACGGCTTCCGGCTCATAATTACATTAGTGAGGGGCAGAGATCCCCCCCTCTGACATACTGTACCTTTCATTCAATATCTCTCCCAACTCAAGCTCTTGTTTCAGGGCTGACACTTTTAACTTCTGCCCCATACAACGAATACATTTTAAAAAATCAGCGAACACCCTTTCACTTACCTGGGTGAAAACTAAAGTCAGCGGTGAGACTCACTGTGTGCTTGTGATAATGTGTAAATGTAGATGCATTGTGCCTCCCCTGTAGATTCCTACTCTAGGAACAGTTATGAAAGAGAATCAGCTCTTAAGTATAGAAATCTGAAGGAGAGGTCATCAAACAAGCCGGACCTTAAATTTATTTGCTTTAGGGGACCCCTTACCCAGTTTTGAATGATCCTACCCTTTTCTCTGCCAAGTGTCTCCTCTAGAGGGACTCTGGCTCTGGGGCTTGATAAACAATTAAGATTATTTAATGAAGCAGAGGACTGTTATTCACATGACCTAATATCAGCTTGATCTTATATATCTAGAATCTCTGCCATAAAGCAAAACAGGACTGCTGTTACTTGCCAGAAAGGAAATAGAATGTGTCACATGATTACCAGGAAACAGATTAGTTTACATTCTGTTTGCAGTTTTAATTTAATTATACAATGAAAGGAAATGTCATTCTAAGAAGCTTTCCTATATGGTTATCCAGAATTCTCGGAACCTGGGGTTTTCTGGGTAAAAGATCTATCTGTAATTTGGATTATCATACATTGGGGCCGATTCACTAACTTCGAGTGAAGGATTCGAAGTAAAAAAACTTCAAATTTCGAAGGTTTTTTTGGGCTACTTCGACCATCGAATGGGCTACTTCGACCTTCGACTACGACTACGACTTCGAATCGAAGGATTCGTAGTAAAAATCGTTTGACTATTCGACCATTCGATAGTCAAAGTACTGTCTCTTTAAAAAAAACTTCGACCCCCTAGTTCGGCAGCTAAAAGCTACCGAAGTCAATGTTAGCCTATGGGGAAGGTCCCCATAGGCTTGGCTAACTTTTTTTGATCGAAGGATATTCCTTCGATCGTTGGATTAAATCCTTCGAATCGTTCGATTCGAAGGATTTAATCGTTCGATCGAAGGAATAATCCTTCGATTGTTTGATCGAACTATCTGCGCTAAATCCTTCGACTTCGATATTCGAAGTCGAAGGATTTCAATTCCTAGTCGAATATCGAGGGTTAATTAACCCTCGATATTCGACCCTTAGTGAATCAGCCTCATTGAGTTTATTAGAAAATCATGTAACCATTAAATAAAGACAATAGGCTGGGTTTGCTTCCAATAAGGATTAATTATATCTTAGTTGGGATCAAGTACAAGATACTGTTTTATTATTGCAGAGAAAAATGAAATCATTTTTTAAAATTTGGATTATTTGGATAAAATGGAGTCTATGGGAGACGGCCTTTCTGTAATTCTGAGCTTTCTGCATAACGGGTTTCCAGATAACGGATCCCATATGCCGTTGCAGTTGTTGAAATCCATTTCTATTCTCTGGTTGTGTAACTATGTATCAGTTCATCTCCAAGGAATCAGTTGCTTTTGTTACAGTGTAACCAGCAGTGCAGCAAATATAAACAGTCAGATAAGATGCTACTTTCGATAGCAATTACCTTTACAAATAATTTTAAAACCATTGAACATTTTCGATGAACGCCTATTGGAAATTTGCTTAGAATTAAATTTTCTACCATTGTGTAAAAAAACAGGCTTTGGGTACAGTTACCCTTTAAATCCCTGATTTCTTCCTTTGAATGCTGCACTTCTGATACTCCAAAATGATACAATACCAGTCACAAAGGTACCTGGATCCCTTATGTGCTGTGGCAGATGTTAATTACCCTGTAATATAATTGCCCTTTAATATATGGGTGAGCCGTAACAGTGGGGCCATAACTGTTCCTATGTAGTATAGAGAGAGCCAGTTCTGCACATGTAAATGTGAATAATGAATTATCCTTGTTCTGTTTCAGGCAATGCAATAAAACATCCAACGGCAGCGACAGTTGCGATTTAATGTGCTGTGGGAGGGGCTACAACCCGTACATGGACAAAGTGGTGGAGAGATGCCACTGTAAATACCATTGGTGTTGCTACGTGACCTGCAAAAAATGTGAAAGGACCGTGGAGCGTTATGTGTGCAAATGAGGCGCCCTGTGGCCCTCACTCTGCGAACAAACATGGCATCAACGCACTGTCCATCATTGGAAGAGCCGTCTTCTGGATTCCTCCCGGAGAGCTGGTGAGCCATGGAGGCAAAAAGCAACTGCCATCCCCAGAATTCCCTGGGGTTCATCTGCCAATGATCTCAGATTGGGTTTTGTTTTTTCTTTAATTAGATGCCACATGCCATAAAAAACTAAATAAATATCAAAACTGAAGTTAAAGTCGGACTAATGGATCTCAAAAGGGACCTGCTGGGGGGTCTTGTTGCAGGAGAATAGGGGAACCAATTATTTTTAATTGTTCTGAACCCAAGAAGGTTCCATGAGTAGTTCCTCATATCTAAGTGGGTTATGCCTTGATGGATCCAGATAAACCATGTGATATATTGAAATATAATAATATGTTTCTTGGTGGGGCCTGTAACAAGGAGTCTAGATGATGGGTTCCTCGCATGTCGGTGTGTCTCGCCTCGCCTAGTAATTATACTGTGTGACCTATTCTGGATCATACCAGGATGAGGCTTGATAAAGGGCCCTTTTTTGTCTACATGAGCTAATGAGCCAATAAAATTATAACATTGGATAACCACCATAATCATCAGAGTGCTGCAGTTACTGGACTATGCATACTATTCTGGATCATACCATGATGTCATGGAAAGAACCTCCCACATAAAGACTCACATTTGGAAGGAGAACCAAGAAAACACCCCTTAAAACGCAGCCATATTGTAAATACTCTTCTTGGTATGACCCAAAAGGGACAAACTGATTTGGAAATCTTCCTTGCTGGGGAAATTCTGGACTGGCTGTTCCAGCTGGAAAATCCTTATGGAATAAAGAGTTAAAAAAGAGAAGCAGTGATACATCTTGTTACATGAACTGTGTTTACATTCTGGGGAATTTCAACCAGACCCCCTACCCACACCCCCTCTGGTTACAACCATCTCATCTGATTCCCATGACAACAGTGTAGTCCCACTGTCGGTGGATGTACAAATTTTCTTTTGTATGCAGAACCTACAGAGATATTTATAAATATAGCATTTGCCTTCTTCTATTCTGCCTTTTTTTTTTATATAAAAGTATAAATATATATAATTATAATTGTAAGAATAAAACATCTTTACGTTTGTATGAAAAAAATGCTAAAGGTAAAATATAAAATGGTTTCTACAATATATTTTTATATTGGTGTTCTATACTATTTTATGAAATTGTCATTTGTACATATTTTACATTAAAGGAATTTAAAAAAAAAGATAAATGTTTTCTCGTATTTGATTACAGACATATTCTGTCCCAAAGTATATTTGGATAATTTTTAACCGACTGGGTCCAAAAAATCAGAAGTAGGTTGAAGGTCTATATTTTCTACAGATATTCCTGGTGTACAAGACTCAGTTCCATTTAGTGGGATAAATACAGTGCCAATTCCATGTATAATACCCCAGAACACACAGCAGGATAAATACAGTGCCAATTCCATGTATAATACCCCAGAACACACAGCAGGATAAATACAGTGCCAATTCCATGTATAATACCCCAGAACACACAGCAGGATAAATACAGTGCCAATTCCATGTATAATACCCCAGAACACACAGCAGATAAATACAGTGCCAATTCCATGTATAATACCCCAGAACACACAGCAGGATAAATACAGTGCCAATTCCATGTATAATACCCCAGAACACACAGCAGGATAAATACAGTGCCAATTCCATGTATAATACCCCAGAACACACAGCAGATAAATACAGTGCCAATTCCATGTATAATATCCCAGAACACACAGCAGATAAATACAGTGCCAATTCTATGTATAATACCCCAGAACACACAGCAGATAAATACAGTGCCAATTCCATGTATAATATCCCAGAACACACAGCAGATAAATACAGTGTCCATTCCATGTATAATACCCCAGAACACACAGCAGATAAATACAGTGCCAATTCTATGTATAATACCCCAGAACACACAGCAGATAAATACAGTGCCAATTCCATGTATAATATCCCAGAACACACAGCAGATAAATACAGGACCAATTCCATGTATAATACCCCAGAACACACAGCAGACATGTATAATACCCCAGAACACACAGGATAAATACAGTGCCAATTCCATGTATAATACCCCAGAACACACAGCAGATAAATACAGGGCCAATTCCATTTATAATACCCCAGAACACACAGCAGATAAATACAGGGCCAATTCCATGTATAATACCCCAGAACACACAGCAGATAAATACAGTGCCAATTCCATGTATAATACCCCAGAACACACAGCAGATAAATACAGGGCCAATTCCATGTATAATACCCCAGAACACACAGCAGATAAATACAGAGCCAATTCCATGTATAATACCCAGAACACACAGCAGATAAATACAGAGCCAATTCCATGTATAATACCCAGAACACACAGCAGATAAATACAGGGCCAATTCCATGTATAATACCCCAGAACACACAGGATAAATACAGTGCCAATTCCATGTATAATACCCCAGAACACACAGCAGATAAATACAGGGCCAATTCCATGTATAATACCCCAGAACACACAGCAGATAAATACAGTGCCAATTCCATGTATAATACCCCAGAACACACAGCAGATAAATACAGTACCAATTCCATGTATAATACCCCAGAACACACAGCAGATAAATACAGTGCCAATTCCATGTATAATACCCCAGAACACACAGCAGATAAATACAGTGCCAATTCCATGTATAATACCCCAGAACACACAGCAGGATAAATACAGTGCCAATTCCATGTATAATACCCCAGAACACACAGCAGGATAAATACAGTGCCAATTCCATGTATAATACCCCAGAACACACAGCAGGATAAATACAGTGCCAATTCCATGTATAATACCCCAGAACACACAGCAGATAAATACAGTGCCAATTCCATGTATAATACCCCAGAACACACAGCAGATAAATACAGTGCCAATTCCATGTATAATACCCCAGAACACACGGCAGATAAATACAGTGCCAATTCCATGTATAATACCCCAGAACACACAGCAGATAAATACAGTGCCAATTCCATGTATAATACCCAGAACACACAGCAGATAAATACAGTGCCAATTCCATGTATAATACCCCAGAACACACATCAGATATATACAGTGCCAATTCCATGTATAATACCCCAGAACACACAGCAGATAAATACAGTGCCAATTCCATGTATAATACCCCAGAACACACGGCAGATAAATACAGTGCCAATTCCATGTATAATACCCCAGAACACACAGCAGATAAATACAGTGCCAATTCCATGTATAATACCCAGAACACACAGCAGATAAATACAGTGCCAATTCCATGTATAATACCCCAGAACACACATCAGATATATACAGTGCCCCTGTTCTGTTTGTAGTTGAACGTTTATTCGTTTCAGATTAAGGAGGCTCAGCCTTTTTTAAAATTCACTTTTGGGTCTAAGCAAAGACCATAAACATAGAACTTGCATTCAGTGGAATAGAATTCTGGTCTGGACTGGAAGAAAGAAGAGCAGAAGAATAGTCTCCAGCTCGCTGATAACATCTCATCCTCTTGCAGATATTACTAAGATCATGAGTAGATAAGTGGGGGGATGTTTTCAAGTGCACTCACTTCAGACTTACCACTATTAGATATAGAGTGACCTGGCCTAATGAAACCCTAGATGTTATAGTATAGTATATATAGTATAGTCTCAATGACTGGATATCTGCTTTTTCCCCCTTTTGGAAATCCCAGCAGGGCGACTTGTCACTGGAGACTGATGTTACCATCAGGGATTTCTTTAAATATTTGCTGTTCTTGGAATCTGTTGATCCTGAAGTTACAGAAAGTGATGAATGAGTTTTTTTTGTCTTGTTGTTAGGAGCCCCAGTAACACAGTCCAACACAATGCAGTGCCACACATTCATCCGACCATCTGCAGGAGCAGCGGCTAATTAAACTCTCCTAAATACAAATTCCTAAACCTCTTTATAGCAATGATAATAGGATTCTCTCTGTCTTACACTCAAATAAGGATCATAATGGCTCCACTAATGATAATTATCTATTAACCTTTACTTATTTACAAGAGTTGGAATAATTACATAAAGCATCTTGTTAATTACTGAACTGCAGCAAGTTGTATACTTCTAAATAGCCCTCTATATCCACGTAAATAACCTTTATATGTGGGTGTTTCTACCTAAATGGGGCAACCCATGAGGGATTCTGTGACCATATAAAGGCACAAGGCTGCAGGCTGAGTTATACAGGGAACTCTGAGTATCACTCACGTATTATAAGGGATAATGTACCCCCTACTGTAAATGATAAGGATATTAGAAGTCACTGAGGGGTTGTTCTGTGACCATATAAAGGCACAAGGCTGCAGGCTGAGTTATACAGGGAACTCTGAGTATCACTCATGTATTATAAGGGATAATGTACCCCCTACTGTAAATGATAAGGATATTAGAAGTCACTGAGGGGTTATGTGACCATATAAAGGCACAAGGCTGCAGGCTGAGTTATACAGGGAACTCTGAGTATCACTCATGTATTATAAGGGATAATGTACCCCCTACTGTAAATGATAAGGATATTAGAAGTCACTGAGTTGTCTGTGACTGGTTGGTGCATATATACAATATGTACATTGAGTTTTTTTTGGCAAAATAATATTTTAGTAGATTTCCAAAAGAATATTTTTCTTATACTTGTATATGAGAAATAACTGTGTGAAAGGCAGCAGGTCCCAAAGTATACAAAAGTGAGAACCAAATGCTTGTGGGAACCCCGTCCTGTTTCGTGCATCTTTAGCTGAATGTAGCAGTGCAACATCTGTACGCAGCGGCATCAAAGAGAAAATGGGTTGGCAGGATTTCTATGTAAGTATCTAGTTTCACTTTAAATTTCCCTTAATTAAATTCATGGACCTTGTGCACGGAGCGGCTGTGCATTAAATCAGCCACATATTCACATTCCTTTAATAAAAATAATAGGCATTTCTTTTTTATGGTTTCATCCAACACTTGTGACTTTTCTTTGGGGAGAAAATATTAAATAATTCCCTATGAAGATATTGGGGTTCATGCACAAAGCATGGGGCAGGTGTCCTGGAATACCCCAAAGGTTGCACATACAGTAGTTTAGAAGCAGTTGCTAGTAAGTCTAGGGCAAGCTTTATACAGATATGGGACCTGTTATCCAGAACGCTCAGGACCTATGTTTTTTTAGTTAAGGGATCTTTCCGTTATTAGGATCTCCATACCTTAAGTCTACTATAAAATCATATAAATATTAAAGAAACCCAATAGGCTGGTTTTGCTTCCAATAAGGATTAATTATATCTTAGTTGGGATCAAGTACAAGCGACTGTTTTATTATTACACAGAAAAAGGACATTATTCATAAAAAAAATGTGGATTATTTGACTGGTTTCCAGATAATGGATCCCATACCAACCATGGGTTTACTAAAACAGAGCAGTCTCTTTCTTGTCAGCCAAACATTCATCTCAATTGCGTATGAAAAAGTAAAAAAAAAAAGAAAAAGTCCGATCCCACCAAGGACCAGAGTCAGGGAAAGTCGGGGACACTGGGATGTTATATTGGGGTGATTGATACATCTGCATAAAGATTTGACAGCTTATAAGAGTTTTAAGGTCAATTTAATGGGCGTTTGCAAAGAAAACAGGTTTTGCTCAGCTCCGAGTGTCTGTTCCTAATGAGTCCAATGCTGCTTCGTTGGGTCTATTCCAGGCATTTTCAGTGACATAAAATATATATATTTATACAGACCTTCTATCATCTGAGAATAATAATACATGAAGTCATATTTACTTTTATTTGCTAAAAAGGGGGAAGTCGCTCTGCTTGAAATTCTCATAACCTCGAAGGGTAGAAGATTTGGGCATTTCCCAAAGTTCCAAAGTTGCAATTTGTTGAAATCCTGCAAACATTGTGATGTCTGATAAATCTGACCACTGGGGGCGCTGTTGAGTCTATAGAGGATCTTTTTAAATCATAAAAAGAATGGCATCTTACACTAATACGAAAATATAAATAGAGATTATTTTGGCTGCACAGATCCTATCTGATCCCCAATGTAAGCAGCAGTCCTGTCCTGCTTTATGGCAGCTGAGATTCTAGCTATCTGTATAACAGAACATTCTGTCCCAGTGGCTGCACAGATCCTATCTGATCCCCATTGTAAGCAGCAGTCCTGTCCTGCTTTATGGCAGCTGAGATTCTAGCTATCTGTATAACAGAACATTCTGTCCCAGTGGCTGCACAGATCCTATCTGATCCCCATTGTAAGCAGCAGTCCTGTCCTGCTTTATGGCAGCTGAGATTCTAGCTATCTGTATAACAGAACATTCTGTCCCAGTGGCTGCACAGATCCTATCTGATCTCCATTGTAAGCAGCAGTCCTGTCCTGCTTTATGGCAGCTGAGATTCTAGCTATCTGTATAACAGAGCATTCTGTCCCAGTGGCTGCACAGATCCTATCTGATCCCCATTGTAAGCAGCAGTCCTGTCCTGCTTTATGGCAGCTGAGATTCTAGCTATCTGTATAACAGAACATTCTGTCCCAGTGACTGCACAGATCCTATCTGATCCCCATTGTAAGCAGCAGTCCTGTCCTGCTTTATGGCAGCTGAGATTCTAGCTATCTGTATAACAGAACATTCTGTCCCAGTGGCTGCACAGATCCTATCTGATCCTCATTGTAAGCAGCAGTCCTGTCCTGCTTTATGGCAGCTGAGATTCTAGCTATCTGTATAACAGAACATTCTGTCCCAGTGGCTGCACAGATCCTATCTGATCCCCATTGTAAGCAGCAGTCCTGTCCTGCTTTATGGCAGCTGAGATTTTAGCTATCTGTATAACAGAACATTCTGTCCCAGTGGCTGCACAGATCCTATCTGATCCCCATTGTAAGCAGCAGTCCTGTCCTGCTTTATGGCAGCTGAGATTCTAGCTATCTGTATAACAGAACATTCTGTCCCAGTGGCTGCACAGATCCTATCTGATCCCCATTGTAAGCAGCAGTCCTGTCCTGCTTTATGGCAGCTGAGATTCTAGATATTCATATTTAGTAAGAACCTATTCAACACTGATTGGAATTATATAAAAACTAAAATAAATAATGTCTATAGCAGACTGTGGCATTAATTTAATTCCTTTTTTATATACTCCAGTGCTCCCCGCATAAATTAATGTTATTTTATTGACCACTCACTGTGAATTCCAATAAAATCAGAGGGACGGGATGATTAATATCAGCCATTACCCACAACGATGACACACAACAAATGGTTTTAAAGAATATGACCTCACTAAAGAGTCGAATCCTGATTTAATAAGCTCTTTATTCCCAAAAAAAACTGCAGAAGAAAATACTGGCAGAGAAAGAAGACTGTGGTTAGATAATTTAAACTTGGAAAAAAATGTAATAATTTCGAACATTCCCAATAGGAGGCTTGCGTTTACTTGGGACTATTAAATACTGCGCAGAAGTGGTATTATAGGTTAAGCAAAAACTGTCTTTTTCTCAAGACAACTGATATATACTTAAAAAAAAGTAAGACTAGAATTGCAAGTCCTTAGATGTCATGTTTTTGGGTCAATACAATACTACTAATGCCACATAGACATTTCTTTTCCTAATGAACACTCACTAGGTGACATCAGCAATGACATCATATTTGCCGCCACCTGATTGGTCATGTAATTGATTATCAAGGAACTTGGCCAATCCTGGGACCTGGAAACTGCAAGTTGAAATGTTTTTGTCCCCCATTCCCCGTACCTTGAAGAACAGTGAAACAAGGTTTTGGATTCCTGGGTGGGTTAAAAAGTCTCTGGGTCTGCACAGGACAAAATGATATATAGAACATTGAGTTCTGGTATATTGATGACATATATACTTACATCATGTTTTGTACCTTCTTTTGCTCATGCACAAAATTCTGCAATAACAATTTGACCAATAGAAATTAAACTTATTTATAGTCATACAGGCAAGTCATTGGTGTCCTCATTATCCCCAAGACCTAAAGTGGTTGTTCACCTTTAAATACATTTTTAGTATAATGTAGAGAGGGATATTCTGAGACAATTTGTAATTGGTTTTCGTTTTCTATTATTTGTGGATTTTCGGTATTTAGCTTTTTGTTCAGCAGCTCTCCAATTGGAGTTTGAGCAGCTATCTGGTTGCTAGGGTGCTGTTTACATTAGCAACCAGGCAGGGTTTTAAATTTAAGATACAAAAATAAATAGGAGAGGGTCGGAATAGAAAGATAAGGAATACAATGTAATAATATTGATTGCTCACAGAGCAATCGTTTTTTAGCTGCTGGGGTCAGTGACCCCCAATTGAAAGCTGGAATGATTTAGAAGAGAAAGGCAAATAGAAAACAAAAGGAAATAATGAAGTTGCAAAGTTTCTAGGAATAGGTCATTCTATAACTGACTACAAGTTAACTTAAAGGTGAAGTAAACCCTAAAAATGAATGTGGCTAAAAAATGTCCTATTTTATATAGTGAACTTATTGCACGAGGCTAAAGTTTGAGCTTGTCAATAGCAGCAATGATCCAGGACTTCAAACTTGTCACAGGGGGTCACCATCTTGGAAAGTGTCTGTGACACTCACATGCTCAGTGGGCTCTGATTGGCTGTTGAGAAGCTAAGCTTAGGGCTCGTCACTAATTATCCAGCAGAAAATGAGCTTCCCTGGCTGTAATATAAGCTGATGCTACAGGTTTGCTGATTATTCAATTCTGATGCTAATTGCACTGGTTTCTGTGCTGCCATGTAGTAATTATGTGTATTAATTACTAATCAGCCTTATATTGGGACATTTCTATTCTATGTGTACTGTATATTGGCTTTATTAGTTTTTTAGTTCATTAGTTGTTTAGTTTATTAGCTATTTAGTTTATTCGTTTTTTAGTTAATTAGTTATCTAGTTTATTAGTTATTTAGTTCATTAGTTGTTTAGTTTATTAGTTATTTAGTTAATTAGTTGTTTAGTTTATTAGTTATCTAGTTTATTAGTTGTTTAGTTAATTAGTTGTTTAGTTTATTAGTTGTTTAGTTTATTAGTTATTTAGTTTATTAGTTGTTTAGTTTATTAGTTGTTTAGTTTATTTGTTATTTAGTTTATTAGTTAGTTGTTTTGTTTATTAGTTATTTAGTATATTAGTTGTTTAGTTTATTAGTTGTTTAGTTTATTCGTTGTTTAGTTTATTAGTTGTTTAGTTTATTAGTTATTTAGTTTATTAGTTATTTGGTTTATTGGTTATCTAGTTTATTAGTTGTTTAGTTTATTAGTTTTTTAGTTTATTAGTTTTTTAGTTTATTAGTTACTTGGTTTATTAGTTATTTAGTTTATTAGTTGTTTAGTTTATTAGTTATTTAGTTTATTAGTTTTTTAGTTTATTAGTTATATAGTTTATTAGTTGTTTAGTTTATTAGTTACTCGGTTTATTAGTTATTTTGTTTATTAGTTGTTTAGTGTATTAGTTGTTTAGTTTATTAGTTATTTAGTTTATTAGTTGTTTAGTTTATTAGTTTTTTAGTTTATTAGTTTTTTAGTTTATTAGTTACTTGGTTTATTAGTTATTTAGTTTATTAGTTATCTAGTTAGTTGCTGCCAGCTACAACTGACCTGCGGGTAATCATGTGACAAGAACCTTAGCTCTACTGGAATAAAACAGATATACACAGAGGCATAACTATAGAAGAAACAGACCCTGGGGGGCCCTGGGAACAGGGGAGCCTGGACCTCTGAGTCTGCTTTCTCTATAGCTGAAGATAATATCCACCTCCCAGGCCCCTCTCTTACCTGAAGCAGGGGATGCAGGTGGCAGGGAGATGCTGGGAGTAGGTGGATGCGAGGCAGGGAGTGGGCGGACTTGGAGCGGGGAGTGGGTGGATGTGGGGAGTGAAGTGGGCGAGTGTGGTTCTGGGAGTGGGCGGGCAGGAGAGTGATTGGACCCCCGAAGATTTTTTTGCAGGGGGGGGGGCCCAGTGCACTCTAGTTACACCACTGTATACACACAAACAATCTCACTAAACACTCTGTTGGAAAGATATTTAGGTACATTTTAAAATGTATTTACATTTTTTTCCATGATGTTTTTCCATGTCCTTTCATTATTGAAATTTTACCATTGTACCTTTTGGAAATAAAATATATATTTTTCCATGACGGTGGTACTGGTCCTTTAATAATGGGAATTGTACCACTACGCCTTTAAATGGGCAACAGTCCATGAGATGATCCTGCAGTCGGTACGGTGGCCCGGAGACAAGAAGCAATTGTGCAGATATTCACAGCATCACGCGGAGGCTCTTCCAGCAATGAAAGGGTCAAGTAGAAATAACACCCGCTGTCTCCGCCATTCGTATATGTTTCCATCCAAAGTGAAAATATGATTTTGTTATTTCCTGCATGGCAAATTCACAATTTTCTTCTCTTTCTTTTTTTTAATAACTTCAGTTTAGCTTGAAAGTTTGTTCAACCTTGTGTGTGTGTGTGTGTCATATGGAATAAGTGTGAACATTAAAATTCCAGAAAATAAAACCCAGCTTTGCTTTCGGTGTGCAGCAGATAAGAAACATATGTCGGAGAATTCTTCCATTAACCACTTCTGCGCAGTCAACCTGCCGGAATGTTCCCCCCGAGACCAAATGTGTCAGCGGGAATAGAAGGAACCTTTGTGATACCGTGAAACTTTCTCTTTTTCATTTCATCCAGAATTGTTAGAAAATGTCACAAACAACAGTTGGGCAGGTAATTGGTCTGGGAATTCGAATCCAAACTGTGAGGCAAAAACATTTACAAACATCTCGAAACCAGGTTTATTCTGGTAACAACGAGCTCCATAACATCGAATACGAGACAATGGTCTCTCTTTGCTTCACATGAACATATTTTTCTGGGTCATTAAAGAACAGGCATGTTTGGAACTGGGGAAACAATGACATTTTGCAGTCTGACTTGTCCAAGGGAATTCTCTATATTTACAACCATTCTATCAGCCTCAGGCTTAAAACCTTGTAAAATATAAAATAAAATATGATTATATCTAAGATCTACCCCTCTGTGTCAGGCTGAGATTTCCCCCTAACTGGCCTTCAGGCTGGGCCCCCTTAGCTCATAACAAGGCTACAGATATATAGAAACATTGGGGTAACAGTCACCCTGCTATAGTTCCAGGGGTACCCAGGGCACAAATAATCACTCACCCCAAATCTCCCCCTAACTGACCTTCAGACTGGGCCCCCTTAGCTCATAACATGGTTACAGATATATAGAAACATTGGGGTAACAGTCACCCTGCTATAGTTCCAGGGGTACCCAGGGCACAAATAATCACTCACCCCAAATCTCCCCCTAACTGACCTTCAGACTGGGCCCCCTTAGCTCATAACATGGTTACAGATATATAGAAACATTGGGGTGTCACCCTGCTATAGTTCCAGGGGTACCCAGGGTACAAATAAACACTCACCCCAAATCTCCCCCTAACTGACCTTCAGACTGGGCCCCCTTAGCTCATAACAAGGTTACAGATATATAGAAACATTGGGGTAACAGTCACCCTGCTATAGTTCCAGGGGTACCCAGGACACAAATAAGCACTCACCCCAAATCTCCCCCTAACTGACCTTCAGACTGGGCCCCCTTAGCTCATAACAAGGTTACAGATATATAGAAACATTGGGGTAACAGTCACCCTGCTATAGTTCCAGGGGTACCCAGGACACAAATAAGCACTCACCCCAAATCTCCCCCTAACTGACCTTCAGACTGGGCCCCCTTAGCTCATAACAAGGTTACAGATATATAGAAACATTGGGGTAACAGTCACCCTGCTATAGTTCCAGGGGTACCCAGGACACAAATAAGCACTCACCCCAAATCTCCCCCTAACTGACCTTCAGACTGGGCCCCCTTAGCTCATAACAAGGTTACAGATATATAGAAACATTGGGGTAACAGTCACCCTGCTATTGTTCCAGGGGTTCCCAGGACACAAATAAACACTCCCCCCAAATCTCCCCCTAACTGACCTTCAGACTGGGCCCCCTTAGCTCATAACAAGGTTATCTATCTATCATCTATCTACAGTATCTATCTATCTATCTATCTATCTGTCTGTCTGTCTGTCTGTCTGTCTGTCTGTCTGTCTATCTATTATCTGTCTATCTATTATCTATCTATCTATTATCTATCTATTATCTATCTCTCTCTCTCTCTCTCTCTCTCTCTCTCTCTATCTATCTATCATCTATCTTTATTTCCAAAAACAAACAAATATTTGTTAGTTAACAAGTGAAATATTGTGAAATAACAAATCAAACACTGTGTGTTTCTCTGAGCTGCATCTTGTGGGGTCTGTGGTCGGGGACACATAATTCTGAAAGGCAACAGAAACAGCAAATAAGTTAAATATTAATTAAAGCCCCAATAGTTTCTCGGATACAATTGCTTGACATCGGCCCATGTGCTACTCAGCAACTGTGTGCAATATGCGGCACAGATCTAATAAGATCAACGCTGGATTGGGAACATTCTGCTCTTTAAGGGGATCTGAATGTAATTTACTGTTTCCCTGTCAGCGAGTTGATAAAAGAGACTGTTAATGAGCAGCTCTGCTGAGGAAACACATTCCAGATAGCAATTAATATATTACATGTTCAGACGTTTAATGGTTCCTCTTACAACAAATCCTCTTTTATATTTGCACTATTTACACACACGCTTTAAATAACACTGTGGCTTTTATCTACTAAGTAAAAGGTTTTTCATATAATTATATCATTTAATGCACCATCACTTTGTTCAACAATTTAGTTAACTATTGGTATCTCAGTCACTTACTTCTCTCTCTGTTATAATTGTAAAAATGGAAACAGCAGAAATGCTGTGACAAAAGTGCAAAGTGCAACACCCAAGTTGCAACCAATGTCCTTAAGAACAATAGTTTGGAGCACCAGTAGTTGCCCATCTCTAGTGGCCCCATGTGGGGCCCCTGCCTTAATAACAACTAGAGGGGCACTTGGATGTCCAAACTGGGTAAAGAGCCCTGAATTGTCAACATTACTCCCCCACAACAGGTTTACCATGTTTATTTCCCTGAAACAAAACCTCAGGAGGCAAAATGGGACCAACCATCTGTAAATGGCAATTTATGATATGCCTCCACACAGAGCTGGGATGCAAAAGGTAAGACTTCCCATGGCCCCACAGAACAGTATTTATAGGTAAGAAGAGTTTTTGGTATAGCAGGTATAGTAGGAGAAGATGGCAACAGAAGGGAAAGATGGAGACACTATGATAAGACAGCAAAAGCATGGAGATGGTAGGACAAGAAGCAAATATCTGGACATGTTGGCAGCAGGAAAGTAGGGCAACATGGAGACAGTAGGGAAAGATGTACACAGTAAGGCAAGATGGAGATGCTGGAAGGAGACAGTGGGACTAAATGGCAACAGCAGGACAAAATAGAGACAGTATGTGTCACGGTCGGCACCCTACACCAGAACAGATGCCAAGCACCCTGGTCTCGGCTCGACTTCACCAGTTAAGTGACCGCCTTTGGCTTCGGGAGGAGCCTTCGGCGTACTCAGATGCCACCTGGACAAGGCATAAGTTCTGGCAGGCAATGGGGCACGACTGTTTTACAAGGATGCTGGAAGATAGGAAGCCACAGGAACAGGCAGGCCGGGCTAGCACAAGCAGTAGAATAGTCAGACAGGCCAAAATCAGGATAGAGAAAGCGTAGAATGGTCAATGGACAGGCAGAGGTCAGGATTGGAGATGTCAGAATAGTCACAGACTAGCAGGATCAGGATTGGAGAGTTCGGAGTAACAGACAGGCAAAAGGTCAAACACGGTAGATATATCAGGAATCACAAGTAATAGCACCCAGGAACAAGCTAATTTGAACCTAACAACGGGCAACTTGCTAAAACCTAAATTCCGGCGTCACTGCGCCTTTAAGAACCGAGCGTGCGCGGCGCGCGCGCCTTAGGGGAAACCGGCACCAGGAAGTGAGCCGGAGCCGCAGGAGCGGCGGTGGACCCCGCTGCCCACTAGACCACCGGGGTAAGTCCTGACATTACCCCCCCCTCTAGGAGGGGCCACTGGACCCTCAAGCTTACCAGGAGACCTGGAATAGGACTGTCTCCTAAGGTGGTCTACCCTGGCATCAGACTTGACCAGACTTTTCACCAACACTGGAGTAGGACATGATTGTTGGTGGACCTGTATGGCTGGTTTTTAGTGATGGGCGAATTTGCGCCATTTCGCTTCGCCGAAAAATTCGCGAATTTCGCACGAAATTCGCGAAACGGCGAAAAATTCGCGAAACGGTTCCGGCGTCTCGTTTTTGACGCCGGCGCCCGTTTTTGACGCCGGTGCCCGTTTTCTCGACGCCAGCGCCCGGTTTTTTACGCCGGCGTCCGTTTTTTCGAAAATAATTTTTTTGACGCCGGCGAATTTTTGCCGCGAATTTTCGCGGGAGTTTCGCGAATTTATTCGCTGAAGGCGAATCGCGCAAATTCGCCGCGAATTCGCGCCTGGCGAATAAATTCGCCCATCACTACTGGTTTTAACATAGAAACATGAAACAGGTTAGATAACAGAAATATCTCAGGTAACTCAAGGCGGACAGAGGTTGGGTTCACAATTTCCACAATAGGGTATGGGCCTATAACTTTGGGCCCCTGCTTAAGAGCTGGAATTTTAAGCTTAATATTCCCTGTGGATAACCAAACCAAGTCCCCAACCTGAAATTTGGGTACCTCCCTATGGGACTTAACTACTGCTCTTTTTTGAGCGGATGGAACTGCCGATAGGGAACTACGTACCCCAGAACAAGACTTAGAGCTATGCTCAACAGAAGGGAGTTTCTCTAAGGAAGTACCAGCTACCATCAGAGTGGAAGCTAGACATGAATCTTGGCACTTGGAACCCCACTGAATAACCTCCCCAGTTACCCAATCAATGTGGGGGTTGTGCACCTGTAGCCATGGTAACCCCAGAATTAACAGGGACGAGGAACCATCAAGAATGTGAAAAGCTAATTTTTCATAATGCATATTGTTCACACACATGGATAATGCTTTGGATTTTTGGGTTACCAAACCTGACCCCAGTGGGCTTTTATCAATAGCAGAAATCCTCATAGGAGGTGTGAGGGGATTAAGGGGAATATTATACCTTTCTGCGAAGGCAGCAGCTAAAAAATTTCCCCCAGCCCCCGAATCCACTAAGGCCGAAACTGTAACAGAACCCCCAGGCCAGGATAAAACTACAGGTACTAAGTTTTTTGAGGCGAATTGGGAAGAGGAAATCTCTCTACCCAAATGGAGCTTCCCTTCTCCACAAAGGTTTTGAGAATTTCCAGGCCTCTTGGGACAATTTTTAAGGAAATGCCCCTTATCCCCACAATACATGCATAGACCCAGGGATCGCCTACGGGCCCTTTCCTCGGAAGACAGGCGTGTAGCCCCCAATTGCATGGGTTCCCCCTGAGGGTTAGGAAACGAGGGAGTTGGAGACTCGTCAATACATGTAGTAGGGAAAACTATATCCTCCTCAGCTCGTCTTTCCATTTGCCTCCTATCAATTTGAATGGCTAACCTCATGAGGTCATCCAACGTGGAAGAAGGAGGGAAATTAACCAGGCTATTTTTGACAGGGCTAGAAAGACCCACCCGGAATTGACTACGAAGAGCTGTATCATTCCACCCCGTCTCAACTGACCAGCGGCGGAATTCAGTACAATACTCCTCAATAACTCTTTTCCCTTGACGGAGTTTACGAATAGCGGAGTCGGCAGAACTAGCACGATCCGGGTCATCGTATAACATGGCCATGGTAGCAAAAAATACTTCTAGGGATAAACGGGCAGGGTCGGAGGAGGGTAATCTTAGTGCCCAGACTTGTGGGTCACCTTGTAGTAAGGTCATAACGAACCTTACTTCATCCTCACCAGTAGGGAAGTTGTGAGGGAAAAAACTGAGGTATAACTTACAAGCCTCTTGAAAAACAAAAAATTTACCCCTATCCCCACTAAACTTATCAGGAAAGGGGATTTTTGGGTCATGGGAAAAATCTCTATTACCAGGAGTTACAGACGAAGTAGACCCCTCAGGAATCTCAGATTGCTGTGCATCCAACCTCTCAGAGAGAGACCGCAGACCTTGAATAATGAAATTCTGCTTCCCCTCTTGTTCGTCGAGGCGCTGGAGGAGGGTCGAATACAGCAGTTCAGTGGTTTGCAGAATAGCAGGAGCTTCTTCCATTTTCTTCCGTCTCATGGGCCCGTTGTACTATCACGGTCGGCACCCTACACCAGAACAGATGCCAAGCACCCTGGTCTCGGCTCGACTTCACCAGTTAAGTGACCACCTTTGGCCTCGGGAGGAGCCCTCGGCGTACTCAGATGCCACCTGGACTTAACGAGAGGTGCAAGGCATAAGTTCTGGCAGGCAATGGGGCACGACTGTTTTACAAGGATGCTGGAAGATAGGAAGCCACAGGAACAGGCAGGCCGGGCTAGCACAAGCAGTAGAATAGTCAGACAGGCCAAAATCAGGATAGAGAAAGCGTAGAATGGTCAATGGACAGGCAGAGGTCAGGATTGGAGATGTCAGAATAGTCACAGACTAGCAGGATCAGGATTGGAGAGTTCGGAGTAACAGACAGGCAAAAGGTCAAACACGGTAGATATATCAGGAATCACAAGTAATAGCACCCAGGAACAAGCTAATTTGAACCTAACAACGGGCAACTTGCTAAAACCTAAATTCCCCTTAAATACATTTGAATTTGGCGCCATTGCGCGCTGACGTCACACGCCAGCGTCACTGCGCCTTTAAGAACCGAGCGTGCGCGGCGCGCGCGCCTTAGGGGAAACCGGCACCAGGAAGTGAGCCGGAGCCGCAGGAGCTGCGCAGCGGGCGTCCACGCCGAAGGAGCGGCGGTGGACCCCACTGCCCACTAGACCACCGGGGTAAGTCCTGACATTATGGCAATACAGTGACAGTTGAGAAAGATGGAGACTGCAGGCCATGATGGCAACAGTAGGTCAAGATAAGGATGGCTGGACTAGAAGGAGACAGTGGGACAAGATGACAACAGTCAGGAAAGATGGATACATTATGGCAAAATGGAGAAGGTAGGACAAGAAACAGACTGCTGGACAAATTGGAAGCAGTAGAGAACAATAGAGACAGTAGGGCAAGATGAAGACATTATGGCAAGATAGTAAGTGTAGGGCAAGATGGAGATGGTAGGACAAGAAGCAAACTGCTGGACAAGTTGGCAGCAGTAGGAAATGATGGAGACAGTAGGGCAAGATGGAAACATTAGGGAAAGGTAGACACAGTAGGCAAAACCAGGCAAGATGGAGATTCCAGGACTGGAAAGAGACAGTTGGACTAATTGACAACAGCAAGACAAGCTGGAGACAGTATGGCAAGACGGTGACTGTAGATGAAGACAGCAGGACAAGATGGCACCAGTAGGACTATGGTTGGACTAGAAGGAGACAGTGGGACAAGATGGCAACAGTAGAGATGGATGGAGACAAGAGGCATGATGGCGAGAGCAGGATGAAGAATACGCGGAGTGCTGAATAAACGGATGCGTTCGACAAAACGCAAACACAACTAAACAGAAGAACGCGGGCGTCCCTGCAGCCCCACTAGACCACCAGGTATCATGATGTATAATCTCTGTGCAGCGCTGAAGCCTATGTTGCCAATATATAAAAAAGGATTCACTGGTAACAAGATGGAAGCAGAAAGCTGAGCTGAACGCCAGATGCAGAATTTGCAGCCATACAAAGAGTTACAGCCCCTTAATGAACAAGATGGAGAGGGGAAGGAATTTGAATTTATAGAGCCCATTAGATGCAAACTGTATCCTATAGAAGATTTATACCTCTGAAATGTTACAAAGTCTTCCTCTGCCCAGGGACCACAATCATGCAGCATAACTTCTCATTTATTGTAGGGGCCGATGTGTCAGGGTAAAAGATGGGCCTGTGAGTGTACAGCATGGGGGTCATTTATCTCAAGCTGAGAAGTTTGGGAAGAAAAGGAGCTCTGTTCTACTGAAATTCAAGCAAAGAAACTAAAGGAAAATTATTTTTAGATTATCGTCACTTTTTCCTTCACTACCACCCAACTTGCACCCCAGCACTGCGCCTTAGTATGTATTTTTAATCTCCCAGACTGCATAACGTTAGCAATTGCATAGGTGCAATAAATATTATTTATTCTTTCAGATTCAGCGACATACCTGCCCTGAATGACTGTTCCATTGCCTGAAACCTTATTTACAAATGCAAGAGAACCGACCAATGAGAATGCTGCTTTCCAGCTCAGGCATTATGCTATTATCTGGCACTGGGAGATTATTGTGGCTAAATGATATGAGACTGGAATGAAACAACATGAGGGAGGTCAGATTGTTGTTCTCTAATAGAGAAACTTGGTTCCTCAAGATCTCAGCCCATCAATATAAAGAAAAGGAAAAGGAATGCAGACAAGGTCATAGCAAACACAGCAAGGACTAGCATCAAGATCAAGGAAGAGGTCATGGTCAGGCCTTGCAGAATTTAAGTGGAATCAGATGTCCCTATCAGTAGATCAGAGCAAAGGGCAAGTAGAAGATGAGGTCAAGTCCAATGTTTTCCTTGCACTGGTGACTTATAGGACAGCACACTCAACAATTGAGCAGCATTTCACTTGTTGAAGACTAAACTTGGGACAGAAAGGCCACAAACAAACAGCAAGTGAAAGCGGCTGCAGTAAAGGCCTGGCAGAGCATTAAACAGGAGCAAACCCAGAATCTGGTGATGTCCATGAGTTCAACACTTCAGCCTGTCATTGCAGCAAAGGCTTTTCAACCAACTATTAGAAATGAACATTTGATTTTCAGTTTTTAATTTGTCCAATTGCTTTTGAGCCCCTGAAATGAAGCGATTGTGTTAAAAAAAGGCTTTAGTTCCTCACATTTTTATACAATCTTTTTGTTCCACCCACTGAATTAAAGCTGAAAGTCTGCAGTTCAACTGCATCTGAGTTGTTTCATTTAAAATTCATTGTGGTCATGTACAGAACCAAAATTAGAAAAAAGCTGTCTCTGTCCAAAGATTTATGGGTCTAAATCTATCTATTTATCTATCTATCAATAAATCTATCTATCTATCTATCTATCTATCTATCTATTTATTATCTATCTATCTATCTATCTATCCATCCATCTATCTATCAATAAATCTATCTATCTATTTATTATCTATCTATCTATCTATCTATCTATCTATCTATCTATCTATCATCTATCTATCTATCTATCTATCTATCTATCTATCTATCTATCTATCATCTATCTATCAATAAATCTATCTATCTATCTATCTATCTATCTATCTATCTATCTATCTATCTATCTATCTATCATCTATCTATCAATAAATCTATCTATCTATTATCTATTATCTATCTATCTATCTATCCATCTATCTATCTATCTATCTATCTATCTATCTATTTTTATAGATTGCAAGCTCTTCAGGGCAGGGATATAATTCCTTCTAGGCATCGAAGCCCCTAGCTCTTATGCCCTGTACAGCAGTGGCCCTTGTATTTATTAGATGGATCAAAAGAGGGCAAAGCAGGTATAGTTGTTTAGTTCATGTGAGTTCCTTCCTTCCACTTAGAAGTGCTTGAGTTTTAGATAAGAAACATAAAAGTGATCATTTATGAATGCACCTGCATCATGCTTGATAAAGGGGGTTACCCCGAAACGTTGCATGCTGCAAACCATTTAATAAATTAGCAAGGGTTTACCCTGCTAGCTGTACCTGTGTGCCAGTGAATTTTCTTTGGATCCGTCATTTCAAGGTGGGACGCCGATTCCGCCATTGCTGTGCACCAGCGATTATCTTCAATTGAAGGCCAGGGTGTGCGAGTGCAACTCGCTAATTTTCCGAGTGCATAGTGATGCAATGTGGCTCTGCTTGTGTCAATATGTGCTCCTGGATTTTAACATGTTTACCAATGTGTCCGTCCTGCCTTTGCCTGGTGGTACAGTCTGGGTTCCCTCAGCAGGTTGCGTCAATAGGTTCATCAGAATTGCACTCAGTGAGTTGATTACAAACCCAGTTTTTAATAGATGCTCTGAAAGTGAGGCAACCTAGATGCAGCTTGCACCTGGTTTGAGTCAAAGAGTCTGTTTTAACAAATCAGGTGCAATTATGGTGAAAGCCACATGGAGCGTGGTATCAATTATGATGGATATATGGCAATAAATGCTGCATTATGGGGAAAACAACATGGAAATGTATGTTGGAAAATGCAGTTTGCACACCAATGTTGTACCCATTGCACATAAAGAGTTGGGGAGCAACACAAGCATGAAAAAAGTCCCTAGGGATGACACATAAGGGCTGTAATTGGTTATTTAGTAGCCCCTGAGTGAACCGACAGCCTACAGGAGACTCTGTTTGGCAGTACAACTGCAACCAAAACTTGCCTCCAAGCCAAGAATTCAAAAATAAGCTCCTGCTTTAAGGCCAACATCCAAGGGGTTGGGGAGCAACATGTTGCCACTGGTTGGGGATCACTGTCTGTTTTAAGCCATAACCAGAGTTGGATTGGGCAGAAAACCGGAACCAGAACACCAGGAAAAAACCCGGTGGACCCCGGTCCTCATGGTCCCCTGCTGGCCCAAACCTGCTCCCCCGGCTGACCAGCTGTTGTATAGTGTTTTGAGGTTGGAAGAGGGCCCCCAGGG
Source organism: Xenopus laevis (assembly GCF_017654675.1). NCBI lineage: Eukaryota > Metazoa > Chordata > Amphibia > Anura > Pipidae > Xenopus > Xenopus laevis. The sequence goes on from NC_054373.1 coordinate 185,278,909, forward strand.
GACTGCCAGGAAAGCCCTTCATTTTGCAGCCCCGGTGGGCCCCCAGGGCTCTAGTCTGACCCTGGCCATAACCATTTCTCAAATCGTGCCTAAGGGTTCCATTAGAAATTGATGGCAGTTTAACAGTTCTGAATGGAAGAAAACATTTTATTGATATGTTTGTTGAAAAAAAAATATATATAAAGCTTTCTATGATAAGGGGAAAAATATCATCAATATATTGTTGCAAAAATGATCAGAGCTATTTACTAGACATTCTTTTAAAATACAAGGGAAATGAGACATCGCTGACTTTTTTTTTTAAAGAAAACCGCATTGACCCCTTAAACCTTTGGTAAATAGGGTGTCGCTTTTCTTTCTGTTAAAACGAACTGTTGAGAGGCGGACTTCAGATATGTCTCCTACTTTCATGAAGCAGTAGAATATCAAGGTCTGGTGATAGGAAAGAAGTAACAGGATTTTGGTGGATGATTAAGAAATATGGGATGATTTTACTGGAGCCATGGCAACACTTATCTTAGGACTCCCATGGGAATGTCTATAAGAGCCGAGGACTAAGTGCCTGACAGGCCTTCTCTGCTCGGGTCATGACACAATGGGAAGGGGAGCAAAACAATTAGTTTATTTCTTCCGATTGTTGCCAAGTTTTAAACATTAACTAGAGAGATTTCTTCCCTTGGTTCAATGAAGATGAATCTGTGCAGAGATAAATCTTGGAGAGAAGGAATGTTCTTTGGCAGAAGGCAGAGCAAATATTCTTCAAGTGCTTGGAGATGCCAAATCAACTTGATTGTTCCGTGGTGTGAAACGGGTTAAAGCTTTTGCTGGTCCCAGAACGAGACGGTTCCATTAATCACAGTGGAAAAAAAACAATAAATAAACCACTGGCACAATGATATGAATTTAGACACACAGATACACACACACACACACGTTGTGCGATTGTCTGAAACCTGTTTGTTATTAGGAACTTTTAGCAATTTAGCATCTTGCATTTGGCTCCAAAGCTCCGGCGCTCTCAGCCTAAACAAAAGAATTCTGAGTTTTCCTACTCTCTATCTATTGCGTTACCTAGAAATTTAATCCGTTTTAGATGCGAGACCTAACGACCAGCCTGAAGGGATACAATAACCTAACAATGTCCGGAAACCCCTCATTCTTAAAGCTCCCAAATACGGAATTTTCCTAACAAATGATTCTTCATTTTTGGGATTTTTTGGGCATGTTTAGATGTAGCCTTAAGATGTTTCTTCAAATTACAGATGTTTCTACTAATTACTGAAAGATGACTTATCCGGAAAAGAATTCTGTATTCGCTATAATTGATGTATATTTATTGTCACTTGATTATATTTTTAAAGTACTGCCAAATGTTCACTTTTTTAGATCACCCCATGTGTAGAGCTGTAGCAGTCGGTGTCAGAAATAGGCCCCCCACAAAGCTTTTTCAGTAAAACCTAGAGTATGGGCTAGAATATATATATAGAATTCTGGTCATGAAACAGGACAGAAAAGGGTGGAAGAAAAAAGTCCACGGCTGCCAGAAAGTAGATAAATAGATTTATCCATGACTCCATTACAAATTTAATTCGATAGATATGACCCTAAAATTAAAGTGTATTCTGTTTCCCATTGCATAATGGGTCTTTTCGCGGTTTCAGGACTTCAACTTTGGCTTCGGGACTTAAACTTTTGGATCCTTTTGTGGCTTTGGGTCTTTTGCGGCTTTGGGACTTTGGCTCTTCGGGACTTGGGCTATTTGGGATTTTAGCTCTCCAGGACTTCGGAGGTTCGGGACTTCAGCAGGTGGGCATGGTTTCGACATTGTCAAGGGGGGAGACGGCTATTTCGAAAAGTGCAGCACAGCCAGGACCCCCTGATTGTGGCCCTGATTACAGGTTTGGGACCAGTTATCCAGAATACCTGGGGTTTTCTGGTTAAGCATACCAACCCAACATTTTGGAAATAAAAAGAGGGACAAAAAAGTTGCAGCACGTAGCGCAGCAATTTTTTGACTGCGCCCATTTTTGTTGGGCGAAATGGTGAAAAATTCGCGAAACGCCTCCGGGAATTCACAGTGAATTCGCGCCTGGCGAATAAATTCGCCCCGCAATAGTTGAAACATATACATTTACTTATTAAATGCAACAAAACCGATGTTTGTCTTAACATAATATTTTTATTTTATTATTTCATATTTTTACCTTTCTGTGCTCTGCAATAGACAACACACACTAGAGGTGATTGGGGCAGGTGGTTTATTAAAGCTAAATGCTAAGAAAGGCCAAGCCATCCACAGTATGTTACTGTAACAGCCTCTGTATGTAAGCATGTAAGTATGAGTTGTATGTAAGTATGAGTTGTATGTAAGTATAAGTTGTATGTAAGCATGTAAGTATGAGTTGTATGTAAGTATGAGTTGTATGTAAGCATGTAAGTATGAGTTGTATGTAAGAATGAGTTGTATGTAAGTATGAGTTGTATGTAAGTATGAGTTGTATGTAAGTATGAGTTGTATGTAAGTATGTAATTATGAGTTGTATGTAAGTATGAGTTGTATGTAAGTATGTAAGTATGAGTTGTATGTAAGTATGAGTTGTATGTAAGTATGAGTTGTATGTAAGCATGTAAGTATGAGTTGTATGTAAGTATGAGTTGTATGTAAGTATGTAAGTATGAGTTGTATGTAAGTATGAGTTGTATGTTAGTATGTAAGTATGAGTTGTATGTAAGTATGTAAGTATGAGTTGTATGTAAGTATGAGTTGTATGTAAGTATGAGTTGTATGTAAGCATGTAATTATGAGTTGTATATAAGTATGAGTTGTATGTAAGTATGTAAGTATGAGTTGTATGTAAGTATGAGTTGTATGTAAGTATGAGTTGTATGTAAGCATGTAAGTATGAGTTGTATGTAAGTATGAGTTGTATGTAAGTATGTAAGTATGAGTTGTATGTAAGTATGAGTTGTATGTAAGTATGTAAGTATGAGTTGTATGTAAGTATGTAAGTATGAGTTGTATGTAAGTATGTAAGTATGTAAGTATAAGTTGTATGTAAGTATGAGTTGTATGTAAGTATGTAAGTATGAGTTGTATATAAATATGAGTTGTATGTAGTATGAGTTGTATGTAAGTATGAGTTGTATGTAAGTATGTAAGTATGAGTTGTATGCAACTATGAGTTGTATGTAAGTATGAGTTGTATGTAAGTATGTAAATATGAGTTGTATGTAAGTATGAGTTGACTATGAAGATTTTCATTCATCCAGGTCATGGTATATCTAGTATAGGTAAATCTAAAAACAACTGGACTTGCTGAGTAATCAATGAAGACATTTTATATGGTATTATAACCATAGTTTAAGTGTAAGAGGCCTATAAAAATATAAGATCTTGGTGATAAAATATGATCTCTAAGTTTTTGAGGTTTCTAAATTTGAATTTTTGAGATTTTTTTTTAATTTAAAAAAGGAAATTTTTTTAATTCAACTTGGTGAACTTCTGTATATGTCAATGGGAGGTGCATTTCAACTATTTCTTAATAAATAAGTTGAATTATTTAAAACAATAAGATGCTCAATAAGAATTAATAAAAATTAACTTGATTGAGGGAAAAAAATCACAACAGTAAAAAACAATTTGAATTCATTCGAAAGTCGGTCTCCTCGTCTTATTGGAAACTTGTGGGATTGTCAATGAATTTTACAGTTGTGCAGAACCACTAGGGAACATTTGCCTCCATTAATGAAAAGAGCTATAGAACTAAAGGCAAAGCAGAAAGAACATTTGAGATAATAACACAAGTAAAAATCAACCAAAAGAAATTCTGCTGGGGTTTTGTACTCCAAACCCAGGATAGGAATATACCTTGTGGTTTGGCAGGTGAAGAGCTTGGAGTGAGGGATCTGAATCTGGCAGCCATGTCTTGTGTGATTTGAAGTGGAAACATTTGCATTGGTGAATGTTTATTAGACTGGAGTGGCAGTGCTTCAAATGGCATGGGATAAAGTGGAGAACCACTGATTTTTTTTTGGGATAAAGCTAAATTTTCAGCTGGTTTTGAAGGAGTATCCATTTTTTTAAAGCTGGTTGAAGTACAACGTCTCAGGACAGTTGAGGTTTCTTCTCCATTAACAAATGGAATGAAATAGAGGCCACATTAAACGGTTTCATAATAATAATAAAATGTTATGCATATAGTGCCCGCACATGAATACCCCCTAGACCCTATATATTCAGAATGAAAGAGAACTTGGTGAAATGATTGGAAAAAGAATTCAGATGTCTATCCTTGGAGAATACTAAAGGAAGGTCCCGTTACTGCCTTGTAGTGTTGGGGACATGGGCATTGATTTTATGTGTTTGCAAAAAGATTGTTCTCATATCTTGTCTGGAAAAACTCGGAAATACAAAAAAAATTCAAATGTTGTAAGAGGTCATCCTGTAGTAAAGCAGTAGCCAAAAAAGTTGTATAAAAGTAAAAAATTCTGTATTAGGATATTTGTAAGCCTGACTCATTTCATGCCTGAGATGGGCACTTACTCATAGGCTCCTCATCACCCTATGAGTGCCCATCTCAGGCATGAAATGTGTCAGACATTTACTTTTATAAAACTTTTTTGGCTACTGCTTTACTACAGGATGATCTCTGAGTACATTTGAATTTTTTGTATTTTCCCAAAAATTGGTAAACCCTTGGAGTGGGGGTTACCCTGGTAAGAGATCATCGTTCAATAACATTTTCTTTTTTGATTTTTGTACATTTTATTATTTATTTGTTTACTTTCTGGACCTTACCCCCAAAAAATTGGAGCTACACACCAGTACTAATATGGCTTTATGAAAACTTGGAAATGCCTAAAGAAATACTAGAATTTTTTATGAATCAGATGAAAGTGAGTGTAGGACTGGCCAGACCAAGCACAACTTTGATATAGTTTGCCAGCATGAATATATTGCAAAATACGATGTCTGTGTGGGTTCCCTCCTTGTACCTCACACATGGGGCTCATTTATTAAACTTTGAATTTATCTGGTTGAGGTTTTAAAGGGGAAAATTTCTTGTGGGAAAAAACATGATTTTTTAAGAGATCAAGGGGATTATTTACTAAAATCTGATTTCATCTCATTATTTAAGCAAAACCACAACAACAAGCACATCCAGAAAGCTCTGAATTATGGAAATGCCATCTCCCATAGACTCCCTTTTATACAAATAATCCAAATGTTTAAAAATTATTTCTTTTTTCTCAGTAATAATAAAACAGTACCTTGTACTTGATCCCAACTAAGATATAATTAATCCTTATTGGAAGCAAAACCAGCCTATTGGGTTTATTTAATGTTTACATGATTTTCTAGTAGACTTAAGGTATGAAGATCTAAATTATGAAAAGATTCATTATCCGGATAACAGGTCCTGTATTAATAAAAAAAATTGTATTTTAGTGTAACATCCTCTTGGTGACCCCCCTGGTGCCAAGGTTGTACATTCTTACCTAACACCAGTGCAGATGCCCTTTGCAAGGTGAAAGGGTACTGGGAAATTCTTCTCTGGCAGTGCCTCCACCTAATGGGATCCGGGAATACACCTGCAGGTGTCCCCATTAGGAAAAACATTCAACAGACACTTTGCTTTATAAAAATATCAACTTTATAATAACGATAGTGCAGATTAAAGGGTAAGTAAAACTATCAATGGTACAAATATGCATTCAATAACATGACCCACTACCCTGGTGACCCTGTGTCAGTCCTATCCCAGTAATTCCTTACCAGGCAAACTCCCGCACTACTCCTTTGGTGACAAAGAATCTCTGTCCCTTTTCCCAACAAGAGCACAAATGGTTCCAGGTAGTGCAATTTTCCAAAATATTTTTCCCTTCTGGACAAGGTACTGGCTTCCACGTGGCAAGGAACACAAACAGCCTGTGACACAATAGAAACCAAGCTAGATCCTTTCCCTTTCCTCTACTCTCCCCAGGCAGACTCACCCAAGGGCTCACACACAGAGCTGGCAGGCTCACACAGAGCGGAAACAGGCATCCACAGTGATGCAATTCTTTATCCAAGAAAGGCAGCTTTGCTGAATCCATAGCTGAACTGTAGCTCCCAGCACTGTCTATAGCGTGAGCATTCCACATCCAGTTTTGGAACTCAGGAGCTTCAGACCCTCCTGGTCTAGTTCCCAGGCATGGGGCTGCCGCACCCCAGCCTCAGAGGCCTCCTGCCTCTACATCTTTCCTGCTTGAATCACTATCTCCTCTGTGAAGTAGTATCCAGCAGTAAGATGGCAGGAATCTGTAATGGCTGTCTGAGCACATGGTATACTTTTATACTAAAGTGGTGCAACAGCGACACCCTGTGTCATCCTCCTGTATCTGCCATGCTGCACCAGCACAAGGGCTCTGGCCCCTGCCCAGCCCCTTGGAAACCCTGTAGCTAAAGTCCAAACAGAGGTTTCCACACCATGTGAATCAGACTGGAGGGGAATAAACCCTATGGGTCCCTACATTAGTTTGGCTCTAGTACAAGCTACTGTTTTATTATTATGCTCTCATCCTATCCCGACTAGATTACTGTACCTTCTAACTGGCCTCCCTAACTCCCATCTCTCCCCTCTACAGTCTGTATTAAACACTGCTGCCAGAATTCTCCTCCTCTCATCTAAAAGGGTACAGGCCCCTCCCCTGCTGAAGTCCTTATCATGGCTTCCTATAAAACAAAGAATATCTTATAAACTCCTCCTCATAACCTTCACTTCATTCCTCTGCACCTAAACTACATCTCATCTCTTGTTTCTCTATATGTTCTTGGCGAATCCTCCGCTCATCTCAGAGCAACTGCTTGGTTGTACCCCCCACTATTATTGCTGTTTCCCATATTAAACCCTTCTCTCTTGCGACTCCTTATATTTGGAATGTCATTCCTGAAACGCTCCGGAGAGAATCCTCCTTCAATGTCTTTAAAACGAAACTCAACGTCTACCTCTGGGAGCAGCTGGATAACACCTGAACTGGGAACTGGCACTTGATACAGTGCCACACAAAAGGTTATTGGTTAAATGAAGGAATGTTGGCCTGGAACATAGTATTTGTACCTGGATAGAGAACTGGCTAAAAGATAGACTACAAAGAGTGGTGGGAAATGGAACATTTTCTAATTGGACCAGTGTTGTTAGTGGAGTACCGCAGGGCTCTGTACTAGGTCCCTTGCTTTTCAACTTGTTTATTAATGACCTGGAGGTGGCCATTGAAAGGACTGTTTCTATTTTTGCAGATGATACTAAATTGTGCAGAACTATAGGTTCCATGCAGGATGCTGCCACTTTGCACAGTGATTTGTCTAAACTGGAAAACTGGGCAGCAAACTGGAAAATGAGGTTCAATGTTGATAAATGCAGGTTATGCACTTTGGCAAAAATAATATAAATGCAAGTTATACACTAAATGGCAATGTGTTGGGAGTTTCCTTAAATGAGAAGGATCTTGGGGTCTTTGTAGATAACACGTTGTCTAATTCTGGGCAGTGTCATTCTGTGGCTACTAAAGCAAATAAAGTTCTTATATAAAAAAGGGCATTAACTCAAGGGATGAAACATAATTATGTCTCTTTATAGGTCCCTGGTGAAGCCTCATCTGGAGTATGGGGGCAGTTTTGGACTCCAGTCCTTAAGAGGGATATAAATGAGCTGGAGAGAGTGCAGAGACTAAGTGCAACTAAACTGGTTAGAGGGAGGGAAGAGTTAAATTATGAGGGTAGACTGTCAAGGTTGGGGTTGTTTTCTCTGGAAAAAAGGCGCTTGTGAGGGGACATGATTAGACTTTACAAGTACATTAGAGGACATTATAGACAAATAGCAGGGGACCTTTTTACCCATAAAGAGAATCACGTAGCAGAGGCCTCCCCTTCAGACTAGAGGAAAAGAAGTTTCATTTAAAGGAACAGAGTAGGGGGTTCATCACAGTGAGGACAGTGAGGTTGGGGAATGCACTGCCGGGTGATGATTCAGTTAATGACTATAAGAGGGACTTGGATGATTTCTTGGACAGACATAATACAAAGGCTATTGTGATTAGTGATGGGCGAATTTATTCGCCAGGCGTGAATTTGCGGCGAATTTGCGCGTTTCGCCGCCAGCGAATAAATTCGCGAATCGCCCGCGAATAAATTCGCGAATCGCCCGCGAAAATTCGCGTCAAAAAATTCGCCGGCGTCAAAATTTTTTTTCGAAAAACGGACGCCGGCGCCAAAAACGGGCGCAAATTCGCCCATCACTAATTGTGATACTAAACTCTATAGTTAGTATAGATATGGGTATATAGAATTTATGTGACAGTAGGGAGGGGTGTGTGTATGAGGCTGGGTTTTCATTTGGAGGGGTTGAACTTGATGGACTTTGTCCTTTTTCAACCCAATTTAACTATGTAACTATGTAACTTATTTGACAGTATAACAAACTGTAACCTACAGCAGTTAATATCCCTCCAAATTGTGTCTGTATGTTACCCTCCCATTTAGACTGTAAACCCTATGGGGTAGGGTCCTCCAGCCTTTTGTCTCCTTGACACTGAGCACTTAATCTGTATTGTAATTATATTTATATTTACATGAATTGTATTTTTAATAATGCACTTATTGTTACTTTTTATTTCAATGACCCCTTGTTTGTTACTTCTTATTTATTGTTTTGCTGTACAGTGCTCTGCCTTTAAGGAGCTCTATACAAATAAAAATATACATACATACGTACATACATTACCGAGAAAAAGGAAATCATTTTTTGGATAAAATAGAGTCTATGGGAGATGACCTTTCCTTAATTTGGAGCCTTCTGGATAACAGCATTCCAGATAATGGATCCAGTGTCAGACTGGGACACCAGGGGCCACCCAAAAACCTTTGATCTTCATACCTTAAGTCTACTGGAAAATCATGTAAACATGAAATAAACCCAATAGGCTGTTATTGCTTCCAATAAGCATTTATTGTATCTTAGTTGGGATCAAGTGCAAGTTACTGTTTTATTATTACACAGAAAAAGGAAATCATTTTTTAAAATTGGATTATTTAGATAAAATGGAGTCTATGGGAGCCTTTCCCTAATTCAGAGCTTTCTGGGCAATGAGTTTCCAGATAGCGGATACCTGTATAATCAGCACATGCCCATCAAGCCTGTTTCATAGAGAGCTTTTAAGACCTATCTGTACATATATAAATATATGACCATGGTCTTCATGAGAAGGTCTATTTACAAAGGTGAGTGCAAACCCCTATTCAGAAAGGAACCTGCACCCATACGTTCTTCTTTACACCAAAGTACCTCCTGCATAGTAGTATTGATTCTCCTTCTCTTGCACTTTCCTGATGATGACCACAATTGGGGTGGAAACATGTTGAGGACAAGCAAAAGCATTTTTTTTAAAAGACATGGAGTAAGGAGAACTTAACCAGTCCCCTATTCTTATAACAATAAATATTGTGTGGAATAAAAACCTTAAATATTTTGTGAAAAGAAAAGAGAAGGACTAAGGCGCTGGATGGGAGCCATGATGCTGACAGTGCGATTATGATGGGATGGCTTCCATAGCAGAGCAATGACTAAGTCAGCAAACACTGTCTTGGCATTAAAGAATTCAGTGGGAAGGCCAAGCGTTGCCGAAAGAGACTTGGCTAACAAGTTCAGCGCTTGGATAGCTATTGTGTTTTATTGGATGTGTGTGAAAGCGAAATAAAACAATAATATATAAAAAAAAATCTAAGATTTGGGACGTGATAGTCTTAACGTTGAAGAAATGGTTTTCTAACGTGGCCCTTGGATTGTTTCTTGCGTCTTCAAAAATGCAACGGTGCATATGGAGCTGCTTAAAGCGGAACAATTATTCTCCATTTAAGCAGGGATGACAGTCAAATAAGATCCATCCCAGAACAATGCTCAGGGAGTGAACCCCAGTCCTACAGAGCCTCTTATTAAACCCACATGTCTCGCAGTAAAAAAGCCCACAATTCCTGCCTCGGAGTATCTATAAAACGGAGGATTTGCGGGTAATTAGATACATATTCACCATCATCTCTGGACACTTTCTCCACTTTACACTCAGAAAGTCATTATCTACTTCCAGCAATTGTTTCATTTCACCTTTCATGAGCAAATCCCATCGGTCATTTCTCTTCCTACCGACCACATAAAATAAGACACCGGCATTTCATTTGCTCCTTATAATGGCGATTAGCTTTGTAACGTAATACGATTACAGTGGGACCTGGTGAAACTGTATCATCTGCAATGTCACCTGCTTCCTCCATTGCTTCCTCCATTGTTCCCCTCACTCACAGGGACATGGAAATGACTTCAGTTTTGATTAGATACATCCAGGGGCTTTGCTGAAAAATAAATTCCCTTAAAATTCTGAAAATATCCTTGTCTAACAGGCAGGTTTAATGACTAATTTTAAGGTAATGACCTTAGACTGTAAGCTCCACTGGGGCAGGGAATGATAGGAATCCGATAGTATACTTAGATTGTAAGCTCACTGAGGTAGAGACTGATGGGAATGTGATAGGGACCTTAGATTGTAAACTCCACTCTGACAGGGACTGATGGGAATGTGATAGGGGCCTTAGATTGTAAGCTCACTGGGGCAGAGACTGATGGGAATGTGATAGGGGCCTTAGATTGTAAGCTCACTGGGGCAGAGACTGATGGGAATGTGATAGGGAACTTAGATTGTAAACTCACTGAGGAAGAGACTGGTGGAATTGTGATAAGGGCCTTAGATTGTCAGCTCCACTGGGGCAGGGAATGATGGGAATGTGATATGGACCTTAGATAGTAAGCTCCACTGCAACAGAGACTGATGGGAATATGATAGGGACCTTAGATTGTAAGCTCACTGGGACAGGGACTGATGGAAATGTGATAATGACTTTAGAAGAAGAATTATTTTAAACTTACTCAGAATAACACTTCCAACAACACAGTAATATGCTCATGTAACAGTAACCTCAGAAGCATTTGGGTATTGTCACTGTCTCAGGAAAACTGATACAAGCTGATTTTCACATCTCTTTAGAAGTTAGGGGGAGATTTTGGGTGAGTGCTTATTTGTACCCCGGGTACCCCTGGAACTATAGCAGGGTGACACCCCAATGTTTCTATATATCTGTAACCTTGTTATGAGCTAAGGGGGCCCAGTCTGAAGGCCAGTTAGGGGGAGATTTGGGGTGAGTGCTTATTTGTACCCTGGGTACCCCTGGAACTATAGCAGGGTGATACCCCAATGTTTCTATATATCTGTAACCTTGTTATGAGCTAGGGGGGCCCAGTCTGAAGGTCAGTTAGGGGGAGATTTGGGGTGAGTGCTTAATTGTACCCTGGGTACCCCTGGAACTATAGCAGGGTGACACCCCAATGTTTCTATATATCTGTAACCTTGTTATGAGCTAAGGGGGCCCAGTCTGAAGGTCAGTTAGGGGGAGATTTGGGGTGAGTGTTTATTTGTGCCCTGGGTACCCCCTGGAACTATAGCAGGGTGATACCCCAATGTTTCTATATATCTGTAACCTTGTTATGAGCTAAGGGGGTCCAGTCTGAAGGTCAGTTAGGGGGAGATTTGGGGTGAGTGTTTATTTGTGCCCTGGGTACCCCCTGGAACTATAGCAGGGTGATACCCCAATGTTTCTATATATCTGTAACCTTGTTATGAGCTAAGGGGGCCCAGTCTGAAGGTCAGTTAGGGGGAGATTTGGGGTGAGTGCTTATTTGTACCCTGGGTACCCCTGGAACTATAACAGGGTGACTGTTACCCCAATGTTTCTATATATCTGTAACCTTGTTATGAGCTAAGGGGGCCCAGTCTGAAGGTCAGTTAGGGGGAGATTTGGGGTGAGTGTTATTTGTATCCTGGGTACCCCTGGAACTATAGCAGGATGACACCCCAATGTGTCTATATATCTGTAACCTTGTTATGAGCTAAGGGGCCCAGTCTGAAGGTCAGTTAGGGGGAGATTTGGGGTGAGTGTTTATTTGTGCCCTGGGTACCCCTGGAACTATAGCAGGGTGACACCCCAATGTGTCTATATATCTGTAACCTTGTTACAAAACCTTTGACTATTGTCTGAAATATTGGAGTAAGAAATGAACCTGCAATTGTTCATCAATAAACCAGTTTTGAAATACTGTAACTGTCTGTAGTTTTTGAATGATGCATTTTGAACTGTCCCCATTGTGGCTCATATTTATTGTCATTTTCCTGTAACACAATACTGCACAATGGGAAGCAACCAGCCCAACGAGAAGGTAACACATCTCCAGGGTTGTCAGTGCAGTACCGACGTTTTGCTATTGTCGTCATTACAATGGGCAGGAATTCTCGTCTTACATAAACTGTAAAAGTATTATTTACAAGTCAGTTGCATGAATAGTAAAATATTAAATTGCATCATGTATATTTCGGCTATTTCAGAGGGACAAGCTTGGTAGACAGTGGCACAAACACTATTGTGTAATGTGTATCTTATAGGTGAGCTTCAAAGGGATCTGTATGTCAAGAGAGATGTGAAAATCAGCTTGTATCCTGAGACAGTGACGATACCTAATGCTTCTGAGGTTACTGTTGCATGAACATGAGCATATTACTGTGTTGTTGGCAGTGTTATTCTGAGTAAGTTTGAAATAATTCTTCATGAATGTCTTTTTGAGTGTGTTCTCCAAACTACTACTATAGGCACCATCTCTCCCTACTATACCTGCTATCCCACAGTCACACTCCCTTCCCAGAGACTATTATCCACTGTTACTATAGGCACCATCTCTCCCTACTATACCTGCTATCCCACAGTCACACTCCCTTCCCAGAGACTATTATCCCACTGTTACTATAGGCACCATCTCTCCCTACTATACCTGCTATCCCACAGTCACACTCCCTTCCCAGAGACTATTATCCCACTGTTACTATAGGCACCATCTCTCCCTACTATACCTGCTATCCCACAGTCACACTCCCTTCCCAGAGACTATTATCCCACTGTTACTATAGACACCATCTCTCCCTACTATACCTGTTATCCCACAGTCACACTCCCTTCCCAGAGACTATTATCCACTGTTACTATAGACACCATCTCTCCCTACTATACCTGCTATCCCACAGTCACACTCCCTTCCCAGAGACTATTATCCACTGTTACTATAGGCACCATCTCTCCCTACTATACCTGCTATCCCACAGTCACACTCCCTTCCCAGAGACTATTATCCCACTGTTACTATAGGCACCATCTCTCCCTACTATACCTGCTATCCCACAGTCACACTCCCTTCCCAGAGACTATTATCCACTGTTACTATAGGCACCATCTCTCCCTACTATACCTGCTATCCCACAGTCACACTCGCTTCCCAGAGACTATTATCCACTGTTACTATAGGCACCATCTCTTCCTACTATACCTGCTATCCCACAGTCACACTCCCTTCCTAGAGACTATTATCCCACTGTTACTATAGACACCATCTCTCCCTACTATACCTGCTATCCCACAGTCACACTTCCTTCCCAGAGACTATTATCCCACTGTTACTATAGACACCATCTCTCCCTACTATACCTGCTATCCCACAGTCACACTCCCTTCCCAGAGACTATTATCCCACTGTTACTATAGGCACCATCTCTCCCTACTATACCTGCTATCCCACAGTCACACTCCCTTCCCAGAGACTATTATCCCACTGTTACTATAGACACCATCTCTCCCTACTATAAATGCTATCCTACAGTCACACTCCCTTCCCAGAGCCTATTATCCACTGTTACTATAGACACCATCTCTCCCTACTATACCTGCTATCCCACAGTCACACTCCCTTCCCAGAGACTATTATCCACTGTTACTATAGGCACCATCTCTCCCTACTATAAATGCTATCCTACAGTCACACTCCCTTCCCAGAGCCTATTATCCACTGTTACTATAGACACCATCTCTCCCTACTATACCTGCTATCCTACAGTCACACTCCCTTCCCAGAGACTATTATCCACTGTTACTATAGTTACTATGTTACTATAGGCACCATCTCTCCCTACTATACCTGCTTTCCCACAGTCACACTCCCTTCCCAGAGACTATTATCCACTGTTACTATAGGCACCATCTCTCCCTACTATACCTGCTATCCCACAGTCACACTCCCTTCCCACAGACTATTATCCACTGTTACTATAGACACCATCTCTCCCTACTATACCTACTATCCCACAGTCACACTCCCTTCCCAGAGACTATTATCCACTGTTACTATAGACACAATCTCTCCCTACTATACCTGCTATCCCACAGTCACACTCCCTTCCCAGAGACTATTATCCACTGTTACTATAGACACCATCTCTCCCTACTATACCTGCTATCCCACAGCCACACTCCCTTCCCAGAGACTATTATCCACTGTTACTATAGACACCATCTCTCCCTACTATACCTGCTATCCCACAGTCACACTCCCTTCCCAGAGACTATTATCCCACTGTTACTATAGGCACCATCTCTCCCTACTATACCTGCTATCCCACAGCCACACTCCCTTCCCACAGACTATTATCCACTGTTACTATAGACACCATCTCTCCCTACTATACCTGCTATCCCACAGTCACACTCCCTTCCCAGAGACTATTATCCACTGTTACTATAGACACCATCTCTCCCTACTATACCTGCTATCCCACAGTCACACTCCCTTCCCAGAGACTATTATCCACTGTTACTATAGACACCATCTCTCCCTACTATACCTGCTATCCCACAGTCACACTCCCTTCCCAGAGACTATTATCTACTGTTTACTATAGGCACCATCTCTCCCTACTATACCTGCTATCCCACAGTCACACTCCCTTCCCAGAGACTATTATCCACTGTTACTATAGACACCATCTCTCTCTACTATACCTGCTATCCCACAGTTCATTTCAAGAGATCACTGTCTGTATTGCAAAGGACACCACTGAGTAAAGTACTGATCTTTCTCATACATTTATGTAACCCAGAGTCTTACTACATGATGAGCTCAGGTCAGTTACTTTGAGTGGATAATTCTGGAGACATCTCTGTTGCATTAAGTGGTGAGCGACCCCTGATCCGTATTGTCAGAACGCCTTCAGTAGAATAAACATACATCTAACAGTACAATCCATTCCTGAGCTCCAGACACAGTAAAGCCGATGGTTGCAGAACTAATGATGGATTCGGACACATTCGCACAGCAGTAGGTGCCTTGACAGTGTTACTGTATATACTCAGCAGCTTGTTTAAAAACGTCTGATCTTTTAAATCAGCTCCCGAGCTGGGTCCTGTCCAAACAACTTCCCTGCTGTTCTTTATTGATGTAAATAGTTGGGAACATTCTCCTTTTTGTGAAGTGGCAAAGAAAGTATTTGGAGTCATCTGTGAAGGTCTCCTGGTGGCAACATGTGTGAAGATGAGGCACCCCGGGTTCCCTGCACTTTCCTTGGCTGTGATTGGCTGAGTTTTGACCTCCACATGGGAAACTGCTTGACTATCATCAGATTTAAAAGTCAAAAGTGTATGAAAACTTGTCCTTTAGAGTTAACGCATTGGATGGAGAAGACAAGTCCAACCCAAGACGCGATGCCATTGTTTTTTTATTTTTCAATGTTCTCCTTTTTTTTTAAGTGTCATTTACCTTTTCCATTCACATATAATTATTTACAGTCGAGTGCTAAAAGGTATTGGGCCAGAATCCCTTTCCTAATCTCTTTCCTTTGACCATTTTCCCAGCCGATCCCTAAATCACTTTAATAGATGGGGTCGGATTTGCTCATAAGGTCTCAGCTCATCTATCTGGCTCTCGACTATCTGATTTCCCTGGAAGAGAGGATTGAGGACGGTGTCTATGAATTTGCTCCAGCTAACAAGACGTGGAAGTCAAGTCTAAAAAATATGCTAAGCAGACACAATCCATGGGAATCCTCATGTCTAAAAACCTGACTTCTGTTCTCCAGAATAATCCCTCTTTAAAATCCCAGGTCATGGAGACATCTTGAGAAGATATTTTTCTTACCTATATAAATTAAACCTATTAACGTGCCTGACAGTTGCTGCTAGAAGTGAGTCATGACAAACCGTTGGGTCTTTCCATGTAATTCACTAAATGCCAGTGCTGATAAAGCTCCTATGATAATAAGTGGGGAGCGGTTTCTTATTGGACGATACTATGACAAGCAATCAGGGGGATTATAATTAATCCTTCTTGGAGGCAAAATCAGCCTATTGGGTTTATTTAATGTTTACATGATTTCTGAGCAGAATTAAGTAATGGAGATCCAAATTACGGAAAGATCCCTTATCCAGTAAACCCCAGGTCCCAAGCATTCTGGATAACAGGTCCCATAACAGGACCTGAATATGGAGTTGTCTGTGGTGTTTTCTGTTTATATGACATTGTGGATAGATCGACGGTGATTCCATTCTGCCCAGCAAAGCAGTTATAGAGGGGCGGGGCATAGCTGCAACTGCCATGAGCATTACATTTATGTGCAGCCTTCACTGTATATTATTATAAGCCCCCCCTTGAAGGGGGTGTTCACTTTAAATTAACTGTTAGTATGATGTAGAGAGGGATATTCTGAGACAATTTGCAATTGGTTTTCATTTTTTATTATTTGTGGTTTTTGAGTTATTTAGCTTTTTATTCAGCAGCTCTCCCGTTTGCAATTTCAGCAATCTGGTTGCTAGGGTCCAAATTCCCCTAGCAACCATGCATTGATTTTAATAAGAGACTGGAATATGAATAGAAGAGGCCTGAATAGAAAGAAGAGTAATAAAAGGTAGCAATAACAATGAGGGGGTTATTTACTAAATCTAATATTTTTAAATAAAAAACCCTCAACCAAACTCCCATACCTGATTTTACCTAATTTATTATTAACAAAAATATTGATTTAATCGGTTCCGGTAAAACCTCGATAAAATCGAGCGAAAACCCGAATTGTATGATTTTTCAGGTTTTTTTTTACCAAATCGCTCTATTCTTTTGGGCTTTTTCCCGAAAAGCCCAAATTTTTCATATTTTTCCCTGAAAAGCCCCAAATGGTGAGATTTTCAGTGTAATTCCAGCGCAGACCATGGAAACTTCAAAATAGGATAAGGACCTCTGCCTTTGACTTATACACAACCTCGGCAGGTCTGACATGGCAGATATTCTGGATACGGCCTTTTTGCAGCATTGGGCTTTAATAAATCTTGAAAAATTCAAGTTTGTGAAATTTGAATTTTGCCCCAAAAAGCCTGACCAGAGTTTAGTAAAAAAAAAAACCTAAATGTGTAGCCTTAAAGAGCATTAGTTTTTTACATTGGGTCAGTGACCCCCATTTGAGAGCTGGAAAGAGTCAGAAAAAGAAGGGAAATTATTTTAAAACTATCAAAGATAATGAAGACCAATTGAAAAGTTGCTTAGAATTGGCCATTCTTTAATATACCAAACTTAAAGGGGCTGTTCACCTTTAAATGAACTATT
This sequence comes from Xenopus laevis, assembly GCF_017654675.1. Lineage (NCBI taxonomy): Eukaryota > Metazoa > Chordata > Amphibia > Anura > Pipidae > Xenopus > Xenopus laevis. Next base: position 185,296,455 of record NC_054373.1, read on the forward strand.
AGTAGGATGTGGAGACTGATATTCTGAGACAATTTGTAATTGTTTTTCATTTTTTATTATTTGTGGTTTTTGAGTTATTTAGCTTTTTATTCAGCGGCTCTCCAGTTTGTAATTTCAGCCATCTGGTTGCTATGGTTCAAATTCCCCTAGCAACCATGCATTGATTTGAATAAGAAACTGGAATATGAATAGGAGAGGCCTGAATAGAAAGAGAAGTAATAAAAAGTAACAATAATAATAAATGTGTAGCCTTATAGACATTTGTTTTTTAGATGGGGTCAGTGACCCCCATTTGAAAGCTGGAAAGAGTCGGAAGAAAAAGGCAAATAATTCAAAAACGATATAAAAGAAAAAATGAAGCCCAGTTGAAAAGTTGCTTAGAATTAGCCATTCTATAACTTAATGAAAGCTAACTTAAAGGTGAACCACCCCTTTAGTAGTGATGGGCGGATGTATTCGGCAGGCGCAAATTTGCGACAAATTTCCATTCTCGCTGGCGTCAAACTTAGCAGTTTCTCTAATTTATTCGCTGCAACGAAACACGGAAATTAATTTGTGAAACTGCAGCTAAAGTTGAAGTTTGACGCCAGCGAGAATTTTAATGCCGGTGAATTGACGCCGGCGTCAGGATTCGCGTTTCTCAAATTTTCCTCTGTTTCGGGGGAAATTTACGAAATTTCCGGCGAAGCGAAAGAGGACAGATTCGCCCATCCCTACCCTTTACTGTAAGTGCCAAGCAGCTGTACATTCCATCCCTGACTGTGTGTGGAAATTCGGGAGGTTATTATACCTTGAGTGACATCTTATATAAACAGGGAGGCAACTGACAGCAAAGAACCTTCTCTCGGCCCAGACTGAAGAATGAAGTGTTAATGAAAACACCAAGAATTTCTTGCTCACCGATAAGCTGAACTGCCTTCTTCACGGTGATGTCATGCGCAAAGATTTCGGATGGGGGGGGAAACATTTATATATATATATATAATATTAAATAATATATTTCTGTATAATGAAAAAAAGGCCAAACTGATTTATTTTATTCAATGTATTATTAATCAGGCAGCGGAGTGAAAACCATTAGAATAATCACCTTCATTGTATCATTGTGGGTCTGGGCAGTGGGCCATGCTCCTCTCAGGCAAGTCCTTTAACTCCTGCCTTCCCCTCGGCCTCCCATCTTGATAGCGGGGCTGTTATTTATTAATAACGTCTATAGAGCGGCCTCCAAATCCCATTACAATCGTGGGACTGTTTCGCAGCAGCATTTGTGACTCCGCAAAGGACACTAAAGGCAAAGTGGACACAAAGGAGAATTTTCAGAGGCTTCTAATTCCATAGGTAGGGTCTCCCACGTGAATGTTGGGGTTCTATAGGCGCTGAAAGGGTGAAAATATCCAGCGGAAATAAAAAGTAAACGTGTAACATTTGATTCCAATCACAAGAGCGATTCTGTTCCTACAATCTACTGTCTGGGCTAAACAATAACTTGGTATATACAGTCAATGGGAAGCGAAGCTACAGCTGAAATCACTTGTGCTAAAATTAGTATGTTATAGAATGGCTAATTCTAAGCACCTTTTCCATTGCCTTTCATTATTTGTTTTTTTTACAGTTTTTGAATTATTTCTTCTTCTGAGTCTTTCCAGCTTTCAAATGGGGGTCGCTGACCCCATCTAAAAAACAAATTCTCTGTCAGGCTACAAATGTATTGTTATTGTTACTTTTTATTACTCCTCTTTCTATTCAGGTCTCTCCTATTCATATTCCAGTCTCTTATTCAAATCAATTCATGATTTCTTGGGCAACACGGGCCGTAGCAACCAGATGGCTGAAATTGCAAACTGCTGGATAAAAAGCTAAAAACTGCAAATAATAAACAATGAAACTTGCAAATTGTCCCCGGAAAATCACTTAAAGTTAAATTAAAACCCCTTTAAGAAATATCTAGGGAAATAATTTAGCAGCTTCACAAAAGTCTAGGAGTTCTTCAAAGCTACTGAGGGAAGAGGAGACGGTAGTAAACAAAATTACCAGTCCACAGATAAAACTTCTGTTTAATGAATGCCTTCCTATCTAAAAGGCTGAAACTGGGAGATGGAGGGGGTTGTTTATACTGAGCTCATTATTTCTATTTTTTTTTAAAAAGAATCCTCAAAAGTTTACATAGGGGAGAGAGGGGAGGGAACACAGGTGATAACTCAACAATAATCTGTTAGGTTTATTAAATTTTATAAAATCACAATACAGGTATGGGATCTGTTATCCGGAAACCTGTTATCCAGAAAGCGGAAAGGCCGTCTCCCATAGACTCCATTTTATCCAAATAATCCAAATGTTTAAAAATGTTTTCCTTTTTCTTATTAATAAAACAGTCGCTTGTACTTGATCCCAACTAGTGATGGGCGAATTTGCGCCGTTTCGCTTCGAATTTCGCGAAACGGCGAAAAATTCGCGAAACGGTGCCGGCGTCTCGTTTTTGACGCCGGCGCCCGCTTTTGAATTTTTCCCGCGAATTTTCGCGGGCGTTTCCCAAATTTATTCGCTGGCGGCGAATCGCGCAAATTCGCCGCGAATTCGCGCCTGGCGAATAAATTCGCCCATCACTAATCCCAGCTAAGATAGAATTAATCCTTATTGGAAGCAAAATCAGCCTATTGAGTTTATTTCATGTTTATATGATTTTCTAGTAGACTCAAAGTTTGAAGATCCAAATTATGGAAAGATCCGTTATCCATAAACCCCCAGGTTTTGAGTATTTTAGATAACAGGTCCCATACCTGCAGTGGGGTATTTAAAAGTTCCCCAGCAAACAGTTTTTTGGAATCCCCAAAATTTTCAGAATATAACTGTCGTGCATAATTATTCAGGATCTCCTATAGGCTTCTATCTAGTCTCCTGCCCTTTGATTCACTATTAGTTGAACCATATCAGTGATGTAAAGCCTATCACACAAGCTGCCCAGGCTCCCTTTCTATGAAACTGTCACGGGGGGATAGACAGAAAAGAGAAAGGCTCTCTAAATATTTTTGCTACAGACAAATACAAATTAAGATCACTATCCCCAAATGTCCACCCTCTTACACTCCAGCATCAATATAACAAATCAATGGTGTCTTAAAGGTCCGGGCCCAGGCTGACAATCTATTTCAGACAACCCCTGTGTCTCTAGGTAGGACAGACCTACTATGACATGGATATTTAGTGGAGACAATTCACTGGGGCTTTAAGGTTCAGTGACTCCTTTACTAGTATTTCTCCAACCTAAAATGGAAAGTTTGGCTGCACTTCTAGGTTACAGTCAGTGATTGTGTTTGGCAGCTCAATCCAAACAGCTAAGTGTATTTGGTAACATATACGGGATCACTAATCAGTCCCAGAGATATTGACGTTCTCCTCACCTTCTCAGTGCAGGCACGGCTGCGGCCAACTTATGTTTTCCATGGGTTTAGGAGAAAATCCCTTTCAGACACCGCCCTAGGGAGACCTTTTCTCCTGAATGGTCCAAATGCCGGTGAAGCATTAGTGGGTAATGAGGAAGATTGTGCTCCGTAAACATTTACAGAGGGAGCCGGCCTGTGGGAAGGGAATATGGATGGCATGCTAACATCGCTAAGCCCAACTGAGAAGGCTTTTTAAACACTGGTGGTTTGTGTTTATAATGTGGCTCTCTATATTTATGCGTTTGTACTCAGGCATGGTGTGTCTGCTCTGCGTATGGAACTGTGTTTAGATCTGCACAGTATATTATGGGGTGGAAAGTCTTAGAGTTCTCTGAAATATTCATGTGTAAATATGCGGCTGATGTAGGTTGATGTATTTAGGCATATGGTAAAATAGATATACTTACTAGCAGTGTAAAGCTGCCCTCTAGTTGGTAAGGGGATGAAGATCCTACATGATAGATAAGGGTAGGATGGAGCCAAAAAGAATGGGAGATCATATAGTAGATCCCACATGGTAGGGAGATCTGGTTTCCAAACCGGTGTTGAAGATAAGGTTGGTGTTGATAAAAGCTCTCCATCTTAATGGTGGAGGAGATGTGGGTGAACCTAGGAGAAGGGTGCACTTTAAGCCAGCGTAGGGGTCTCTGAATGAGAAAGAATACATCGAGTTCTAGCTCCCAAACTTAATGATTGGAGCAGTACAATGTAGACATGACTGGGTGGCTGGAAGCTCTACTAAGTAGACATTATAGTAGTCCTATTATTGGTAATGTAACATAATCCAGATATAAGAGTCAGAGGGGATTGAAGCCCAACATAGATGCACTCCCTAATTCTAGGAAGTATAGAGGCCTCTGAGTGAGAAAAAACAAGCCGAGTGCTAGTTCTCAAACTAAGCGATTGCAGCAGCAAGGTAGACATGACTGGGTGGCTGGAAGCTCTACCAAGGAGACAATAATAATAATAGTCCTGTTATTGGTAATGTGACATAATCCAGATATGAGTTAAAGGGGGTCCAAACCCTACATAATCAAGTCACAGACACACTCTCTAATTCTAGGGAGTATAGGGGCCTCTGAATGAGAAAGAATAAGCCGAGTTCTAGCTCCCAAACTTAATGATTGGAGCAGTACAAGGTAGACATGACTGGGTGGCTGGAAGCTCTACCAAGAAGACAATAATAATAATAGTCCTGTTATCGGTAATGTAACATAATCCAGATATGAGTTAAAGTGGGTCCAAACCCTACATAATCAAGTCCCCGATGCAATCCCTAATTCTAGGGAGTATAGGGGCCTCTGAATGAGAAAGAATAAGCTGAGCGCTAGCTCCCAAACTAAGCGATTGGAGCAGTACAAGGTAGACATGACTGGGTGGCTGGAAGCTCTACCAAGGAGACAATTACAGTTGTCTTGTTATTGGTAATGTGACATAATCCAGATATAAGAGTTAAAGGGGATCCAAACCCTATATACAACTGCCCCAGATGAACTCCCTAGATCTCTTAAATCAAGATGCGAGGGAATTTGCTAATGAGAATCCTTGGCAGGGGGGCACATTCCTTCTTCCTTCAGAAGGTCCAGAAGGTTCTAACTCCATCTACCCCATTCTGTTCACCTGCTGTATAACATGGGATACCCTAAACCCACCCCACATATGATTTCTATGGAATCTCTATCACTAATGGGACTATGCTTAGACCTTCCACTATGTGTTCCCCTTACAAGTAAGTTCTGTGGTCCTTTTATACTCGAATCACCAAATATAGGGGGTGCAGACTTTTCAGGAGTCAGTTTTACCCCATTCCTTCCCCTATATGTTGTACATGAACTATGTTGTTTTATGTTGAACTACTAATCCCAACAACTGCGACAATGTATTGGGTTTTTTTGGTGAAGGACGCTGGGAGTTGTGGTTTATCAGCATCTGGAAGGTTTTAAATTTTATATCTCTGCAGTAATAACTGCAAAGTGAGAGATGAAAAGGAGATCACCGGGAGGCTGATCTGATTCCTTCTCCATTCACTTTCATCACATTAGCAATTCATTAACAAATAGAAATCTCTTCCTCTCGGCCCATAACATAACGAAATTGATTATTAAAGGCTAAATCCTTATTCCTAATGTGATTATTATCCCAAACCTGAGAAACCTTGACTTCAGAGATAAATATTTGGCAACGGTCAGAGCTGAATACTTGGCAAATGCTCGGTAATTAAGTCATCTAATTGCTCCACTTCTGCCAGAAATTCACTATTAACCATTTACCTCTCATTAAATAACATGTTTCTGTTTCTCGCTGGGCATTTAAAGGACAAGTAAGGTGACATTTGTTTATGTAAAGGGATTTTCTTTCTAAACTTCAAAATTTCTGCAGTATTTGCTAAATTCCCCGTTATTGCAGTTATCCCTGCAGGGATCAGACCGCCTTGGAGTTCAGAACCTGTAACTTGTCTTTGGATAGCTCTTTCATTTTTTATTTTTATTTTATTTTTTTATTTCTTCCTTCCATGAAAATTTGTACCTCTGTTTTTTACATGAGAATCTTCTCCAATAAAATTCAATTCCTTTTTTTTTTTTTTTTGCACAAGTTGTTTTGATAATGGCCAAAACATTGAGAAAAAGGGCAAGCATAAAGAAAAAATTTTTAGGTGGGCAAGAACTTTTTGCTTCTGATATAAAACCCCAACTCTTCCTTGTCTTGAATGTCTAACATTATAATAAAATGTATTATATTAATAATTTAAATTCCTTTAGTTTTCGCAGATGTTGTTTTAATAAATTATGTTTTTTCAACACGGCAAAAGCACTGATAAAAATGGTGAACATAAAGAGACATTTTTAAGATGGCGAGAACTTTTTGTTTTTGAAATAAAACCCCAACTCTTACTGGTCTTGGATCTCTAATACTATAATAAAACGTATTAATAATTTCAATTCCTTTAGTTTTCGCAGAAGTTGTTTTAATAAATTATGCTGTTTCAACACGAAAAAAACACAAACGTAAGAGACATTTTTAAGATGGCGAGAACTTTTTGTTTTTGAAATAAAACCCCAACTCTTCCTGGTCTTGGCTGTCTAATATTATAATAAAATGTATGATATTAATAATTTAAATTCCTTTCTTTTCAACACGGCAAAAACACTGAGAAAAAGAGTGAATTTAAACAAACATTTTTAAGGTGGCGAGAACTTTTTGTTTTTGAAATAAAACCCTTCCTGGTCGAGGATGTCTAATATTATAATAAAATGTGTGAAACCTCCAGCAGAACTTGGGTGTATTCTCCCCAATAAGACAGGTCCCCCTAAAGACCATCATAGGTTAGACAGCAGTGAATGACTTCCACTAATGAGCTGATAAATCAGTTTATTTTGCTGCAAGAACAATATTTTTGGAGCAGCTTAAGAGGCATGAGGGCTGCAAAGGAATATCCATCACGGTGAAGGACTGTTCTTAATTGTCTGTCAGCAGTGAAAACACAAGGACATGTTTTAATTTCACATAAATAGCCCAGTTAGCTTACATTTCAAACGTCCCACTCATTGTCCTGTCAATGGCCTTTCTCTAACCCGGAAAAAGGAACGTTGCCAATATGGGCACCAAAAGAGCTGCCATTTCCCATGACTCTGTGCAAAGAGGGTGTTTGCAAGGTACAATTATCATTCCTATCCACCTTATATATATTTTTTCCTTTTGGCCAAGTATCGTCCAAGCTCCAAGTATTGCCCAAGCTCCAAGTATCGCCCAAGTTCCAAGTATTGCCCAAGCTCCAAGTATTGCCCAAACTCCAAGTATCTCCCAAGCTCCAAGTATCTCCCAAGCTCCAAGTATTGCCCAAGCTCCAAGTATTGCCCAAGCTCCAAGTATTGCCCAAGCTCCAAGTATTGCCCAAGCTCCAAGTATCGCCCAAGCTCCAAGTATCGCCCAAGCTCCAAGTATCTCCCAAGCTCCAAGTATCGCCCAAGCTCCAAGTATCTCCCAAGCTCCAAGTATTGCCCAAGCTCCAAGTATCGCCCAAGCTCCAAGTATCTCTCAAGTAAGGCTTTCAAGCTAACTGCACCTTGGTGTAACTTTGAATTCAAATTGGAACAGCAATGCCAGTTAAAAAGAAATGCATTTTTGACCTATTTTTAGGGCATTAGAGCAGCGTTTCAGGCCTTTCTTGGCTCTTTATCAAGCTTCTTCAACCTTGGAAAAGCTTTTCCCCACAAAATAAGATGCATGGAAACAATTCTCCAGATATGTTTCATGTCATCCGGGGGAAATGTGACTCTGTAAGTGTGAACACAAGTCAGGGACTTCTGAATTCTCTGCGCTGAATAAACACAGACAGGGCACTGCATTCACTTGCTGCTATGGCAGAAAAACATAAGACAAGATGGCCTCATTTACAAAGTAGTGAAAATATGTTTTTTTTACCCACAATGCAACATTATTTTGTAGAATAATGAGGATGCTAATTTGGAATTAGGGTTGACATTAGCCAACTGTTGAAAGCTCTTTTGATATTTTAGGGGCCATTAATAAGCAAGAGCTCACCCCTTAGTGCAAATTGAAGGACTTGGTGGTATGGTGCCCACTGAAGAGTGCAGCATCAGGAAACACAGCTCAGGCCCAGTCCTAATACCTGCCTTAGGACAGGCAGAAACAACAGGGCCCCAATGCAGGTTTCATGTCCTATCACTCCTGCCTTGTGCCTCAGAATGGTGGGGGGGGCTGGAGAGGAAGAAACCAAAGTACCCCCCACCACTAATACAACACAAAGTAACACAGTCAGCACTGCATTAGCAAAGGGAGCCACATGTTTTCAAAATGAAGTGCACAGGGCTGCAGCTATTTCCACAATACATCTTGCAAAAAAGTGCAAAATGTGGCATTACTTTGCATTTTGCACCCTATATGAGATGTTGTAGTTGAGCCCTTTTGATTGTGTCTATGTGGGTGAAAATTGCATTATTTCCATCAGAATTATGCTCATGCTATATGCTATTGAAAAATTTGCATTGGGTCCCCATCCCCGTTAGAGCCTGGTGCACCTCCAAGGGCCACATTGTTTTCAGTGAATCGATGCACCCTGTTTAGCACTCAGTTGCATTCATCAGAGCAGGCTGAGTCGACACATTGATTATTTAAGAATCTGTGCCTTTTCCATTGCTACAAATGAAGGAGTCAGGAATGGCTTTGCAAGCATCATCATGAAGATATCCTGCTTCATATATAACACCCAGATTGGTCCATTAGAAGGTATAGAAACCATAAGAAATCTCTGTAACCCAAGACCTACACACAGCCTTGCACACTGTAGACTAGAGGAGATAGGATGCATGCTGAGGCCAAGTTCCTGGGCTGGGGAACTATGAATCACTGGCTGGAAATGAAATGCAATAAATCACTTGCCTGAAATGTTTTTGCATCGAGTGAATGTGGAACAATTTTCCTACTTTGCTTGTTTATTGAGTTCACTTAAAAGAATCAGGTTCATCCCAGGTGGTTTCTTCTAAGCATGACAGAACCAAAAGAACCTTGGCTTTGGCCTTGGAAGCAAGAGGCTCTCGTGTAATGCCACTAATCTGGAAACCATAGTAAGGATTCAACTGGACACCCACTTTCACTTATTGTTAGAAGCACAGTCACTTCTCTATATAATGTACAGTGTATAGGGTTAGGGTTAGGTGAGCAAAAGTTCTATAAAGACGTGTTGGGGAGCTCCCCAGCTTATGGAGGTCAGGCTTCCCTTCTTGCTGTGCATTAAGCGACCTCATTATCTCAGAGTTACATTAATTATTCCTTAAAGGTCAGGAAACTATTAAAGGGACATTATATAGACCAACAACAAAAAGGCAAGTGCCCAAGCCCTTGGTACACCTAAGTGCAGCCATTTTTCCAACAGAACTGTTCACTCTTACCTTGAATACTTGAACGTCCAATAAAGACAAACGGGCATGGATAAAAATCTCGAGGAGGGACCAGGTGTTCCCTCAAACTCAAAACTACATCTGTAAACTAATAATGTATGGAACTAATAATGAATGGAAGCTGCACCCCATCTTTACGACTTTCCTTAGGGCTCCAATAATTGGAAATACCCATGGAAAATGAACCATTACACGTGTTTGGTCTAATGCAAACTACGCCTTTTGAAAAACAAAACAATGACAGGTATGGGATCCGTTATCCAGAAACCCCTTATCCAGAAATCTCCTAACTAGTGGAAGGCCGTCTCCCATAGACTCCTTTTTAGCCAAATAATCCAAATATTTCTGTGTAATAATAAAACAGTCGCTTGTACTTGATCCCAACTAAGATATAATTAATCCTTATTGGAAGCAAAACCAGCCTATTGGGTTTATTAGGGGGCCGATTCATCAAGGGTCGAATATCGAGGGTTAATTAACCCTCGATATTCGACTAGGAACTAAAATCCTTCGACTTCGAATATCGAAGTCGAAAGATTTAGCGCAAATGCTACGATCGAACGATCGAAGGATTATTCCTTCGATCGAACGATTAAATCCTTCGATCGAACGATTAAATCCTTCGATCGAACAATTAAATCCTTTGAATCGAACGATTCCAAGGATTTAAATCCAACGATCGAAGGAATATCCTTCGATCAAAAAAACTTAGGCAAGCCTATGGGGACCTTCCCCATAGGCTAACATTGACTTCGGTAGCTTTTAGCTGCTGAAGTAGGGGGTCGAAGTTTTTTTTAAAGAGGCAGTACTTCGACTATCGAATGGTCGAATAGTCGAACGATTTCTAGTTCGAATCCTTCGATTCGAAGTCGTAGTCGAAGGTCGAAGTAGCCCATTCGATGGTCGAAGTAGCCCAAAAAACACTTCGAAATTCAAAGTTTTTTTACTTCGAATCCTTCACTCGAGCTTGATGAATCGGCCCCTTAATGTTCAAATGATTTTCTAGTAGACTTAAGGTATGAAGATCCAAATTACAGAAAGATCCATTATCCGGAAAACCCCAGGCCCTAAGCATTATGGATAACAGGTTCCATGCTTTATATTTATTTTATGCCTTTTATCCACCAGTGCTATAACCGGCACTTAAACAATAGAAAATCTATTCCCCAATTTATTAAGCTGAGCACTTAGTCCAGTGTACTTTTTACTTCTCCTTCTACTCAGTTCTTACAATGAAGGTTTTCTCCTCCGGCTCCTTCTCTGATCTTCAATCCCCCCCCCACTCTCCCTCACTTAAAAATCAATTTATACAAAAACAGTCATCATTGTTCGAACACTTATCTTCATTAGCTGGTGGAACTCGGCTGAGGACAAGGGCTGCCAAGTCTCCTTTCCAAAAACCGACTCGGGAATCCAACAATTGAGATGTGGGCGCTGCTAAATGAGCCTCTCTGGTCAGATGTGGGGGTTCTATTGTGAAATGCAATGGGCAGAAGAGCTTGCACTCGTGTGCACATTTCATCTTGCTCACGCCATTGGCACCAGATTTCTATAAGGGAATTGCGCCACATACTAAACGTCTCAGCTTTGGTGATCTTTGCTCCCTGCTTTCATATGTTATGAGTGTACATTCAAATACACGGTTCCTGGTAGCAATACAAGGGAAATGGAGCTTCCAAAATAGCTTTGAATAGAACTTTTTTGGAGGCGCTCCAGCCTCCGATTCAGACACAGTACATATATTTATTTTTTATTGTCCTTTTACTGGATATGTTTTACGTCTCCGCTAAGATTTATGACTCTTCTCCATGACTTTTTCCGCTGATGAACTGATGTAGCATTTTAATATTGGAGTTCCGTTCCAGCTTCAGCTTATATTAGCGCTGACATTGGAGAGTTTGAATTTTCCACAAGATCAGTCTTGCCCGCTTGCTCTGTTTACAGAGTTGTATCTCCCTTTCTTCTCTGTTTAACCAGCCAGCACATTCTCTCTATTGAGCTTACACAGACCTCATTCTATTGAAACGGCTGCACATACCTGTCATGTGTCACACGACTTCACAATGTACAGTCATATACGGTGTTTGCTTCTGTGTGGCTTAAACTATCTTCTCTTCTGTGGTTTGTACATGTCTCTTATGCAGTATAATTATTCCCATATATTCCTTCACTGGGCCAAAAATCAGCTCCATCACTTCAACCAGAGTTACTAACATATATGATAAAGTACAGCATATGTCATACTCAGAGTTCCCTGTATAACTCAGCCTGCAGCCTTGTGCCTTTATATGGTCACAGAACAACCCCTCAGTGACTTCTAATATCCTTATCATTTACAGTAGGGGGTACATTATCCCTTATAATACATGAGTGATACTCAGAGTTCCCTGTATAACTCAGCCTGCAGCCTTGTGCCTTTATATGGTCACAGAACAACCCCTCAGTGACTTCTAATATCCTTATCATTTACAGTAGGGGGTACATTATCCCTTATAATACATGAGTGATACTCAGAGTTCCCTGTATAACTCAGCCTGCAGCCTTGTGCCTTTATATGGTCACAGAACAACCCCTCAGTGACTTCTAATATCCTTATCATTTACAGTAGGGGGTACATTATCCCTTATAATACATGAGTGATACTCAGAGTTCCCTGTATAACTCAGCCTGCAGCCTTGTGCCTTTATATGGTCACAGAACAACCCCTCAGTGACTTCTAATATCCTTATCATTTACAGTAGGGGGTACATTATCCCTTATAATACATGAGTGATACTCAGAGTTCCCTGTATAACTCAGCCTGCAGCCTTGTGCCTTTATATGGTCACAGAACAACCCCTCAGTGACTTCTAATATCCTTATCATTTACAGTAGGGGGTACATTATCCCTTATAATACATGAGTGATACTCAGAGTTCCCTGTATAACTCAGCCTGCAGCCTTGTGCCTTTATATGGTCACAGAACAACCCCTCAGTGACTTCTAATATCCTTATCATTTACAGTAGGGGGTACATTATCCCTTATAATACATGAGTGATACTCAGAGTTCCCTGTATAAGTCAGCCTGCAGCCTTGTGCCTTTATATGGTCACAGATAGATGTGGGGAAGTGTTTCTATGCATGAGTATTGGAGGGATATAATATAATACCTCAGTTGATCCTGTTTTCTTGGAGAAAGGTTCATTATTCCAGGTGGAGAGCTGCCAGTGCCAGGAGCTTGATCTAGAGAATTCCATGACGCCCCTGATTGAGTCACAATGGCAGCAGTCCCGCTGAGCACAATCGCTTTCTGTTTTTCCTTTAATTGGGTATTTGAAAGAGTTTATGGATTTGTTTTGGCAACAAAATATACCCGAACAATGAAATGAAATTGGTGGGATTTTTTAGCCATTAATATTGTTTATCATTTTTTATTAGGCCGTGATTTAGCCAAAATCCTGTTTAACATATATTTTATTGCTGCCCCTTTTCCCTTCCAACCATTAATAAAAGCAAGAAGCCAGAATGGATTATAAAGTGATCTATAGGAGACGTGTTCCAGCACATGGACGCTTTATAGCACAGAGCATCTCACACTGAAGAAATTACTTTTATTGACAAAAAATACAGATTTCCTATAGAACAACTTAAAAAAAATCATCAATGTAACTAACATTGAACTTGTGTTCTTGTTTATTAAAGAAACAGAGCTTACCGCTGGAGAAATCCAATAAGTTATTTATTATTGATATGGCTGCCCTGCTCTATGGCAGCTGAGATTCTAGCTATCTGTATAACAGAGCATTCTGTCCCAGTGGCTGCACAGATCCTATCTGATCCCCATTGTAAGCAGCAGTCCTGTCCTGCTTTATGGCAGCTGAGATTCTAGCTATCTGTATAACAGAACATTCTGTCCCAGTGGCTGCACAGATCCTATCTGATCCACATTGTAAGCAGCAGTCTTGTCCTGCTTTATGGCAGCTGAGATTCTAGCTATCTGTATAACAGAGCATTCTGTCCCAGTGGCTGCACAGATCCTATCTGATCCCCATTGCAAGCAGCAGTCCTGTCCTGCTTTATGGCAGCTGAGATTCTAGCTATCTGTATAACAGAACATTCTGTCCCAGTGGCTGCACAGATCCTATCTGATCCCCATTGTAAGCAGCAGTCCTGCCCTGCTTTATGGCAGCTGAGATTCTAGCTATCTGTATAACAGAACATTCTGTCCCAGTGGCTGCACAGATCCTATCTGATCCCCATTGTAAGCAGCAGTCCTGTCCTGCTTTATGGCAGCTGAGATTCTAGCTATCTGTATAACAGAACATTCTGTCCCAGTGGCTGCACAGATCCTATCTGATCCCCATTGTAAGCAGCAGTCCTGTCCTGCTTTATGGCAGCTGAGATTCTAGCTATCTGTATAACAGAACATTCTGTCCCAGTGGCTGCACAGATCCTATCTGATCCCCATTGTAAGCAGCAGTCCTGCCCTGCTTTATGGCAGCTGAGATTCTAGCTATCTGTATAACAGAACATTCTGTCCCAGTGGCTGCACAGATCCTATCTGATCCCCATTGTAAGCAGCAGTCCTGTCCTGCTTTATGGCAGCTGAGATTCTAGCTATCTGTATAACAGAACATTCTGTTCCAGTGGCTGCACAGATCCTATCTGATCCACATTGTAAGCAGCAGTCCTGTCCTGCTTTATGGCAGCTGAGATTCTAGCTATCTGTATAACAGAGCATTCTGTCCCAGTGGCTGCACAGATCCTATCTGATCCCCATTGTAAGCAGCAGTCCTGTCCTGCTTTATGGCAGCTGAGATTCTAGCTATCTGTATAACAGAACATTCTGTCCCAGTGGCTGCACAGATCCTATCTGATCCACATTGTAAGCAGCAGTCCTGTCCTGCTTTATGGCAGCTGAGATTCTAGCTATCTGTATAACAGAGCATTCTGTCCCAGTGGCTGCACAGATCCTATCTGATCCCCATTGTAAGCAGCAGTCCTGTCCTGCTTTATGGCAGCTGAGATTCTAGCTATCTGTATAACAGAACATTCTGTCCCAGTGGCTGCACAGATCCTATCTGATCCCCATTGTAAGCAGCAGTCCTGTCCTGCTTTATGGCAGCTGAGATTCTAGCTATCTGTATAACAGAACATTCTGTCCCAGTGGCTGCACAGATCTGACTAGAGAAACTGTTCTTGCAGTGGTAAATGACCCCTAATAACTGTTAAAGACTGATTTATAAATTCCCACGGTTGTGTTTTTTCCATGATTCAAGTGAATTGTGACTTTCTTTTGAGGTTTCTAAAACGTTTTTGAAATTTCAGAAAAAAAAACAGTAACATTGAAAAAGGACACATTTTGGCTGCAATGGTTTAAATAAGACAAAAACGTTTCTTTCCTTTTGCAGCAAAATTCACATGGGGGCTGATTTACGACTGATCGTTATGAAATGATTGATCCCTATTACCGCAGCAATCGAGGTATGATGCATTAGAATCTTTATATATTATTGATTGCATTTTCATGGTCACCACGGGAAGTGCTTTCTTTCTTCCAGCAAAGCGAATTCTATTGATATCAAGATATATTTAATCTATTAATAAGTGAGTTTTTTCCCTGAATTTGTATCTGCAATTTAGGATTTGGATTTGGTTCCTACAGCAGCCTGTCCCTGGTTTGATATAATGAATCAGGTTTGGAGAAGGATAAATATAAATCTTTCGATATTTACAGACGCAGTCAAAACAATCCTTTCATTGGGCCAATTGGATCAATTCCTAGATCAAATATTAATAAATGTGCCCACGTGGAAGCGACTAATATGAGACAATTATTCTATTTATTTTAATTCAAGCAAATTGCAGTTATAATATGTAAAATTCTTTTTTTTACTCCAAATAACACCATTAACATATGAACTCCTAAAACCACTTTTTATGAATCCTGGTTTGACTTATATAGGGAAATGTGCATGTTACGGGGGGCTGAGTAATGACAATGCTGGGAATATTTCTGTAAGAATTATATTGCTTTCCCAGAATAAAAGGAGAGGGTTTCTGTTCATAATTCTTCGTTAGGTAACGAGGCGAATTAGGATTTATAGGTCTGGCAGAGTCGCAACAGGAAAGTCGAAGTCGTTCAGATGAAAAGAAAGGAATTTCCTTGACACGCAGAGATTATATGTGTTATCTTTCTCTTCGCTTGTCAGTTTATCCAAAGACTGACCCCCATCATGGATTGTCTCCAAGTGCTTCAGGGAGTTTAACAGGCTGATGTTGTGTTCTAATTAGGGTGAAGTTCCCAAACTATTTGTCCGACCCCCAGTTGGGCTGAAGGGTAAGAAGTGTGGAGAATGAACATTAGCTCTCCTAGATACACCTGAACCCCCTGCCTGACGGTCACTTAGAATAAGTATGGTAGTAGTATATATTTGTCCTAGATATTCTTGAAAATATGGCTGAATGTCAGGCACACCAATATGTTCCAATATCTATACTCATTTATTCAGCTGAGGGTGAACCTGGCCAAAGGTTAGACCATCTAGTGACGACCTGGCCAAAGGTGAGATCATCTAGTGAGGGCCTGACCAAAGGTTGGACCATCTAGTGTGGACCTGGCCAAAGGTTGGACCATCTAGTGAGGACCTGGCCAAAGGTGAGATCATCTAGTGAGGACCTGGCCAAAGGTGAGATCATTTAGTGAGGGCCTGACCAAAGGTTGGACCATCTAGTGAGGACCTGTCCAAAGGTTGGACCATCTAGTGAGGACCTGACCAAAGGTGGGACCATTTAGTGAGGACCTGGCCAAAGGTGAGGCCATCTAGTGAGGACCTGACCAAAGGTTGGACCATCTAGTGAGGACCTGTCCAAAGGTTGGACCATCTAGTGAGGACCTGGCCAAAGGTTGGACCACTAGTGAGGACACAGCTGAAAGTTGGACCATCTAGTGAGGACCTGGCCAAAGGTTGGATCATCTAGTATGGACCTGGCCAAAGGTTAAACCATCAAGGGAAGCCCTGACCAAAGGTTTGACCTTCAAGGGAGCCCTGGCCAATGGATGGAAAATCACGTGTGGCTTGAAGTGAAAAAGTTGACAACTGCTGATTTAAGCATTTTGCCATTCTCTGGGCTGCACTGCAATGCCAATGAGATGGAGATGCCAGCTATATAGCTAATGTGTTTCCTTATCCTACGGTTGCATGGGACACTTGCCACCCAAGGAACACTACTGTTTTGACAATGTGTTCAGACTTTGAAGTGCATGCATTATTGTGCAGAAAAGGCAGCATGTGACTGGGTGCTTTTATCATGGCAGCACCCTGAGTGTTAATGTAAGTAATATAAGAGGCATCCATGGCAACAATGTGTACCAGAAGTGCCTACTGTAATGTAAGTACATCACTCCCCAACCTGGTGCCCCCCAGCTTGCATGGTCTGAATGAAGCATAAGCTAAAAGCATTCTATATCCTTACTCCATATTTTGCATAGGAGCCCCCACATGTGTTTATTCTCCCAACCCAATGTCCATAACCAATAAACAAACACATGGAGCTTTGGTATTTTCCTCTAAATATTGTTGTCCAAATGTTATTCCCATTAAATCCATCTCTAGGCCTGTTGTGCTTGTCTGTAAGCCATTCCATATTGTCTCTAAAGGAACTCATAAAAAATAATTCCTATTCTGCTGCATTGAGAATTAAGTCTTTCCAAGTTATAAACGAGTATTGATAGGAGAAAGCAACATGGGACATTCCATTGCATTGTCTTCATGGTCTGGATACAAATCAAGCAGAAAACAAACGTAACTGAGGATCTGAGAAGATCATCTAAAAAAAAGGATTTGGGTGCTTAGTTCTCACACCCATTGCTCTGGGGTTGTGACCAATAAAGTCTAAGGCAAACAAGGTTGTGATGAGACTTGTACCATGGTGGAGAAAGATTAACAAATATTTTTAAAAATTGCTTTGCAATGTAACATTTTTAGAATTATTTTTCTAGGAAGGTGTGGGTGACAAGTAGTGATGGGTGAAAAATTTTGACAATGTTGAATTCCCGCTGAATTTGGCAGTTTCGCCACAGGTTAATTTTTATGCGAAATCACGTCAAAAATTCGTTAAGCGTTTCGTTTCGATGTACGTAAAAAAAAGACGCGCGACAAAAAAAAAAGCGCAGGCCAAACCAGTTTTGCAAATTTTTCACTATTTCACGAATTTCTCCAGAAATTGGCAAATTATTTGGCGAAGCGAAATGCCCATCACTGGTGACAATAGATCATCCAATGAGATAGGAATAGATTTCACCATCAGTATAAGGGATTTATTTTTGTATGAGCAGCGAGGTTATGGATTCCGTGCAAAAACTAGGGGTAGAAATGATTGGTTTAAAATACTGTAGGTTGGGTGTTGCTCAAACAGAAAGTACATATATCATTCTGATGTGTTAACAATGAGGTTTATTTGATCCAGTGAGCCATCATCCATTTGGTATTTGGGGTTGGAAAGCAATTGTTACCCCTATGAGGGTTAATGGACAGCTGAGAAGATAGAACAGTGGGGATTGGTGGTCGCTTGCTATTCTCTGGACCAATCAGTATTGGGTTTTGGAAAGGGTTAACAAACATATGGGACCTATTATCCAGAATGCTCGGGACCTGAGGGTTTCCAGATAACAGATCTTTCCATAATTTGGATCTTCATACCTTAAGTCTACTAGAAAATCATATAAAATTTAAATAAACCCAATAGGCTGGTTTTGCTTCCAATAAGGATTAATTATATCTTAGTTGGGATCAAGTACAAGCTACTGTTTTATTATTACACAGAAAAAGGAAATCATTTTTTTTTTAAAATTGAGTTGTTTGAATAATATGGAGTCCATGGAAGACGGCCTTCTTGTAATTCCGAGCTTTCTGTATAACGGGTTTCCTGATAACTGATCTCATTCCTGTACCATTGAGTCCATCCTGCCTCTTCATTGAATCATTGGAAATGGCTCTGTTGATGTTGGGGACCCCCGGAGCTACCGATACCCTTATCATGAGGGAAACTCCAGGCTTTGCCTAAAGACTTACACACACACTTGCTGCCATTTGAATCCATAATCACACAAATGCACCATTGTGTTTGGTCGATGCATCTGGCGCAATTGAAGGGGGGCACGACTTTCTTTCTGGATTTCTGTAGGAAAACGATCCCATTGTACAACGCAACATGGAGATTTGTGTTGAAAAATTTAGTTTTTAAATGAGCCTCGTTGGGTGACTTTCTTTTCTTTCCACCAACCATTGGACTTATTTGGAATACCTGGAGCATAGGAATGATTTGACATTGAGAACGCAGGAATGATTTCTTATTAGTGGTCTCGCTCATTAAGCCGCTAACTGACGTGTATTTGGAGAGGGAGATCGATTACGGCTCATAAACAATTTGTTTTGCAACAAACCAACCGCTGGGGGTTTTTTTTCCCCTCCCCAACCACATTTTAATGATATCATTTATTTCAGAAACATATGGTAACGATAATGCTATTCTCTTTATTTCTAGATATCTTTTGACTGTAAGGGAAGTGAGACTGACATTTTGCAAACTGCCAAGAAATAGCCCATTATACAATGCCGAGTCGGCTTTCTACAGCCCCAGTGGGCTCTTGTATCTCTAGACTTTAACCGGCAATCGGCAAAATGATTTTATGTGCCCTTTACTGAGCCATTCCACAGTCCAATTTATTCCATTAAATCGAATTGCATAATAATTGGGCATCGCTAATTCCACGGCCAAGTGTTTCTCAACATTAGGGTCTGGCTGGAGGTTCAACAAACAGTTTTATAGATTTGTGCCATCTAAAAAACAAATGCTCTGTAAGGCTACAATTGTATTGTAATTCTTTTTAGTCCTCATCTTTCTATTCAGGCCTCTCCTATTCATATTCCAGTCTCTTATTCAAATCAATGCATGGTTGCTAGGGTCATTTGGACCCTAGCAACCAGATGGCTGAAATTGAAAACTGGAGAGCTGCTGAATAAAAATCTAAATAACTCAAAAACCACAAATAATAAAAAATGAAAACCAATAGCAAATTGTCTCAGAATATCCCTCTCTACATCATACTAACAGTTAACTCAAAGGTGAACAACCCCCTTAAATTTGTTCTTTCTTTTCCTGTTCTTCCATTTTCTGCTGCTTTTGGTCTTTCCTTTTTTTCTGTCACTTTCTATTCTAAATACTGTACATGACTACCACCATGCTTAGCTGTTTTGAATTTTGTGAATACAGGTAAGGGATCCATTATCCATAAACCCATTATCCAGAAAGATCCAAATAAGGGGAAGGCCATCTTGCATAGACTACATTTTATACAGATAATTACATTTTTTTAAAAACATGCCCTTTTTCTGTGTAATAATAAAACAGTAGCTTGTACTTGATCCCAACTAAGATATAATTAATCCTTATTGGAAGCAAAACCAGCCTATTGGGTTTATTTCATATTTACATGATTTTCTAATAGACTTAAAGGACAAGGAAAGGCAAAAAAATAAAATCCCATTTTTACTTTCTTTAATGAAAAAGAAACCTATCTCCAATTTACTTTAATTAAAAAATGTGTACCGTTTTTATATGAAACCTGACTGTATGCAGTGAAATTCTCCCTTCATTTACTGCTATGAATAGGAATTGTTAGACGGTCCCTAACTGCTCTGCAGGGAAACAATCCTACTTATGAACAGCAGGGGGAGCCCCCGCCTTACTTCCCAGCCATGCAGAACTCAAGCAGCTTTGTTTATGACGATCCCTAAGTATCCCAGACCACACTGAGCATGTGCAGGGTCAGGGTCAGGCAAAAGATGTTTAACAAAGTTACAAGATGGTGACCCCCTGTGGCCAAATTTGAAAGCATAAATCATTTGTTTGATTAGGCTTGTGGTGCAGTAAGTTCATGTTTATGTTTAGTATACGAAATACAGCATTTCTAGCCTTATTCTATTTTAGATTTTCCTTGTCCTTTAAGGTATGAAGATCCAAATTACAGAAAGATCCATTATCCGGAAAACCCAAGGTCCCGAGCATTCTGGATAATATGTCCCATACCTGTACTTTCCTTCTGTCGCATATCTTACCATTTTCGCTTTTCATTCTCCCCCTCTTTCTAATGCTTTATTTTGGCTGATTTCTGTTCTGCTGTTTCATTGTCTTTTGTCCTCCCTTTCCTCTTTTGCTTTTTTTTCTTAGTGCATCTAAGTTATATTTAGTGATGGGCGAAGGCATGGATTTGCAGCGAATTTCTGCGATTTCGCAGCCTGCAGATGTTTTCATGAAACTGTGTTGAAAATTTGCCTGCAAAAAACTCTGCTGCAACAAAAAAAGTTGACACTAGGGATGTAGCGAACGTCGGAAAAAAAGTTCGCGAACATATTCGCGAACTTGCGCAAAAATGCGAGCGGTTCGCGAACGGTTCGCGAACCCCATAGACTTCAATGGGAAGGCGAACTTTAACATCTAGAAAAGACATTTCTGGCCAGAAAAATGATTTTAAAGTTGTTTAAAGGGTGCAACGACCTGGACAGTGGCATGCCAGAGGGGGATCAAGGGCAAAAATGTATCTGAAAAATCTGCCTGTGTGTGCTTGGAAGAGATAGTGTAGGGGGAGAGCTGTTAGTGATTTCAGGGACAGATGATAGTAAGTTTGCTGGCTAGTAATCTGCTTGATACTGCTCTGTATTGGAGGGACAGAAGTCTGCAGGGATTTGAGGGACATTTTAGCTTAGGTAGCTTTGCTGGCTAGTAATCTACTGTTCTCTTTAAACAACTGCCATACGTTGACCTTGTAGGCATTGTTTGCCCAGTTTTTTTGGACGCAGCCACTGAAGCACAGTTGCCAGAAAAAATATGCCATATAAATGCTGAAAATAGTCATTTTTCGCCATACGTTGACCTTGTAGACATTGTTTGCCCAGTTTTTTTGGACGCAGCCACTGAAGCACAGTTGCCAGAAAAAATATGCCATATAAATGCTGAAAATAGTAATTTTTCGCCATACGTTGACCTTGTAGACATTGTTTGCCCAGTTTTTTTGGTTGCAGCCACTGAAGCACAGTTGCCAGAAAAAATATGCCACATAAATGCTGAAAATAGTCATTTTTTGCCATATACGTTGAGTCAACGTATGGCAAAAAATGACTATTTTCAGCATTTATATGGCATATTTTTTCTGGCCTCTGTGCTTCAGTGGCTGTGGCCAAAAAAACTGGGCAAACAATGCCTACAAGGTCAACGTCGTTGACCTTGTAGGCATTGTTTGCCCAGTTTTTTTGGCCACAGCCACTGAAGCACAGAGGCCAGAAAAAATATGCCATATAAATGCTGAAAATAGTCATTTTTTTGGTCGCAGCCACTGAAGCACAGTTGCCAGAAAAATTATGCCATATAAATGCTGAAAATATAAATTTTTTTGGTTGCAGCCACTGAAGCACAGAGGCCAGAAAAATTATGCCATATAAATGCAGAAAATATGCATTTTTTTGGTCGCAGCCACTGAAGCACAGTTGACAGAAAAATTATGCCATATAAATGCTGAAAATATAAATTTTTTTGGTTGCAGCCACTGAAGCACAGAGGCCAGAAAAATTATGCCATATAAATGCAGAAAATATGCATTTTTTTGGTCGCAGCCACTGAAGCACAGTTGCCAGAAAAATTATGCCATATAAATGCTGAAAATAGTAATTTTTTTGGTTGCAGCCACTGAAGCACAGAGGCCAGAAAAATTATGCCATATAAATGCAGAAAATATGCATTTTTTTGGTCGCAGCCACTGAAGCACAGTTGACAGAAAAATTATGCCATATAAATGCTGAAAATATAAATTTTTTTGGTTGCAGCCACTGAAGCACAGAGGCCAGAAAAATTATGTCATATAAATGCAGAAAATAGGCATTTTTTTGGTCGCAGCCACTGAAGCACAGAGGCCAGAAAAAATTAAACCAGTAGGGTTTGCACCCTAGTTTGTAACGGTGGCGGAGGGAGGAGGAGGACGCTAAAGGACAGCTGTGTGTGGAGTCATGAGGCTTGAAGAGAAGGACAGCTGCATAGAAGTCAGAACAAGTCTTCCGGCGTGCAGTAACCCTCCGAGATCCACCCCTCATTCATTTTAATAAAGGTCAGGTAATCGACACTTTTGTGACCTAGGCGAGTTCTCTTCTCAGTTACAATCCCTCCTGCTGCACTGAAGGTCCTTTCTGAGAGCACACTTGAGGCTGGGCAAGACAAGAGGTTCATGGCAAATTGTGACAGCTCTGGCCACAGATCAAGCCTGCGCACCCAGTAGTCCAGGGGTTCATCGCTCCTCAGAGTGTCGATATCTGCAGTTAATGCCAGGTAGTCCGCTACCTGCCGGTCGAGGCGTTCTTTGAGGGTGGATCCAGAAGGGTTGTGGCGCTGCCTTGGACAGAAAAACATTTGCATGTCTGACGTTACAGACTGGCCAAAGGGCTTTGTCCTTGCAGGTGTGCTCGTGGCAGGATTACTGGCACCTCTGCCCCTGGAATGTTGATGAGTTCCTGAAGTGACATCACCCTTAAAAGCATTGTACAACATGTTTTGCAGGCTGGTTTGTAAATGCCGCATCTTTTCGGACTTGTGGTATGTTGGTAACATTTCTGACACTTTATGCTTGTACCGAGGGTCTAGTAGCGTTGCGACCCAGTACAGGTCCTTCTCCTTAAGCCTCTTGATACGGGGGTCCTTCAACAGGCATGACAGCATGAAAGACCCCATTCTCACAAGGTTGGATGCAGAGCTATCCATCTCCGCTTCCTCATTATCAAGGACTGCATCATCCACGGTCTCCTCCCCCCAGCCACGTACAAGACCAGGGGTCCCCAAAAGGTCACCACTAGCCCCCTGGGAAGCCTGCTCCTGTTGGTCCTCCTCCTCCTCCTCCACAAAGCCACCTTCCTCCTCTGACTCCACTTCTGGCACCTCTCCCTGCGTTGCAGCATGTGCCTGGGTTCGTTCTGGTGATTCCGACCAGAAATCGTGCGCTTCCAGCTCCTCGTCACGCTGGTCTACAGCCTCATCTGTCACTCGTCGCACGGCACGCTCCAGGAATAAAGCGAAGGGTATTAGGTCGCTGATGGTGCCTTCGGTGCGACTGACCATATTTGTCACCTCTTCAAAAGGTCGCATGAGCCTGCAGGCATCGCGCATAAGCACCCAGTAACGGGGGAAAAAAATCCCCAGCTGTGCAGATCCAGTCCTACCACCCAGTTCAAAAAGGTACTCGTTGACGGCCCTTTGTTGTTGCAGCAGACGTTCCAACATAAGGAGCGTTGAATTCCAGCGAGTCTGGCTGTCAGAAATCAAACGCCTGACTGGCATGTTGTAGCGCTGCTGAATGTCAGCAAGGCGTGCCATGGCTGTGTAGGAACGTCTGAAATGGGCCGACACCTTTCTGGACTGGGTGAGAACGTCCTGGAATCCTGGGTACTTGGAGACAAAACGTTGGACTATTAAATTTAACACATGTGCCATGCAGGGCACATGTGTTAAATTGCCTAGTCTCAACGCTGCCAACAGATTGCTTCCATTGTCACACACCACTTTTCCGATCTGCAGTTGGTGTGGGGTCAGCCACCGATCGGCCTGTGACTGCAGAGATGACAGGAGTACAGATCCGGTATGGTTTTTGCTTTCCAGGCACGTCATCCCCAAGACAGCGTGACAACGGCGTACCTGGCACGTCGAATAGCCTAGGGGGAGCTGGGGGTGCACAGGTGTGGAGGAGGAGAAGGAGGACCCAGCAGCAGAGTAAGAAGAAGAAGAAGACGAGGTAGAGAGCGATGGAGGAGTAGAGGTGGTGGCAGAACCGCGTGCAATCCGTGGCGGTGACACCAACTCCACTGTTGTTGTTGAGCTACCCATTCCCTGCTTCCCAGCCATTACCAAGTTCACCCAGTGGGCAGTGTAGGTGACATACCTGCCCTGACCATGCTTGGAGGACCATGCGTCAGT
Source organism: Xenopus laevis (assembly GCF_017654675.1). Taxonomy (NCBI): domain Eukaryota; kingdom Metazoa; phylum Chordata; class Amphibia; order Anura; family Pipidae; genus Xenopus; species Xenopus laevis. The sequence goes on from NC_054373.1 coordinate 185,320,806, forward strand.
AGTCATATGGACCTTTGGCCCAACACTAAGTGACAGAGATGCGGTAACTTGGCTCTGCACATGTTGGTACAGGTGTGGTATTCCCTTTTTAGAAAAAAAATTGCGGCTGGGTACCTTCCACTGCGGTGTCCCAATTGCTACAAATTTGCGGAAGGCCTCAGAGTCCACCAGCTGGTATGGTAAAAGCTGGCGGGCTAAGAGTGCAGACAAGCCAGCTGTCAGACGCCGGGCAAGGGGGTGACAGTCAGACATTGGCTTCTTACGCTCAAACATGGCCTTCACAGAAACTTGGCTGGTGGCAGATGACTGGGAATGGGAACAGGTGGTCAAGGTGGAAGGCGGAGTGGAGGGTGGTTCAGACGGGTCAAGGAGAGCAGAGGTAGAGCAGTAAGATGCTGGACCAGAAGGAGTGTGGCTTTTAGTTTGCCTGTTGCCTTTGAGGTGTTGCTCCCAAAGTGCTTTGTGCTTGCCGCTCATGTGCCTTCGCATAGAAGTTGTACCTATGTGGCTGTTGGGCTTACCAAGGCTCAGTTTCTGACTGCACTCATTGCAAATTACAATGCTTTTGTCAGAGGCACACACATTAAAAAAATCCCACACTGCTGACTTTTTGGAAGTGTGCGATCTGGCGGTAACAGTAGAAGTTGGCGGCATTGGCGGCAATGGCGGGTGCGTTGGCCGGCTGAACACAGGTGCCGATACATGTTGTTGCCCTACTGATCCCTGCGGGCTGTCCTCCCTGCTTCTTCTAAGTCTTATTCTCCTACTGCCTCTCTGACTCTCCGTCTCTCCATCTGAACTACCCTCCTCTTGCTCTCTTCTACTAGGCACCCACAAAACATCAATCTCCTCATCATCATTCTCCTCAGATGCATCAATTTCTTCTGACACATCACAGAAGGAAGCAGCAGCGGGGACCTCCTCCTCATCACTCATTATGTCCATCTCTATCGTGTTCTCTGCCAGAATTAAATCTGGTGCAAGGTCCTCATCTCCTTCATCTTCTTCTGGCAATAATGGTTGCGCATTACTCAGTTCAAGAAACTCATGGGAAAATAACTCCTCTGACCCCAGTGAAGAAGGGGCACCGGTGGTGGAGGAAGTGTTACGTGGGGTGGCCATAGCAGTGGAGGATGAGGAGGATGTTGTGGTAAAGTTAGAAACGGTAGAGGATGGGGTGTGCTGTGTAAGCCAGTCAACTACCTCTTCAGCATTTTGGGAGTTCAGGGTCATTGGCTTTTTAAAACTGGGCAATTTGCTAGGGCCACAGGATTGCATAGCAGCACGGCCCCTAGCACGGCCTCTGCGTGGCGGCCTGCCTTTGCCTGGCATTATTTTTAAAAAAACAACAACAACAACAAAAACTCAGTTGGTTTTTCTGGAAACGATAATACACACAGCTAGATGGCGGGTTGAAGAAAACACTGTGCAAATAATGCCTACAAAGTCAACGTATACACTACTACAGCGGTGGATACGGATTACGTAAAATATATGAATGCTGCTTGAAAAAAAGTAACTCAAGTGGTTTTTCTAGAGACGATAATATTATCAATATTTAGACAAAATGTGAACAAGGTCACACAGCTCGATGGCGGGTTGAAGAAAACAGTGTGCAAATAATGCCTACAAGGTCAACGTATACACTACTACAGCGGTGGATACGGATTACGTAAAATATATGAATGCTGCTTGAAAAAAAGTAACTCAAGTGGTTTTTCTAGAGACGATAATATTATCAATATTTAGACAAAATGTGAACAAGCTCACACAGCTCGATGGCGGGTTGAAGAAAACACTGTGCAAATAATGCCTACAAGGTCAACGTATACACTACTACAGCGGTGGATACGGATTACGTAAAATATATGAATGCTGCTTGAAAAAAAGTAACTCAAGTGGTTTTTCTAGAGACGATAATATTATCAATATTTAGACAAAATGTGAACAAGCTCACACAGCTCGATGGCGGGTTGAAGAAAACAGTGTGCAAATAATGCCTACAAGGCCAACGTATACACTACTACAGCGGTGGATACGGATTACGTAAAATATATGAATGCTGCTTGAAAAAAGTGACTCCGGTGTTTTTTCTGGAGACGGTAATATTATGGATATTTAGACAGAATGTGAACAAGGTCACACAGCTCGATGGCGGGTTGAAGAAAACAGTGTGCAAATAATGCCTACAAGGCCAACGTATACACTACTACAGCGGTGGATACGGATTACGTAAAATATATGAATGCTGCTTGAAAAAAGTGACTCCGGTGTTTTTTCTGGAGACGGTAATATTATGGATATTTAGACAGAATGTGAACAAGGTCACACAGCTCGATGGCGGGTTGAAGAAAACAGTGTGCAAATAATGCCTACAAGGCCAACGTATACACTACTACAGCGGTGGATACGGATTACGTAAAATATATGAATGCTGCTTGAAAAAAGTGACTCCGGTGTTTTTTCTGGAGACGGTAATATTATGGATATTTAGACAGAATGTGAACAAGGTCACACAGCTCGATGGCGGGTTGAAGAAAACAGTGTGCAAATAATGCCTACAAGGCCAACGTATACACTACTACAGCGGTGGATACGGATTACGTAAAATATATGAATGCTGCTTGAAAAAAGTGACTCCGGTGTTTTTTCTGGAGACGGTAATATTATGGATATTTAGACAGAATGTGAACAAGGTCACACAGCTCGATGGCGGGTTGAAGAAAACAGTGTGCAAATAATGCCTACAAGGCCAACGTATACACTACTACAGCGGTGGATACGGATTACGTAAAATATATGAATGCTGCTTGAAAAAAGTGACTCCGGTGTTTTTTCTGGAGACGGTAATATTATGGATATTTAGACAGAATGGGAACAAGGTCACACAGCTCGATGGCGGGTTGAAGAAAACAGTGTGCAAATAATGCCTACAAGGCCAACGTATACACTACTACAGCGGTGGATACGGATTACGTAAAATATATTATGGCTGCTTGAAAAAAGTGACTCCGGTGTTTTTTCTGGAGACGGTAATATTATGGATATTTAGACAGAATGTGAACAAGGTCACACAGCTCGATGGCGGGTTGAAGAAAACAGTGTGCAAATAATGCCTACAAGGCCAACGTATACACTACTACAGCGGTGGATACGGATTACGTAAAATATATGAATGCTGCTTGAAAAAAGTGACTCCGGTGTTTTTTCTGGAGACGGTAATATTATGGATATTTAGACAGAATGGGAACAAGGTCACACAGCTCGATGGCGGGTTGAAGAAAACAGTGTGCAAATAATGCCTACAAGGCCAACGTATACACTACTACAGCGGTGGATACGGATTACGTAAAATATATTATGGCTGCTTGAAAAAAGTGACTCCGGTGTTTTTTCTGGAGACGGTAATATTATGGATATTTAGACAGAATGTGAACAAGGTCACACAGCTCGATGGCGGGTTGAAGAAAACAGTGTGCAAATAATGCCTACAGGGCAAATAATGCCTAAAAGGTCAACTTATACACTACTACAGCGGTAGTAAAATAAAAAAAGTAAAATAAAAAAAAAATGAATATTAAAAAAAAAAAATTAAAGTTGGTGCTGCTGAACTACTAGGAGCAGCAGATTAGCACACCAGTCCCACTCCCCAACACTGCTAGACTAATAGCACTGGGCTCTTATAGTAGTAGTAGTAGTAGTAGTAGTAAAACAACAAAAAAATAAATAAAAGCAGTCCTTACAAGGACTACTGTTATTGCAGCAGTCAGCAGATGAGATCAGAAGCAGGACAGCTGCCCACTGCAGCTACATACAGAGCACTGCAGTAGAAGGTAGATTACTAGCCAGCAAAGCTACCTAAGTTTAAATGTCCCTCAAACCCCTGCAGACTTCTGTCCCTCCAATAACAGAGCAGTATCAAAACGATTACTAGCCAGCAAACTTTCAACTGTCCCTGAAATCACTAACAGGCAGCAGCTCTCTCCCTACACTATCTCTTCAGCACACACAGGCAGAGTGAAAAAACGCTGCAGGGCTTCGGTTTTTATAGGGAAGGGGAGTGGTCCAGGGGAGAGCTTCCTGATTGGCTGCCATGTACCTGCTGGTCTGGGGTGAGAGGGCAAAAAAAAGCGCCAACAATGGCGAACCCAAAATGGCGAACGTCGCGCGACGTTCGCGAACTTCCGGCGAACAAGTTCTCCGGCGAACAGTTCGCGACATCTCTAGTTGACACCCATTGACTTTAATGTGCTTCCAGAATTTTTGCCATTTCACAATTTTTTTCGCCATTTCACAAATTTTTCGGTGAAACGGGACAGATTCACCCATCACTAAATACTAAATACACAAGACAGGAGTGTGTAGAATGTACAGAATGATGTGGAATTTTCCCTGTGTTGCTTTGTTAGAAATTCGCCCAAATGACTTGAAGTCAATGGGGATTCTTTTTACTATACATTAGAGTCTATGGGCAGTTTATTCACTGGGAAACACAGCAAAATATTTAATTCATCCCTATTCAAGATAGAACCAGAAACAGTGAATAGATGACATTTGAATATTAGTCCCATTAGTCCCTGTTTCCCATTTTATGACCTTGGTCCCCAAGAAAAACCATTCCATGAAAACGCTCCCCCCCAACTGTAATATGTTTTCCAGAAAGTAGGGGGGATTAGAATTACTTGCAGAAAATAAATTGAGAGCAATATGCACAAAGCAAATGTAATTTTTAAGATAATAGGGAAAAATTTGGCTATGTCCTTGAGTAGGGTGGGGGAAATGTGTGCATGACTTGTACAATTTTTGGATGTGTTATTAATAATATGTAGTAGTTCTAATTACAACACTGGGCATCTACTTTTGTTGCATCACATTGACTACAATATGTGTCACCGAAACTGTCAGCAGCTCATGACAATTTCCACTGATCAACTCTAGGTGGCAGTATAGAAAACACCCCATTGGACAAGGAACTTAGGGGCATGTTTACTTACATTGGAGATTGCAACCAATCAGATATTTGCATATGTTTTCTGACTTGTAGATGCCTGATTAACTCTAATTGCTGATTGGTTGCCATGGACAACATCTCCAGAGAGATTTATATCCAATGTTAATAAACATGCCCCTTAAAGCGTAAAATGAATCCCAGTGGGCAGTTCTGGGGTCACAGCCTCATTGCAACCCCGCCTAATGGTTTTATATTTACTGGTGAACTTTCCATTTTTTTGCTATAGGATTATAGGTCCAACCAGCCCCATAACTGGCCATCCATTCCCACATGGTACGGCAGTATGTTCCAAATCAGTCAAACTGTCAGACCAAATCTGGACATGTGTGACCCGCTAAACTCCTTTAATACCAACATGAAGATGTGGAGAAATCCAGATGTCCAGCTAGAAAGTTCATTTTTGTATGATGTAGACCAGGGACACCCAACCTTTTGAACCCATGAGCAACATTCAGAAGTAAGAGGAGTTGGGGAGCGACACTTGCATGAAAAATGTTCTTGGGGGTGCCAAATAAGTGCTGTGATTGGCAATTTGATAGCCTCAATGTGGATTCTCAACCTCCATTGAGACTCTGTTTGGCAGTACATCTGGTTTTATACAACCAAAACTTGCCTCCAAGCCTGGAATTCAAAAATAAGCTCCTCAAGCTAATAAGTTTTGAGGCCACTGGGAGCAACATCCAAGGGGTTGGAGACCAACATGTTGCTCACGAGCTACTGGTTGGGGATCACTGATGTAGACAAAGGAATTCTAAAGACTAAGACTGGAGGCAACCGAGGATCCTCAGAATCTTTTTTTTGCCCCCCTTAGACCCTGCTTCATTTACGAAGAGCCCTAGATATCAGAGCTAAGTACCATTTTTTTGTACCATAACTGCAGAACTGTTTGTCCAAATGAAACAGATGCAGGTCCAACGATGATCTCATCAAGACAGTAGGAGCTTGGCTGAACCTTTCCCTGTAACACTATCTCTCGTTAAAAGAAACATAAAAACCCCAGTGTTGTAACATATTAATGAAGATGACAACTATTTGCTAATTGATTGTACATCTGTACATACTAATCCAGGTCACCGCTAGCGAGCAGAACATTAGAGCTTACGCTTCCAAGGGAAACTGTCACAACGATTTGAAAAACAAGTCAAAAATCAGAAGGGTTATTATGACCCACAGTCTGAAACGGAGACTAATTTTCTTCAGTGCCTCTGAGACTTAAGACATATCTGACTGCTCTGCTGGAAATTGGTGTTTATAGAACCCCACTCTGAAATATTATATTTCTGTCATTCTGCTATATATTGCATACTGTAGATATGAAGCAAAATACATCTCATATGGGGAAGGTTAATTTTTGGTGATGTCCCATCTAAAATCCTAGAAAATGTGTGTGGAGGGGGGTTTACAGATAATCAGATGCACACAAACCCAACATCACCAAATGAAGTTAGTGAGCAGAGAAGAGTCATCAGAGACTTCTCTGGTCAGTTCTATGCAACATCCCAAGACTTCCCTTTTGTCGCAAACTTCATTTTCGGCCGACTATTGTCATTTAGCCACAATGAACAGCATGGGGCACTGTAGTTTCAAATTCACCATATCAGAAGTCTAAAAAAACATGATGCAAATTGCAAAATGGCTCAAAAAAGTGGTTTGGACAATTTTATATCCATTTTGAGGGTTTACAGATTTTTGAGTGTCTCCTACTTCTCTGTCTCTTAGTTATCAAGAAGCTGGGCGCTCTATTTCTGGAAAAAGAATGGAGCTTAAGTGTTGAACTCTGTGCTCCATTTGTAGACACTGTTCCATCTAAATCTTTGGCTTCTCTGATATAGTCCAGAAAACAAGGGGAGAAGACACCTGCAATTTTGTTTTGGCTATCACCCTAACTAGTTTATTATAAATGATGCCACAAGCTTTCATGGGCAACCCCCTTTTTTATGCAAAGTCTTATTAAAGCCCCTTCTGTCTTCTGTAGCAGGGTTGGAACGTGGGGTAAGCAGAAGAGGCACATGTGCAATGGTGGAGGGTTGCTGGGCATATAGCTCTCTTGCCTGCATTCCCTAGTTTTGACTCTTTTCTTAGGTGCACTGAATATGTACACTCTGGGGCACATTTACCTAGGGTCGAATATAGAGGGTTAATTTACCCTCGATATTCGACCGTCGAAGTAAAATCCTTCAACTTCGGATATCGAAGTCGAAGGATTTACCGCTATTCCTACGATCGAATGATCGAAGGAATAATCGTTCGATTGAACGATTAAATCCTTCGACTCAAATGATTCTAAGGATTTTAATCCATCGATCGAAGGATATTCCTTCAATCTGGAAATTGTTAGGAAGCCTATAGGGACCGTCCCAATAGGCTAACATTGGCCTCGGTAGGTTTTAGGTGGCGAACTAGGGGGTCGAAGAATTTTTTAAAGAGACAGTACTTCGACTATCGAATGGTCGAATAGTCGAACGATTTTTAGTTCGAATTGTTCGATTCGAAGTCGAAGGTCGTAGTCGACGGTTGAAGTAGCCCATTAGATGGTCGAAGTAGCCATATTCGACCATTCGAAATTCGAACTATTTTTTCCTCTATTCCTTCACTCGAACTAAGTAAATGGGCCCCTTAGTGTCTCCTTGAGACAAGTCATGGGTGTGTGTTTGAGCAGGTTTCATGGATGGAGGTGAGCTGTGAATAGAGGCGAGTGGGAGTGGTGGTGTAGGGAGATTTGGTCATGCCTTTGATGCCCTTACTTGTAGGCTTGGCCCTGTTCTGTCATGTTGTCATCGATGTTCCACAACTAGGTTCCACCTTACATCTGTGGTCTTGTCTCTAACTATTTCCCTATTTACTCCTTACTTGATTGGCTACTCAACATCTCCTCATTACCACCTCACATTTAAGATAGGGTTCACCAACCTTTAGAACCCGTGAGTAACATTCAGAAGTAAAAGGAGTTGGGGAGCAACCCTAGTATGAAAAATGTTCCTGGGTGCCAAATAAGGACTGTGATTGGCCATTTAGTAGCCCCTATTTGGATTGTCAACCAACATTGAGGCTCTGTTTGGCAGTACATCTTGTTTTTATACAACCAAAACGTGCCTCAAAACAAGCCAGGAATTCTAAAATAAGCACCTGCTTTGAGGCCACTGGGAGCAACATCCAAGGGGTTGGAGAGCAACATGTTACTCATGAGCTACTGGTTGGGGATCACTGCTTTAAGACATCTCACAAAAGTTGATACATCGTTGTACCTTCCACTAGACTTTCTATTAATTTGTTGGCCTACAAATTATCCTATTAAACTAACATCTAAGGGAAGGGTGCTCTCATTTTCCCAGATCTTAATCTACTCTAACTCAATGATAAATGTGAGTCCCTTGCCACCAGTTGAAGTTAGATGTTTAATGTCCCTTCTTTTCTTGGATACCCATAAAGTCAAAATTTATCATTTTCAACACTAATGATCTTTCCATAGGACCCAAGGTCGTCCTTAAGAGCAGCAGAATAGGTGTGGGATGGTGCTAAAACCCATAGTTCTCCACCCCATTAAATCATTTAAATCTTTATGGCCCCATCCTTCTCAGGCACATGGTTGACGCTTACTGCAAGGGTAAGTAGCAAGGGGCTAGAAGTAGGTGGAGCCTAGGATTTAACCAGTTAGAATGGCACCAGCAATAATTTAAAATAATAAAACAGAAAGTTTTATTAACATTTTAAGATGCTGATAGCTTTATTATAATGAAATGGATATTAAGATGCCCCAGTTGTCCATCAGTGCTTTCCTTACACAATATTCCTCATCAGACTGAGAATGTGTTTGACGTCCCATAATCCTATTTTTCCCGCATTATTTTGTATAGCCCCCAACGCCTGCAGTTCAGCAGCTTTTTCTATATACTGGACGCGCTGTCCTTGAACAGCATATTTATTCTGGCAAAAGAATGTGAAATAGTGGGCCAAAAATTTTCACTGGATTTATGAACGGAAGTAAGAACATAATAAAAATAAGAAACAGTAGCCTGCAACAGTAGCATTAAACCTGTATTAAGGCAAATGTTATAGCATGGCTTTTTGTTATTAAAGACAAAATTATTTATCAGAAATGTTTTACCTGTTTATGGGGACTTTAGACTGGCTACATGAGAATGTACAAAATGATACATTTGTTTCATGTATTTTCTTTATGGATTAAACATAGTAAAACAGATTAAACAGAGCATTATTATATGTGTGAAAGTCGTTAAGTTAAGTAAACCAGGTAGGTACTGTGATATTTTTCTGGTCGAAGTTCCTCTAAGATGAGCTACAGGAGGCCTCATACATTTGGGTCAATGACTTTTCTCCCTGTCTGTAAGGGGCTATTTAAACCTAACTCTTCCTTTTCCCTATGCTGGATCATTGAGCTTCTTGATATTACCAAGCCTCTTGAGGTTCTTTCATAGTATCCTGTAAGTTGCTTCTTACTTTAACTTTGTTCTTCTTATTCTCACTCCCTGGTTTTTGAATTCGGGCCTGTGATTTGGATTTATTCTTGTCTCTTGTGGAATTTGTTTGCTTTCGGACTGCCCTGACCTTATACCTGAACTTTGTTTGAGTGTCGCCTGCCTTGACCTTGTGCTTGAACTAGGACTTTGTTTATATGCCGCCTGCCCTGACCTTATGCCTGAACTCAAACTTTGTTGCGTGTTACCTGCCTTGACCTTGTGCTTAAATTTGGATTTTGTTTGCATGCTGCCTACCCTCAACTATGCCTGAACTTTGACTTTGTTTGCGTGCCACCTTCCCTGACCACTGTCTGTATTCAAACTTTGTTTTGTGCCCACTTCTTATACTTTTTTACTGGGGTCCTTAGTTTTCTGCTTTATGAAACCCTATAGTTTTTTTATCAAGTCTCAGTATGTCTTCTAGTGCAGCATATTGATTCCATACAACCAGTTTAACCAACAAGGGATGAAATGGAAAATTGTTGGCTATTCAGGCCCAGCGCCCAACATCATTGGCCAGCCTCATTAATGATCTTGTGTCTGAATAGAAGCATATCCTTACAGTTATGTTCTAATATCTAGTATAAAGTCATTCCTGATAGTCAGATAGCCAAATAGAAAGAGTTAGATAGATAGCTAGTGGTCCTGGTGATTGACAGTATGTGCCATAACCACAGCATTATTCTAAGTATTTTATCAAAGACAGCTTCTTGTATTGTGCCCTCTGCTTTTATTCCTTGTGAAATATTGCCACAATAAAAACTCTGTGCACCATAAGCCAAGATGGCTAGTGCGTTACAATGATCCACTTTACCCAAATCATCTCAATCACGAGTCATACTTATTTTTCTAGGCAACCTTTCTGAATATATTAATAAAAAAAAAAAAAAAAAATCTTGCAGATGGGAACCGATGGGAAATAAAACAAGACCAAGCAAGAAAAGAGCAGAGTGAAAACAGAAAGGTCTGGTTAAAGAAAAATAAAAAACAATACTTCTATTAAACACACTTCCGAGCTATAAAGCGACCGCACTATAGTCCTTCCTCCCCTCCGCTCTCAAGCACTATGTATAAGTTCATGACCAGAGGGAAACCAAACACTGTTATCTCCAGGGGACCATCCCGTTCTACAGTTCCCCTTCTGGCCCTAACATTTTTTCCTTGTCTCATTGTGACCTCAGCCAAGATCCTGTGATTACAGGGTAGCGCCAAGTGTTGATGTCACACATTTCTATTTCTTCATTGAGCCGTTGATGCTGGTTTTGAGCCGTGCTCTGATTGTAGGGCCCTCGGTTTATGTTTGTTTTAGAAAACCCACAGAATTATTGTGAGAAAAAGTTTATAATACAAAGAAAAGGAAGTTGTACATATTTTATATGCAGTATAAGTGTAGGGAATGCTTTATACATTTCCTATAAATAAAGCTCATGACTCATTTCAGTAATTTCTATTAGTAGTCAGAACTTTATATGGACATTTATAAGCTATTATTGATTCTTACAAACTATTAGAAACACAGAGCTTGTGTCTTAGCAATTCATTAGATACTCAGGTTGGTAAGGGTTGGCCTGCTCTCTATGAGTGAGGGTGGTACTCCTTAGAAAATGTGTAAGTTTTCTTGTGGTGTTAAAGTGTTGAGCTGAATAGCCAATGTAAGGTGGTTACAGACAAGGTAGGATGAATGGGGACCAGTTAGAGTGGTTGGAGGTAAGGTGGATGGTCTCCATCCAACTACAATGGAAAAATACCAGTCGGGATTATGGTTACAACCCGTGAACCTGCTTTATCTATACTTGACAATAAGGATTCTTGAATCCTGGATTTTGTTTGGGATTTGGCTGAATCAGAGACTTTTTTGAGCAGGATTCAGCCACATCAAAGAGCTTAGCTGTACTTATACTATATCCTTAAAACTACATTACACTAGGTCACCTGAGTAAGGAGACCAGTAATTTTTTGATGCATTGATTTTCTTTTGCCTTTCTGTCCTTTTGTACATAGCTCCTGAAAGATTTGTGGTTTGGCTGAAACCCTGAAAATAGGGATTCGATCTCCTCTGGTTGATGGAACCTCTTATCCAGTTCTTCCACACATAGCGACATTTTTAAGCTATTTGTGATCCTTATAAACCATGGGAAACAGTGGAAATGAGTCTTAGCAAGTTATTAGGTACTCAGGTTAGAAAGGGTTGACCTGCTCTCCACAAATGAGTGAGGTATGCTTTGGGAAATGTTCTAATTGCTTTACTGTTCTTTTAGTGTTAAAGTTCTGAGCTGAAGGGCCCAGGTAAGGTGCATAATAACACGATGGGGAAAATGGGGACCAGTTTGAGTGTATGGAGAATAGGTAAGGTGGAAGAAGACCAATTAGAATGGATGGAGACCCGCTAGGGTTATGACTTTGGCCTGTTTTATCTCCACTTGACATGACCTCTCCTCTGGTTGATGGAACCTCTTACCCAGTTTTCCACTCCAGTTGACTTCTATTATAGGCCTTCCCTGTTGTTGATGCAAATTGTCTACCAGTCCTGGTCTAAATGAGAATCTGAAACTATTTTTGACTTCACACCCAGGAATAGTATTTAGAAACCCCAAAACATAGATATTGGTAGAAAAAGAAATTTGCAAAATTGTTTTGCCATTCTCTATTCAGAGCAAATACATAAATTAGCATTGATTAAAATGAATGGAAGGTCATTGTTGGCCGGTGATCTTAAACGCTGACTGTTCTGTAGTTTGAAGGGTCAGATAATGTTACAATCTGGCCCCACACTTGGATTGTCATTTGGAAGACATCCTATGCAGGAGGCCTAAGCAGGTTCAACTTAGTAATAGTCCCATATTATAATATACCATTGGCTGCATAGTAGTGTGAGCCTTTATGTGGGTCACCCATTGCCATATTGTTCACAGAAGGGCACTGTACATATTCATGCAAAATGAGTATTCCATGGTACTGATGAGACTTGACTGGCAGCAAAAGGCTCTGTAGAATTTCTGGACACTCATCTTTTCATTGCAATTTTCTGGATATGCTTCCCCCTACATCTTATCCCTAAGTGGACCTTGTGTCTCTATTTATTTGCTTCAGGGTCGGGCTGGAGAACAAAGGTATCCCCTGTAGGCTTGGGTCACTTTTCTTCACTCCTACAATCAATAATCTGCCAAATCATTGAAGGGGGCCCACCCACGTCTTGATATTCATACAGTTTGGTCAGAAATGTACTGAATTGGTTATTTTGGCCGGAGAGCATCTTTCTCACGATCAGTGGAAAAAATAACTTTTAAGCCTGTCCAATGCAGGCTACTTGAAGGAAGGCAATTCCAGTTCAACAAGATCACATTACCAACTGTAAATTAGATTGCAGCTGCACGGCGTGTTCACTCGTAGGAGTTCAAGAAATACGACTACTTCAGTGCTATGATAATTTTTTTTTTTTTGGACAAACACTATGTATTTTATGACAAGAGCCGGAGTGTGAGGTAATATGCTTGAAAGGCAAACCTTAAACCGGTCTTGTTGATTTAGTGCTGTTTGACATGGAAAAGATAAAGCTTCCCTTGAACTGGTACCTGACCTAGAAACTTAGTCCAAATAAAGAGAATATTCCGGAATACTAAAGATCTTACTTTACAATATTTTTACAATAATCTCTGAATACATGGGAGTTTGGCTGGAAAAACATCATCTACACGTCCCCTTTAAACCTACTCCAGCCCTCATCAATCTGGAAGATAAATACCCACATAACCTAAGAAAAAGAGTTGGGCGTTTCTTGCAACCACAGCTGAAATATAATCATTGTTTGTGCTGCAATCCATTTAGCCAATCCCCAAATTTAGACAGGCAGACTAAACCTTACATTTTGACTATACTGTTGTCAGGCCTAAGGGCTCAGGAAGGTTGAAGTCGGGACCAAGGAAACTGCTAGTAGAAAAGTCTGATTCACAGTGTCCAAAGGGTAAAAAAAATGCATGATGCACTAAAAATTCCAAAAACGCTAAAAATTTCTAGCAATTACTAGCAAATAAAATTCCATAAACCTATGAATAGCTAAAAACAGGTCCAATAAGGTCAGTGCAGGTCCCATTGACTTCCAAATGCCCTTGACTGCTTTTCCTTGCTGTAGTTGTGTATTAGAGATATTCATGGTTTTCACACTTTATAAATCTCAAATTTTTTAAAGAAAATTTTATTTTATGAAAGAATTTTAGTAAATAGGCCTTTGAGTATTTCTACCTTCTTCTTTCTTGAAGAGCAGCAGAAAAATTCAACGGAGAACTTCTAAACCAGGTTAAAAACCCTCTAGTTTAAAAGTTATTCAAATGATATAAAGTAATGTTTCTAGTACAGATATGGGGCATGTTATCAAGAATGTTTGGGACCTGGGATTTTCCAGATAAGGGGTATTTCCATAATTTAGATCTCCATACCTTAAGAGGCCAATTTATCAAGGGTCGAAGTGAATTTGAGGGAATTTTCAAAGTAAAAAAATTAGAAATTTAAAGTAATTTTTTGGATCGAATAGGATACTACGACTTCGAATTTACTTCAAATTCGATTCGAAGTAAAAATAGTTTGAATATTGGGCCATCGATAATTGAAGTACTGTCTCTTTAAAAAAACTTTGACTTCAATACTTCGCCAAATTAAACCTGCCGAAGTGCTATGTTAGCCTATGGGGACCTTCTACAACCATTTTCTAATTCTTTACACATCGAAGTAAAATTGTTCGATCGTATGCTAAAATTGTTAATCGATTTTACTTTGATTGTTCGATGGCCAGATTTTTCCTGATTTTCAGCATATCTGAACTGGAAAAACCCAATTGGGCTTTATCAAGTAAAAAAAACTTGATTACACGAAAATTGTATTTTACTATTTGTTTTCAATGCGTTTGCAAAATCTCAATTTTTAAAAAAATTATTTTAAAAATAAATCTTCCATTGACTTCTACAGTAGATCACTAGATTTTACCTGCCAAATTTTACAATTCAAGGGGTTTTTAAATTTAATCTCTAATATTAGACATCAGTAAAGTTAGATTCAAGCTTTGTAAAAAAAATAATTAAAATAGAATTTGAAAAATCAGCCCTGATATATTTTTTGTCAAAACCTAGAATTTACTATTATTTTAGGTTTATAAATAAGTCCCAGCATTTAGGGGCAGATTTATCAACGGCGAGGTGAATTTTCAAATGAAAAAAATTCGAATTTAGAGCTATTTTTTTGTGTACTTCAACTAGAGAATAGTCCAAATTCGATTAGAATTTGAAAAAAATCTAAAACCTGCTGAATTGCTGTTTTAGCCTATGGGGGGCCTCATATCTGGGAAGAACTTCGGATCGAATTCTATCAAATGCGCTATTCCATCGATTTGTACGATTCAAATTTGGCCGAATAAGTACCTATTTGATTGAAAACAGACCTATGCGACCAAATATAACTTTGACTGCATTTCGGTTGGTCTTTTTGAATTTGAATTTTGAAGTTTTTTAAATTCGAAATTCGACCCTTGATAAATATGTCCCTTAGAGGCCCATTTATTAAAGGTCAAATTTCAAATATATCTGAATTTTTTTTTTATTCCAATATACTCACAATTCGACTGGGAGGATATTTGATAAAAATATTTGTTCGATCGAATGGTTCCGAGCCAAAAATTCGGATCGTGTTCGATTTGTACGAATTGTGTTTTTCTCCTGAAAAAAACCCTCGAATATCAGGAAGGCTATTAACATGTCCAAATGGCTCAACAGACCTTTGCCATTGACTTGTACATGAACTTGGTCGGGATGTGATAAATCTCACATTCAAATTTACATTCGAATAGGGGGATTCAAATTTAAATGTGTGAATTCTGACACTCAGAAATTCTAATGTACTATTTGACCCTTCATATATCTGACCCTTCATTTTTATTTCATGTCTGTGCTCAAAACACCCCAAAATTCAGTTAAAGAACATCATATAGGGGCGGCTTTACCCAAGTAAATCCAGTGGAGCATAAATATTATCAACTAAAAAAGTATTTCTCAAAAAATATTCCTCCTGAATTGTGCTTAGTACAGGGAATACCTATGCTGCCATAGTTTTATGGGATCTCTCTCTGTACAGACTATGAGCAAACTTAGGGGACTGTTCCTGCTGAATTGTGCTTAGTACAGGGGAATACCTATGCTGCCATAGTTTTATGGTCTCTCTCTGTAGACTATGAGCACACATAGGGGACTGTTCCTGCTGAATTGTGCTTAGTACAGGGAATACCTATGCTGTCATAGTTTTATGGGATCTCTCTGTACAGACTATGAGCAAACTTAGGGGACTGTTCCTGCTGAATTGTGCTTAGTACAGGGAATACCTATGCTGCCATAGTTTTATGGGATCTCTCTTTACAGACTATGAGCAAACTTAGGGGACTGTTCCTGCTGAATTGTGCTTAGTACAGAGGAATACCTATGCTGCCATAGTTTTATGGTCTCTCTCTGTAGACTATGAGCACACATAGGGGACTGTTCCTGCTGAATTGTGCTTAGTACAGGGAATACCTATGCTGTCATAGTTTTATGGGATCTCTCTGTACAGACTATGAGCAAACTTAGGGGACTGTTCCTGCTGAATTGTGCTTAGTACAGGGAATACCTATGCTGCCATAGTTTTATGGGATCTCTCTGTACAGACTATGAGCAAACTTAGGGGACTGTTCCTGCTGAATTGTACTTAGTACAGGGAATACCTATGCTGCCATAGTTTTATGGGATCTCTCTGTACAGACTATGAGCAAACTTAGGGGACTGTTCCTGCTGAATTGTGCTTAGTACAGGGAATACCTATGCTGACATAGTTTTATGGGATCTCTCTGTACAGACTATGAGCAAATTTAGGGGCTGTTCCTGCTGAATTGTGCTTAGTACAGGGAATACCTATGCTGCCATAGTTTTATGGGATCTCTCTGTACAAACTATGAGCAAACGTGTGGGACTGTTCCTGCTGAATTGTGCTTAGTACAGGGGAATACAGATGCCCCTCTCTCTCTCCCACTGGGTGCTTCTCCCATGCTCTTACTCCTCTTGTACGTTCAGTTGTTTCCAATTACCCAACTCGCCGGAGGACTTGGAGCCAATGAGGAGGAGGAGCAGAAGTTTTATTCTATTCTCACCATGTTTGTTCGGCTCATCTCTAATGAGAGCTCAGCTTGAATGGCAAGTGCTGAAAGTCTCCACCTGTAATTGAGAGCCGTACAGTTCACATGATTGGGGAACAATGGGAACATTCTGTTAACGTGACCCCGGAGATTAACCCCTGCCGTCTCTTCCTAAAGTAAATTCCTCCTCAAGGGGATGAAATAATGAGATTAACCAGCCTCCTCAACTTAACTGCCCCAAATCATCAAACCCACAGTCACAATATGAACACTTGTTAGGGGGGTTCTGCAGATTCACTTTCCTGGATGAAAGGGAAAACGATCTCATAGACGACTGCAATTTATCCCCCACGTATAATTATGTTACACACGTAATCCTATTGGCAGCGTCATTATTGGCTATTTCTGCTTCTGACCTTACTGGAATGAACTGATGCTAAAATTAGTAATAATCATTTTCTGCACAAAATGTGACACAGGCTCCTTTACTATATCAATAGAACAGAAAAGCAAAGGTACAGAATGGATAAGGAATAACAAATATCAACCTTTAAAAATGCATAGATAAATAGTCAGATAGATAGATGGATAATAGACAGACAGACCATGATAAATAGATAGATAGATAGATAGATAGATAGATAGATAGATAGATAGATAGATAGATAGATAGATAGATAGATAGATTGATAGATAGATAGATTGATAGATAGATAGATAGATAGATAGATAGATAGATAGATAGATAGATAGATAGATAGATAGATAGATAGATAGATAGATAGATAGATAGATAGATAGATAGATAGATAGATAGATAGATAGATAGATAGATAGATAGATAGATAGATAGATAGATAGATAGATAGATAGATTGATAGATAGATAGATGATAGATAGATAGATAGATAGATAGATAGATTGATAGATAGATAGATAGATAGATAGATAGATGATTGATTGATTGATAGATAGATAGATAGACAGATTGATAGATTGATAGATAGATAGATAGATAGATAGATAGATAGATAGATAGATAGATAGATAGATAGATAGATAGATAGATAGATAGATAGATTGATAGATTGATAGATAGATAGATAGATAGATAGATTGATAGATTGATAGATAGAGATAGATAGATAGATAGATAGATAGATAGATTGATAGATAGATAGATAGATAGATAGATAGATTGATAGATAGATAGATAGATAGATAGATGATAGATGAATTAAAAATTAAAAAGAGAAATTGGAGTAAGAAACATTAAGGGTCCTATTTACTAATCTTCAATTTTTTGTGGTCGAGGTTTTTAGGGGGAAAAACTCGAATTTTTAGAGATTTATTATACCCCAAAGCTGCTAAAAATCCTAATCTGAAAATCCTCCTTCTCAAACCTGCCGGGGTCACATAGAAGTCAATGGCAGATGTCCCTGAAGTTGTTTCTTGTGCTGGATAATCCAAAAAACAAAAAAAATAGATTTATTCAAGTTCATTCCCTAATAGTGAAAAAAAATCATAAAAATTACTTTATATTCACCAAAACCCTCACTGCAGTTTTGCAAGTTCTGCATCTTTTTTACAAAGATAGTTCAGCCGAAGCAACTCCCAAAGGAGTGGGGGCAGTTATGGCAGCAAAGGGTAACCAGGGGTGGAACTTCAGAGGAAGCAGACCCTGCGGCTGCAGAGGGCCCAGGAGGTAAAGGGGTCCCATGAGACCCTAATTCATATACAATTTAAATAAATATTGGTGAAACAAGTCAACCTCCAGACATTTTGGGGGCCTTAAAAAATCATTTGCTGAGGGGACCAGTTATATTTAGTTAGGCCACTGAGGGCAACTATATATTAATCCCCATGGTTTGAAATTAATGGG
The DNA here is from genome assembly GCF_017654675.1 of Xenopus laevis. NCBI lineage: Eukaryota > Metazoa > Chordata > Amphibia > Anura > Pipidae > Xenopus > Xenopus laevis. The sequence goes on from NC_054373.1 coordinate 185,339,321, forward strand.
CTTAGTTATCAAAATTCGAGCTTGTGCAATGTTTTTTTGGACTTTTCGACTTCCAATTTAAAAAAAGAAAAATAATGCTTGCTTATTTACTAAAAAAATCCAAATATAAAAAAAAAAAATGGGGGAAATTTTTAATAGCTTGCATATGTATATTTTTCAATGGGTCAAAAAATGTCTTAAAAAATGCCTTAAAAGGGTTGTTCACCTTTAAATTAACTGTTAGCAAGAGAGGGATATTCTGAGACAATTTGCAATTGGTTTTCATTTATTATTATTTGTGATTTTTTAGTAATTTAGCTTTTTATTCAGCAGCTCTCCAGTCTGCAATTTCCGTAATCTGGTTGCTAGGGTCCAAATTCCCCTAGCAACCATGCAATGATTTGAAAAAGAGACTGGAATATGAATAGGAGAGGCCTGAATAGAAAGATAAGTTATAAAAAGTAGCAATAATAAGTGGGCTATTTACTAAAATCCAAATTGATCTCATTGCCCCAATAAAAAAGCTTGACCAAACTCCCATAACCGATTTTGCCATATTTATTAATAAATTAACTCAAATGTAATTGGATCGGTTAAAAAACTCAATAAAATCGAGTGAAAACTCGAATCGTACACATTTTTCCGGCTTTTTCTTGAACTGTTCAATTTTTTCACATTGAAAACCCTGAAAAAGTTGGATTTTCAGGCTAAACTCAGAGCAGACCACAATAACTTCAAATTGGAGAGGTGCCTCTCCTATTGGCTTATACAGCACTTCGACAGGTGTGAGGTTGCAGATTTTTGCAGCATAGGGGTGTAATACGTTTTTTTTTTCCTCTAGTGAAAAAACTTGAATTTTTTGAGATTTCACAAAAAGAAAAAAAATGAAGGGCAATTGAAAAGTTGCTTAGAAACAGCCATTCTATAACATACTGAAAGTTAACTTAAAGGTGAACCTCCCCTTTTAAATTGCCATAGGCCACTCCCATTGACTTCTACATCAGCAGCTTTAAGATGGTGAAATTTTACATTCCGAAGTTTTTGCTCTTAATAAATATCGTACATGCACGTTTTTCAGGGTATAATTGAATTCATGAATTTTTTTTTTTAAATTTTTTTGATAAAAACAATGATAAATCGCCCGCTAAATATTCTGCAAGCACTCGGATTCCATGTTCTTATGCTCATGTTTTTGGCCGTCTAGTATATGTCGGAGAGCTTGCGGATGGGCCTCTTTGAACCCACCTTCATCTGACAAACCTCAACTTATAAGTGTGATAAAAATCTTCCAAATAGAGGATCGGCTTACATTTTTAGGAATGAAAAAATTCCACCGTCATCCAAGCGAAACAGAATCCCCTTCCCCCACTCTCTGCCGATGGAGAATCAGACCGTCCCTCGACACCAACGTTTATTGTGATAAGTCGTCCCGGACCAGAGAGCGAGCGAATTTATCTTCATTCCGATGACATAAGAGAAATAAATGGCCGCCCCATCCCCATCCTGAAATCAAGAATCATTTGTTTATTTGTATTCGCTCCATTTGCTAAACGATCGTTGTAAAGAGAGAATCTGTCACTGACTTTCCCACAGAGCTGACTTTCTAAAGTCAACACACGAAGGGTCTTCTTTCCCCAACTGGTTATAGTGATAAAAGGAAATGGGGGGATTTGTTTTGGTTTTGAGTCAAGGAAAAGGCTGAAACATGAAGTAAAACTTTAGGAATTCTTGCTCCTGACTTCTTGTCATGTCCCAGTTAAAAAAAGAGCAAATAGTTATAGATTAGCTCCATAGATTGGGCATATTTCACATACCTCAACCTTGATGTCAAGAGACATTTTTTCCCATAAAATAGAAAGGTTTTGTAGGATTTTATAGCAAGTCAGATGTTTGTGATGGAAACTGGATTTGGGGTAAGAAGACAATAAAAGTGGAGTGTAATAAAAGGTCTGGTAGCCCATTGCAACCAACCAGATGTTTTTTATTTAATACTCTAGTTAATGTTATTTCTAAATTGATTTCACCCTAACTGACCTTCAGACTGGGCCCCCTTAGCTCATAACAAGGTTACAGATATATAGAAACATTGGGGTGTCACCCTGCTATAGTTCCAGGGGTACCCAGGGCACAAATAAGCACTCACTCCAAATCTCCCCCCTAACTGACCTTCAGACTGGGCCCCCTTAGCTCATAACAAGGTTACAGATATATAGAAACATTGGGGTGTCACCCTGCTATAGTTCCAGGGGTACCCAAGGCACAAATAAGCCCTCACCCCAAATCTCCCCCTAACTGGCCTTCAAACTGGGCCCCCTTAGCTCATAACAAGGTTACAAATATATAGAAACATTGGGGTAACAGTCACCCTGCTATAGTTCCAGGGGTACCCAGGGTACAAATAAGCACTCACCCCAAATCTCCCCCTAACTGACCTTCAGACTGGGCCCCTTAGCTCATAACAAGGTTACAGATATATAGAAACATTGGGTTGTCACCCTGCTATAGTTCCAGGGGTACCCAGGGCACAAATAAACACTCACCCCAAATTTCCCCCTAACTGACCTTCAGACTGGGCCCCCTTAGCTCATAACAAGGTTACAGATATATAGAAACATTGGGGTGTCACCCTGCTATAGTTCCAGGGGTACCCAGGGTACAAATAATTACTCACCCCGAATCTCCGCCTAACTGACCTTCAGACTGGGCCCCCTTAGCTCATAACAAGGTTACAGATATATAGAAACATTGGGGTGTCACCCTGCTATAGTTCCAGGGGTACCCAGGGCACAAATAAGCACTCACCCCAAATCTCCCCCTAACTGACCTTCAGACTGGGCCCCCTTAGCTCATAACAAGGTTACAGATATATAGAAACATTGGGGTAACAGTCACCCTGCTATAGTTCCAGGGGTACCCAGGGCACAAATAAGCACTCACCCCAAATCTCCCCCTAACTGACCTTCAGACTGGGCCCCCTTAGCTCATAACAAGGTTACAGATATATAGAAACATTGGGGTGTCACCCTGCTATAGTTCCAGGGGTACCCAGGGTACAAATAAACACTCACCCCAAATCTCCCCCTAACTGACCTTCAGACTGGGTCCCCTTAGCTCATAACAAGGTTACAGATATATAGAAACATTGGGGTAACAGTCACCCTGCTATAGTTCCAGGGGTACCCAGGGTACAAATAAACACTCACCCCAAATCTCCCCCTAACTGACCTTCAGACTGGGCCCCCTTAGCTCATAACAAGGTTACAGATATATAGAAACATTGGGGTGTCACCCTGCTATAGTTCCAGGGGTACCCAGGGTACAAATAATCACTCACCCCAAATCTCCCCCTAACTGACCTTCAGACTGGGTCCCCTTAGCTCATAACAAGGTTACAGATATATAGAAACATTGGGGTGTCACCCTGCTATAGTTCTAGGGGTACCCAGGGTACAAGTAAGCAGTCACCCCAAATCTACCTATGTTGCCATAGTTTTATGGTATGTCTCTGTATGAGCAAACAGGGGATTCAGGACTAAGTGAGGTAGAGGAGAGCAACCAAAGTTCCCATTGTCTTCTGATTGTCAATAATTGCTGACAGTCTTTGCTGAATTATTTCCCTTATTAAATTAGTGCAACTGATATTTGTTGGAGTGCAGGAGTTACACAATCTCCTATTTCTGTTTAGAATGTGCTTCCCGGGATCCCATTGGCTGCTGAGTTTTGTTATTTCCCAGCAGAAGCCGCATTGATGAAGAATCATCTGCAAATGATTTATGCCACTTTCAATAGCGATTATGCTTTCTCGCTGAGCACCGAGGCTGAGGTCCCCCAGGAACCTTCCGAATCCGAAATATGCATTAACACATGGGAAAAATCACTAAGACAAACATGTTGAAACTAATATTTGGTTTAACACTACTTTCCTGCTACAGAATTCCTGCTTCTCAGGAGATTCTATTAGAATAATTATTTAACGTGCCATGTGCTCTGCGCTGTGTCCTCGCTCATCATCTGGTGCCTCACCGAGCTAATTCTGTTGATACCCGAAATTATTTTCCATAATCGGACAGAATGTGCTATGTTTTTGGACATCTGCTGCGGTTTGCAGTGATGTGGTCACTTTATTATGGAGTTCAATTAATCAAACCCAGCCTAATAGCAGATGAAGAGCTGGGACGGCCTCTATTAGGTCAACCTCTAATCCTTGGGAACGTTGGGTTTGTGGGTGGTTGGCAACTCATTAAAGTGACCAGAGCGTTCAAGAGCCACTGCCAGCACAGACAGATATTTCTAATTAAGGCTTCAGTATTATCTTAGACATTTAATTGAGGAAAGATGGGATTTATAAATGAACCCTACACTCATACTCCCCGAAGATGCAGAATTCTGGAAGAACAACTTTAATCTGACCTCACACATATGGAGACTGTAAGGATATTTGGCTGAACATTATACAAGGAGGAGTTAATAATTTTGTGTAAATATATAAAATACATTTTTAAGGAAGACGGTTAGCGAGGAGATGCCCAACTGGAGAAGGTGAGACTCGCTAGAAGTTATATAGTAGATCTATCCCATGTTGGGTTCAAATACAAGACTTCCATTGTTATAAAGCCTTCATGGGTCATTTACAAATGCACTCACAAGAGCTGGGTCTTTCAAATATGGAGAGCCCATATTGAATCGATTCATTAAGGAACGTGCATACTCCTGCACTTCATCATTGTTACCAAATGGGTATATCCATCTTCTTCTAATACATTTTTATGCTGGAGCTACCACCACCCGAGACTTGGCGGTAGCTCCAAGGTTCCCATAGCTATTGCATCAATAGGTAAGTCAACCTTGCTGTTTTCAAACACACGCAAGTAACTCAACTCAACCAATTTCCATGAAAGTGATTCCATTCCATGAATGTAAGTTTAATTGTGTCCAATTTGAAGAATCATGGTGCAACTGGAGAACAATTACAGTGAAAATATACGGGAAATATATGTGAAAATGCTGCATTATGTAAAAAAAATCAAGTGGAGATTTGTATTTGAAATTGAACTTAGCACAATGCACTTGGATTCACACATGCCCCCTCTCAATGTCAATACCCAAGTGAACCAATTTGGGTATTGACTCTTGAGAGGGGGCATGTGTAAATCCATTTTGCATAAGGACTAAGATTACAGACGGTATTTGTACTGGATTAATCCATTGGATAAAATGTTATATGATGAGATTGACCAACTAGGTCACATGGTAACCATGGCATGACCTCTCTGATCCATATCCATCACAGTCTGCACAACCCCCATGTGATCTGATCATTGACCCTGGAGCCAAGCAATAAGATCTTGGTGACTTTTTTGTCTTGGCGTCTTTTTGTCCAAATGCATTACAGTCAATCGGCATTTTTTCATGCAGTAACTTTTTTGTCTTGTTGACTTTTTTGTCTTGTTGACCTTTTTGTCTCAGTGACTTTTTTGTCTTGTTGACTTTTTTGTCTTGTTGACTTTTTTGTATTGATGACCTTTTTGTCTCAGTGACTTTTTTGTCTTGTTGACCTTTTTGTCAGGCTTATTTTCTTGCGATTACTTTTTCGTCTCTGCGACTTTTTTGTCACTGTGAATTTTTTTCATGGCAAATTTTTGATGCAGTTTCACGAAAATATTTGTAGACACAGCAAAATTTCACAGCAAATCCATGGCAGGTGAAAAAATGTACTCATTACTACACACCACCCATGGACCCTAATTGGTCAAAGAACCTCCCAGGGAACATTCAACTTTAGAGCAGCAATGAAAGGCACAAAGAAGTATGTAGGGCACCTTCCAAGAAAGTTACAGTGAAATTTCTTTGTTCCACAAACAGGTTGTGGTATTTTCAAATCCCTCCAAGTGGGACTGTGCCCCTAGTGTGTGTCTTTCCTAGTGCCATAGTTTCAGTTTGTCCCATACATGGACTCTGGGGTCTCTCACAGTGAGGTTGCACAACCCCCATGTGATCTGATCCTTGACCCAGGAGCTAAGCAATAAGATCAGAAAAAGTTGACCCACCACCTATGGACCCAAAGTGCACATATAATTTCCCAGGATACATTTAGCTTTAGAGCAGCTCTGAAAGGCAAAAGAGTTACAGTACAAGTCTGAAGGACACTGACGTTTATCCTGATTTAAAGAGACAGATAACACAAGAGGTTGTGACACATGCACTGACTCTCACTATCTGATGGGCTCCCACCATAAATAACAAGCACAGCACAGATATTACGGCTGATTGTAGTCTGTGTGAAAAAACAGAGAGCAATATAACTTCATGCTATCTCGAGATTACTCCCTTCCAGCAAGTAATCCAATCCCGGGGATCTATTCCAAATGCATAAAAACGACATTTCATTTTTACAGCCCGCGCTCTCAGACTGTGCACAAATGGCCGCCCTGATTCCATTCAGCGCCTCACGTTGTAAAACAATTGTTTCTTATTTTCCAGATGCTTTACAGTCAACAAAAATAAATGTTGTCTCGGTCACTGGGGTTTTCTGTTGATACATTCCAACAGGTTTTACTGGGAAGATGTCTTATTTGTTCTCAAAGGGAGATTACATGCTGTCACTTTGTTCATGAGTGTTAATATTGATATATAGGGTTTAGTTTGCATTCATATTATTTAATTATTTAGGAACGTATGAAGTGTAGATACTCAAGCCAACATTAGCCACTGACTCCAGACCAAGAAAGCTGCTTATGGCCCAGATATGGTGCCAAAACCACAGCCTTTTCTACACCACTTCTGGCTTTGGATTGGCCAGACATTCACTGGATGAGATTGTTAATATATTGGTTTTATTTAATTAAGTAGGAATGTATGAAGTGTAGATACTGACCATACTCAAGCCAACATTAGCTGCCAACTCAGGACCAAGTTGGCAGCTTATTGGCCCATGTATGGGGCCAAAATGGGCCTAGAAATAGGCCATTAAATCATCAGGCAAGTTTCAAACTCCCATTGGGTGATGTCTTCGTTTGGCCACTTGGCTTGGAAAAGGTCCCTAGAATGATCCAGTATGTGGGCTGGGACAAAACAAGTTGAAATAACCCACCACCATTTGACCATGAGACAGGTTTCAAAAACCTGATGGGTGAGGTCTTTGTTTGGCTTTTTTTCTATTAATATATAGGTTTGCATTTGCATTCATTTTTATTTAAATGGGAATGATTAATTGTAGATACTGACCATAGTCAAGCCAACATTAGCTGCCAACTCAAGACCAACTTGGCAGCTTATTGGCTAATTTCAAATACCCATTGGGTGAGGTCTTCGGTTGTCCGATTATGCTCTCCTCCTAGAATGATCAGTATCTGGGCTGGGACAAAACAAGCACATCAGCTGATATAAGCCACCACCATTTAACCACCAGATAGGTTTCCAAACCTGATGGGTGAGGTCTTCTTTTGCCCTTTTTCTACTAATATATAGGATTTGTCTGCATTTATTTTTATTTAATTAAGTAGGAAGGTTTGAAGTATATAAACTGACCATACTCAAGCCAACATTAGCTGTCAACCCAGGACCACATTGGCTACTTATTGACCCATATATGGGACCAATATGGGGCTGGGATATTAATCATCAGGCAGGTTTCAAGCCCAATTGGGTGAGGTCTTTGTTTGGCCACTGATGCTGTCCTCCTTGGGTTGACAACAGTCCCTAGAATGATACATTAGCTGGGCTGGGATAAAACAAGAACATCAGCAGATATAACCCACCACCTGGGTGGCTGAATTGGTGCAAAGATCTGCTCTTGGGGTCACCAAGTGAGTGGATTTCATGAAAGCCCTTCAATTAATCACAACTTTTACAAACTGCCCAACCTGAAGCCCCATGTTTCCACAGGAAACACAGAGTTAAAAGAATGGGTGGAGAAGGCATTTGGGAAAGGAAGCAGGTGGTGCCGTCACCCTTCAGTTATCAGCAGGATTCTGGGAGTTGCAGTTTAACAAGTTCTGGAAGGCCACCAGCATCTGTTTAACTAAAAAAAATAATGGGAAAATTACTTTTAATAACCACTAGGAAGACAAAATTGTCTGTGGACACCTGTTCCTGGCACCTCAACGCTAGTTCCAGAAACAATAAGAGTTACCACACCACTTATTTTCTACCACTTGGTGTCAGTGGGGCGAGCAATATGGTAGCTCCAACTCACTCAGATAAGCGGAGAGGAACAGAATGTTAAATTAAAGGTTACATTTGTCCTAGATGCCTCTTATTAAGTAATCACAAGCCGGTTAGACATGAGCTTATGCAGAAAATATCAGCATTAATATGTTGCTGGGCAGCCAGATGGTAACCAAGGGCCGTATAGTTTAATATTTTGTATACTTTGGGGGAAGTCAAGTTTAGCAGATGTGTGTTGATGGAACCTTTCCATGATGCAGTAGAAACGAGCAAAGCTCCGGCTGCCCGTGGACATATAACAGTCTCCGCACAACAACTACAAAAGCTGTAAAACAACAGATGCCGGGGTGACGATTGAGCGGATTAACGTTCCAACCACAAAAGGAAATACCTGTATCATAAAATGTTTCGCTGAAGGCGCAGGGAAGGCTGATGGCTCTAACAGGTGCCGGGGGAAAGCTCATAATATTTACAACCCGACTATATTTAGTAAATACGTTATTGTGTCAGAAATATTCACTTTCCCATTAGGTGTGTGTTGTTGGTTTATGGAGAATTGCTGTACAATGGAGAAGCCTTGGAAGCAAGAACCCAGGCTGGTCCTGTGTATATAATAAAAGGGAGCTGAGATTTTATGGGGGCCAGGCTGACATGAATATATCAAGCAGATTCAGGCAACATTCATGTGTCTTTGGAAAAGTATACATTTTAGGGATGCACTAAATCCACTATTTTGGATTCGGCCGAACCCCCAAATACTTCGCGAAAGATTCGGCAAATTCCGAACCGAATCCTAATCATAAAAAAGTCACGAGATTTCCCTCCCCACTTTGCATATGCAAATTAGGATTCCGATTCGGCTTGGCCGGGCCCTCTGGAAAAGGAAGAATCCTGGCCGAATCCTGAACCAAATCCTGGATTTGGTGCATCCCTAATACATTTTTTCTATTTTAAAGGCAAACGTACATTCTACCACTTTTCATGGCATTCACTCATCTCTATCTGTGAGACCAATTTACTGTTAATAATAATAAAAATAAAAGACTAAAAGAACCACTATACATCATCACTATATATCATTTTAAGTCCTCCAGGGGAAAGCCTTCTATTCATAGCCGTCCTAACCAAAGATTTTGCCTTCCTCCCCAACAGTTCTATGCCGTACAGTTTTGATCTCCAACGCTCAAACAGGACATTATTGTATTAGAGAGGGGACAGAGAAGGGCAACTAAGCTGGTAAAGGGAAAATCTTAGCTATGAGGAAAGACTGGCCAAATTGGGGATGTTCCCGCTGGAGAAGAGGCGCTTAAGGGGTGATATGATAACTATGTATAAATATATAAGGGGATCATATAATAATCTCTCTAATGATTTATTTACCAGTAGGTCTTTCCAGCTGACACAAGGTCACCCATTCCGATTAGAAGAAAAGAGGTTCCGCCTAAATATTGGGAAGGGGTTTGTTACAGTGAGAGCTGTGAAGATGTGGAATTGTCTCCCTGAATCAGTGGTACAGGCTGATACATTAAATAGGTACAAGGAAGGGTCGGATGCTTTATTCACCAGTAGCTCCTCCCAGCAGACATGAGGGAGCCAATGAGATTAGAGGAGGGAAAGGGGTGTTACAGGGAGACCTGCGAAGTGAATCAGGGGTACAGGCTGATACATTAGATAGGTACAAGGAAGGGTCGGATGCTTTATTCACCAGTAGCTCCTCCCAGCAGACAGGAGGGAGCCAATGAGATTAGAGGAGGGAAAGGGGTGTTACAGGGAGACCTGCGAAGTGAATCAGGGGTACAGGCTGATACATTAGATAGGTACAAGGAAGGGTCGGATGCTTTATTCACCAGTAGCTCCTCCCAGCAGACAGGAGGGAGCCAATGAGATTAGAGGAGGGAAAGGGGTGTTACAGGGAGAGCTGGGAAGTGAATCAGGGGTACAGGCTGATACATTAGATAGGTACAAGGAAGGGTCGGATGCTTTATTCACCAGTAGCTCCTCCCAGCAGACAGGAGGGAGCCAATGAGATTAGAGGAGGGAAAGGGTGTTACAGGGAGAGCTGGGAAGTGAATCAGGGGTACAGGCTGATACATTAGATAGGTACAAGGAAGGGTCGGATGCTTTATTCACCAGTAGCTCCTCCCAGCAGACAGGAGGGAGCCAATGAGATTAGAGGAGGGAAAGGGGTGTTACAGGGAGAGCTGGGAAGTGAATCAGGGGTACAGGCTGATACATTAGATAGGTATAAGAAGGGGTTGGATGGTGTTTAGCAAGTGAGGGAATACAGGGATATGGGAGATAGCTCATAGTACAAGTTGATCCAGGGAATGGTCCCATTGCATTTTGTAGTCAGGAAGGAATTTTTCCCCCTCTGAGGCAAATTGGAGAGGTTTCAAATGGGGTTTTTTCCTTCCTCTGGATCAACTGGCAGTTCGGCAGGTTGTATATAGACTAAAGGTTGAACTTGATGGACGGGTGTCTTTTTTCAACCCAACTTACTATGTTACTATGTTATATATACGGTAGCGGTGAGTGCAATATTTCACTGTGTTTTGCCCATAGCCTCTAATGTATAGTTTTAAAAAAAATGACTTGCAAAAACAAAAATGCCCACTGTCGCCCACTGAACTTTTTGCCATTTCATCAAATTTTCAGTGCAGTGAAATGGCTCAGATTGGCCCATTATTAAAATTACAAATGAAATCTTTATCTGCAAAGCTCTCTTTAAAGCCATGGACACTCCTTAGCAACTGTCACCAGTGTCCTCTCGGCCTACTCTCTAGAACCCTAGAATGATTAATAACCTTGACCAGTAATTTCAGGGTGCGTTTATGGGCTGGCGTGCCAGGATGTAAATGACTGGTGTCAAGTAAATCAGAAGCTCATGATGTCACCAATCCCATGCACATTGGCGCACTGGAAGTGACATCATCCCCTCCACAATTGGATGCCAATTTGCATCTGCATTGGCTTATTGCTAAAGAGTTACAGCGGACTTCTTCAATGACACTGGCATTCTGGGTAGACACATGGTGATTTGTTACCTAATTTTAATTTGTGAATGGGCCCAATAGATAATATGTTTTCTTGTTAAAGGATTTGCCAGGGGAGTAAAATCATGTCCATCAATACACATAGCAGACAGCAGGATCAATATATAGGGCACCCCTAGGACAGGACCGCTCATTGCCCCCCATCCCCTTTCACCCCTTCATATGTGGGCACATGCATGAGCCAGCTTTATCTCATCAGGTCGGGAGCAAGGGGGTTGTCACTCAGGAGATTTAAAGTAGAACTGAAGCCTAACTAAAGGCTTAGTTTATGTCTCTGTACCAGCCCAAGGCAACCACAGCCCTTCAGCAGTAAAGATCTGTGTCTCCAAAGATGCCCCAGTAGCTCCCCATCTTCTTTTCTGCTGATTCACTGATTCACATGCTCTGTGCTGCTGTCACTTACTGAGCTTAGGGAGCCACTCACAATATACAGTACACATAGAATAGAAATGGCACAATATAAGGCTGATTAGTAATTAATACACATAATTACTACATGGCAGCACAGAAACCAGTGCAATTAGCATCAGAATTGAATAATCAGCAAACCTGTAGCATCAGCTTATATTACAGCCAGGGAAGGTCATTTTCTGCTGGATAATTAGTGACGAGCCCTAAGCTTAGCTTCTCAACAGCCAATCAGAGCCCACTGAGCATGTGAGTGTCACAGACACTTTCCAAGATGGTGACCCCCTGTGACAAGTTTGAAGTCCTGGATCATTGCTGCTATTGACAAGCTCAAACTTTAGCCTCGTCCAACATATATAAAATATGGAATTTTAACCATATACATCTTTTGGGTTTAGTTCTCCTTTTAAGTGTTAGCCAATCTCCCTCGTGTCCCCAGTGCCTCTAAACCCATTGCAATGTGGCTGGGCAGCAGGCTGACCTTGAATTTGTGTCGCCCTAGACCCGGGTCTTAGTGGCCTTTACAGATCACTTGCAGCCTGGGATTTGAATGCAGCCGTGCAAGTTGGGCTGAATCTGGTGCATTCTGGTGCATCTGGTGCAGCTACTGGCACTCCCAAAAGTGGCTTCTCAAAGACCAAAGAGCTGTGCGTAGGAGCAGAAAGCACGGGGAAAGGAACAAAGTACAAAAAAATAGCAGTTTGCTCCTGGTTTTGGACATACCTGCAGAACTGGCTCCAGTGTTTTCTTGCACCACTAGAGTAGATGCCCTTATAGTGATACTGTAGAGGAGAAAAGTGCAGTGCAATGTGCTCAGAAGTGCAAGATCATTCACACTTAGCCCTGATAGTGAATAATTCAATCCCTCCTCTGCCCACATGTGAGGCATTTAAATCCAGTTATCAATGTCTTGGTGAAATTCTCCTAAAGTGAAAGAATAACTAAGCAGTGAGTATTGAGTGTGCAACACCCCCATAAGTGCAATAGACCCCTGCTGATATCTGAGTGACACGAGAGAAATGAAGTGTCTCGCTGGGTGTCATGTGAGCTCTCAAGCACCTCTCGACTCCCAAATCCCCTCTTCTCCCATCACTTTTCTTCATGGTTGTTGAAAACGGTAATGGCTGAGCCAAGCTGATTATTTAAGTGCCGCATTCCTGCGTTTGTCAGTTACAAACATTCCGGGAGCCGATACCTCAACGTGCCGTATCTGTTAATTCTGTGTTTAATGGAAACCCAGATGCAGCTCAGCTACAAATGATACAATTAAAGTCAGAAACGCTGCATTAGGTCTGGTAACCTACAGCAACCAATCAAATGCTTCCTTTCAAACAGTCAACCAGTACATACTACTAACTGATTGGGTGCCATGGGCAGTGATATTCTGAGACAATTTGCAATTGGTTTTTGTTTTATATTATTTGTGGTTTTTGAGTTATTTAGCTTTTTATTCAGCAGCTCTCCAGTTTGCAATTTCAGCAGTCTGGTTGGTCAAAATTCGTAACCATGATATTTGAATAAGAGACTGGAATATGATTAGGAGAGACCCGAATAGAAAGATGAGTAATAAAAAGTAGCAATAACAATACATTTGTAGTCTAAAGGCCCCCATACACAGGCCGATAAAAGCTGCCGATAGGCTGAGCCAGCAGCTTATTGGCCCGTGTGTGGGGCCATCCAATGGGCATCCCCAATCGATAGTTGGCTGAAAGTTGGCCAGATGCCGATCGGGCAGGTTAAAAAATCCCGTTGGATCGCGGCCACATCTGTTCATTGATGTTGTCCTACGATCCACCCACCGTATAGCCTCCATTCTGATCCGATCATTGGGCCCTAGGGCCCACGATCAAATCAACCCGATATCGCCCACCTCAATGTGGGCATATAAGGGACAAATCTGCTTGTTTGGCCACCTTTACAGAGCATTTGTTTTTAGATGGGGTTAGTGACCCCCATTTGAAAATTGGAAAGAGCCAGAAGAAAAAGGCAAATAATTAAAAAAACTCTATAAAAATATATAATGAAGACTAATTGAAAAGTTGCTTAGAATTGGCAATTCTATAACATACTAAAAGTTAACTCAAAGGGGAAGCACCCCTGTTAATGTCTCTCCAGCTCACATGAACTAATTTTTCTTTGCTGTACCCTATACAGTATCTGGGGCTCATCCGAACTACTACACCTCAGGGGCCCCCCACCCTAATCACAGGTCCCTGCCCCAGTCACTGCCCTCCTCACCCCTGTAACACCCCCTCCCCAGTTGCAAGCTCCTTCACCTAGCAGCATATACTCTAGATCATGGCATAGAGTTTGTATGGCTATTTTGTATGGTGCAAGTGCAGAGCAAAGCCTTAATGTATCCCTTTGTGCTCCTGTACTTGCATCTGGGGTCAAACTAACTGATCCCTATTGTAAATCTTCTCTGATGACACAAATATAATTAATTCAAAATACTCCCACTGCCTTTTTTTTAGAGCGGGCTGTAGATCAGACATATCTTGGCTTAAGCCCAAAAGACATGCAAAAGGAGAAGCTTGATGGGCATGTTGATTTGTTTCCAACAAGTCTGGAAAGGACATTCTTCAAGATGCCAATCTTCCCCCAAGTTATTAACATTTAGCTTCCAGATGATCCAGAAAAATCTGATGGTTTATTGTATAGTTTAAATTTTTACATACTGATCATATCTGAAGTGTTTCTTCTCAAATGTAAACAAGCTCATCTTGGCCAGCCTTACTGCACAGCTGAGATCCTACAAAATATCAGAGCGCTCATAAAATACTTCTATGATGTTATAACCCTGCTGCAGCCACCTGCTAGTTATATAACCGTCAGGTCCTGAACCATAGTCTGCGCAATAATCTGCCAGAGCATTTCTCTGCTGGCCCACTAGAGGGGTTTGGAGCTCACCACTACCAATAATCCAGATAAAATACCTTCTCTGCCTTCAAAGTCCAGTAGCAGTAATCCCGATTCGAAGGTTCTAATTAAACCAGCCTCTTCCTCATCCCCATTGCTGGATTATGTCTACTTGATTTAGCTCCCTATTAACCTGAGCTCCGTGAGATCTTCTATCTTGACCTTTAGTCTATTCTATGGACTTGTATTGTTTGACAACTTACCTGCCCTAAAAATCATGACCCTAAATACACTTGGAAATCTACAAAGACATTTATGCAGAGGGACAAGTACAATATTCTGGAGTCCCCCGACTTGAATATCATGGAGAATCTATGGGATGATTTGAAGCAGACTGTCCATGCTCGGCAGCCATCAAATTTAACTGAACTGGAGAGAATCTGTATGGACCAATGGTCACAAATAGCCACATCCAGAATCCAGACACTCATCAAAGGCTATAGGATATGTCTTGAGGTTGTTACATTTGTAACTAAGTATTGATGTAATATCTCTGTTGGGGTGCCCAAATTTATGCACCTGTCTAATTTTGTTAAAATGCATATTTTCTGTTAATCCAATAAACTTTGTCACTGCTGAAATACTACTGTTTCCATAAGGCATGTTATATATTATAAGGAAGTTGCTACTATGAAAGCTCAGCCAATGATAAACAAAACTCCAAAGAACTAAGAGGGGTTCCCAAACTTTTTCATATGACTGTAAGCTCTAACATGCCGTGAAATCAAAACAACACGTCTATGTAAACATAATTATGTTCTATAGATCCGTGCCAATTATGTTTTAGGCAATGCTCTGTAGCTAAAGCTCCATTCTCTACTCACCTTTATATACACAAACATGATTATATAGTGAATAAAGTACCCCCTCTTGTAAATTATAAGGATATTAAAGGTTACCGAGGAGTTTCATCATGGAACTCCGAGCTAACTTCTAATATCCTCATATTTTACAACTGGGGGTACTTTATTTGTTATAATACACAAATTTCAGTGAGTCATGTGACAGAAATGACATCAGAACTCACCGTTTATAACTGATGACATCAGAACTCACCGTTTATAAGGATATAATTTACAAGATATTCGTGGCTTTTGTGTATTATATGATTTTACCATACAATTCTGTGCCAACTTTAAGAAATCTCTGCAAACACAACCATGTTCTGTCGTGCAGTAACTAAGGCTCACACAGTTGTTATTCTCTGCAAATGTACAATAGTGTTTGGAATCATCTAGAAGATGATGGAGCCGGACAACAATATTAAGAATACGTCTAAACTACGCAGAATCGATTTAGGTAAGAAAAGGGAATCAGAGTACTGTCCATGATGGACAACATCAGCCGCCTGAACCTGAATCCTATCCTAGTTTTTGTTAGAAGAGCCTTAAAAATGTCCTAAAAATCTCAAAAGTGATGAATGTTTCAGAAGATTCCTACAGGGATAACGGGCAACTTATATCTTCATTTCTAGTTAGACAACAGTTTGTGATGATAACCTGTGTACGCCTTACTGCATCGTTCCCATTCATTTTGTCTAGACTCCCATTGCTCTTCAATAGTTTTGTAACCATTAGTGAGGTCACATCCAATCTCCCTCAACCAAATTGTTTTCATTTTTTTTAAAGGCCCAATTAACTTTGTCTTAAATCAGGCACCAGTTTTGACAATACGTCAGCTGGATGAAGCAGCCAAGAAACTGATGCTGTTCCAGATTAGTCTCCGGTAATCTTATCTAACTTCAAAGCCCTACTGTATTTTGTATCATGGTAACCAGGCATTTCGTTTTGGAAGGAGACATTTCAAGTAGATCTCTCAATATATCTTTGTCACAGAATTCTAATGCACATTTTTGTAGAGAAAATATTGATTTGCATTTGCTGTAAAGATATAGGAAATGCACAACTAGTAAAACCTTAAGTATCAAGTTTCTCTTTAATAAGTAAACAATTAGGATTTTTGAGTTTTTGATTTTTTTTAAGATTTGGAAAAAAAACCCAAATTTTAAGAAAGCTGTTTTATTATTTTATTCTTTTTATATTTCAGCCTGATTACAATTAAACCAGATCTTAAATAATTACTTATAAAGTCCGAATTTTTGGGCTACTTCCAGCGCAGACCACAGAAACTTACAAATAGGATAGGGACCTGTCCTATTGACCTATATACTAACTCAGTAGGTCTGAGGTGCCCAATTTTTGGATTCTGACTTTTTACATCCTTGGGGTATAATAAATCTCAAAAAAATTGAGGTTTTTTTCCACTAAAACTTTGGATTTTAAAATAAAAAAAACTTTCAGACTTTAATAAATAACCCCTAAAGATTTTCACATATAGCCCTACATATAGGAGAGTCAATGGGTGGGATGATGGCTACCCCTGCCATACCCCTTTCTTGTGTGGCATTCATGACACCCAGGGGCATATTTATCAACGGTCGAATTTTGAATAGAAAAAAACGTCAAAATTTGAATTCAAAAAGACCAACTGAAATTAAGTCGAAGTTTTTTTTTTTGGTCGAATAGGTCCATTTTCAATCAAATAGGTCCGTATTCGGCCGAATCCAAAGTGTATGAAAGGAATATCGTATTCGATCAAATACGATTCAAAGTTCTTCCCAAACTTTGATTTTTCAAAGTCCACCAATTGACTCCAAATAGATTCTAGGGTCTTTAGATGTTTTTAGATGACAAATCGAATCCAATTTCTACTATTCCCTAGTCAAAGTACACAAAAAATAGTTTGAATTTCGAATTTTTTCATTTGAAAATCCACCTCGACCATTGATAAATCTGCCCCCCAGAGTTCTTATTGTTAGCTTATTTAAGAGAAACTTGAACCTCAAAAACAATTCACAAAAAGAAATTACAAATTTAACACAGCTTGGATTTTAAAAATTCACCTCCCATCGGCTTCTACAGAAAGAGGGTTTTTTTTGCATCTAATGAATCTCAAACATTCAAGTTTGGAAAACTCAAATTTAAAAATGGTTGTGATTTACCACTAAAACCACTATAAAGCAGTAAATACTTGAATACAACTGTTGATAAATCTGTCCCATAGATATAAATTAACAAACATAGATTAAGTTTTATATTTAAAAAAAACAAAATTAAAATTGTTAAATGTATAGAAACTCTTTAGCCTATTCATTTATTTACAGTTTTATGAAAATAAAACATTGAATTATTTATAAGTAATTATTCAAGATCTGGTTTAATTATAATCAGGCAGAGATATAAAAAGAATAAAATAATAAAACAGATTTCTTAAAATGTGGGGGTTTTTTTCCAAATCTTAAAAAAAATCAAAAAATCTAAAATCCCAATGGTTTGCTTATTAAAGAGAAACTTGATACTTAAAAAACTTAATTGCACAAAAAATAACTAAATCTAAATCCAATGTACAAGGTATTGTTTCGTTACTACTGAGAAAAAGAAAATCATGTAACAAATTTGAATTATTTCATTATAATGGAGTCTATGGGAGATGGCCATCCTGTCATTTGGAGCTTTCTGGATAATGGATCCTATACCTGTACTTAAAAGAGACACTATAACCAAATTAAAACTGGTTTAGTGTATAGAAACCCATTAGCCTAGCCATATATTTACATTTTTATGGTAATACAACTTTTAATTATTTTTAAGTAAAAACTCAAGATCTGACCAGCTCTCTTTGAGCCAATAGCATTTGGAAACTGGATGGGTAAACTACAGGCTTTTTATCTACCATGTGTCAAGGAGAGCAGCTTATTTTGGTTTATTTTGCTTTATTTTAGTCCAGACCCCTATCTGTACAAATGTTCATGATGGAAGATGCTTAAGAAGAGACATTCATGAAAGGGCTAAAACCCCATGATCAGAGAAGATGATAGTTCTGCTCTGTGCTCTGACATTAGCCACATTTCAGTTCACATCTCATTAGTTATAGGCTCGTTGTTTCAGCAATGTCTCTGTTTCAGTAAGTCATCCGAAACATTGCTAATTTTAACCAAAATGTGTCCTTTCAAGCAGATCTCTTTCACAAAAGCCACTTAATGGGAAGATTCGGATTCTGTGTCGGATAACAAGACTTCATTGTAACATTGTGGTATTGTGTATAGTGGCTATAACTTTTTTTGTCTTAACTTTGCCTTTTAAACCCATCATAAAACTAGAGTTTATCCGTGATTGCTGTCTTTATTTGTAAGGTATGAGAATCTAGAATATCTAAGGCAGGAATTGTCAACCTTTTTTATCCATGAGCCACATACAAATGTAAAAAGAGTTGGGGAGCAATAGAGGCATTCCTGTGAAGCCAAATAAGGGCTGTGATTGGCTATTTGGTAGTCCCTATGTGGATTGGCAGCCTATAGGAGACTCTGTTTGGCAGTACACCTGTTTTTATTCAACAAAAACTTGCCTGGAATTCAAAAATTCAACTTGCATTGAGGTCATTGGATGCAACATGCAAGGGGTTGGTGAGAAACATGTTGCTCATGAGGCACTGGTTGGGGACCACTCTTCTAAGGCACTACATATATATATATATATATATATAT